>NC_091809.1:5000000-5625000 GCF_041296235.1 Equus asinus | reverse complement strand
AGCCATTTGTGACCACCAGAATGGCTGTGAGGGTTTTAGGGGAAGTGTAACAAGCCCCAGTGAGAAATTCAAATACCATAGAATCTCACTTACAAGGAGAAGAAAAAGCAAGCACTAACCAACAGGTGGCACTGAACATTTGTATGCGGGCTCCCAGAGGCAAAGAGGGGCGGTGACGGAGGGTGAAAGAGAAGATTAGGCACAAGTGTGTGGTGAGGGCCTGTGATTAGTCTTACACTGGTGAAGATGATGTAAGCTACACAGAAGTCTAAAGCAATGAGGATGTGAATCTGGAAGTTATAGTACGTTCTAATGCAGGGTCATGGCTATAAATTCACCTCAAATCAAAAATCCAAAAAGGGGTCCAGAATGATGTCATAAAGCTTTGGGGGCGGAAAGAGTTTACAGAAGGTGAACTTCCAAGGATGGAAAATCACCTCCAAATGCTTACAGATGCTACAGAAAGGCAGACCATTCCAAATAGGTGAAGAGGAATACTACGAAGAGAACATGATCAGTCCTAAACCCATGAACGAACGGAAAATGTTACCGTCCATGATGTTATTACTAATCACCTTCACGAATAATCCAAACAGGCCCACGTCTTCCCAAGTTCAGGCAAAAGGTTGGTCCAAAAGTACAATTCAGGGCCGGCCCTGTGGTGGAGCAGGTAAGTGCCCACATTCCGCTTGGGCGGCCCGGGCCTCACTGTTTCACATTACGAGTGCATATCACATTAGTAGTGTTAGGAAATATAGATTTCATGGTATGGTGCGGGCACAGATCATAAATAAGCAGCAATTGTGAGGATACGTTATCAATACGCACAAGAAAAGGAACCATAAGAATATTACAATCTATGGAAGTATCTGGTACACTTCCCAAAGGCAGAAGGAAGGAAAACTTGTGACCTGCCAAGGTGGAATTGGCAGAGTGCCACGAGATGACACCATCATTGTGCATCAGAACATTCCCTGGGCAACTTCAACTTGTGAGGGAGTCCAGGACTTTTTCTGGGTAAGGTCCACCCATTTTGCCATCTACCCAAGATATAAGAGATAAAACCCAGGATAATCTTACAGGAGTGAAACCAGTGTCTAGAGAGAATGTAGGAGCCCTTTCGAAGTTCAAGGAGAAAGATAGAAACTGACAACAATTGCAGAAAAAGGAAAACTATCCTACCTAGACAGGGTGAGGAGTCAGACTGGTCTGAGATGGCTGTGAAACTCTGTGTGCACGGAGGTTGTCAGGACAACTTCGAATTTTGAGGTCGCTTATGACATCACGGTGAACATGTCCCCCAGGGTGGCCGCATGGTTACAGTCTGAGGATTGGCCTAGGCTAGGCTATTAAAGGGACAGATACCCAGAAACAGGTTTGGCAAACAGAAAGCAGGCACAGAAACTAGAAGAGATAAAACAGAGTCTGATGCAAGGGATAAGAAAGGAACCCTAGGCCACAAGTGAGAATAGAGGGACAGGCACGGAGAGGAGAACATTGTCATCTATTCAAGTCTATGGGGAGGTCATGCTGATTCAAGCTTGCAACTTCATTGGAAACAAGTGGCCGGACTTGGCGTTCATCACACCTACAGTGCCCTTGTGCCTTAAGCATAATGCAAAGTCAAGAAAGATGTCTTGAGGACATTGAAGAGAAGAATCGATGCCTCCTTTCCAAGGCCCATAGCATTCTTTGAAGGTCAGTCTCTTTTTCCGAAGCTCTGGTGTCACGTGGGCCCACTGGGCACATGGTAATGTGTCCCAAGAGATGTCTTGGAAGCCTTGAAGGAATGGAGCCCTGTCACGCTTGGGGTATGTCTCTTTGTTTGGAAGTGCTCTACAAGGGTGCTGAAAAGCACCCTCTTCCACAGGGCTTCGTTCCTTCGTGAAGGCTGCCCTCCCAGGCTAGTGTGCTCTGTTTGCCTCCATCGAAATTCTCTCCCCCTACCTCTTGCCGTAGAAGGATTATTGATTATGTGTTTTGACACCATATGTAAGGAAGTTGCACGAAAATTAGAACTTTACAGTTGTGTTTCAAGAAAAATAAACAGGCCAGGGTAGAGGATGTAGGGCAAACAAATGGCACACCCTATAAAAATTAAGTAAGCCCGTATCTGGACGGAATCTAGGGGAACGTTCAAGGATCAGGGGTCAAGTTCGAAACTTCCCAAATCCGGAAAAGAGACAGAAAAATATCTTTCCTGGAGAGTGGAATTCATCCGATTTGTCTAAGTTGTCTTGGAAACATTGTGTCCGTGAAGGGGGTTGCCAGGACCACCTCGAATTTGGAGTTTCTGATCTCAGGATGTCAAACCAACCCACATGACCACGTGTTCTCAGTGCTTAGTTTGACCTAGGCTAGGGTAGCCAAGAGTCCTACAAGTGACCGGTGCAAATTCAAGGACAACAACCAAGAGTCACGAAAGCACTCACACCTCACCCTAGAGAACATACAGCGATTAACGAAATACAAACTAATCCCTTGGAATGAAGGAGAACGGACTGATAAGCATGTCTAAGGGAGATAGCTGAGAAAGACCATGACGAGTATACTATGGAAAAGAAAAAGAGGACCCAGAAAATGGAAGGTGAACAGAAATCACACCTGAATTATCCACAATGAAAGATGATGTCCGTCTTTAGACAGACTCTGCTGGAACGTTTGAAAGTCAGAGAAA
Organism: Equus asinus; assembly: GCF_041296235.1. NCBI lineage: Eukaryota > Metazoa > Chordata > Mammalia > Perissodactyla > Equidae > Equus > Equus asinus. Next base: position 5,622,323 of record NC_091809.1, on the reverse strand, counting down.
TTCACAAGCCAAAAAACGGCAGCGAAGGTCAAGCATGGGCTAACTGGGAAGGGTGAGTTATGAGACTGCTCCAAGCAGGCTCTGAAACCTGTATCCAGGAAGCATGCTGGACCTCAGAGACACAATTATGACAAATCCTCTGACATCACAATGGACCCGAAAAACAACCTAGCCTCATCTACACAGTGCTAGAGTTGGGCTCACTAGTATATTTAACTCCCATTGCACTCAACTGCACGTTGCCACTGAACATGTAAGTGGCCGGCCGGTGGTGCAGTGGTGAGGTCCGCACCTTCTGGGTCTGTGGCCCAGTATGGGCTGGGTGGAATCCTCGGTTTGGGCCTCCTCACCTCTGCTTCAGTTGTTCTGGTGCAGGCGTCCGAGGTAGAGTAGAGGCAGATGGGAAGGGACGTTGGACAGGGCCAGACTTCCACAGCAAATACAGGAGCATTGCCAGCAGATGTGAGCACAGCAATGCACTTGTGCCAAAACAAAACCAATTAAAAGTTGCAAAGAACAGAAAAACTGAAGCTAAGGAAAAAAAAAAACAAAAAAACAGGAGCTTGCCATTACGAAGAATAGGATCTCTGTGAATAACCTTAGCAAAACAGGTGAATTCTATGTTAATTCAAAAACTAGCAAACCTTTGGGGAAAGAAACTCAAGAAGACACAAGAAAAAAAAAGATATCGAGGGATCGAGGAATGGAAGGATTAACACACTTGAAAGGTTCATACCGCAGTAAGGAATCTCTGGATTCCATGCAATCCCAGTCAAAGTTGCAGCAGTATTTGCCACAGAGAAGAAGAGAGAATCCTAAAGTTTCTAGCCAGCAACACGAGACCCTGACTAGGCAAAGGAATCCTCAGGAAAACGAACAAAGCAGCACGTGTCACAATTTCTGATTTCAACATAGAGGACGAAGCGCTAGGTACCGAAACGGCACAGTCTGGGCCCCAAAACAGGCATGAAGACCCATGCAAAACAATTGAGAGCCCAGAGCCCAACTCAAACTTACATGGACAGCCCATTTTGGACCAGGGAGCCAAGTGGAGACAGCGGAGGAAGGAGAGTCTCTACAATAAACGGTGCTGGGAAGCCTGCACAGCCACATGGAACACAACGAGAGTACACCATGATGTTACACCTGGCACACACACCACCTGAAATGGATTAAAGCCTTGAATGGCAGACTTGAAACCGTGAACCTTGTAGGAGAAGACCTAGGCAGAGTGCTCTTTGCCATCTGTCTGAGCCGCCTATTTGGAAGAAGCATGTCTGACTGGGCAAGGGCAACAAAGGAAACAAGAAACAAACGGGACCACATCAAATGCACACACTTCTGCCCACTCAAGGAAACCATCAACTGAATACTAAGACACCACAACGATTGGGAGAGGATGTTTGCAAACCACACATCGGACAAGGGGTGAAAAGCCCAAAGATACAATCAACTCGCACGTCTCCACAAGAAAAAAAACAAGCCAATGAAAACCTGGTCAAAAGATGGAAGCAGAGATTTCTCCGAAGAAGACAGAAAGAGGGCCAGTAGGTGCATGAAAACTTGTTCACCATCATTAAGTCTCAGGAAAATGCAAATCCAAACTGCAAGGCCATGGCAGCTCACTGTGGTCAGCATGGCTAGAAGGAAGCAGACAGGAAATAACAAGTGTCAGAGAGGAGGTGGAGAGAAGGGAAGCCTCCTGCACTGCTGGTGGGAGTGTAACCCGGTGCAGCCACGATGCCAAAGGTGTGGAACTGCCTCAGAAGTTTAAGTATCCATGTCCCGTATGACCCAGCTATTAATCTGCCGCTTGCTTATCCAAAACAGTCAGAAAGACTACCGCATAAAGACATGTGCATGGCTGTGTTCACCACAGTCTTACTCCTGATATCCAAGACTTGGAAAGCACCCTGGTGTCCAGCAAGGGATGATTGGAGAAGGAAGATGGGCTATAGCCACACAATGGTATACCACTCAGCCGGAACAAATGATGCAATCCAGCCATTTGTGACCACCAGAATGGCTGTGAGGGTTTTAGGGGAAGTGTAACAAGCCCCAGTGAGAAATTCAAATACCATAGAATCTCACTTACAAGGAGAAGAAAAAGCAAGCACTAACCAACAGGTGGCACTGAACATTTGTATGCGGGCTCCCAGAGGCAAAGAGGGGCGGTGACGGAGGGTGAAAGAGAAGATTAGGCACAAGTGTGTGGTGAGGGCCTGTGATTAGTCTTACACTGGTGAAGATGATGTAAGCTACACAGAAGTCTAAAGCAATGAGGATGTGAATCTGGAAGTTATAGTACGTTCTAATGCAGGGTCATGGCTATAAATTCACCTCAAATCAAAAATCCAAAAAGGGGTCCAGAATGATGTCATAAAGCTTTGGGGGCGGAAAGAGTTTACAGAAGGTGAACTTCCAAGGATGGAAAATCACCTCCAAATGCTTACAGATGCTACAGAAAGGCAGACCATTCCAAATAGGTGAAGAGGAATACTACGAAGAGAACATGATCAGTCCTAAACCCATGAACGAACGGAAAATGTTACCGTCCATGATGTTATTACTAATCACCTTCACGAATAATCCAAACAGGCCCACGTCTTCCCAAGTTCAGGCAAAAGGTTGGTCCAAAAGTACAATTCAGGGCCGGCCCTGTGGTGGAGCAGGTAAGTGCCCACATTCCGCTTGGGCGGCCCGGGCCTCACTGTTTCACCTTACGAGTGCATATCACATTAGTAGTGTTAGGAAATATAGATTTCATGGTATGGTGCGGGCAGAGATCATAAATAAGCAGCAATTGTGAGGATACGTTATCAATACGCACAAGAAAAGGAACCATAAGAATATTACAATCTATGGAAGTATCTGGTACACTTCCCAAAGGCAGAAGGAAGGAAAACTTGTGACCTGCCAAGGTGGAATTGGCAGAGTGCCACGAGATGACACCATCATTGTGCATCAGAACATTCCCTGGGCAACTTCAACTTGTGAGGGAGTCCAGGACTTTTTCTGGGTAAGGTCCACCCATTTTGCCATCTACCCAAGATATAAGAGATAAAACCCAGGATAATCTTACAGGAGTGAAACCAGTGTCTAGAGAGAATGTAGGAGCCCTTTCGAAGTTCAAGGAGAAAGATAGAAACTGACAACAATTGCAGAAAAAGGAAAACTATCCTACCTAGACAGGGTGAGGAGTCAGACTGGTCTGAGATGGCTGTGAAACTCTGTGTGCACGGAGGTTGTCAGGACAACTTCGAATTTTGAGGTCGCTTATGACATCACGGTGAACATGTCCCCCAGGGTGGCCGCATGGTTACAGTCTGAGGATTGGCCTAGGCTAGGCTATTAAAGGGACAGATACCCAGAAACAGGTTTGGCAAACAGAAAGCAGGCACAGAAACTAGAAGAGATAAAACAGAGTCTGATGCAAGGGATAAGAAAGGAACCCTAGGCCACAAGTGAGAATAGAGGGACAGGCACGGAGAGGAGAACATTGTCATCTATTCAAGTCTATGGGGAGGTCATGCTGATTCAAGCTTGCAACTTCATTGGAAACAAGTGGCCGGACTTGGCGTTCATCACACCTACAGTGCCCTTGTGCCTTAAGCATAATGCAAAGTCAAGAAAGATGTCTTGAGGACATTGAAGAGAAGAATCGATGCCTCCTTTCCAAGGCCCATAGCATTCTTTGAAGGTCAGTCTCTTTTTCCGAAGCTCTGGTGTCACGTGGGCCCACTGGGCACATGGTAATGTGTCCCAAGAGATGTCTTGGAAGCCTTGAAGGAATGGAGCCCTGTCACGCTTGGGGTATGTCTCTTTGTTTGGAAGTGCTCTACAAGGGTGCTGAAAAGCACCCTCTTCCACAGGGCTTCGTTCCTTCGTGAAGGCTGCCCTCCCAGGCTAGTGTGCTCTGTTTGCCTCCATCGAAATTCTCTCCCCCTACCTCTTGCCGTAGAAGGATTATTGATTATGTGTTTTGACACCACATGTAAGGAAGTTGCACGAAAATTAGAACTTTACAGTTGTGTTTCAAGAAAAATAAACAGGCCAGGGTAGAGGATGTAGGGCAAACAAATGGCACACCCTATAAAAATTAAGTAAGCCCGTATCTGGACGGAATCTAGGGGAACGTTCAAGGATCAGGGGTCAAGTTCGAAACTTCCCAAATCCGGAAAAGAGACAGAAAAATATCTTTCCTGGAGAGTGGAATTCATCCGATTTGTCTAAGTTGTCTTGGAAACATTGTGTCCGTGAAGGGGGTTGCCAGGACCACCTCGAATTTGGAGTTTCTGATCTCAGGATGTCAAACCAACCCACATGACCACGTGTTCTCAGTGCTTAGTTTGACCTAGGCTAGGGTAGCCAAGAGTCCTACAAGTGACCGGTGCAAATTCAAGGACAACAACCAAGAGTCACGAAAGCACTCACACCTCACCCTAGAGAACATACAGCGATTAACGAAATACAAACTAATCCCTTGGAATGAAGGAGAACGGACTGATAAGCATGTCTAAGGGAGATAGCTGAGAAAGACCATGACGAGTATACTATGGAAAAGAAAAAGAGGACCCAGAAAATGGAAGGTGAACAGAAATCACACCTGAATTATCCACAATGAAAGATGATGTCCGTCTTTAGACAGACTCTGCTGGAACGTTTGAAAGTCAGAGAAATTCACAAGCCAAAAAACGGCAGCGAAGGTCAAGCATGGGCTAACTGGGAAGGGTGAGTTATGAGACTGCTCCAAGCAGGCTCTGAAACCTGTATCCAGGAAGCATGCTGGACCTCAGAGACACAATTATGACAAATCCTCTGACATCACAATGGACCCGAAAAACAACCTAGCCTCATCTACACAGTGCTAGAGTTGGGCTCACTAGTATATTTAACTCCCGTTGCACTCAACTGCACGTTGCCACTGAACATGTAAGTGGCCGGCCGGTGGTGCAGTGGTGAGGTCCGCACCTTCTGGGTCTGTGGCCCAGTATGGTCTGGGTGGAATCCTCGGTTTGGGCCCCCTCACCACTGCTTCAGTTGTTCTGGTGCAGGCGTCCGAGGTAGAGTAGAGGCAGATGGGAAGGGACGTTGGACAGGGCCAGACTTCCACAGCAAATACAGGAGCATTGCCAGCAGATGTGAGCACAGCAATGCACTTGTGCCAAAACAAAACCAATTAAAAGTTGCAAAGAACAGAAAAACTGAAGCTAAGGAAAAAAAAAACAAAAAAACAGGAGCTTGCCATTACGAACAATAGGATCTCTGTGAATAACCTTAGCAAAACAGGTGAATTCTATGTTAATTCAAAAACTAGCAAACCTTTGGGGAAAGAAACTCAAGAAGACACAAGAAAAAAAAAGATATCGAGGGATCGAGGAATGGAAGGATTAACACACTTGAAAGGTTCATACCGCAGTAAGGAATCTCTGGATTCCATGCAATCCCAGTCAAAGTTGCAGCAGTATTTGCCACAGAGAAGAAGAGAGAATCCTAAAGTTTCTAGCCAGCAACACGAGACCCTGACTAGGCAAAGGAATCCTCAGGAAAACGAACAAAGCAGCACGTGTCACAATTTCTGATTTCAACATAGAGGACGAAGCGCTAGGTACCGAAACGGCACAGTCTGGGCCCCAAAACAGGCATGAAGACCCATGCAAAACAATTGAGAGCCCAGAGCCCAACTCAAACTTACATGGACAGCCCATTTTGGACCAGGGAGCCAAGTGGAGACAGCGGAGGAAGGAGAGTCTCTACAATAAACGGTGCTGGGAAGCCTGCACAGCCACATGGAACACAACGAGAGTACACCATGATGTTACACCTGGCACACACACCACCTGAAATGGATTAAAGCCTTGAATGGCAGACTTGAAACCGTGAACCTTGTAGGAGAAGACCTAGGCAGAGTGCTCTTTGCCATCTGTCTGAGCCGCCTATTTGGAAGAAGCATGTCTGACTGGGCAAGGGCAACAAAGGAAACAAGAAACAAACGGGACCACATCAAATGCACACACTTCTGCCCACTCAAGGAAACCATCAACTGAATACTAAGACACCACAACGATTGGGAGAGGATGTTTGCAAACCACACATCGGACAAGGGGTGAAAAGCCCAAAGATACAATCAACTCGCACGTCTCCACAAGAAAAAAAACAAGCCAATGAAAACCTGGTCAAAAGATGGAAGCAGAGATTTCTCCGAAGAAGACAGAAAGAGGGCCAGTAGGTGCATGAAAACTTGTTCACCATCATTAAGTCTCAGGAAAATGCAAATCCAAACTGCAAGGCCATGGCAGCTCACTGTGGTCAGCATGGCTAGAAGGAAGCAGACAGGAAATAACAAGTGTCAGAGAGGAGGTGGAGAGAAGGGAAGCCTCCTGCACTGCTGGTGGGAGTGTAACCCGGTGCAGCCACGATGCCAAAGGTGTGGAACTGCCTCAGAAGTTTAAGTATCCATGTCCCGTATGACCCAGCTATTAATCTGCCGCTTGCTTATCCAAAACAGTCAGAAAGACTACCGCATAAAGACATGTGCATGGCTGTGTTCACCACAGTCTTACTCCTGATATCCAAGACTTGGAAAGCACCCTGGTGTCCAGCAAGGGATGATTGGAGAAGGAAGATGGGCTATAGCCACACAATGGTATACCACTCAGCCGGAACAAATGATGCAATCCAGCCATTTGTGACCACCAGAATGGCTGTGAGGGTTTTAGGGGAAGTGTAACAAGCCCCAGTGAGAAATTCAAATACCATAGAATCTCACTTACAAGGAGAAGAAAAAGCAAGCACTAACCAACAGGTGGCACTGAACATTTGTATGCGGGCTCCCAGAGGCAAAGAGGGGCGGTGACGGAGGGTGAAAGAGAAGATTAGGCACAAGTGTGTGGTGAGGGCCTGTGATTAGTCTTACACTGGTGAAGATGATGTAAGCTACACAGAAGTCTAAAGCAATGAGGATGTGAATCTGGAAGTTATAGTACGTTCTAATGCAGGGTCATGGCTATAAATTCACCTCAAATCAAAAATCCAAAAAGGGGTCCAGAATGATGTCATAAAGCTTTGGGGGCGGAAAGAGTTTACAGAAGGTGAACTTCCAAGGATGGAAAATCACCTCCAAATGCTTACAGATGCTACAGAAAGGCAGACCATTCCAAATAGGTGAAGAGGAATACTACGAAGAGAACATGATCAGTCCTAAACCCATGAACGAACGGAAAATGTTACCGTCCATGATGTTATTACTAATCACCTTCACGAATAATCCAAACAGGCCCACGTCTTCCCAAGTTCAGGCAAAAGGTTGGTCCAAAAGTACAATTCAGGGCCGGCCCTGTGGTGGAGCAGGTAAGTGCCCACATTCCGCTTGGGCGGCCCGGGCCTCACTGTTTCACCTTACGAGTGCATATCACATTAGTAGTGTTAGGAAATATAGATTTCATGGTATGGTGCGGGCAGAGATCATAAATAAGCAGCAATTGTGAGGATACGTTATCAATACGCACAAGAAAAGGAACCATAAGAATATTACAATCTATGGAAGTATCTGGTACACTTCCCAAAGGCAGAAGGAAGGAAAACTTGTGACCTGCCAAGGTGGAATTGGCAGAGTGCCACGAGATGACACCATCATTGTGCATCAGAACATTCCCTGGGCAACTTCAACTTGTGAGGGAGTCCAGGACTTTTTCTGGGTAAGGTCCACCCATTTTGCCATCTACCCAAGATATAAGAGATAAAACCCAGGATAATCTTACAGGAGTGAAACCAGTGTCTAGAGAGAATGTAGGAGCCCTTTCGAAGTTCAAGGAGAAAGATAGAAACTGACAACAATTGCAGAAAAAGGAAAACTATCCTACCTAGACAGGGTGAGGAGTCAGACTGGTCTGAGATGGCTGTGAAACTCTGTGTGCACGGAGGTTGTCAGGACAACTTCGAATTTTGAGGTCGCTTATGACATCACGGTGAACATGTCCCCCAGGGTGGCCGCATGGTTACAGTCTGAGGATTGGCCTAGGCTAGGCTATTAAAGGGACAGATACCCAGAAACAGGTTTGGCAAACAGAAAGCAGGCACAGAAACTAGAAGAGATAAAACAGAGTCTGATGCAAGGGATAAGAAAGGAACCCTAGGCCACAAGTGAGAATAGAGGGACAGGCACGGAGAGGAGAACATTGTCATCTATTCAAGTCTATGGGGAGGTCATGCTGATTCAAGCTTGCAACTTCATTGGAAACAAGTGGCCGGACTTGGCGTTCATCACACCTACAGTGCCCTTGTGCCTTAAGCATAATGCAAAGTCAAGAAAGATGTCTTGAGGACATTGAAGAGAAGAATCGATGCCTCCTTTCCAAGGCCCATAGCATTCTTTGAAGGTCAGTCTCTTTTTCCGAAGCTCTGGTGTCACGTGGGCCCACTGGGCACATGGTAATGTGTCCCAAGAGATGTCTTGGAAGCCTTGAAGGAATGGAGCCCTGTCACGCTTGGGGTATGTCTCTTTGTTTGGAAGTGCTCTACAAGGGTGCTGAAAAGCACCCTCTTCCACAGGGCTTCGTTCCTTCGTGAAGGCTGCCCTCCCAGGCTAGTGTGCTCTGTTTGCCTCCATCGAAATTCTCTCCCCCTACCTCTTGCCGTAGAAGGATTATTGATTATGTGTTTTGACACCACATGTAAGGAAGTTGCACGAAAATTAGAACTTTACAGTTGTGTTTCAAGAAAAATAAACAGGCCAGGGTAGAGGATGTAGGGCAAACAAATGGCACACCCTATAAAAATTAAGTAAGCCCGTATCTGGACGGAATCTAGGGGAACGTTCAAGGATCAGGGGTCAAGTTCGAAACTTCCCAAATCCGGAAAAGAGACAGAAAAATATCTTTCCTGGAGAGTGGAATTCATCCGATTTGTCTAAGTTGTCTTGGAAACATTGTGTCCGTGAAGGGGGTTGCCAGGACCACCTCGAATTTGGAGTTTCTGATCTCAGGATGTCAAACCAACCCACATGACCACGTGTTCTCAGTGCTTAGTTTGACCTAGGCTAGGGTAGCCAAGAGTCCTACAAGTGACCGGTGCAAATTCAAGGACAACAACCAAGAGTCACGAAAGCACTCACACCTCACCCTAGAGAACATACAGCGATTAACGAAATACAAACTAATCCCTTGGAATGAAGGAGAACGGACTGATAAGCATGTCTAAGGGAGATAGCTGAGAAAGACCATGACGAGTATACTATGGAAAAGAAAAAGAGGACCCAGAAAATGGAAGGTGAACAGAAATCACACCTGAATTATCCACAATGAAAGATGATGTCCGTCTTTAGACAGACTCTGCTGGAACGTTTGAAAGTCAGAGAAATTCACAAGCCAAAAAACGGCAGCGAAGGTCAAGCATGGGCTAACTGGGAAGGGTGAGTTATGAGACTGCTCCAAGCAGGCTCTGAAACCTGTATCCAGGAAGCATGCTGGACCTCAGAGACACAATTATGACAAATCCTCTGACATCACAATGGACCCGAAAAACAACCTAGCCTCATCTACACAGTGCTAGAGTTGGGCTCACTAGTATATTTAACTCCCGTTGCACTCAACTGCACGTTGCCACTGAACATGTAAGTGGCCGGCCGGTGGTGCAGTGGTGAGGTCCGCACCTTCTGGGTCTGTGGCCCAGTATGGTCTGGGTGGAATCCTCGGTTTGGGCCCCCTCACCACTGCTTCAGTTGTTCTGGTGCAGGCGTCCGAGGTAGAGTAGAGGCAGATGGGAAGGGACGTTGGACAGGGCCAGACTTCCACAGCAAATACAGGAGCATTGCCAGCAGATGTGAGCACAGCAATGCACTTGTGCCAAAACAAAACCAATTAAAAGTTGCAAAGAACAGAAAAACTGAAGCTAAGGAAAAAAAAAACAAAAAAACAGGAGCTTGCCATTACGAACAATAGGATCTCTGTGAATAACCTTAGCAAAACAGGTGAATTCTATGTTAATTCAAAAACTAGCAAACCTTTGGGGAAAGAAACTCAAGAAGACACAAGAAAAAAAAAGATATCGAGGGATCGAGGAATGGAAGGATTAACACACTTGAAAGGTTCATACCGCAGTAAGGAATCTCTGGATTCCATGCAATCCCAGTCAAAGTTGCAGCAGTATTTGCCACAGAGAAGAAGAGAGAATCCTAAAGTTTCTAGCCAGCAACACGAGACCCTGACTAGGCAAAGGAATCCTCAGGAAAACGAACAAAGCAGCACGTGTCACAATTTCTGATTTCAACATAGAGGACGAAGCGCTAGGTACCGAAACGGCACAGTCTGGGCCCCAAAACAGGCATGAAGACCCATGCAAAACAATTGAGAGCCCAGAGCCCAACTCAAACTTACATGGACAGCCCATTTTGGACCAGGGAGCCAAGTGGAGACAGCGGAGGAAGGAGAGTCTCTACAATAAACGGTGCTGGGAAGCCTGCACAGCCACATGGAACACAACGAGAGTACACCATGATGTTACACCTGGCACACACACCACCTGAAATGGATTAAAGCCTTGAATGGCAGACTTGAAACCGTGAACCTTGTAGGAGAAGACCTAGGCAGAGTGCTCTTTGCCATCTGTCTGAGCCGCCTATTTGGAAGAAGCATGTCTGACTGGGCAAGGGCAACAAAGGAAACAAGAAACAAACGGGACCACATCAAATGCACACACTTCTGCCCACTCAAGGAAACCATCAACTGAATACTAAGACACCACAACGATTGGGAGAGGATGTTTGCAAACCACACATCGGACAAGGGGTGAAAAGCCCAAAGATACAATCAACTCGCACGTCTCCACAAGAAAAAAAACAAGCCAATGAAAACCTGGTCAAAAGATGGAAGCAGAGATTTCTCCGAAGAAGACAGAAAGAGGGCCAGTAGGTGCATGAAAACTTGTTCACCATCATGAAGTCTCAGGAAAATGCAAATCCAAACTGCAAGGCCATGGCAGCTCACTGTGGTCAGCATGGCTAGAAGGAAGCAGACAGGAAATAACAAGTGTCAGAGAGGAGGTGGAGAGAAGGGAAGCCTCCTGCACTGCTGGTGGGAGTGTAACCCGGTGCAGCCACGATGCCAAAGGTGTGGAACTGCCTCAGAAGTTTAAGTATCCATGTCCCGTATGACCCAGCTATTAATCTGCCGCTTGCTTATCCAAAAAAGTCAGAAAGACTACCGCATAAAGACATGTGCATGGCTGTGTTCACCACAGTCTTACTCCTGATATCCAAGACTTGGAAAGCACCCTGGTGTCCAGCAAGGGATGATTGGAGAAGGAAGATGGGCTATAGCCACACAATGGTATACCACTCAGCCGGAACAAATGATGCAATCCAGCCATTTGTGACCACCAGAATGGCTGTGAGGGTTTTAGGGGAAGTGTAACAAGCCCCAGTGAGAAATTCAAATACCATAGAATCTCACTTACAAGGAGAAGAAAAAGCAAGCACTAACCAACAGGTGGCACTGAACATTTGTATGCGGGCTCCCAGAGGCAAAGAGGGGCGGTGACGGAGGGTGAAAGAGAAGATTAGGCACAAGTGTGTGGTGAGGGCCTGTGATTAGTCTTACACTGGTGAAGATGATGTAAGCTACACAGAAGTCTAAAGCAATGAGGATGTGAATCTGGAAGTTATAGTACGTTCTAATGCAGGGTCATGGCTATAAATTCACCTCAAATCAAAAATCCAAAAAGGGGTCCAGAATGATGTCATAAAGCTTTGGGGGCGGAAAGAGTTTACAGAAGGTGAACTTCCAAGGATGGAAAATCACCTCCAAATGCTTACAGATGCTACAGAAAGGCAGACCATTCCAAATAGGTGAAGAGGAATACTACGAAGAGAACATGATCAGTCCTAAACCCATGAACGAACGGAAAATGTTACCGTCCATGATGTTATTACTAATCACCTTCACGAATAATCCAAACAGGCCCACGTCTTCCCAAGTTCAGGCAAAAGGTTGGTCCAAAAGTACAATTCAGGGCCGGCCCTGTGGTGGAGCAGGTAAGTGCCCACATTCCGCTTGGGCGGCCCGGGCCTCACTGTTTCACATTACGAGTGCATATCACATTAGTAGTGTTAGGAAATATAGATTTCATGGTATGGTGCGGGCACAGATCATAAATAAGCAGCAATTGTGAGGATACGTTATCAATACGCACAAGAAAAGGAACCATAAGAATATTACAATCTATGGAAGTATCTGGTACACTTCCCAAAGGCAGAAGGAAGGAAAACTTGTGACCTGCCAAGGTGGAATTGGCAGAGTGCCACGAGATGACACCATCATTGTGCATCAGAACATTCCCTGGGCAACTTCAACTTGTGAGGGAGTCCAGGACTTTTTCTGGGTAAGGTCCACCCATTTTGCCATCTACCCAAGATATAAGAGATAAAACCCAGGATAATCTTACAGGAGTGAAACCAGTGTCTAGAGAGAATGTAGGAGCCCTTTCGAAGTTCAAGGAGAAAGATAGAAACTGACAACAATTGCAGAAAAAGGAAAACTATCCTACCTAGACAGGGTGAGGAGTCAGACTGGTCTGAGATGGCTGTGAAACTCTGTGTGCACGGAGGTTGTCAGGACAACTTCGAATTTTGAGGTCGCTTATGACATCACGGTGAACATGTCCCCCAGGGTGGCCGCATGGTTACAGTCTGAGGATTGGCCTAGGCTAGGCTATTAAAGGGACAGATACCCAGAAACAGGTTTGGCAAACAGAAAGCAGGCACAGAAACTAGAAGAGATAAAACAGAGTCTGATGCAAGGGATAAGAAAGGAACCCTAGGCCACAAGTGAGAATAGAGGGACAGGCACGGAGAGGAGAACATTGTCATCTATTCAAGTCTATGGGGAGGTCATGCTGATTCAAGCTTGCAACTTCATTGGAAACAAGTGGCCGGACTTGGCGTTCATCACACCTACAGTGCCCTTGTGCCTTAAGCATAATGCAAAGTCAAGAAAGATGTCTTGAGGACATTGAAGAGAAGAATCGATGCCTCCTTTCCAAGGCCCATAGCATTCTTTGAAGGTCAGTCTCTTTTTCCGAAGCTCTGGTGTCACGTGGGCCCACTGGGCACATGGTAATGTGTCCCAAGAGATGTCTTGGAAGCCTTGAAGGAATGGAGCCCTGTCACGCTTGGGGTATGTCTCTTTGTTTGGAAGTGCTCTACAAGGGTGCTGAAAAGCACCCTCTTCCACAGGGCTTCGTTCCTTCGTGAAGGCTGCCCTCCCAGGCTAGTGTGCTCTGTTTGCCTCCATCGAAATTCTCTCCCCCTACCTCTTGCCGTAGAAGGATTATTGATTATGTGTTTTGACACCATATGTAAGGAAGTTGCACGAAAATTAGAACTTTACAGTTGTGTTTCAAGAAAAATAAACAGGCCAGGGTAGAGGATGTAGGGCAAACAAATGGCACACCCTATAAAAATTAAGTAAGCCCGTATCTGGACGGAATCTAGGGGAACGTTCAAGGATCAGGGGTCAAGTTCGAAACTTCCCAAATCCGGAAAAGAGACAGAAAAATATCTTTCCTGGAGAGTGGAATTCATCCGATTTGTCTAAGTTGTCTTGGAAACATTGTGTCCGTGAAGGGGGTTGCCAGGACCACCTCGAATTTGGAGTTTCTGATCTCAGGATGTCAAACCAACCCACATGACCACGTGTTCTCAGTGCTTAGTTTGACCTAGGCTAGGGTAGCCAAGAGTCCTACAAGTGACCGGTGCAAATTCAAGGACAACAACCAAGAGTCACGAAAGCACTCACACCTCACCCTAGAGAACATACAGCGATTAACGAAATACAAACTAATCCCTTGGAATGAAGGAGAACGGACTGATAAGCATGTCTAAGGGAGATAGCTGAGAAAGACCATGACGAGTATACTATGGAAAAGAAAAAGAGGACCCAGAAAATGGAAGGTGAACAGAAATCACACCTGAATTATCCACAATGAAAGATGATGTCCGTCTTTAGACAGACTCTGCTGGAACGTTTGAAAGTCAGAGAAATTCACAAGCCAAAAAACGGCAGCGAAGGTCAAGCATGGGCTAACTGGGAAGGGTGAGTTATGAGACTGCTCCAAGCAGGCTCTGAAACCTGTATCCAGGAAGCATGCTGGACCTCAGAGACACAATTATGACAAATCCTCTGACATCACAATGGACCCGAAAAACAACCTAGCCTCATCTACACAGTGCTAGAGTTGGGCTCACTAGTATATTTAACTCCCATTGCACTCAACTGCACGTTGCCACTGAACATGTAAGTGGCCGGCCGGTGGTGCAGTGGTGAGGTCCGCACCTTCTGGGTCTGTGGCCCAGTATGGTCTGGGTGGAATCCTCGGTTTGGGCCCCCTCACCACTGCTTCAGTTGTTCTGGTGCAGGCGTCCGAGGTAGAGTAGAGGCAGATGGGAAGGGACGTTGGACAGGGCCAGACTTCCACAGCAAATACAGGAGCATTGCCAGCAGATGTGAGCACAGCAATGCACTTGTGCCAAAACAAAACCAATTAAAAGTTGCAAAGAACAGAAAAACTGAAGCTAAGGAAAAAAAAAACAAAAAAACAGGAGCTTGCCATTACGAAGAATAGGATCTCTGTGAATAACCTTAGCAAAACAGGTGAATTCTATGTTAATTCAAAAACTAGCAAACCTTTGGGGAAAGAAACTCAAGAAGACACAAGAAAAAAAAAGATATCGAGGGATCGAGGAATGGAAGGATTAACACACTTGAAAGGTTCATACCGCAGTAAGGAATCTCTGGATTCCATGCAATCCCAGTCAAAGTTGCAGCAGTATTTGCCACAGAGAAGAAGAGAGAATCCTAAAGTTTCTAGCCAGCAACACGAGACCCTGACTAGGCAAAGGAATCCTCAGGAAAACGAACAAAGCAGCACGTGTCACAATTTCTGATTTCAACATAGAGGACGAAGCGCTAGGTACCGAAACGGCACAGTCTGGGCCCCAAAACAGGCATGAAGACCCATGCAAAACAATTGAGAGCCCAGAGCCCAACTCAAACTTACATGGACAGCCCATTTTGGACCAGGGAGCCAAGTGGAGACAGCGGAGGAAGGAGAGTCTCTACAATAAACGGTGCTGGGAAGCCTGCACAGCCACATGGAACACAACGAGAGTACACCATGATGTTACACCTGGCACACACACCACCTGAAATGGATTAAAGCCTTGAATGGCAGACTTGAAACCGTGAACCTTGTAGGAGAAGACCTAGGCAGAGTGCTCTTTGCCATCTGTCTGAGCCGCCTATTTGGAAGAAGCATGTCTGACTGGGCAAGGGCAACAAAGGAAACAAGAAACAAACGGGACCACATCAAATGCACACACTTCTGCCCACTCAAGGAAACCATCAACTGAATACTAAGACACCACAACGATTGGGAGAGGATGTTTGCAAACCACACATCGGACAAGGGGTGAAAAGCCCAAAGATACAATCAACTCGCACGTCTCCACAAGAAAAAAAACAAGCCAATGAAAACCTGGTCAAAAGATGGAAGCAGAGATTTCTCCGAAGAAGACAGAAAGAGGGCCAGTAGGTGCATGAAAACTTGTTCACCATCATGAAGTCTCAGGAAAATGCAAATCCAAACTGCAAGGCCATGGCAGCTCACTGTGGTCAGCATGGCTAGAAGGAAGCAGACAGGAAATAACAAGTGTCAGAGAGGAGGTGGAGAGAAGGGAAGCCTCCTGCACTGCTGGTGGGAGTGTAACCCGGTGCAGCCACGATGCCAAAGGTGTGGAACTGCCTCAGAAGTTTAAGTATCCATGTCCCGTATGACCCAGCTATTAATCTGCCGCTTGCTTATCCAAAAAAGTCAGAAAGACTACCGCATAAAGACATGTGCATGGCTGTGTTCACCACAGTCTTACTCCTGATATCCAAGACTTGGAAAGCACCCTGGTGTCCAGCAAGGGATGATTGGAGAAGGAAGATGGGCTATAGCCACACAATGGTATACCACTCAGCCGGAACAAATGATGCAATCCAGCCATTTGTGACCACCAGAATGGCTGTGAGGGTTTTAGGGGAAGTGTAACAAGCCCCAGTGAGAAATTCAAATACCATAGAATCTCACTTACAAGGAGAAGAAAAAGCAAGCACTAACCAACAGGTGGCACTGAACATTTGTATGCGGGCTCCCAGAGGCAAAGAGGGGCGGTGACGGAGGGTGAAAGAGAAGATTAGGCACAAGTGTGTGGTGAGGGCCTGTGATTAGTCTTACACTGGTGAAGATGATGTAAGCTACACAGAAGTCTAAAGCAATGAGGATGTGAATCTGGAAGTTATAGTACGTTCTAATGCAGGGTCATGGCTATAAATTCACCTCAAATCAAAAATCCAAAAAGGGGTCCAGAATGATGTCATAAAGCTTTGGGGGCGGAAAGAGTTTACAGAAGGTGAACTTCCAAGGATGGAAAATCACCTCCAAATGCTTACAGATGCTACAGAAAGGCAGACCATTCCAAATAGGTGAAGAGGAATACTACGAAGAGAACATGATCAGTCCTAAACCCATGAACGAACGGAAAATGTTACCGTCCATGATGTTATTACTAATCACCTTCACGAATAATCCAAACAGGCCCACGTCTTCCCAAGTTCAGGCAAAAGGTTGGTCCAAAAGTACAATTCAGGGCCGGCCCTGTGGTGGAGCAGGTAAGTGCCCACATTCCGCTTGGGCGGCCCGGGCCTCACTGTTTCACATTACGAGTGCATATCACATTAGTAGTGTTAGGAAATATAGATTTCATGGTATGGTGCGGGCAGAGATCATAAATAAGCAGCAATTGTGAGGATACGTTATCAATACGCACAAGAAAAGGAACCATAAGAATATTACAATCTATGGAAGTATCTGGTACACTTCCCAAAGGCAGAAGGAAGGAAAACTTGTGACCTGCCAAGGTGGAATTGGCAGAGTGCCACGAGATGACACCATCATTGTGCATCAGAACATTCCCTGGGCAACTTCAACTTGTGAGGGAGTCCAGGACTTTTTCTGGGTAAGGTCCACCCATTTTGCCATCTACCCAAGATATAAGAGATAAAACCCAGGATAATCTTACAGGAGTGAAACCAGTGTCTAGAGAGAATGTAGGAGCCCTTTCGAAGTTCAAGGAGAAAGATAGAAACTGACAACAATTGCAGAAAAAGGAAAACTATCCTACCTAGACAGGGTGAGGAGTCAGACTGGTCTGAGATGGCTGTGAAACTCTGTGTGCACGGAGGTTGTCAGGACAACTTCGAATTTTGAGGTCGCTTATGACATCACGGTGAACATGTCCCCCAGGGTGGCCGCATGGTTACAGTCTGAGGATTGGCCTAGGCTAGGCTATTAAAGGGACAGATACCCAGAAACAGGTTTGGCAAACAGAAAGCAGGCACAGAAACTAGAAGAGATAAAACAGAGTCTGATGCAAGGGATAAGAAAGGAACCCTAGGCCACAAGTGAGAATAGAGGGACAGGCACGGAGAGGAGAACATTGTCATCTATTCAAGTCTATGGGGAGGTCATGCTGATTCAAGCTTGCAACTTCATTGGAAACAAGTGGCCGGACTTGGGGTTCATCACACCTACAGTGCCCTTGTGCCTTAAGCATAATGCAAAGTCAAGAAAGATGTCTTGAGGACATTGAAGAGAAGAATCGATGCCTCCTTTCCAAGGCCCATAGCATTCTTTGAAGGTCAGTCTCTTTTTCCGAAGCTCTGGTGTCACGTGGGCCCACTGGGCACATGGTAATGTGTCCCAAGAGATGTCTTGGAAGCCTTGAAGGAATGGAGCCCTGTCACGCTTGGGGTATGTCTCTTTGTTTGGAAGTGCTCTACAAGGGTGCTGAAAAGCACCCTCTTCCACAGGGCTTCGTTCCTTCGTGAAGGCTGCCCTCCCAGGCTAGTGTGCTCTGTTTGCCTCCATCGAAATTCTCTCCCCCTACCTCTTGCCGTAGAAGGATTATTGATTATGTGTTTTGACACCATATGTAAGGAAGTTGCACGAAAATTAGAACTTTACAGTTGTGTTTCAAGAAAAATAAACAGGCCAGGGTAGAGGATGTAGGGCAAACAAATGGCACACCCTATAAAAATTAAGTAAGCCCGTATCTGGACGGAATCTAGGGGAACGTTCAAGGATCAGGGGTCAAGTTCGAAACTTCCCAAATCCGGAAAAGAGACAGAAAAATATCTTTCCTGGAGAGTGGAATTCATCCGATTTGTCTAAGTTGTCTTGGAAACATTGTGTCCGTGAAGGGGGTTGCCAGGACCACCTCGAATTTGGAGTTTCTGATCTCAGGATGTCAAACCAACCCACATGACCACGTGTTCTCAGTGCTTAGTTTGACCTAGGCTAGGGTAGCCAAGAGTCCTACAAGTGACCGGTGCAAATTCAAGGACAACAACCAAGAGTCACGAAAGCACTCACACCTCACCCTAGAGAACATACAGCGATTAACGAAATACAAACTAATCCCTTGGAATGAAGGAGAACGGACTGATAAGCATGTCTAAGGGAGATAGCTGAGAAAGACCATGACGAGTATACTATGGAAAAGAAAAAGAGGACCCAGAAAATGGAAGGTGAACAGAAATCACACCTGAATTATCCACAATGAAAGATGATGTCCGTCTTTAGACAGACTCTGCTGGAACGTTTGAAAGTCAGAGAAATTCACAAGCCAAAAAACGGCAGCGAAGGTCAAGCATGGGCTAACTGGGAAGGGTGAGTTATGAGACTGCTCCAAGCAGGCTCTGAAACCTGTATCCAGGAAGCATGCTGGACCTCAGAGACACAATTATGACAAATCCTCTGACATCACAATGGACCCGAAAAACAACCTAGCCTCATCTACACAGTGCTAGAGTTGGGCTCACTAGTATATTTAACTCCCATTGCACTCAACTGCACGTTGCCACTGAACATGTAAGTGGCCGGCCGGTGGTGCAGTGGTGAGGTCCGCACCTTCTGGGTCTGTGGCCCAGTATGGTCTGGGTGGAATCCTCGGTTTGGGCCCCCTCACCACTGCTTCAGTTGTTCTGGTGCAGGCGTCCGAGGTAGAGTAGAGGCAGATGGGAAGGGACGTTGGACAGGGCCAGACTTCCACAGCAAATACAGGAGCATTGCCAGCAGATGTGAGCACAGCAATGCACTTGTGCCAAAACAAAACCAATTAAAAGTTGCAAAGAACAGAAAAACTGAAGCTAAGGAAAAAAAAAACAAAAAAACAGGAGCTTGCCATTACGAAGAATAGGATCTCTGTGAATAACCTTAGCAAAACAGGTGAATTCTATGTTAATTCAAAAACTAGCAAACCTTTGGGGAAAGAAACTCAAGAAGACACAAGAAAAAAAAAGATATCGAGGGATCGAGGAATGGAAGGATTAACACACTTGAAAGGTTCATACCGCAGTAAGGAATCTCTGGATTCCATGCAATCCCAGTCAAAGTTGCAGCAGTATTTGCCACAGAGAAGAAGAGAGAATCCTAAAGTTTCTAGCCAGCAACACGAGACCCTGACTAGGCAAAGGAATCCTCAGGAAAACGAACAAAGCAGCACGTGTCACAATTTCTGATTTCAACATAGAGGACGAAGCGCTAGGTACCGAAACGGCACAGTCTGGGCCCCAAAACAGGCATGAAGACCCATGCAAAACAATTGAGAGCCCAGAGCCCAACTCAAACTTACATGGACAGCCCATTTTGGACCAGGGAGCCAAGTGGAGACAGCGGAGGAAGGAGAGTCTCTACAATAAACGGTGCTGGGAAGCCTGCACAGCCACATGGAACACAACGAGAGTACACCATGATGTTACACCTGGCACACACACCACCTGAAATGGATTAAAGCCTTGAATGGCAGACTTGAAACCGTGAACCTTGTAGGAGAAGACCTAGGCAGAGTGCTCTTTGCCATCTGTCTGAGCCGCCTATTTGGAAGAAGCATGTCTGACTGGGCAAGGGCAACAAAGGAAACAAGAAACAAACGGGACCACATCAAATGCACACACTTCTGCCCACTCAAGGAAACCATCAACTGAATACTAAGACACCACAACGATTGGGAGAGGATGTTTGCAAACCACACATCGGACAAGGGGTGAAAAGCCCAAAGATACAATCAACTCGCACGTCTCCACAAGAAAAAAAACAAGCCAATGAAAACCTGGTCAAAAGATGGAAGCAGAGATTTCTCCGAAGAAGACAGAAAGAGGGCCAGTAGGTGCATGAAAACTTGTTCACCATCATTAAGTCTCAGGAAAATGCAAATCCAAACTGCAAGGCCATGGCAGCTCACTGTGGTCAGCATGGCTAGAAGGAAGCAGACAGGAAATAACAAGTGTCAGAGAGGAGGTGGAGAGAAGGGAAGCCTCCTGCACTGCTGGTGGGAGTGTAACCCGGTGCAGCCACGATGCCAAAGGTGTGGAACTGCCTCAGAAGTTTAAGTATCCATGTCCCGTATGACCCAGCTATTAATCTGCCGCTTGCTTATCCAAAACAGTCAGAAAGACTACCGCATAAAGACATGTGCATGGCTGTGTTCACCACAGTCTTACTCCTGATATCCAAGACTTGGAAAGCACCCTGGTGTCCAGCAAGGGATGATTGGAGAAGGAAGATGGGCTATAGCCACACAATGGTATACCACTCAGCCGGAACAAATGATGCAATCCAGCCATTTGTGACCACCAGAATGGCTGTGAGGGTTTTAGGGGAAGTGTAACAAGCCCCAGTGAGAAATTCAAATACCATAGAATCTCACTTACAAGGAGAAGAAAAAGCAAGCACTAACCAACAGGTGGCACTGAACATTTGTATGCGGGCTCCCAGAGGCAAAGAGGGGCGGTGACGGAGGGTGAAAGAGAAGATTAGGTACAAGTGTGTGGTGAGGGCCTGTGATTAGTCTTACACTGGTGAAGATGATGTAAGCTACACAGAAGTCTAAAGCAATGAGGATGTGAATCTGGAAGTTATAGTACGTTCTAATGCAGGGTCATGGCTATAAATTCACCTCAAATCAAAAATCCAAAAAGGGGTCCAGAATGATGTCATAAAGCTTTGGGGGCGGAAAGAGTTTACAGAAGGTGAACTTCCAAGGATGGAAAATCACCTCCAAATGCTTACAGATGCTACAGAAAGGCAGACCATTCCAAATAGGTGAAGAGGAATACTACGAAGAGAACATGATCAGTCCTAAACCCATGAACGAACGGAAAATGTTACCGTCCATGATGTTATTACTAATCACCTTCACGAATAATCCAAACAGGCCCACGTCTTCCCAAGTTCAGGCAAAAGGTTGGTCCAAAAGTACAATTCAGGGCCGGCCCTGTGGTGGAGCAGGTAAGTGCCCACATTCCGCTTGGGCGGCCCGGGCCTCACTGTTTCACATTACGAGTGCATATCACATTAGTAGTGTTAGGAAATATAGATTTCATGGTATGGTGCGGGCAGAGATCACAAATAAGCAGCAATTGTGAGGATACGTTATCAATACGCACAAGAAAAGGAACCATAAGAATATTACAATCTATGGAAGTATCTGGTACACTTCCCAAAGGCAGAAGGAAGGAAAACTTGTGACCTGCCAAGGTGGAATTGGCAGAGTGCCACGAGATGACACCATCATTGTGCATCAGAACATTCCCTGGGCAACTTCAACTTGTGAGGGAGTCCAGGACTTTTTCTGGGTAAGGTCCACCCATTTTGCCATCTACCCAAGATATAAGAGATAAAACCCAGGATAATCTTACAGGAGTGAAACCAGTGTCTAGAGAGAATGTAGGAGCCCTTTCGAAGTTCAAGGAGAAAGATAGAAACTGACAACAATTGCAGAAAAAGGAAAACTATCCTACCTAGACAGGGTGAGGAGTCAGACTGGTCTGAGATGGCTGTGAAACTCTGTGTGCACGGAGGTTGTCAGGACAACTTCGAATTTTGAGGTCGCTTATGACATCACGGTGAACATGTCCCCCAGGGTGGCCGCATGGTTACAGTCTGAGGATTGGCCTAGGCTAGGCTATTAAAGGGACAGATACCCAGAAACAGGTTTGGCAAACAGAAAGCAGGCACAGAAACTAGAAGAGATAAAACAGAGTCTGATGCAAGGGATAAGAAAGGAACCCTAGGCCACAAGTGAGAATAGAGGGACAGGCACAGAGAGGAGAACATTGTCATCTATTCAAGTCTATGGGGAGGTCATGCTGATTCAAGCTTGCAACTTCATTGGAAACAAGTGGCCGGACTTGGGGTTCATCACACCTACAGTGCCCTTGTGCCTTAAGCATAATGCAAAGTCAAGAAAGATGTCTTGAGGACATTGAACAGAAGAATCGATGCCTCCTTTCCAAGGCCCATAGCATTCTTTGAAGGTCAGTCTCTTTTTCCGAAGCTCTGGTGTCACGTGGGCCCACTGGGCACATGGTAATGTGTCCCAAGAGATGTCTTGGAAGCCTTGAAGGAATGGAGCCCTGTCACGCTTGGGGTATGTCTCTTTGTTTGGAAGTGCTCTACAAGGGTGCTGAAAAGCACCCTCTTCCACAGGGCTTCGTTCCTTCGTGAAGGCTGCCCTCCCAGGCTAGTGTGCTCTGTTTGCCTCCATCGAAATTCTCTCCCCCTACCTCTTGCCGTAGAAGGATTATTGATTATGTGTTTTGACACCATATGTAAGGAAGTTGCACGAAAATTAGAACTTTACAGTTGTGTTTCAAGAAAACTAAACAAGCCAGGGTAGAGGATGTAGGGCAAACAAATGGCACACCCTATAAAAATTAAGTAAGCCCGTATCTGGACGGAATCTAGGGGAACGTTCAAGGATCAGGGGTCAAGTTCGAAACTTCCCAAATCCGGAAAAGAGACAGAAAAATATCTTTCCTGGAGAATGGAATTCATCCGATTTGTCTAAGTTGTCTTGGAAACATTGTGTCCGTGAAGGGGGTTGCCAGGACCACCTCGAATTTGGAGTTTCTGATCTCAGGATGTCAAACCAACCCACATGACCACGTGTTCTCAGTGCTTAGTTTGACCTAGGCTAGGGTAGCCAAGAGTCCTACAAGTGACCGGTGCAAATTCAAGGACAACAACCAAGAGTCACGAAAGCACTCACACCTCACCCTAGAGAACATACAGCGATTAACGAAATACAAACTAATCCCTTGGAATGAAGGAGAACGGACTGATAAGCATGTCTAAGGGAGATAGCTGAGAAAGACCATGACGAGTATACTATGGAAAAGAAAAAGAGGACCCAGAAAATGGAAGGTGAACAGAAATCACACCTGAATTATCCACAATGAAAGATGATGTCCGTCTTTAGACAGACTCTGCTGGAACGTTTGAAAGTCAGAGAAATTCACAAGCCAAAAAACGGCAGCGAAGGTCAAGCATGGGCTAACTGGGAAGGGTGAGTTATGAGACTGCTCCAAGCAGGCTCTGAAACCTGTATCCAGGAAGCATGCTGGACCTCAGAGACACAATTATGACAAATCCTCTGACATCACAATGGACCCGAAAAACAACCTAGCCTCATCTACACAGTGCTAGAGTTGGGCTCACTAGTATATTTAACTCCCATTGCACTCAACTGCACGTTGCCACTGAACATGTAAGTGGCCGGCCGGTGGTGCAGTGGTGAGGTCCGCACCTTCTGGGTCTGTGGCCCAGTATGGGCTGGGTGGAATCCTCGGTTTGGGCCCCCTCACCACTGCTTCAGTTGTTCTGGTGCAGGCGTCCGAGGTAGAGTAGAGGCAGATGGGAAGGGACGTTGGACAGGGCCAGACTTCCACAGCAAATACAGGAGCATTGCCAGCAGATGTGAGCACAGCAATGCACTTGTGCCAAAACAAAACCAATTAAAAGTTGCAAAGAACAGAAAAACTGAAGCTAAGGAAAAAAAAAACAAAAAAACAGGAGCTTGCCATTACGAAGAATAGGATCTCTGTGAATAACCTTAGCAAAACAGGTGAATTCTATGTTAATTCAAAAACTAGCAAACCTTTGGGGAAAGAAACTCAAGAAGACACAAGAAAAAAAAAGATATCGAGGGATCGAGGAATGGAAGGATTAACACACTTGAAAGGTTCATACCGCAGTAAGGAATCTCTGGATTCCATGCAATCCCAGTCAAAGTTGCAGCAGTATTTGCCACAGAGAAGAAGAGAGAATCCTAAAGTTTCTAGCCAGCAACACGAGACCCTGACTAGGCAAAGGAATCCTCAGGAAAACGAACAAAGCAGCACGTGTCACAATTTCTGATTTCAACATAGAGGACGAAGCGCTAGGTACCGAAACGGCACAGTCTGGGCCCCAAAACAGGCATGAAGACCCATGCAAAACAATTGAGAGCCCAGAGCCCAACTCAAACTTACATGGACAGCCCATTTTGGACCAGGGAGCCAAGTGGAGACAGCGGAGGAAGGAGAGTCTCTACAATAAACGGTGCTGGGAAGCCTGCACAGCCACATGGAACACAACGAGAGTACACCATGATGTTACACCTGGCACACACATCACCTGAAATGGATTAAAGCCTTGAATGGCAGACTTGAAACCGTGAACCTTGTAGGAGAAGACCTAGGCAGAGTGCTCTTTGCCATCTGTCTGAGCCGCCTATTTGGAAGAAGCATGTCTGACTGGGCAAGGGCAACAAAGGAAACAAGAAACAAACGGGACCACATCAAACGCACACACTTCTGCCCACTCAAGGAAACCATCAACTGAATACTAAGACACCACAACGATTGGGAGAGGATGTTTGCAAACCACACATCGGACAAGGGGTGAAAAGCCCAAAGATACAATCAACTCGCACGTCTCCACAAGAAAAAAAACAAGCCAATGAAAACCTGGTCAAAAGATGGAAGCAGAGATTTCTCCGAAGAAGACAGAAAGAGGGCCAGTAGGTGCATGAAAACTTGTTCACCATCATGAAGTCTCAGGAAAATGCAAATCCAAACTGCAAGGCCATGGCAGCTCACTGTGGTCAGCATGGCTAGAAGGAAGCAGACAGGAAATAACAAGTGTCAGAGAGGAGGTGGAGAGAAGGGAAGCCTCCTGCACTGCTGGTGGGAGTGTAACCCGGTGCAGCCACGATGCCAAAGGTGTGGAACTGCCTCAGAAGTTTAAGTATCCATGTCCCGTATGACCCAGCTATTAATCTGCCGCTTGCTTATCCAAAACAGTCAGAAAGACTACCGCATAAAGACATGTGCATGGCTGTGTTCACCACAGTCTTACTCCTGATATCCAAGACTTGGAAAGCACCCTGGTGTCCAGCAAGGGATGATTGGAGAAGGAAGATGGGCTATAGCCACACAATGGTATACCACTCAGCCGGAACAAATGATGCAATCCAGCCATTTGTGACCACCAGAATGGCTGTGAGGGTTTTAGGGGAAGTGTAACAAGCCCCAGTGAGAAATTCAAATACCATAGAATCTCACTTACAAGGAGAAGAAAAAGCAAGCACTAACCAACAGGTGGCACTGAACATTTGTATGCGGGCTCCCAGAGGCAAAGAGGGGCGGTGACGGAGGGTGAAAGAGAAGATTAGGCACAAGTGTGTGGTGAGGGCCTGTGATTAGTCTTACACTGGTGAAGATGATGTAAGCTACACAGAAGTCTAAAGCAATGAGGATGTGAATCTGGAAGTTATAGTACGTTCTAATGCAGGGTCATGGCTATAAATTCACCTCAAATCAAAAATCCAAAAAGGGGTCCAGAATGATGTCATAAAGCTTTGGGGGCGGAAAGAGTTTACAGAAGGTGAACTTCCAAGGATGGAAAATCACCTCCAAATGCTTACAGATGCTACAGAAAGGCAGACCATTCCAAATAGGTGAAGAGGAATACTACGAAGAGAACATGATCAGTCCTAAACCCATGAACGAACGGAAAATGTTACCGTCCATGATGTTATTACTAATCACCTTCACGAATAATCCAAACAGGCCCACGTCTTCCCAAGTTCAGGCAAAAGGTTGGTCCAAAAGTACAATTCAGGGCCGGCCCTGTGGTGGAGCAGGTAAGTGCCCACATTCCGCTTGGGCGGCCCGGGCCTCACTGTTTCACATTACGAGTGCATATCACATTAGTAGTGTTAGGAAATATAGATTTCATGGTATGGTGCGGGCAGAGATCACAAATAAGCAGCAATTGTGAGGATACGTTATCAATACGCACAAGAAAAGGAACCATAAGAATATTACAATCTATGGAAGTATCTGGTACACTTCCCAAAGGCAGAAGGAAGGAAAACTTGTGACCTGCCAAGGTGGAATTGGCAGAGTGCCACGAGATGACACCATCATTGTGCATCAGAACATTCCCTGGGCAACTTCAACTTGTGAGGGAGTCCAGGACTTTTTCTGGGTAAGGTCCACCCATTTTGCCATCTACCCAAGATATAAGAGATAAAACCCAGGATAATCTTACAGGAGTGAAACCAGTGTCTAGAGAGAATGTAGGAGCCCTTTCGAAGTTCAAGGAGAAAGATAGAAACTGACAACAATTGCAGAAAAAGGAAAACTATCCTACCTAGACAGGGTGAGGAGTCAGACTGGTCTGAGATGGCTGTGAAACTCTGTGTGCACGGAGGTTGTCAGGACAACTTCGAATTTTGAGGTCGCTTATGACATCACGGTGAACATGTCCCCCAGGGTGGCCGCATGGTTACAGTCTGAGGATTGGCCTAGGCTAGGCTATTAAAGGGACAGATACCCAGAAACAGGTTTGGCAAACAGAAAGCAGGCACAGAAACTAGAAGAGATAAAACAGAGTCTGATGCAAGGGATAAGAAAGGAACCCTAGGCCACAAGTGAGAATAGAGGGACAGGCACGGAGAGGAGAACATTGTCATCTATTCAAGTCTATGGGGAGGTCATGCTGATTCAAGCTTGCAACTTCATTGGAAACAAGTGGCCGGACTTGGGGTTCATCACACCTACAGTGCCCTTGTGCCTTAAGCATAATGCAAAGTCAAGAAAGATGTCTTGAGGACATTGAACAGAAGAATCGATGCCTCCTTTCCAAGGCCCATAGCATTCTTTGAAGGTCAGTCTCTTTTTCCGAAGCTCTGGTGTCACGTGGGCCCACTGGGCACATGGTAATGTGTCCCAAGAGATGTCTTGGAAGCCTTGAAGGAATGGAGCCCTGTCACGCTTGGGGTATGTCTCTTTGTTTGGAAGTGCTCTACAAGGGTGCTGAAAAGCACCCTCTTCCACAGGGCTTCGTTCCTTCGTGAAGGCTGCCCTCCCAGGCTAGTGTGCTCTGTTTGCCTCCATCGAAATTCTCTCCCCCTACCTCTTGCCGTAGAAGGATTATTGATTATGTGTTTTGACACCATATGTAAGGAAGTTGCACGAAAATTAGAACTTTACAGTTGTGTTTCAAGAAAAATAAACAGGCCAGGGTAGAGGATGTAGGGCAAACAAATGGCACACCCTATAAAAATTAAGTAAGCCCGTATCTGGACGGAATCTAGGGGAACGTTCAAGGATCAGGGGTCAAGTTCGAAACTTCCCAAATCCGGAAAAGAGACAGAAAAATATCTTTCCTGGAGAGTGGAATTCATCCGATTTGTCTAAGTTGTCTTGGAAACATTGTGTCCGTGAAGGGGGTTGCCAGGACCACCTCGAATTTGGAGTTTCTGATCTCAGGATGTCAAACCAACCCACATGACCACGTGTTCTCAGTGCTTAGTTTGACCTAGGCTAGGGTAGCCAAGAGTCCTACAAGTGACCGGTGCAAATTCAAGGACAACAACCAAGAGTCACGAAAGCACTCACACCTCACCCTAGAGAACATACAGCGATTAAAGAAATACAAACTAATCCCTTGGAATGAAGGAGAACGGACTGATAAGCATGTCTAAGGGAGATAGCTGAGAAAGACCATGACGAGTATACTATGGAAAAGAAAAAGAGGACCCAGAAAATGGAAGGTGAACAGAAATCACACCTGAATTATCCACAATGAAAGATGATGTCCGTCTTTAGACAGACTCTGCTGGAACGTTTGAAAGTCAGAGAAATTCACAAGCCAAAAAACGGCAGCGAAGGTCAAGCATGGGCTAACTGGGAAGGGTGAGTTATGAGACTGCTCCAAGCAGGCTCTGAAACCTGTATCCAGGAAGCATGCTGGACCTCAGAGACACAATTATGACAAATCCTCTGACATCACAATGGACCCGAAAAACAACCTAGCCTCATCTACACAGTGCTAGAGTTGGGCTCACTAGTATATTTAACTCCCATTGCACTCAACTGCACGTTGCCACTGAACATGTAAGTGGCCGGCCGGTGGTGCAGTGGTGAGGTCCGCACCTTCTGGGTCTGTGGCCCAGTATGGTCTGGGTGGAATCCTCGGTTTGGGCCCCCTCACCACTGCTTCAGTTGTTCTGGTGCAGGCGTCCGAGGTAGAGTAGAGGCAGATGGGAAGGGACGTTGGACAGGGCCAGACTTCCACAGCAAATACAGGAGCATTGCCAGCAGATGTGAGCACAGCAATGCACTTGTGCCAAAACAAAACCAATTAAAAGTTGCAAAGAACAGAAAAACTGAAGCTAAGGAAAAAAAAAACAAAAAAACAGGAGCTTGCCATTACGAAGAATAGGATCTCTGTGAATAACCTTAGCAAAACAGGTGAATTCTATGTTAATTCAAAAACTAGCAAACCTTTGGGGAAAGAAACTCAAGAAGACACAAGAAAAAAAAAGATATCGAGGGATCGAGGAATGGAAGGATTAACACACTTGAAAGGTTCATACCGCAGTAAGGAATCTCTGGATTCCATGCAATCCCAGTCAAAGTTGCAGCAGTATTTGCCACAGAGAAGAAGAGAGAATCCTAAAGTTTCTAGCCAGCAACACGAGACCCTGACTAGGCAAAGGAATCCTCAGGAAAACGAACAAAGCAGCACGTGTCACAATTTCTGATTTCAACATAGAGGACGAAGCGCTAGGTACCGAAACGGCACAGTCTGGGCCCCAAAACAGGCATGAAGACCCATGCAAAACAATTGAGAGCCCAGAGCCCAACTCAAACTTACATGGACAGCCCATTTTGGACCAGCGAGCCAAGTGGAGACAGCGGAGGAAGGAGAGTCTCTACAATAAACGGTGCTGGGAAGCCTGCACAGCCACATGGAACACAACGAGAGTACACCATGATGTTACACCTGGCACACACACCACCTGAAATGGATTAAAGCCTTGAATGGCAGACTTGAAACCGTGAACCTTGTAGGAGAAGACCTAGGCAGAGTGCTCTTTGCCATCTGTCTGAGCCGCCTATTTGGAAGAAGCATGTCTGACTGGGCAAGGGCAACAAAGGAAACAAGAAACAAACGGGACCACATCAAACGCACACACTTCTGCCCACTCAAGGAAACCATCAACTGAATACTAAGACACCACAACGATTGGGAGAGGATGTTTGCAAACCACACATCGGACAAGGGGTGAAAAGCCCAAAGATACAATCAACTCGCACGTCTCCACAAGAAAAAAAACAAGCCAATGAAAACCTGGTCAAAAGATGGAAGCAGAGATTTCTCCGAAGAAGACAGAAAGAGGGCCAGTAGGTGCATGAAAACTTGTTCACCATCATGAAGTCTCAGGAAAATGCAAATCCAAACTGCAAGGCCATGGCAGCTCACTGTGGTCAGCATGGCTAGAAGGAAGCAGACAGGAAATAACAAGTGTCAGAGAGGAGGTGGAGAGAAGGGAAGCCTCCTGCACTGCTGGTGGGAGTGTAACCCGGTGCAGCCACGATGCCAAAGGTGTGGAACTGCCTCAGAAGTTTAAGTATCCATGTCCCGTATGACCCAGCTATTAATCTGCCGCTTGCTTATCCAAAACAGTCAGAAAGACTACCGCATAAAGACATGTGCATGGCTGTGTTCACCACAGTCTTACTCCTGATATCCAAGACTTGGAAAGCACCCTGGTGTCCAGCAAGGGATGATTGGAGAAGGAAGATGGGCTATAGCCACACAATGGTATACCACTCAGCCGGAACAAATGATGCAATCCAGCCATTTGTGACCACCAGAATGGCTGTGAGGGTTTTAGGGGAAGTGTAACAAGCCCCAGTGAGAAATTCAAATACCATAGAATCTCACTTACAAGGCGAAGAAAAAGCAAGCACTAACCAACAGGTGGCACTGAACATTTGTATGCGGGCTCCCAGAGGCAAAGAGGGGCGGTGACGGAGGGTGAAAGAGAAGATTAGGCACAAGTGTGTGGTGAGGGCCTGTGATTAGTCTTACACTGGTGAAGATGATGTAAGCTACACAGAAGTCTAAAGCAATGAGGATGTGAATCTGGAAGTTATAGTACGTTCTAATGCAGGGTCATGGCTATAAATTCACCTCAAATCAAAAATCCAAAAAGGGGTCCAGAATGATGTCATAAAGCTTTGGGGGCGGAAAGAGTTTACAGAAGGTGAACTTCCAAGGATGGAAAATCACCTCCAAATGCTTACAGATGCTACAGAAAGGCAGACCATTCCAAATAGGTGAAGAGGAATACTACGAAGAGAACATGATCAGTCCTAAACCCATGAACGAACGGAAAATGTTACCGTCCATGATGTTATTACTAATCACCTTCACGAATAATCCAAACAGGCCCACGTCTTCCCAAGTTCAGGCAAAAGGTTGGTCCAAAAGTACAATTCAGGGCCGGCCCTGTGGTGGAGCAGGTAAGTGCCCACATTCCGCTTGGGCGGCCCGGGCCTCACTGTTTCACATTACGAGTGCATATCACATTAGTAGTGTTAGGAAATATAGATTTCATGGTATGGTGCGGGCACAGATCATAAATAAGCAGCAATTGTGAGGATACGTTATCAATACGCACAAGAAAAGGAACCATAAGAATATTACAATCTATGGAAGTATCTGGTACACTTCCCAAAGGCAGAAGGAAGGAAAACTTGTGACCTGCCAAGGTGGAATTGGCAGAGTGCCACGAGATGACACCATCATTGTGCATCAGAACATTCCCTGGGCAACTTCAACTTGTGAGGGAGTCCAGGACTTTTTCTGGGTAAGGTCCACCCATTTTGCCATCTACCCAAGATATAAGAGATAAAACCCAGGATAATCTTACAGGAGTGAAACCAGTGTCTAGAGAGAATGTAGGAGCCCTTTCGAAGTTCAAGGAGAAAGATAGAAACTGACAACAATTGCAGAAAAAGGAAAACTATCCTACCTAGACAGGGTGAGGAGTCAGACTGGTCTGAGATGGCTGTGAAACTCTGTGTGCACGGAGGTTGTCAGGACAACTTCGAATTTTGAGGTCGCTTATGACATCACGGTGAACATGTCCCCCAGGGTGGCCGCTTGGTTACAGTCTGAGGATTGGCCTAGGCTAGGCTATTAAAGGGACAGATACCCAGAAACAGGTTTGGCAAACAGAAAGCAGGCACAGAAACTAGAAGAGATAAAACAGAGTCTGATGCAAGGGATAAGAAAGGAACCCTAGGCCACAAGTGAGAATAGAGGGACAGGCACGGAGAGGAGAACATTGTCATCTATTCAAGTCTATGGGGAGGTCATGCTGATTCAAGCTTGCAACTTCATTGGAAACAAGTGGCCGGACTTGGGGTTCATCACACCTACAGTGCCCTTGTGCCTTAAGCATAATGCAAAGTCAAGAAAGATGTCTTGAGGACATTGAAGAGAAGAATCGATGCCTCCTTTCCAAGGCCCATAGCATTCTTTGCAGGTCAGTCTCTTTTTCCGAAGCTCTGGTGTCACGTGGGCCCACTGGGCACATGGTAATGTGTCCCAAGAGATGTCTTGGAAGCCTTGAAGGAATGGAGCCCTGTCACGCTTGGGGTATGTCTCTTTGTTTGGAAGTGCTCTACAAGGGTGCTGAAAAGCACCCTCTTCCACAGGGCTTCGTTCCTTCGTGAAGGCTGCCCTCCCAGGCTAGTGTGCTCTGTTTGCCTCCATCGAAATTCTCTCCCCCTACCTCTTGCCGTAGAAGGATTATTGATTATGTGTTTTGACACCATATGTAAGGAAGTTGCACGAAAATTAGAACTTTACAGTTGTGTTTCAAGAAAAATAAACAGGCCAGGGTAGAGGATGTAGGGCAAACAAATGGCACACCCTATAAAAATTAAGTAAGCCCGTATCTGGACGGAATCTAGGGGAACGTTCAAGGATCAGGGGTCAAGTTCGAAACTTCCCAAATCCGGAAAAGAGACAGAAAAATATCTTTCCTGGAGAGTGGAATTCATCCGATTTGTCTAAGTTGTCTTGGAAACATTGTGTCCGTGAAGGGGGTTGCCAGGACCACCTCGAATTTGGAGTTTCTGATCTCAGGATGTCAAACCAACCCACATGACCACGTGTTCTCAGTGCTTAGTTTGACCTAGGCTAGGGTAGCCAAGAGTCCTACAAGTGACCGGTGCAAATTCAAGGACAACAACCAAGAGTCACGAAAGCACTCACACCTCACCCTAGAGAACATACAGCGATTAAAGAAATACAAACTAATCCCTTGGAATGAAGGAGAACGGACTGATAAGCATGTCTAAGGGAGATAGCTGAGAAAGACCATGACGAGTATACTATGGAAAAGAAAAAGAGGACCCAGAAAATGGAAGGTGAACAGAAATCACACCTGAATTATCCACAATGAAAGATGATGTCCGTCTTTAGACAGACTCTGCTGGAACGTTTGAAAGTCAGAGAAATTCACAAGCCAAAAAACGGCAGCGAAGGTCAAGCATGGGCTAACTGGGAAGGGTGAGTTATGAGACTGCTCCAAGCAGGCTCTGAAACCTGTATCCAGGAAGCATGCTGGACCTCAGAGACACAATTATGACAAATCCTCTGACATCACAATGGACCCGAAAAACAACCTAGCCTCATCTACACAGTGCTAGAGTTGGGCTCACTAGTATATTTAACTCCCATTGCACTCAACTGCACGTTGCCACTGAACATGTAAGTGGCCGGCCGGTGGTGCAGTGGTGAGGTCCGCACCTTCTGGGTCTGTGGCCCAGTATGGGCTGGGTGGAATCCTCGGTTTGGGCCTCCTCACCACTGCTTCAGTTGTTCTGGTGCAGGCGTCCGAGGTAGAGTAGAGGCAGATGGGAAGGGACGTTGGACAGGGCCAGACTTCCACAGCAAATACAGGAGCATTGCCAGCAGATGTGAGCACAGCAATGCACTTGTGCCAAAACAAAACCAATTAAAAGTTGCAAAGAACAGAAAAACTGAAGCTAAGG
Source organism: Equus asinus (assembly GCF_041296235.1). NCBI lineage: Eukaryota > Metazoa > Chordata > Mammalia > Perissodactyla > Equidae > Equus > Equus asinus. The sequence goes on along the minus strand of NC_091809.1, from coordinate 5,589,039 downwards.
AAAAAAAAAACAAAAAAACAGGAGCTTGCCATTACGAAGAATAGGATCTCTGTGAATAACCTTAGCAAAACAGGTGAATTCTATGTTAATTCAAAAACTAGCAAACCTTTGGGGAAAGAAACTCAAGAAGACACAAGAAAAAAAAAGATATCGAGGGATCGAGGAATGGAAGGATTAACACACTTGAAAGGTTCATACCGCAGTAAGGAATCTCTGGATTCCATGCAATCCCAGTCAAAGTTGCAGCAGTATTTGCCACAGAGAAGAAGAGAGAATCCTAAAGTTTCTAGCCAGCAACACGAGACCCTGACTAGGCAAAGGAATCCTCAGGAAAACGAACAAAGCAGCACGTGTCACAATTTCTGATTTCAACATAGAGGACGAAGCGCTAGGTACCGAAACGGCACAGTCTGGGCCCCAAAACAGGCATGAAGACCCATGCAAAACAATTGAGAGCCCAGAGCCCAACTCAAACTTACATGGACAGCCCATTTTGGACCAGCGAGCCAAGTGGAGACAGCGGAGGAAGGAGAGTCTCTACAATAAACGGTGCTGGGAAGCCTGCACAGCCACATGGAACACAACGAGAGTACACCATGATGTTACACCTGGCACACACACCACCTGAAATGGATTAAAGCCTTGAATGGCAGACTTGAAACCGTGAACCTTGTAGGAGAAGACCTAGGCAGAGTGCTCTTTGCCATCTGTCTGAGCCGCCTATTTGGAAGAAGCATGTCTGACTGGGCAAGGGCAACAAAGGAAACAAGAAACAAACGGGACCACATCAAACGCACACACTTCTGCCCACTCAAGGAAACCATCAACTGAATACTAAGACACCACAACGATTGGGAGAGGATGTTTGCAAACCACACATCGGACAAGGGGTGAAAAGCCCAAAGATACAATCAACTCGCACGTCTCCACAAGAAAAAAAACAAGCCAATGAAAACCTGGTCAAAAGATGGAAGCAGAGATTTCTCCGAAGAAGACAGAAAGAGGGCCAGTAGGTGCATGAAAACTTGTTCACCATCATGAAGTCTCAGGAAAATGCAAATCCAAACTGCAAGGCCATGGCAGCTCACTGTGGTCAGCATGGCTAGAAGGAAGCAGACAGGAAATAACAAGTGTCAGAGAGGAGGTGCAGAGAAGGGAAGCCTCCTGCACTGCTGGTGGGAGTGTAACCCGGTGCAGCCACGATGCCAAAGGTGTGGAACTGCCTCAGAAGTTTAAGTATCCATGTCCCGTATGACCCAGCTATTAATCTGCCGCTTGCTTATCCAAAACAGTCAGAAAGACTACCGCATAAAGACATGTGCATGGCTGTGTTCACCACAGTCTTACTCCTGATATCCAAGACTTGGAAAGCACCCTGGTGTCCAGCAAGGGATGATTGGAGAAGGAAGATGGGCTATAGCCACACAATGGTATACCACTCAGCCGGAACAAATGATGCAATCCAGCCATTTGTGACCACCAGAATGGCTGTGAGGGTTTTAGGGGAAGTGTAACAAGCCCCAGTGAGAAATTCAAATACCATAGAATCTCACTTACAAGGAGAAGAAAAAGCAAGCACTAACCAACAGGTGGCACTGAACATTTGTATGCGGGCTCCCAGAGGCAAAGAGGGGCGGTGACGGAGGGTGAAAGAGAAGATTAGGCACAAGTGTGTGGTGAGGGCCTGTGATTAGTCTTACACTGGTGAAGATGATGTAAGCTACACAGAAGTCTAAAGCAATGAGGATGTGAATCTGGAAGTTATAGTACGTTCTAATGCAGGGTCATGGCTATAAATTCACCTCAAATCAAAAATCCAAAAAGGGGTCCAGAATGATGTCATAAAGCTTTGGGGGCGGAAAGAGTTTACAGAAGGTGAACTTCCAAGGATGGAAAATCACCTCCAAATGCTTACAGATGCTACAGAAAGGCAGACCATTCCAAATAGGTGAAGAGGAATACTACGAAGAGAACATGATCAGTCCTAAACCCATGAACGAACGGAAAATGTTACCGTCCATGATGTTATTACTAATCACCTTCACGAATAATCCAAACAGGCCCACGTCTTCCCAAGTTCAGGCAAAAGGTTGGTCCAAAAGTACAATTCAGGGCCGGCCCTGTGGTGGAGCAGGTAAGTGCCCACATTCCGCTTGGGCGGCCCGGGCCTCACTGTTTCACATTACGAGTGCATATCACATTAGTAGTGTTAGGAAATATAGATTTCATGGTATGGTGCGGGCACAGATCATAAATAAGCAGCAATTGTGAGGATACGTTATCAATACGCACAAGAAAAGGAACCATAAGAATATTACAATCTATGGAAGTATCTGGTACACTTCCCAAAGGCAGAAGGAAGGAAAACTTGTGACCTGCCAAGGTGGAATTGGCAGAGTGCCACGAGATGACACCATCATTGTGCATCAGAACATTCCCTGGGCAACTTCAACTTGTGAGGGAGTCCAGGACTTTTTCTGGGTAAGGTCCACCCATTTTGCCATCTACCCAAGATATAAGAGATAAAACCCAGGATAATCTTACAGGAGTGAAACCAGTGTCTAGAGAGAATGTAGGAGCCCTTTCGAAGTTCAAGGAGAAAGATAGAAACTGACAACAATTGCAGAAAAAGGAAAACTATCCTACCTAGACAGGGTGAGGAGTCAGACTGGTCTGAGATGGCTGTGAAACTCTGTGTGCACGGAGGTTGTCAGGACAACTTCGAATTTTGAGGTCGCTTATGACATCACGGTGAACATGTCCCCCAGGGTGGCCGCATGGTTACAGTCTGAGGATTGGCCTAGGCTAGGCTATTAAAGGGACAGATACCCAGAAACAGGTTTGGCAAACAGAAAGCAGGCACAGAAACTAGAAGAGATAAAACAGAGTCTGATGCAAGGGATAAGAAAGGAACCCTAGGCCACAAGTGAGAATAGAGGGACAGGCACGGAGAGGAGAACATTGTCATCTATTCAAGTCTATGGGGAGGTCATGCTGATTCAAGCTTGCAACTTCATTGGAAACAAGTGGCCGGACTTGGCGTTCATCACACCTACAGTGCCCTTGTGCCTTAAGCATAATGCAAAGTCAAGAAAGATGTCTTGAGGACATTGAAGAGAAGAATCGATGCCTCCTTTCCAAGGCCCATAGCATTCTTTGAAGGTCAGTCTCTTTTTCCGAAGCTCTGGTGTCACGTGGGCCCACTGGGCACATGGTAATGTGTCCCAAGAGATGTCTTGGAAGCCTTGAAGGAATGGAGCCCTGTCACGCTTGGGGTATGTCTCTTTGTTTGGAAGTGCTCTACAAGGGTGCTGAAAAGCACCCTCTTCCACAGGGCTTCGTTCCTTCGTGAAGGCTGCCCTCCCAGGCTAGTGTGCTCTGTTTGCCTCCATCGAAATTCTCTCCCCCTACCTCTTGCCGTAGAAGGATTATTGATTATGTGTTTTGACACCATATGTAAGGAAGTTGCACGAAAATTAGAACTTTACAGTTGTGTTTCAAGAAAAATAAACAGGCCAGGGTAGAGGATGTAGGGCAAACAAATGGCACACCCTATAAAAATTAAGTAAGCCCGTATCTGGACGGAATCTAGGGGAACGTTCAAGGATCAGGGGTCAAGTTCGAAACTTCCCAAATCCGGAAAAGAGACAGAAAAATATCTTTCCTGGAGAGTGGAATTCATCCGATTTGTCTAAGTTGTCTTGGAAACATTGTGTCCGTGAAGGGGGTTGCCAGGACCACCTCGAATTTGGAGTTTCTGATCTCAGGATGTCAAACCAACCCACATGACCACGTGTTCTCAGTGCTTAGTTTGACCTAGGCTAGGGTAGCCAAGAGTCCTACAAGTGACCGGTGCAAATTCAAGGACAACAACCAAGAGTCACGAAAGCACTCACACCTCACCCTAGAGAACATACAGCGATTAAAGAAATACAAACTAATCCCTTGGAATGAAGGAGAACGGACTGATAAGCATGTCTAAGGGAGATAGCTGAGAAAGACCATGACGAGTATACTATGGAAAAGAAAAAGAGGACCCAGAAAATGGAAGGTGAACAGAAATCACACCTGAATTATCCACAATGAAAGATGATGTCCGTCTTTAGACAGACTCTGCTGGAACGTTTGAAAGTCAGAGAAATTCACAAGCCAAAAAACGGCAGCGAAGGTCAAGCATGGGCTAACTGGGAAGGGTGAGTTATGAGACTGCTCCAAGCAGGCTCTGAAACCTGTATCCAGGAAGCATGCTGGACCTCAGAGACACAATTATGACAAATCCTCTGACATCACAATGGACCCGAAAAACAACCTAGCCTCATCTACACAGTGCTAGAGTTGGGCTCACTAGTATATTTAACTCCCATTGCACTCAACTGCACGTTGCCACTGAACATGTAAGTGGCCGGCCGGTGGTGCAGTGGTGAGGTCCGCACCTTCTGGGTCTGTGGCCCAGTATGGGCTGGGTGGAATCCTCGGTTTGGGCCTCCTCACCACTGCTTCAGTTGTTCTGGTGCAGGCGTCCGAGGTAGAGTAGAGGCAGATGGGAAGGGACGTTGGACAGGGCCAGACTTCCACAGCAAATACAGGAGCATTGCCAGCAGATGTGAGCACAGCAATGCACTTGTGCCAAAACAAAACCAATTAAAAGTTGCAAAGAACAGAAAAACTGAAGCTAAGGAAAAAAAAAACAAAAAAACAGGAGCTTGCCATTACGAAGAATAGGATCTCTGTGAATAACCTTAGCAAAACAGGTGAATTCTATGTTAATTCAAAAACTAGCAAACCTTTGGGGAAAGAAACTCAAGAAGACACAAGAAAAAAAAAGATATCGAGGGATCGAGGAATGGAAGGATTAACACACTTGAAAGGTTCATACCGCAGTAAGGAATCTCTGGATTCCATGCAATCCCAGTCAAAGTTGCAGCAGTATTTGCCACAGAGAAGAAGAGAGAATCCTAAAGTTTCTAGCCAGCAACACGAGACCCTGACTAGGCAAAGGAATCCTCAGGAAAACGAACAAAGCAGCACGTGTCACAATTTCTGATTTCAACATAGAGGACGAAGCGCTAGGTACCGAAACGGCACAGTCTGGGCCCCAAAACAGGCATGAAGACCCATGCAAAACAATTGAGAGCCCAGAGCCCAACTCAAACTTACATGGACAGCCCATTTTGGACCAGCGAGCCAAGTGGAGACAGCGGAGGAAGGAGAGTCTCTACAATAAACGGTGCTGGGAAGCCTGCACAGCCACATGGAACACAACGAGAGTACACCATGATGTTACACCTGGCACACACACCACCTGAAATGGATTAAAGCCTTGAATGGCAGACTTGAAACCGTGAACCTTGTAGGAGAAGACCTAGGCAGAGTGCTCTTTGCCATCTGTCTGAGCCGCCTATTTGGAAGAAGCATGTCTGACTGGGCAAGGGCAACAAAGGAAACAAGAAACAAACGGGACCACATCAAATGCACACACTTCTGCCCACTCAAGGAAACCATCAACTGAATACTAAGACACCACAACGATTGGGAGAGGATGTTTGCAAACCACACATCGGACAAGGGGTGAAAAGCCCAAAGATACAATCAACTCGCACGTCTCCACAAGAAAAAAAACAAGCCAATGAAAACCTGGTCAAAAGATGGAAGCAGAGATTTCTCCGAAGAAGACAGAAAGAGGGCCAGTAGGTGCATGAAAACTTGTTCACCATCATGAAGTCTCAGGAAAATGCAAATCCAAACTGCAAGGCCATGGCAGCTCACTGTGGTCAGCATGGCTAGAAGGAAGCAGACAGGAAATAACAAGTGTCAGAGAGGAGGTGCAGAGAAGGGAAGCCTCCTGCACTGCTGGTGGGAGTGTAACCCGGTGCAGCCACGATGCCAAAGGTGTGGAACTGCCTCAGAAGTTTAAGTATCCATGTCCCGTATGACCCAGCTATTAATCTGCCGCTTGCTTATCCAAAACAGTCAGAAAGACTACCGCATAAAGACATGTGCATGGCTGTGTTCACCACAGTCTTACTCCGGATATCCAAGACTTGGAAAGCACCCTGGTGTCCAGCAAGGGATGATTGGAGAAGGAAGATGGGCTATAGCCACACAATGGTATACCACTCAGCCGGAACAAATGATGCAATCCAGCCATTTGTGACCACCAGAATGGCTGTGAGGGTTTTAGGGGAAGTGTAACAAGCCCCAGTGAGAAATTCAAATACCATAGAATCTCACTTACAAGGAGAAGAAAAAGCAAGCACTAACCAACAGGTGGCACTGAACATTTGTATGCGGGCTCCCAGAGGCAAAGAGGGGCGGTGACGGAGGGTGAAAGAGAAGATTAGGCACAAGTGTGTGGTGAGGGCCTGTGATTAGTCTTACACTGGTGAAGATGATGTAAGCTACACAGAAGTCTAAAGCAATGAGGATGTGAATCTGGAAGTTATAGTACGTTCTAATGCAGGGTCATGGCTAGAAATTCACCTCAAATCAAAAATCCAAAAAGGGGTCCAGAATGATGTCATAAAGCTTTGGGGGCGGAAAGAGTTTACAGAAGGTGAACTTCCAAGGATGGAAAATCACCTCCAAATGCTTACAGATGCTACAGAAAGGCAGACCATTCCAAATAGGTGAAGAGGAATACTACGAAGAGAACATGATCAGTCCTAAACCCATGAACGAACGGAAAATGTTACCGTCCATGATGTTATTACTAATCACCTTCACGAATAATCCAAACAGGCCCACGTCTTCCCAAGTTCAGGCAAAAGGTTGGTCCAAAAGTACAATTCAGGGCCGGCCCTGTGGTGGAGCAGGTAAGTGCCCACATTCCGCTTGGGCGGCCCGGGCCTCACTGTTTCACATTACGAGTGCATATCACATTAGTAGTGTTAGGAAATATAGATTTCATGGTATGGTGCGGGCACAGATCATAAATAAGCAGCAATTGTGAGGATACGTTATCAATACGCACAAGAAAAGGAACCATAAGAATATTACAATCTATGGAAGTATCTGGTACACTTCCCAAAGGCAGAAGGAAGGAAAACTTGTGACCTGCCAAGGTGGAATTGGCAGAGTGCCACGAGATGACACCATCATTGTGCATCAGAACATTCCCTGGGCAACTTCAACTTGTGAGGGAGTCCAGGACTTTTTCTGGGTAAGGTCCACCCATTTTGCCATCTACCCAAGATATAAGAGATAAAACCCAGGATAATCTTACAGGAGTGAAACCAGTGTCTAGAGAGAATGTAGGAGCCCTTTCGAAGTTCAAGGAGAAAGATAGAAACTGACAACAATTGCAGAAAAAGGAAAACTATCCTACCTAGACAGGGTGAGGAGTCAGACTGGTCTGAGATGGCTGTGAAACTCTGTGTGCACGGAGGTTGTCAGGACAACTTCGAATTTTGAGGTCGCTTATGACATCACGGTGAACATGTCCCCCAGGGTGGCCGCATGGTTACAGTCTGAGGATTGGCCTAGGCTAGGCTATTAAAGGGACAGATACCCAGAAACAGGTTTGGCAAACAGAAAGCAGGCACAGAAACTAGAAGAGATAAAACAGAGTCTGATGCAAGGGATAAGAAAGGAACCCTAGGCCACAAGTGAGAATAGAGGGACAGGCACGGAGAGGAGAACATTGTCATCTATTCAAGTCTATGGGGAGGTCATGCTGATTCAAGCTTGCAACTTCATTGGAAACAAGTGGCCGGACTTGGCGTTCATCACACCTACAGTGCCCTTGTGCCTTAAGCATAATGCAAAGTCAAGAAAGATGTCTTGAGGACATTGAAGAGAAGAATCGATGCCTCCTTTCCAAGGCCCATAGCATTCTTTGCAGGTCAGTCTCTTTTTCCGAAGCTCTGGTGTCACGTGGGCCCACTGGGCACATGGTAATGTGTCCCAAGAGATGTCTTGGAAGCCTTGAAGGAATGGAGCCCTGTCACGCTTGGGGTATGTCTCTTTGTTTGGAAGTGCTCTACAAGGGTGCTGAAAAGCACCCTCTTCCACAGGGCTTCGTTCCTTCGTGAAGGCTGCCCTCCCAGGCTAGTGTGCTCTGTTTGCCTCCATCGAAATTCTCTCCCCCTACCTCTTGCCGTAGAAGGATTATTGATTATGTGTTTTGACACCATATGTAAGGAAGTTGCACGAAAATTAGAACTTTACAGTTGTGTTTCAAGAAAAATAAACAGGCCAGGGTAGAGGATGTAGGGCAAACAAATGGCACACCCTATAAAAATTAAGTAAGCCCGTATCTGGACGGAATCTAGGGGAACGTTCAAGGATCAGGGGTCAAGTTCGAAACTTCCCAAATCCGGAAAAGAGACAGAAAAATATCTTTCCTGGAGAGTGGAATTCATCCGATTTGTCTAAGTTGTCTTGGAAACATTGTGTCCGTGAAGGGGGTTGCCAGGACCACCTCGAATTTGGAGTTTCTGATCTCAGGATGTCAAACCAACCCACATGACCACGTGTTCTCAGTGCTTAGTTTGACCTAGGCTAGGATAGCCAAGAGTCCTACAAGTGACCGGTGCAAATTCAAGGACAACAACCAAGAGTCACGAAAGCACTCACACCTCACCCTAGAGAACATACAGCGATTAAAGAAATACAAACTAATCCCTTGGAATGAAGGAGAACGGACTGATAAGCATGTCTAAGGGAGATAGCTGAGAAAGACCATGACGAGTATACTATGGAAAAGAAAAAGAGGACCCAGAAAATGGAAGGTGAACAGAAATCACACCTGAATTATCCACAATGAAAGATGATGTCCGTCTTTAGACAGACTCTGCTGGAACGTTTGAAAGTCAGAGAAATTCACAAGCCAAAAAACGGCAGCGAAGGTCAAGCATGGGCTAACTGGGAAGGGTGAGTTATGAGACTGCTCCAAGCAGGCTCTGAAACCTGTATCCAGGAAGCATGCTGGACCTCAGAGACACAATTATGACAAATCCTCTGACATCACAATGGACCCGAAAAACAACCTAGCCTCATCTACACAGTGCTAGAGTTGGGCTCACTAGTATATTTAACTCCCATTGCACTCAACTGCACGTTGCCACTGAACATGTAAGTGGCCGGCCGGTGGTGCAGTGGTGAGGTCCGCACCTTCTGGGTCTGTGGCCCAGTATGGGCTGGGTGGAATCCTCGGTTTGGGCCTCCTCACCACTGCTTCAGTTGTTCTGGTGCAGGCGTCCGAGGTAGAGTAGAGGCAGATGGGAAGGGACGTTGGACAGGGCCAGACTTCCACAGCAAATACAGGAGCATTGCCAGCAGATGTGAGCACAGCAATGCACTTGTGCCAAAACAAAACCAATTAAAAGTTGCAAAGAACAGAAAAACTGAAGCTAAGGAAAAAAAAAACAAAAAAACAGGAGCTTGCCATTACGAAGAATAGGATCTCTGTGAATAACCTTAGCAAAACAGGTGAATTCTATGTTAATTCAAAAACTAGCAAACCTTTGGGGAAAGAAACTCAAGAAGACACAAGAAAAAAAAAGATATCGAGGGATCGAGGAATGGAAGGATTAACACACTTGAAAGGTTCATACCGCAGTAAGGAATCTCTGGATTCCATGCAATCCCAGTCAAAGTTGCAGCAGTATTTGCCACAGAGAAGAAGAGAGAATCCTAAAGTTTCTAGCCAGCAACACGAGACCCTGACTAGGCAAAGGAATCCTCAGGAAAACGAACAAAGCAGCACGTGTCACAATTTCTGATTTCAACATAGAGGACGAAGCGCTAGGTACCGAAACGGCACAGTCTGGGCCCCAAAACAGGCATGAAGACCCATGCAAAACAATTGAGAGCCCAGAGCCCAACTCAAACTTACATGGACAGCCCATTTTGGACCAGGGAGCCAAGTGGAGACAGCGGAGGAAGGAGAGTCTCTACAATAAACGGTGCTGGGAAGCCTGCACAGCCACATGGAACACAACGAGAGTACACCATGATGTTACACCTGGCACACACACCACCTGAAATGGATTAAAGCCTTGAATGGCAGACTTGAAACCGTGAACCTTGTAGGAGAAGACCTAGGCAGAGTGCTCTTTGCCATCTGTCTGAGCCGCCTATTTGGAAGAAGCATGTCTGACTGGGCAAGGGCAACAAAGGAAACAAGAAACAAACGGGACCACATCAAATGCACACACTTCTGCCCACTCAAGGAAACCATCAACTGAATACTAAGACACCACAACGATTGGGAGAGGATGTTTGCAAACCACACATCGGACAAGGGGTGAAAAGCCCAAAGATACAATCAACTCGCACGTCTCCACAAGAAAAAAAACAAGCCAATGAAAACCTGGTCAAAAGATGGAAGCAGAGATTTCTCCGAAGAAGACAGAAAGAGGGCCAGTAGGTGCATGAAAACTTGTTCACCATCATGAAGTCTCAGGAAAATGCAAATCCAAACTGCAAGGCCATGGCAGCTCACTGTGGTCAGCATGGCTAGAAGGAAGCAGACAGGAAATAACAAGTGTCAGAGAGGAGGTGGAGAGAAGGGAAGCCTCCTGCACTGCTGGTGGGAGTGTAACCCGGTGCAGCCACGATGCCAAAGGTGTGGAACTGCCTCAGAAGTTTAAGTATCCATGTCCCGTATGACCCAGCTATTAATCTGCCGCTTGCTTATCCAAAACAGTCAGAAAGACTACCGCATAAAGACATGTGCATGGCTGTGTTCACCACAGTCTTACTCCTGATATCCAAGACTTGGAAAGCACCCTGGTGTCCAGCAAGGGATGATTGGAGAAGGAAGATGGGCTATAGCCACACAATGGTATACCACTCAGCCGGAACAAATGATGCAATCCAGCCATTTGTGACCACCAGAATGGCTGTGAGGGTTTTAGGGGAAGTGTAACAAGCCCCAGTGAGAAATTCAAATACCATAGAATCTCACTTACAAGGAGAAGAAAAAGCAAGCACTAACCAACAGGTGGCACTGAACATTTGTATGCGGGCTCCCAGAGGCAAAGAGGGGCGGTGACGGAGGGTGAAAGAGAAGATTAGGCACAAGTGTGTGGTGAGGGCCTGTGATTAGTCTTACACTGGTGAAGATGATGTAAGCTACACAGAAGTCTAAAGCAATGAGGATGTGAATCTGGAAGTTATAGTACGTTCTAATGCAGGGTCATGGCTAGAAATTCACCTCAAATCAAAAATCCAAAAAGGGGTCCAGAATGATGTCATAAAGCTTTGGGGGCGGAAAGAGTTTACAGAAGGTGAACTTCCAAGGATGGAAAATCACCTCCAAATGCTTACAGATGCTACAGAAAGGCAGACCATTCCAAATAGGTGAAGAGGAATACTACGAAGAGAACATGATCAGTCCTAAACCCATGAACGAACGGAAAATGTTACCGTCCATGATGTTATTACTAATCACCTTCACGAATAATCCAAACAGGCCCACGTCTTCCCAAGTTCAGGCAAAAGGTTGGTCCAAAAGTACAATTCAGGGCCGGCCCTGTGGTGGAGCAGGTAAGTGCCCACATTCCGCTTGGGCGGCCCGGGCCTCACTGTTTCACATTACGAGTGCATATCACATTAGTAGTGTTAGGAAATATAGATTTCATGGTATGGTGCGGGCACAGATCATAAATAAGCAGCAATTGTGAGGATACGTTATCAATACGCACAAGAAAAGGAACCATAAGAATATTACAATCTATGGAAGTATCTGGTACACTTCCCAAAGGCAGAAGGAAGGAAAACTTGTGACCTGCCAAGGTGGAATTGGCAGAGTGCCACGAGATGACACCATCATTGTGCATCAGAACATTCCCTGGGCAACTTCAACTTGTGAGGGAGTCCAGGACTTTTTCTGGGTAAGGTCCACCCATTTTGCCATCTACCCAAGATATAAGAGATAAAACCCAGGATAATCTTACAGGAGTGAAACCAGTGTCTAGAGAGAATGTAGGAGCCCTTTCGAAGTTCAAGGAGAAAGATAGAAACTGACAACAATTGCAGAAAAAGGAAAACTATCCTACCTAGACAGGGTGAGGAGTCAGACTGGTCTGAGATGGCTGTGAAACTCTGTGTGCACGGAGGTTGTCAGGACAACTTCGAATTTTGAGGTCGCTTATGACATCACGGTGAACATGTCCCCCAGGGTGGCCGCATGGTTACAGTCTGAGGATTGGCCTAGGCTAGGCTATTAAAGGGACAGATACCCAGAAACAGGTTTGGCAAACAGAAAGCAGGCACAGAAACTAGAAGAGATAAAACAGAGTCTGATGCAAGGGATAAGAAAGGAACCCTAGGCCACAAGTGAGAATAGAGGGACAGGCACGGAGAGGAGAACATTGTCATCTATTCAAGTCTATGGGGAGGTCATGCTGATTCAAGCTTGCAACTTCATTGGAAACAAGTGGCCGGACTTGGCGTTCATCACACCTACAGTGCCCTTGTGCCTTAAGCATAATGCAAAGTCAAGAAAGATGTCTTGAGGACATTGAAGAGAAGAATCGATGCCTCCTTTCCAAGGCCCATAGCATTCTTTGAAGGTCAGTCTCTTTTTCCGAAGCTCTGGTGTCACGTGGGCCCACTGGGCACATGGTAATGTGTCCCAAGAGATGTCTTGGAAGCCTTGAAGGAATGGAGCCCTGTCACGCTTGGGGTATGTCTCTTTGTTTGGAAGTGCTCTACAAGGGTGCTGAAAAGCACCCTCTTCCACAGGGCTTCGTTCCTTCGTGAAGGCTGCCCTCCCAGGCTAGTGTGCTCTGTTTGCCTCCATCGAAATTCTCTCCCCCTACCTCTTGCCGTAGAAGGATTATTGATTATGTGTTTTGACACCATATGTAAGGAAGTTGCACGAAAATTAGAACTTTACAGTTGTGTTTCAAGAAAAATAAACAGGCCAGGGTAGAGGATGTAGGGCAAACAAATGGCACACCCTATAAAAATTAAGTAAGCCCGTATCTGGACGGAATCTAGGGGAACGTTCAAGGATCAGGGGTCAAGTTCGAAACTTCCCAAATCCGGAAAAGAGACAGAAAAATATCTTTCCTGGAGAGTGGAATTCATCCGATTTGTCTAAGTTGTCTTGGAAACATTGTGTCCGTGAAGGGGGTTGCCAGGACCACCTCGAATTTGGAGTTTCTGATCTCAGGATGTCAAACCAACCCACATGACCACGTGTTCTCAGTGCTTAGTTTGACCTAGGCTAGGGTAGCCAAGAGTCCTACAAGTGACCGGTGCAAATTCAAGGACAACAACCAAGAGTCACGAAAGCACTCACACCTCACCCTAGAGAACATACAGCGATTAACGAAATACAAACTAATCCCTTGGAATGAAGGAGAACGGACTGATAAGCATGTCTAAGGGAGATAGCTGAGAAAGACCATGACGAGTATACTATGGAAAAGAAAAAGAGGACCCAGAAAATGGAAGGTGAACAGAAATCACACCTGAATTATCCACAATGAAAGATGATGTCCGTCTTTAGACAGACTCTGCTGGAACGTTTGAAAGTCAGAGAAATTCACAAGCCAAAAAACGGCAGCGAAGGTCAAGCATGGGCTAACTGGGAAGGGTGAGTTATGAGACTGCTCCAAGCAGGCTCTGAAACCTGTATCCAGGAAGCATGCTGGACCTCAGAGACACAATTATGACAAATCCTCTGACATCACAATGGACCCGAAAAACAACCTAGCCTCATCTACACAGTGCTAGAGTTGGGCTCACTAGTATATTTAACTCCCATTGCACTCAACTGCACGTTGCCACTGAACATGTAAGTGGCCGGCCGGTGGTGCAGTGGTGAGGTCCGCACCTTCTGGGTCTGTGGCCCAGTATGGGCTGGGTGGAATCCTCGGTTTGGGCCTCCTCACCTCTGCTTCAGTTGTTCTGGTGCAGGCGTCCGAGGTAGAGTAGAGGCAGATGGGAAGGGACGTTGGACAGGGCCAGACTTCCACAGCAAATACAGGAGCATTGCCAGCAGATGTGAGCACAGCAATGCACTTGTGCCAAAACAAAACCAATTAAAAGTTGCAAAGAACAGAAAAACTGAAGCTAAGGAAAAAAAAAAACAAAAAAACAGGAGCTTGCCATTACGAAGAATAGGATCTCTGTGAATAACCTTAGCAAAACAGGTGAATTCTATGTTAATTCAAAAACTAGCAAACCTTTGGGGAAAGAAACTCAAGAAGACACAAGAAAAAAAAAGATATCGAGGGATCTAGGAATGGAAGGATTAACACACTTGAAAGGTTCATACCGCAGTAAGGAATCTCTGGATTCCATGCAATCCCAGTCAAAGTTGCAGCAGTATTTGCCACAGAGAAGAAGAGAGAATCCTAAAGTTTCTAGCCAGCAACACGAGACCCTGACTAGGCAAAGGAATCCTCAGGAAAACGAACAAAGCAGCACGTGTCACAATTTCTGATTTCAACATAGAGGACGAAGCGCTAGGTACCGAAACGGCACAGTCTGGGCCCCAAAACAGGCATGAAGACCCATGCAAAACAATTGAGAGCCCAGAGCCCAACTCAAACTTACATGGACAGCCCATTTTGGACCAGGGAGCCAAGTGGAGACAGCGGAGGAAGGAGAGTCTCTACAATAAACGGTGCTGGGAAGCCTGCACAGCCACATGGAACACAACGAGAGTACACCATGATGTTACACCTGGCACACACACCACCTGAAATGGATTAAAGCCTTGAATGGCAGACTTGAAACCGTGAACCTTGTAGGAGAAGACCTAGGCAGATTGCTCTTTGCCATCTGTCTGAGCCGCCTATTTGGAAGAAGCATGTCTGACTGGGCAAGGGCAACAAAGGAAACAAGAAACAAACGGGACCACATCAAATGCACACACTTCTGCCCACTCAAGGAAACCATCAACTGAATACTAAGACACCACAACGATTGGGAGAGGATGTTTGCAAACCACACATCGGACAAGGGGTGAAAAGCCCAAAGATACAATCAACTCGCACGTCTCCACAAGAAAAAAAACAAGCCAATGAAAACCTGGTCAAAAGATGGAAGCAGAGATTTCTCCGAAGAAGACAGAAAGAGGGCCAGTAGGTGCATGAAAACTTGTTCACCATCATGAAGTCTCAGGAAAATGCAAATCCAAACTGCAAGGCCATGGCAGCTCACTGTGGTCAGCATGGCTAGAAGGAAGCAGACAGGAAATAACAAGTGTCAGAGAGGAGGTGGAGAGAAGGGAAGCCTCCTGCACTGCTGGTGGGAGTGTAACCCGGTGCAGCCACGATGCCAAAGGTGTGGAACTGCCTCAGAAGTTTAAGTATCCATGTCCCGTATGACCCAGCTATTAATCTGCCGCTTGCTTATCCAAAACAGTCAGAAAGACTACCGCATAAAGACATGTGCATGGCTGTGTTCACCACAGTCTTACTCCTGATATCCAAGACTTGGAAAGCACCCTGGTGTCCAGCAAGGGATGATTGGAGAAGGAAGATGGGCTATAGCCACACAATGGTATACCACTCAGCCGGAACAAATGATGCAATCCAGCCATTTGTGACCACCAGAATGGCTGTGAGGGTTTTAGGGGAAGTGTAACAAGCCCCAGTGAGAAATTCAAATACCATAGAATCTCACTTACAAGGAGAAGAAAAAGCAAGCACTAACCAACAGGTGGCACTGAACATTTGTATGCGGGCTCCCAGAGGCAAAGAGGGGCGGTGACGGAGGGTGAAAGAGAAGATTAGGCACAAGTGTGTGGTGAGGGCCTGTGATTAGTCTTACACTGGTGAAGATGATGTAAGCTACACAGAAGTCTAAAGCAATGAGGATGTGAATCTGGAAGTTATAGTACGTTCTAATGCAGGGTCATGGCTATAAATTCACCTCAAATCAAAAATCCAAAAAGGGGTCCAGAATGATGTCATAAAGCTTTGGGGGCGGAAAGAGTTTACAGAAGGTGAACTTCCAAGGATGGAAAATCACCTCCAAATGCTTACAGATGCTACAGAAAGGCAGACCATTCCAAATAGGTGAAGAGGAATACTACGAAGAGAACATGATCAGTCCTAAACCCATGAACGAACGGAAAATGTTACCGTCCATGATGTTATTACTAATCACCTTCACGAATAATCCAAACAGGCCCACGTCTTCCCAAGTTCAGGCAAAAGGTTGGTCCAAAAGTACAATTCAGGGCCGGCCCTGTGGTGGAGCAGGTAAGTGCCCACATTCCGCTTGGGCGGCCCGGGCCTCACTGTTTCACCTTACGAGTGCATATCACATTAGTAGTGTTAGGAAATATAGATTTCATGGTATGGTGCGGGCAGAGATCATAAATAAGCAGCAATTGTGAGGATACGTTATCAATACGCACAAGAAAAGGAACCATAAGAATATTACAATCTATGGAAGTATCTGGTACACTTCCCAAAGGCAGAAGGAAGGAAAACTTGTGACCTGCCAAGGTGGAATTGGCAGAGTGCCACGAGATGACACCATCATCGTGCATCAGAACATTCCCTGGGCAACTTCAACTTGTGAGGGAGTCCAGGACTTTTTCTGGGTAAGGTCCACCCATTTTGCCATCTACCCAAGATATAAGAGATAAAACCCAGGATAATCTTACAGGAGTGAAACCAGTGTCTAGAGAGAATGTAGGAGCCCTTTCGAAGTTCAAGGAGAAAGATAGAAACTGACAACAATTGCAGAAAAAGGAAAACTATCCTACCTAGACAGGGTGAGGAGTCAGACTGGTCTGAGATGGCTGTGAAACTCTGTGTGCACGGAGGTTGTCAGGACAACTTCGAATTTTGAGGTCGCTTATGACATCACGGTGAACATGTCCCCCAGGGTGGCCGCATGGTTACAGTCTGAGGATTGGCCTAGGCTAGGCTATTAAAGGGACAGATACCCAGAAACAGGTTTGGCAAACAGAAAGCAGGCACAGAAACTAGAAGAGATAAAACAGAGTCTGATGCAAGGGATAAGAAAGGAACCCTAGGCCACAAGTGAGAATAGAGGGACAGGCACGGAGAGGAGAACATTGTCATCTATTCAAGTCTATGGGGAGGTCATGCTGATTCAAGCTTGCAACTTCATTGGAAACAAGTGGCCGGACTTGGGGTTCATCACACCTACAGTGCCCTTGTGCCTTAAGCATAATGCAAAGTCAAGAAAGATGTCTTGAGGACATTGAAGAGAAGAATCGATGCCTCCTTTCCAAGGCCCATAGCATTCTTTGAAGGTCAGTCTCTTTTTCCGAAGCTCTGGTGTCACGTGGGCCCACTGGGCACATGGTAATGTGTCCCAAGAGATGTCTTGGAAGCCTTGAAGGAATGGAGCCCTGTCACGCTTGGGGTATGTCTCTTTGTTTGGAAGTGCTCTACAAGGGTGCTGAAAAGCACCCTCTTCCACAGGGCTTCGTTCCTTCGTGAAGGCTGCCCTCCCAGGCTAGTGTGCTCTGTTTGCCTCCATCGAAATTCTCTCCCCCTACCTCTTGCCGTAGAAGGATTATTGATTATGTGTTTTGACACCATATGTAAGGAAGTTGCACGAAAATTAGAACTTTACAGTTGTGTTTCAAGAAAAATAAACAGGCCAGGGTAGAGGATGTAGGGCAAACAAATGGCACACCCTATAAAAATTAAGTAAGCCCGTATCTGGACGGAATCTAGGGGAACGTTCAAGGATCAGGGGTCAAGTTCGAAACTTCCCAAATCCGGAAAAGAGACAGAAAAATATCTTTCCTGGAGAGTGGAATTCATCTGATTTGTCTAAGTTGTCTTGGAAACATTGTGTCCCTGAAGGGGGTTGCCAGGACCACCTCGAATTTGGAGTTTCTGATCTCAGGATGTCAAACCAACCCACATGACCACGTGTTCTCAGTGCTTAGTTTGACCTAGGCTAGGGTAGCCAAGAGTCCTACAAGTGACCGGTGCAAATTCAAGGACAACAACCAAGAGTCACGAAAGCACTCACACCTCACCCTAGAGAACATACAGCGATTAAAGAAATACAAACTAATCCCTTGGAATGAAGGAGAACGGACTGATAAGCATGTCTAAGGGAGATAGCTGAGAAAGACCATGACGAGTATACTATGGAAAAGAAAAAGAGGACCCAGAAAATGGAAGGTGAACAGAAATCACACCTGAATTATCCACAATGAAAGATGATGTCCGTCTTTAGACAGACTCTGCTGGAACGTTTGAAAGTCAGAGAAATTCACAAGCCAAAAAACGGCAGCGAAGGTCAAGCATGGGCTAACTGGGAAGGGTGAGTTATGAGACTGCTCCAAGCAGGCTCTGAAACCTGTATCCAGGAAGCATGCTGGACCTCAGAGACACAATTATGACAAATCCTCTGACATCACAATGGACCCGAAAAACAACCTAGCCTCATCTACACAGTGCTAGAGTTGGGCTCACTAGTATATTTAACTCCCATTGCACTCAACTGCACGTTGCCACTGAACATGTAAGTGGCCGGCCGGTGGTGCAGTGGTGAGGTCCGCACCTTCTGGGTCTGTGGCCCAGTATGGGCTGGGTGGAATCCTCGGTTTGGGCCTCCTCACCTCTGCTTCAGTTGTTCTGGTGCAGGCGTCCGAGGTAGAGTAGAGGCAGATGGGAAGGGACGTTGGACAGGGCCAGACTTCCACAGCAAATACAGGAGCATTGCCAGCAGATGTGAGCACAGCAATGCACTTGTGCCAAAACAAAACCAATTAAAAGTTGCAAAGAATAGAAAAACTGAAGCTAAGGAAAAAAAAAACAAAAAAACAGGAGCTTGCCATTACGAAGAATAGGATCTCTGTGAATAACCTTAGCAAAACAGGTGAATTCTATGTTAATTCAAAAACTAGCAAACCTTTGGGGAAAGAAACTCAAGAAGACACAAGAAAAAAAAAGATATCGAGGGATCGAGGAATGGAAGGATTAACACACTTGAAAGGTTCATACCGCAGTAAGGAATCTCTGGATTCCATGCAATCCCAGTCAAAGTTGCAGCAGTATTTGCCACAGAGAAGAAGAGAGAATCCTAAAGTTTCTAGCCAGCAACACGAGACCCTGACTAGGCAAAGGAATCCTCAGGAAAACGAACAAAGCAGCACGTGTCACAATTTCTGATTTCAACATAGAGGACGAAGCGCTAGGTACCGAAACGGCACAGTCTGGGCCCCAAAACAGGCATGAAGACCCATGCAAAACAATTGAGAGCCCAGAGCCCAACTCAAACTTACATGGACAGCCCATTTTGGACCAGGGAGCCAAGTGGAGACAGCGGAGGAAGGAGAGTCTCTACAATAAACGGTGCTGGGAAGCCTGCACAGCCACATGGAACACAACGAGAGTACACCATGATGTTACACCTGGCACACACACCACCTGAAATGGATTAAAGCCTTGAATGGCAGACTTGAAACCGTGAACCTTGTAGGAGAAGACCTAGGCAGAGTGCTCTTTGCCATCTGTCTGAGCCGCCTATTTGGAAGAAGCATGTCTGACTGGGCAAGGGCAACAAAGGAAACAAGAAACAAACGGGACCACATCAAATGCACACACTTCTGCCCACTCAAGGAAACCATCAACTGAATACTAAGACACCACAACGATTGGGAGAGGATGTTTGCAAACCACACATCGGACAAGGGGTGAAAAGCCCAAAGATACAATCAACTCGCACGTCTCCACAAGAAAAAAAACAAGCCAATGAAAACCTGGTCAAAAGATGGAAGCAGAGATTTCTCCGAAGAAGACAGAAAGAGGGCCAGTAGGTGCATGAAAACTTGTTCACCATCATTAAGTCTCAGGAAAATGCAAATCCAAACTGCAAGGCCATGGCAGCTCACTGTGGTCAGCATGGCTAGAAGGAAGCAGACAGGAAATAACAAGTGTCAGAGAGGAGGTGGAGAGAAGGGAAGCCTCCTGCACTGCTGGTGGGAGTGTAACCCGGTGCAGCCACGATGCCAAAGGTGTGGAACTGCCTCAGAAGTTTAAGTATCCATGTCCCGTATGACCCAGCTATTAATCTGCCGCTTGCTTATCCAAAACAGTCAGAAAGACTACCGCATAAAGACATGTGCATGGCTGTGTTCACCACAGTCTTACTCCTGATATCCAAGACTTGGAAAGCACCCTGGTGTCCAGCAAGGGATGATTGGAGAAGGAAGATGGGCTATAGCCACACAATGGTATACCACTCAGCCGGAACAAATGATGCAATCCAGCCATTTGTGACCACCAGAATGGCTGTGAGGGTTTTAGGGGAAGTGTAACAAGCCCCAGTGAGAAATTCAAATACCATAGAATCTCACTTACAAGGAGAAGAAAAAGCAAGCACTAACCAACAGGTGGCACTGAACATTTGTATGCGGGCTCCCAGAGGCAAAGAGGGGCGGTGACGGAGGGTGAAAGAGAAGATTAGGCACAAGTGTGTGGTGAGGGCCTGTGATTAGTCTTACACTGGTGAAGATGATGTAAGCTACACAGAAGTCTAAAGCAATGAGGATGTGAATCTGGAAGTTATAGTACGTTCTAATGCAGGGTCATGGCTATAAATTCACCTCAAATCAAAAATCCAAAAAGGGGTCCAGAATGATGTCATAAAGCTTTGGGGGCGGAAAGAGTTTACAGAAGGTGAACTTCCAAGGATGGAAAATCACCTCCAAATGCTTACAGATGCTACAGAAAGGCAGACCATTCCAAATAGGTGAAGAGGAATACTACGAAGAGAACATGATCAGTCCTAAACCCATGAACGAACGGAAAATGTTACCGTCCATGATGTTATTACTAATCACCTTCACGAATAATCCAAACAGGCCCACGTCTTCCCAAGTTCAGGCAAAAGGTTGGTCCAAAAGTACAATTCAGGGCCGGCCCTGTGGTGGAGCAGGTAAGTGCCCACATTCCGCTTGGGCGGCCCGGGCCTCACTGTTTCACATTACGAGTGCATATCACATTAGTAGTGTTAGGAAATATAGATTTCATGGTATGGTGCGGGCAGAGATCATAAATAAGCAGCAATTGTGAGGATACGTTATCAATACGCACAAGAAAAGGAACCATAAGAATATTACAATCTATGGAAGTATCTGGTACACTTCCCAAAGGCAGAAGGAAGGAAAACTTGTGACCTGCCAAGGTGGAATTGGCAGAGTGCCACGAGATGACACCATCATCGTGCATCAGAACATTCCCTGGGCAACTTCAACTTGTGAGGGAGTCCAGGACTTTTTCTGGGTAAGGTCCACCCATTTTGCCATCTACCCAAGATATAAGAGATAAAACCCAGGATAATCTTACAGGAGTGAAACCAGTGTCTAGAGAGAATGTAGGAGCCCTTTCGAAGTTCAAGGAGAAAGATAGAAACTGACAACAATTGCAGAAAAAGGAAAACTATCCTACCTAGACAGGGTGAGGAGTCAGACTGGTCTGAGATGGCTGTGAAACTCTGTGTGCACGGAGGTTGTCAGGACAACTTCGAATTTTGAGGTCGCTTATGACATCACGGTGAACATGTCCCCCAGGGTGGCCGCATGGTTACAGTCTGAGGATTGGCCTAGGCTAGGCTATTAAAGGGACAGATACCCAGAAACAGGTTTGGCAAACAGAAAGCAGGCACAGAAACTAGAAGAGATAAAACAGAGTCTGATGCAAGGGATAAGAAAGGAACCCTAGGCCACAAGTGAGAATAGAGGGACAGGCACGGAGAGGAGAACATTGTCATCTATTCAAGTCTATGGGGAGGTCATGCTGATTCAAGCTTGCAACTTCATTGGAAACAAGTGGCCGGACTTGGCGTTCATCACACCTACAGTGCCCTTGTGCCTTAAGCATAATGCAAAGTCAAGAAAGATGTCTTGAGGACATTGAAGAGAAGAATCGATGCCTCCTTTCCAAGGCCCATAGCATTCTTTGCAGGTCAGTCTCTTTTTCCGAAGCTCTGGTGTCACGTGGGCCCACTGGGCACATGGTAATGTGTCCCAAGAGATGTCTTGGAAGCCTTGAAGGAATGGAGCCCTGTCACGCTTGGGGTATGTCTCTTTGTTTGGAAGTGCTCTACAAGGGTGCTGAAAAGCACCCTCTTCCACAGGGCTTCGTTCCTTCGTGAAGGCTGCCCTCCCAGGCTAGTGTGCTCTGTTTGCCTCCATCGAAATTCTCTCCCCCTACCTCTTGCCGTAGAAGGATTATTGATTATGTGTTTTGACACCACATGTAAGGAAGTTGCACGAAAATTAGAACTTTACAGTTGTGTTTCAAGAAAAATAAACAGGCCAGGGTAGAGGATGTAGGGCAAACAAATGGCACACCCTATAAAAATTAAGTAAGCCCGTATCTGGACGGAATCTAGGGGAACGTTCAAGGATCAGGGGTCAAGTTCGAAACTTCCCAAATCCGGAAAAGAGACAGAAAAATATCTTTCCTGGAGAGTGGAATTCATCCGATTTGTCTAAGTTGTCTTGGAAACATTGTGTCCGTGAAGGGGGTTGCCAGGACCACCTCGAATTTGGAGTTTCTGATCTCAGGATGTCAAACCAACCCACATGACCACGTGTTCTCAGTGCTTAGTTTGACCTTGGCTAGGGTAGCCAAGAGTCCTACAAGTGACCGGTGCAAATTCAAGGACAACAACCAAGAGTCACGAAAGCACTCACACCTCACCCTAGAGAACATACAGCGATTAACGAAATACAAACTAATCCCTTGGAATGAAGGAGAACGGACTGATAAGCATGTCTAAGGGAGATAGCTGAGAAAGACCATGACGAGTATACTATGGAAAAGAAAAAGAGGACCCAGAAAATGGAAGGTGAACAGAAATCACACCTGAATTATCCACAATGAAAGATGATGTCCGTCTTTAGACAGACTCTGCTGGAACGTTTGAAAGTCAGAGAAATTCACAAGCCAAAAAACGGCAGCGAAGGTCAAGCATGGGCTAACTGGGAAGGGTGAGTTATGAGACTGCTCCAAGCAGGCTCTGAAACCTGTATCCAGGAAGCATGCTGGACCTCAGAGACACAATTATGACAAATCCTCTGACATCACAATGGACCCGAAAAACAACCTAGCCTCATCTACACAGTGCTAGAGTTGGGCTCACTAGTATATTTAACTCCCATTGCACTCAACTGCACGTTGCCACTGAACATGTAAGTGGCCGGCCGGTGGTGCAGTGGTGAGGTCCGCACCTTCTGGGTCTGTGGCCCAGTATGGGCTGGGTGGAATACTCGGTTTGGGCCTCCTCACCACTGCTTCAGTTGTTCTGGTGCAGGCGTCCGAGGTAGAGTAGAGGCAGATGGGAAGGGACGTTGGACAGGGCCAGACTTCCACAGCAAATACAGGAGCATTGCCAGCAGATGTGAGCACAGCAATGCACTTGTGCCAAAACAAAACCAATTAAAAGTTGCAAAGAATAGAAAAACTGAAGCTAAGGAAAAAAAAAACAAAAAAAACAGGAGCTTGCCATTACGAAGAATAGGATCTCTGTGAATACCCTTAGCAAAACAGGTGAATTCTATGTTAATTCAAAAACTAGCAAACCTTTGGGGAAAGAAACTCAAGAAGACACAAGAAAAAAAAAGATATCGAGGGATCTAGGAATGGAAGGATTAACACACTTGAAAGGTTCATACCGCAGTAAGGAATCTCTGGATTCCATGCAATCCCAGTCAAAGTTGCAGCAGTATTTGCCACAGAGAAGAAGAGAGAATCCTAAAGTTTCTAGCCAGCAACACGAGACCCTGACTAGGCAAAGGAATCCTCAGGAAAACGAACAAAGCAGCACGTGTCACAATTTCTGATTTCAACATAGAGGACGAAGCGCTAGGTACCGAAACGGCACAGTCTGGGCCCCAAAACAGGCATGAAGACCCATGCAAAACAATTGAGAGCCCAGAGCCCAACTCAAACTTACATGGACAGCCCATTTTGGACCAGGGAGCCAAGTGGAGACAGCGGAGAAAGGAGAGTCTCTACAATAAACGGTGCTGGGAAGCCTGCACAGCCACATGGAACACAACGAGAGTACACCATGATGTTACACCTGGCACACACACCAGCTGAAATGGATTAAAGCCTTGAATGGCAGACTTGAAACCGTGAACCTTGTAGGAGAAGACCTAGGCAGAGTGCTCTTTGCCATCTGTCTGAGCCGCCTATTTGGAAGAAGCATGTCTGACTGGGCAAGGGCAACAAAGGAAACAAGAAACAAACGGGACCACATCAAATGCACACACTTCTGCCCACTCAAGGAAACCATCAACTGAATACTAAGACACCACAACAATTGGGAGAGGATGTTTGCAAACCACACATCGGACAAGGGGTGAAAAGCCCAAAGATACAATCAACTCGCACGTCTCCACAAGAAAAAAAACAAGCCAATGAAAACCTGGTCAAAAGATGGAAGCAGAGATTTCTCCGAAGAAGACAGAAAGAGGGCCAGTAGGTGCATGAAAACTTGTTCACCATCATGAAGTCTCAGGAAAATGCAAATCCAAACTGCAAGGCCATGGCAGCTCACTGTGGTCAGCATGGCTAGAAGGAAGCAGACAGGAAATAACAAGTGTCAGAGAGGAGGTGGAGAGAAGGGAAGCCTCCTGCACTGCTGGTGGGAGTGTAACCCGGTGCAGCCACGATGCCAAAGGTGTGGAACTGCCTCAGAAGTTTAAGTATCCATGTCCCGTATGACCCAGCTATTAATCTGCCGCTTGCTTATCCAAAACAGTCAGAAAGACTACCGCATAAAGACATGTGCATGGCTGTGTTCACCACAGTCTTACTCCTGATATCCAAGACTTGGAAAGCACCCTGGTGTCCAGCAAGGGATGATTGGAGAAGGAAGATGGGCTATAGCCACACAATGGTATACCACTCAGCCGGAACAAATGATGCAATCCAGCCATTTGTGACCACCAGAATGGCTGTGAGGGTTTTAGGGGAAGTGTAACAAGCCCCAGTGAGAAATTCAAATACCATAGAATCTCACTTACAAGGCGAAGAAAAAGCAAGCACTAACCAACAGGTGGCACTGAACATTTGTATGCGGGCTCCCAGAGGCAAAGAGGGGCGGTGACGGAGGGTGAAAGAGAAGATTAGGCACAAGTGTGTGGTGAGGGCCTGTGATTAGTCTTACACTGGTGAAGATGATGTAAGCTACACAGAAGTCTAAAGCAATGAGGATGTGAATCTGGAAGTTATAGTACGTTCTAATGCAGGGTCATGGCTATAAATTCACCTCAAATCAAAAATCCAAAAAGGGGTCCAGAATGATGTCATAAAGCTTTGGGGGCGGAAAGAGTTTACAGAAGGTGAACTTCCAAGGATGGAAAATCACCTCCAAATGCTTACAGATGCTACAGAAAGGCAGACCATTCCAAATAGGTGAAGAGGAATACTACGAAGAGAACATGATCAGTCCTAAACCCATGAACGAACGGAAAATGTTACCGTCCATGATGTTATTACTAATCACCTTCACGAATAATCCAAACAGGCCCACGTCTTCCCAAGTTCAGGCAAAAGGTTGGTCCAAAAGTACAATTCAGGGCCGGCCCTGTGGTGGAGCAGGTAAGTGCCCACATTCCGCTTGGGCGGCCCGGGCCTCACTGTTTCACCTTACGAGTGCATATCACATTAGTAGTGTTAGGAAATATAGATTTCATGGTATGGTGCGGGCAGAGATCATAAATAAGCAGCAATTGTGAGGATACGTTATCAATACGCACAAGAAAAGGAACCATAAGAATATTACAATCTATGGAAGTATCTGGTACACTTCCCAAAGGCAGAAGGAAGGAAAACTTGTGACCTGCCAAGGTGGAATTGGCAGAGTGCCACGAGATGACACCATCATTGTGCATCAGAACATTCCCTGGGCAACTTCAACTTGTGAGGGAGTCCAGGACTTTTTCTGGGTAAGGTCCACCCATTTTGCCATCTACCCAAGATATAAGAGATAAAACCCAGGATAATCTTACAGGAGTGAAACCAGTGTCTAGAGAGAATGTAGGAGCCCTTTCGAAGTTCAAGGAGAAAGATAGAAACTGACAACAATTGCAGAAAAAGGAAAACTATCCTACCTAGACAGGGTGAGGAGTCAGACTGGTCTGAGATGGCTGTGAAACTCTGTGTGCACGGAGGTTGTCAGGACAACTTCGAATTTTGAGGTCGCTTATGACATCACGGTGAACATGTCCCCCAGGGTGGCCGCATGGTTACAGTCTGAGGATTGGCCTAGGCTAGGCTATTAAAGGGACAGATACCCAGAAACAGGTTTGGCAAACAGAAAGCAGGCACAGAAACTAGAAGAGATAAAACAGAGTCTGATGCAAGGGATAAGAAAGGAACCCTAGGCCACAAGTGAGAATAGAGGGACAGGCACGGAGAGGAGAACATTGTCATCTATTCAAGTCTATGGGGAGGTCATGCTGATTCAAGCTTGCAACTTCATTGGAAACAAGTGGCCGGACTTGGCGTTCATCACACCTACAGTGCCCTTGTGCCTTAAGCATAATGCAAAGTCAAGAAAGATGTCTTGAGGACATTGAAGAGAAGAATCGATGCCTCCTTTCCAAGGCCCATAGCATTCTTTGAAGGTCAGTCTCTTTTTCCGAAGCTCTGGTGTCACGTGGGCCCACTGGGCACATGGTAATGTGTCCCAAGAGATGTCTTGGAAGCCTTGAAGGAATGGAGCCCTGTCACGCTTGGGGTATGTCTCTTTGTTTGGAAGTGCTCTACAAGGGTGCTGAAAAGCACCCTCTTCCACAGGGCTTCGTTCCTTCGTGAAGGCTGCCCTCCCAGGCTAGTGTGCTCTGTTTGCCTCCATCGAAATTCTCTCCCCCTACCTCTTGCCGTAGAAGGATTATTGATTATGTGTTTTGACACCACATGTAAGGAAGTTGCACGAAAATTAGAACTTTACAGTTGTGTTTCAAGAAAAATAAACAGGCCAGGGTAGAGGATGTAGGGCAAACAAATGGCACACCCTATAAAAATTAAGTAAGCCCGTATCTGGACGGAATCTAGGGGAACGTTCAAGGATCAGGGGTCAAGTTCGAAACTTCCCAAATCCGGAAAAGAGACAGAAAAATATCTTTCCTGGAGAGTGGAATTCATCCGATTTGTCTAAGTTGTCTTGGAAACATTGTGTCCGTGAAGGGGGTTGCCAGGACCACCTCGAATTTGGAGTTTCTGATCTCAGGATGTCAAACCAACCCACATGACCACGTGTTCTCAGTGCTTAGTTTGACCTTGGCTAGGGTAGCCAAGAGTCCTACAAGTGACCGGTGCAAATTCAAGGACAACAACCAAGAGTCACGAAAGCACTCACACCTCACCCTAGAGAACATACAGCGATTAACGAAATACAAACTAATCCCTTGGAATGAAGGAGAACGGACTGATAAGCATGTCTAAGGGAGATAGCTGAGAAAGACCATGACGAGTATACTATGGAAAAGAAAAAGAGGACCCAGAAAATGGAAGGTGAACAGAAATCACACCTGAATTATCCACAATGAAAGATGATGTCCGTCTTTAGACAGACTCTGCTGGAACGTTTGAAAGTCAGAGAAATTCACAAGCCAAAAAACGGCAGCGAAGGTCAAGCATGGGCTAACTGGGAAGGGTGAGTTATGAGACTGCTCCAAGCAGGCTCTGAAACCTGTATCCAGGAAGCATGCTGGACCTCAGAGACACAATTATGACAAATCCTCTGACATCACAATGGACCCGAAAAACAACCTAGCCTCATCTACACAGTGCTAGAGTTGGGCTCACTAGTATATTTAACTCCCATTGCACTCAACTGCACGTTGCCACTGAACATGTAAGTGGCCGGCCGGTGGTGCAGTGGTGAGGTCCGCACCTTCTGGGTCTGTGGCCCAGTATGGGCTGGGTGGAATCCTCGGTTTGGGCCTCCTCACCACTGCTTCAGTTGTTCTGGTGCAGGCGTCCGAGGTAGAGTAGAGGCAGATGGGAAGGGACGTTGGACAGGGCCAGACTTCCACAGCAAATACAGGAGCATTGCCAGCAGATGTGAGCACAGCAATGCACTTGTGCCAAAACAAAACCAATTAAAAGTTGCAAAGAATAGAAAAACTGAAGCTAAGGAAAAAAAAAACAAAAAAAACAGGAGCTTGCCATTACGAAGAATAGGATCTCTGTGAATACCCTTAGCAAAACAGGTGAATTCTATGTTAATTCAAAAACTAGCAAACCTTTGGGGAAAGAAACTCAAGAAGACACAAGAAAAAAAAAGATATCGAGGGATCGAGGAATGGAAGGATTAACACACTTGAAAGGTTCATACCGCAGTAAGGAATCTCTGGATTCCATGCAATCCCAGTCAAAGTTGCAGCAGTATTTGCCACAGAGAAGAAGAGAGAATCCTAAAGTTTCTAGCCAGCAACACGAGACCCTGACTAGGCAAAGGAATCCTCAGGAAAACGAACAAAGCAGCACGTGTCACAATTTCTGATTTCAACATAGAGGACGAAGCGCTAGGTACCGAAACGGCACAGTCTGGGCCCCAAAACAGGCATGAAGACCCATGCAAAACAATTGAGAGCCCAGAGCCCAACTCAAACTTACATGGACAGCCCATTTTGGACCAGGGAGCCAAGTGGAGACAGCGGAGGAAGGAGAGTCTCTACAATAAACGGTGCTGGGAAGCCTGCACAGCCACATGGAACACAACGAGAGTACACCATGATGTTACACCTGGCACACACACCACCTGAAATGGATTAAAGCCTTGAATGGCAGACTTGAAACCGTGAACCTTGTAGGAGAAGACCTAGGCAGAGTGCTCTTTGCCATCTGTCTGAGCCGCCTATTTGGAAGAAGCATGTCTGACTGGGCAAGGGCAACAAAGGAAACAAGAAACAAACGGGACCACATCAAATGCACACACTTCTGCCCACTCAAGGAAACCATCAACTGAATACTAAGACACCACAACGATTGGGAGAGGATGTTTGCAAACCACACATCGGACAAGGGGTGAAAAGCCCAAAGATACAATCAACTCGCACGTCTCCACAAGAAAAAAAACAAGCCAATGAAAACCTGGTCAAAAGATGGAAGCAGAGATTTCTCCGAAGAAGACAGAAAGAGGGCCAGTAGGTGCATGAAAACTTGTTCACCATCATGAAGTCTCAGGAAAATGCAAATCCAAACTGCAAGGCCATGGCAGCTCACTGTGGTCAGCATGGCTAGAAGGAAGCAGACAGGAAATAACAAGTGTCAGAGAGGAGGTGGAGAGAAGGGAAGCCTCCTGCACTGCTGGTGGGAGTGTAACCCGGTGCAGCCACGATGCCAAAGGTGTGGAACTGCCTCAGAAGTTTAAGTATCCATGTCCCGTATGACCCAGCTATTAATCTGCCGCTTGCTTATCCAAAACAGTCAGAAAGACTACCGCATAAAGACATGTGCATGGCTGTGTTCACCACAGTCTTACTCCTGATATCCAAGACTTGGAAAGCACCCTGGTGTCCAGCAAGGGATGATTGGAGAAGGAAGATGGGCTATAGCCACACAATGGTATACCACTCAGCCGGAACAAATGATGCAATCCAGCCATTTGTGACCACCAGAATGGCTGTGAGGGTTTTAGGGGAAGTGTAACAAGCCCCAGTGAGAAATTCAAATACCATAGAATCTCACTTACAAGGAGAAGAAAAAGCAAGCACTAACCAACAGGTGGCACTGAACATTTGTATGCGGGCTCCCAGAGGCAAAGAGGGGCGGTGACGGAGGGTGAAAGAGAAGATTAGGCACAAGTGTGTGGTGAGGGCCTGTGATTAGTCTTACACTGGTGAAGATGATGTAAGCTACACAGAAGTCTAAAGCAATGAGGATGTGAATCTGGAAGTTATAGTACGTTCTAATGCAGGGTCATGGCTATAAATTCACCTCAAATCAAAAATCCAAAAAGGGGTCCAGAATGATGTCATAAAGCTTTGGGGGCGGAAAGAGTTTACGGAAGGTGAACTTCCAAGGATGGAAAATCACCTCCAAATGCTTACAGATGCTACAGAAAGGCAGACCATTCCAAATAGGTGAAGAGGAATACTACGAAGAGAACATGATCAGTCCTAAACCCATGAACGAACGGAAAATGTTACCGTCCATGATGTTATTACTAATCACCTTCACGAATAATCCAAACAGGCCCACGTCTTCCCAAGTTCAGGCAAAAGGTTGGTCCAAAAGTACAATTCAGGGCCGGCCCTGTGGTGGAGCAGGTAAGTGCCCACATTCCGCTTGGGTGGCCCGGGCCTCACTGTTTCACATTACGAGTGCATATCACATTAGTAGTGTTAGGAAATATAGATTTCATGGTATGGTGCGGGCAGAGATCATAAATAAGCAGCAATTGTGAGGATACGTTATCAATACGCACAAGAAAAGGAACCATAAGAATATTACAATCTATGGAAGTATCTGGTACACTTCCCAAAGGCAGAAGGAAGGAAATCTTGTGACCTGCCAAGGTGGAATTGGCAGAGTGCCACGAGATGACACCATCATCGTGCATCAGAACATTCCCTGGGCAACTTCAACTTGTGAGGGAGTCCAGGACTTTTTCTGGGTAAGGTCCACCCATTTTGCCATCTACCCAAGATATAAGAGATAAAACCCAGGATAATCTTACAGGAGTGAAACCAGTGTCTAGAGAGAATGTAGGAGCCCTTTCGAAGTTCAAGGAGAAAGATAGAAACTGACAACAATTGCAGAAAAAGGAAAACTATCCTACCTAGACAGGGTGAGGAGTCAGACTGGTCTGAGATGGCTGTGAAACTCTGTGTGCACGGAGGTTGTCAGGACAACTTCGAATTTTGAGGTCGCTTATGACATCACGGTGAACATGTCCCCCAGGGTGGCCGCATGGTTACAGTCTGAGGATTGGCCTAGGCTAGGCTATTAAAGGGACAGATACCCAGAAACAGGTTTGGCAAACAGAAAGCAGGCACAGAAACTAGAAGAGATAAAACAGAGTCTGATGCAAGGGATAAGAAAGGAACCCTAGGCCACAAGTGAGAATAGAGGGACAGGCACGGAGAGGAGAACATTGTCATCTATTCAAGTCTATGGGGAGGTCATGCTGATTCAAGCTTGCAACTTCATTGGAAACAAGTGGCCGGACTTGGCGTTCATCACACCTACAGTGCCCTTGTGCCTTAAGCATAATGCAAAGTCAAGAAAGATGTCTTGAGGACATTGAAGAGAAGAATCGATGCCTCCTTTCCAAGGCCCATAGCATTCTTTGAAGGTCAGTCTCTTTTTCCGAAGCTCTGGTGTCACGTGGGCCCACTGGGCACATGGTAATGTGTCCCAAGAGATGTCTTGGAAGCCTTGAAGGAATGGAGCCCTGTCACGCTTGGGGTATGTCTCTTTGTTTGGAAGTGCTCTACAAGGGTGCTGAAAAGCACCCTCTTCCACAGGGCTTCGTTCCTTCGTGAAGGCTGCCCTCCCAGGCTAGTGTGCTCTGTTTGCCTCCATCGAAATTCTCTCCCCCTACCTCTTGCCGTAGAAGGATTATTGATTATGTGTTTTGACACCACATGTAAGGAAGTTGCACGAAAATTAGAACTTTACAGTTGTGTTTCAAGAAAAATAAACAGGCCAGGGTAGAGGATGTAGGGCAAACAAATGGCACACCCTATAAAAATTAAGTAAGCCCGTATCTGGACGGAATCTAGGGGAACGTTCAAGGATCAGGGGTCAAGTTCGAAACTTCCCAAATCCGGAAAAGAGACAGAAAAATATCTTTCCTGGAGAGTGGAATTCATCCGATTTGTCTAAGTTGTCTTGGAAACATTGTGTCCGTGAAGGGGGTTGCCAGGACCACCTCGAATTTGGAGTTTCTGATCTCAGGATGTCAAACCAACCCACATGACCACGTGTTCTCAGTGCTTAGTTTGACCTAGGCTAGGGTAGCCAAGAGTCCTACAAGTGACCGGTGCAAATTCAAGGACAACAACCAAGAGTCACGAAAGCACTCACACCTCACCCTAGAGAACATACAGCGATTAAAGAAATACAAACTAATCCCTTGGAATGAAGGAGAACGGACTGATAAGCATGTCTAAGGGAGATAGCTGAGAAAGACCATGACGAGTATACTATGGAAAAGAAAAAGAGGACCCAGAAAATGGAAGGTGAACAGAAATCACACCTGAATTATCCACAATGAAAGATGATGTCCGTCTTTAGACAGACTCTGCTGGAACGTTTGAAAGTCAGAGAAATTCACAAGCCAAAAAACGGCAGCGAAGGTCAAGCATGGGCTAACTGGGAAGGGTGAGTTATGAGACTGCTCCAAGCAGGCTCTGAAACCTGTATCCAGGAAGCATGCTGGACCTCAGAGACACAATTATGACAAATCCTCTGACATCACAATGGACCCGAAAAACAACCTAGCCTCATCTACACAGTGCTAGAGTTGGGCTCACTAGTATATTTAACTCCCATTGCACTCAACTGCACGTTGCCACTGAACATGTAAGTGGCCGGCCGGTGGTGCAGTGGTGAGGTCCGCACCTTCTGGGTCTGTGGCCCAGTATGGGCTGGGTGGAATCCTCGGTTTGGGCCTCCTCACCACTGCTTCAGTTGTTCTGGTGCAGGCGTCCGAGGTAGAGTAGAGGCAGATGGGAAGGGACGTTGGACAGGGCCAGACTTCCACAGCAAATACAGGAGCATTGCCAGCAGATGTGAGCACAGCAATGCACTTGTGCCAAAACAAAACCAATTAAAAGTTGCAAAGAACAGAAAAACTGAAGCTAAGGAAAAAAACAACAAAAAAACAGGAGCTTGCCATTACGAAGAATAGGATCTCTGTGAATACCCTTAGCAAAACAGGTGAATTCTATGTTAATTCAAAAACTAGCAAACCTTTGGGGAAAGAAACTCAAGAAGACACAAGAAAAAAAAAAGATACCGAGGGATCTAGGAATGGAAGGATTAACACACTTGAAAGGTTCATACCGCAGTAAGGAATCTCTGGATTCCATGCAATCCCAGTCAAAGTTGCAGCAGTATTTGCCACAGAGAAGAAGAGAGAATCCTAAAGTTTCTAGCCAGCAACACGAGACCCTGACTAGGCAAAGGAATCCTCAGGAAAACGAACAAAGCAGCACGTGTCACAATTTCTGATTTCAACATAGAGGACGAAGCGCTAGGTACCGAAACGGCACAGTCTGGGCCCCAAAACAGGCATGAAGACCCATGCAAAACAATTGAGAGCCCAGAGCCCAACTCAAACTTACATGGACAGCCCATTTTGGACCAGGGAGCCAAGTGGAGACAGCGGAGAAAGGAGAGTCTCTACAATAAACGGTGCTGGGAAGCCTGCACAGCCACATGGAACACAACGAGAGTACGCCATGATGTTACACCTGGCACACACACCACCTGAAATGGATTAAAGCCTTGAATGGCAGACTTGAAACCGTGAACCTTGTAGGAGAAGACCAAGGCAGAGTGCTCTTTGCCATCTGTCTGAGCCGCCTATTTGGAAGAAGCATGTCTGACTGGGCAAGGGCAACAAAGGAAACAAGAAACAAACGGGACCACATCAAATGCACACACTTCTGCCCACTCAAGGAAACCATCAACTGAATACTAAGACACCACAACAATTGGGAGAGGATGTTTGCAAACCACACATCGGACAAGGGGTGAAAAGCCCAAAGATACAATCAACTCGCACGTCTCCACAAGAAAAAAAACAAGCCAATGAAAACCTGGTCAAAAGATGGAAGCAGAGATTTCTCCGAAGAAGACAGAAAGAGGGCCAGTAGGTGCATGAAAACTTGTTCACCATCATGAAGTCTCAGGAAAATGCAAATCCAAACTGCAAGGCCATGGCAGCTCACTGTGGTCAGCATGGCTAGAAGGAAGCAGACAGGAAATAACAAGTGTCAGAGAGGAGGTGGAGAGAAGGGAAGCCTCCTGCACTGCTGGTGGGAGTGTAACCCGGTGCAGCCACGATGCCAAAGGTGTGGAACTGCCTCAGAAGTTTAAGTATCCATGTCCCGTATGACCCAGCTATTAATCTGCCGCTTGCTTATCCAAAACAGTCAGAAAGACTACCGCATAAAGACATGTGCATGGCTGTGTTCACCACAGTCTTACTCCTGATATCCAAGACTTGGAAAGCACCCTGGTGTCCAGCAAGGGATGATTGGAGAAGGAAGATGGGCTATAGCCACACAATGGTATACCACTCAGCCAGAACAAATGATGCAATCCAGCCATTTGTGACCACCAGAATGGCTGTGAGGGTTTTAGGGGAAGTGTAACAAGCCCCAGTGAGAAATTCAAATACCATAGAATCTCACTTACAAGGAGAAGAAAAAGCAAGCACTAACCAACAGGTGGCACTGAACATTTGTATGCGGGCTCCCAGAGGCAAAGAGGGGCGGTGACGGAGGGTGAAAGAGAAGATTAGGCACAAGTGTGTGGTGAGGGCCTGTGATTAGTCTTACACTGGTGAAGATGATGTAAGCTACACAGAAGTCTAAAGCAATGAGGATGTGAATCTGGAAGTTATAGTACGTTCTAATGCAGGGTCATGGCTAGAAATTCACCTCAAATCAAAAATCCAAAAAGGGGTCCAGAATGATGTCATAAAGCTTTGGGGGCGGAAAGAGTTTACAGAAGGTGAACTTCCAAGGATGGAAAATCACCTCCAAATGCTTACAGATGCTACAGAAAGGCAGACCATTCCAAATAGGTGAAGAGGAATACTACGAAGAGAACATGATCAGTCCTAAACCCATGAACGAACGGAAAATGTTACCGTCCATGATGTTATTACTAATCACCTTCACGAATAATCCAAACAGGCCCACGTCTTCCCAAGTTCAGGCAAAAGGTTGGTCCAAAAGTACAATTCAGGGCCGGCCCTGTGGTGGAGCAGGTAAGTGCCCACATTCCGCTTGGGCGGCCCGGGCCTCACTGTTTCACATTACGAGTGCATATCACATTAGTAGTGTTAGGAAATATAGATTTCATGGTATGGTGCGGGCAGAGATCATAAATAAGCAGCAATTGTGAGGATACGTTATCAATACGCACAAGAAAAGGAACCATAAGAATATTACAATCTATGGAAGTATCTGGTACACTTCCCAAAGGCAGAAGGAAGGAAAACTTGTGACCTGCCAAGGTGGAATTGGCAGAGTGCCACGAGATGACACCATCATTGTGCATCAGAACATTCCCTGGGCAACTTCAACTTGTGAGGGAGTCCAGGACTTTTTCTGGGTAAGGTCCACCCATTTTGCCATCTACCCAAGACATAAGAGATAAAACCCAGGATAATCTTACAGGAGTGAAACCAGTGTCTAGAGAGAATGTAGGAGCCCTTTCGAAGTTCAAGGAGAAAGATAGAAACTGACAACAATTGCAGAAAAAGGAAAACTATCCTACCTAGACAGGGTGAGGAGTCAGACTGGTCTGAGATGGCTGTGAAACTCTGTGTGCACGGAGGTTGTCAGGACAACTTCGAATTTTGAGGTCGCTTATGACATCACGGTGAACATGTCCCCCAGGGTGGCCGCATGGTTACAGTCTGAGGATTGGCCTAGGCTAGGCTATTAAAGGGACAGATACCCAGAAACAGGTTTGGCAAACAGAAAGCAGGCACAGAAACTAGAAGAGATAAAACAGAGTCTGATGCAAGGGATAAGAAAGGAACCCTAGGCCACAAGTGAGAATAGAGGGACAGGCACGGAGAGGAGAACATTGTCATCTATTCAAGTCTATGGGGAGGTCATGCTGATTCAAGCTTGCAACTTCATTGGAAACAAGTGGCCGGACTTGGCGTTCATCACACCTACAGTGCCCTTGTGCCTTAAGCATAATGCAAAGTCAAGAAAGATGTCTTGAGGACATTGAAGAGAAGAATCGATGCCTCCTTTCCAAGGCCCATAGCATTCTTTGAAGGTCAGTCTCTTTTTCCGAAGCTCTTGTGTCACGTGGGCCCACTGGGCACATGGTAATGTGTCCCAAGAGATGTCTTGGAAGCCTTGAAGCAATGGAGCCCTGTCACGCTTGGGG
The DNA here is from genome assembly GCF_041296235.1 of Equus asinus. Taxonomy (NCBI): domain Eukaryota; kingdom Metazoa; phylum Chordata; class Mammalia; order Perissodactyla; family Equidae; genus Equus; species Equus asinus. The sequence goes on along the minus strand of NC_091809.1, from coordinate 5,553,013 downwards.
TATGTCTCTTTGTTTGGAAGTGCTCTACAAGGGTGCTGAAAAGCACCCTCTTCCACAGGGCTTCGTTCCTTCGTGAAGGCTGCCCTCCCAGGCTAGTGTGCTCTGTTTGCCTCCATCGAAATTCTCTCCCCCTACCTCTTGCCGTAGAAGGATTATTGATTATGTGTTTTGACACCACATGTAAGGAAGTTGCACGAAAATTAGAACTTTACAGTTGTGTTTCAAGAAAAATAAACAGGCCAGGGTAGAGGATGTAGGGCAAACAAATGGCACACCCTATAAAAATTAAGTAAGCCCGTATCTGGACGGAATCTAGGGGAACGTTCAAGGATCAGGGGTCAAGTTCGAAACTTCCCAAATCCGGAAAAGAGACAGAAAAATATCTTTCCTGGAGAGTGGAATTCATCCGATTTGTCTAAGTTGTCTTGGAAACATTGTGTCCGTGAAGGGGGTTGCCAGGACCACCTCGAATTTGGAGTTTCTGATCTCAGGATGTCAAACCAACCCACATGACCACGTGTTCTCAGTGCTTAGTTTGACCTTGGCTAGGGTAGCCAAGAGTCCTACAAGTGACCGGTGCAAATTCAAGGACAACAACCAAGAGTCACGAAAGCACTCACACCTCACCCTAGAGAACATACAGCGATTAACGAAATACAAACTAATCCCTTGGAATGAAGGAGAACGGACTGATAAGCATGTCTAAGGGAGATAGCTGAGAAAGACCATGACGAGTATACTATGGAAAAGAAAAAGAGGACCCAGAAAATGGAAGGTGAACAGAAATCACACCTGAATTATCCACAATGAAAGATGATGTCCGTCTTTAGACAGACTCTGCTGGAACGTTTGAAAGTCAGAGAAATTCACAAGCCAAAAAACGGCAGCGAAGGTCAAGCATGGGCTAACTGGGAAGGGTGAGTTATGAGACTGCTCCAAGCAGGCTCTGAAACCTGTATCCAGGAAGCATGCTGGACCTCAGAGACACAATTATGACAAATCCTCTGACATCACAATGGACCCGAAAAACAACCTAGCCTCATCTACACAGTGCTAGAGTTGGGCTCACTAGTATATTTAACTCCCATTGCACTCAACTGCACGTTGCCACTGAACATGTAAGTGGCCGGCCGGTGGTGCAGTGGTGAGGTCCGCACCTTCTGGGTCTGTGGCCCAGTATGGGCTGGGTGGAATCCTCGGTTTGGGCCTCCTCACCACTGCTTCAGTTGTTCTGGTGCAGGCGTCCGAGGTAGAGTAGAGGCAGATGGGAAGGGACGTTGGACAGGGCCAGACTTCCACAGCAAATACAGGAGCATTGCCAGTAGATGTGAGCACAGCAATGCACTTGTGCCAAAACAAAACCAATTAAAAGTTGCAAAGAATAGAAAAACTGAAGCTAAGGAAAAAAAGAACAAAAAAACAGGAGCTTGCCATTACGAAGAATAGGATCTCTGTGAATACCCTTAGCAAAACAGGTGAATTCTATGTTAATTCAAAAACTAGCAAACCTTTGGGGAAAGAAACTCAAGAAGACACAAGAAAAAAAAAGATATCGAGGGATCTAGGAATGGAAGGATTAACACACTTGAAAGGTTCATACCGCAGTAAGGAATCTCTGGATTCCATGCAATCCCAGTCAAAGTTGCAGCAGTATTTGCCACAGAGAAGAAGAGAGAATCCTGAAGTTTCTAGCCAGCAACACGAGACCCTGACTAGGCAAAGGAATCCTCAGGAAAACGAACAAAGCAGCACGTGTCACAATTTCTGATTTCAACATAGAGGACGAAGCGCTAGGTACCGAAACGGCACAGTCTGGGCCCCAAAACAGGCATGAAGACCCATGCAAAACAATTGAGAGCCCAGAGCCCAACTCAAACTTACATGGACAGCCCATTTTGGACCAGGGAGCCAAGTGGATACAGCGGAGAAAGGAGAGTCTCTACAATAAACGGTGCTGGGAAGCCTGCACAGCCACATGGAACACAACGAGAGTACGCCATGATGTTACACCTGGCACACACACCACCTGAAATGGATTAAAGCCTTGAATGGCAGACTTGAAACCGTGAACCTTGTAGGAGAAGACCTAGGCAGAGTGCTCTTTGCCATCTGTCTGAGCCGCCTATTTGGAAGAAGCATGTCTGACTGGGCAAGGGCAACAAAGGAAACAAGAAACAAACGGGACCACATCAAATGCACACACTTCTGCCCACTCAAGGAAACCATCAACTGAATACTAAGACACCACAACAATTGGGAGAGGATGTTTGCAAACCACACATCGGACAAGGGGTGAAAAGCCCAAAGATACAATCAACTCGCACGTCTCCACAAGAAAAAAAACAAGCCAATGAAAACCTGGTCAAAAGATGGAAGCAGAGATTTCTCCGAAGAAGACAGAAAGAGGGCCAGTAGGTGCATGAAAACTTGTTCACCATCATGAAGTCTCAGGAAAATGCAAATCCAAACTGCAAGGCCATGGCAGCTCACTGTGGTCAGCATGGCTAGAAGGAAGCAGACAGGAAATAACAAGTGTCAGAGAGGAGGTGGAGAGAAGGGAAGCCTCCTGCACTGCTGGTGGGAGTGTAACCCGGTGCAGCCACGATGCCAAAGGTGTGGAACTGCCTCAGAAGTTTAAGTATCCATGTCCCGTATGACCCAGCTATTAATCTGCCGCTTGCTTATCCAAAACAGTCAGAAAGACTACCGCATAAAGACATGTGCATGGCTGTGTTCACCACAGTCTTACTCCTGATATCCAAGACTTGGAAAGCACCCTGGTGTCCAGCAAGGGATGATTGGAGAAGGAAGATGGGCTATAGCCACACAATGGTATACCACTCAGCCGGAACAAATGATGCAATCCAGCCATTTGTGACCACCAGAATGGCTGTGAGGGTTTTAGGGGAAGTGTAACAAGCCCCAGTGAGAAATTCAAATACCATAGAATCTCACTTACAAGGAGAAGAAAAAGCAAGCACTAACCAACAGGTGGCACTGAACATTTGTATGCGGGCTCCCAGAGGCAAAGAGGGGCGGTGACGGAGGGTGAAAGAGAAGATTAGGCACAAGTGTGTGGTGAGGGCCTGTGATTAGTCTTACACTGGTGAAGATGATGTAAGCTACACAGAAGTCTAAAGCAATGAGGATGTGAATCTGGAAGTTATAGTACGTTCTAATGCAGGGTCATGGCTAGAAATTCACCTCAAATCAAAAATCCAAAAAGGGGTCCAGAATGATGTCATAAAGCTTTGGGGGCGGAAAGAGTTTACAGAAGGTGAACTTCCAAGGATGGAAAATCACCTCCAAATGCTTACAGATGCTACAGAAAGGCAGACCATTCCAAATAGGTGAAGAGGAATACTACGAAGAGAACATGATCAGTCCTAAACCCATGAACGAACGGAAAATGTTACCGTCCATGATGTTATTACTAATCACCTTCACGAATAATCCAAACAGGCCCACGTCTTCCCAAGTTCAGGCAAAAGGTTGGTCCAAAAGTACAATTCAGGGCCGGCCCTGTGGTGGAGCAGGTAAGTGCCCACATTCCGCTTGGGCGGCCCGGGCCTCACTGTTTCACATTACGAGTGCATATCACATTAGTAGTGTTAGGAAATATAGATTTCATGGTATGGTGCGGGCAGAGATCATAAATAAGCAGCAATTGTGAGGATACGTTATCAATACGCACAAGAAAAGGAACCATAAGAATATTACAATCTATGGAAGTATCTGGTACACTTCCCAAAGGCAGAAGGAAGGAAATCTTGTGACCTGCCAAGGTGGAATTGGCAGAGTGCCACGAGATGACACCATCATTGTGCATCAGAACATTCCCTGGGCAACTTCAACTTGTGAGGGAGTCCAGGACTTTTTCTGGGTAAGGTCCACCCATTTTGCCATCTACCCAAGATATAAGAGATAAAACCCAGGATAATCTTACAGGAGTGAAACCAGTGTCTAGAGAGAATGTAGGAGCCCTTTCGAAGTTCAAGGAGAAAGATAGAAACTGACAACAATTGCAGAAAAAGGAAAACTATCTTACCTAGACAGGGTGAGGAGTCAGACGGGTCTGAGATGGCTGTGAAACTCTGTGTGCACGGAGGTTGTCAGGACAACTTCGAATTTTGAGGTCGCTTATGACATCACGGTGAACATGTCCCCCAGGGTGGCCGCATGGTTACAGTCTGAGGATTGGCCTAGGCTAGGCTATTAAAGGGACAGATACCCAGAAACAGGTTTGGCAAACAGAAAGCAGGCACAGAAACTAGAAGAGATAAAACAGAGTCTGATGCAAGGGATAAGAAAGGAACCCTAGGCCACAAGTGAGAATAGAGGGACAGGCACGGAGAGGAGAACATTGTCATCTATTCAAGTCTATGGGGAGGTCATGCTGATTCAAGCTTGCAACTTCATTGGAAACAAGTGGCCGGACTTGGCGTTCATCACACCTACAGTGCCCTTGTGCCTTAAGCATAATGCAAAGTCAAGAAAGATGTCTTGAGGACATTGAAGAGAAGAATCGATGCCTCCTTTCCAAGGCCCATAGCATTCTTTGCAGGTCAGTCTCTTTTTCCGAAGCTCTGGTGTCACGTGGGCCCACTGGGCACATGGTAATGTGTCCCAAGAGATGTCTTGGAAGCCTTGAAGGAATGGAGACCTGTCACGCTTGGGGTATGTCTCTTTGTTTGGAAGTGCTCTACAAGGGTGCTGAAAAGCACCCTCTTCCACAGGGCTTCGTTCCTTCGTGAAGGCTGCCCTCCCAGGCTAGTGTGCTCTGTTTGCCTCCATCGAAATTCTCTCCCCCTACCTCTTGCCGTAGAAGGATTATTGATTATGTGTTTTGACACCACATGTAAGGAAGTTGCACGAAAATTAGAACTTTACAGTTGTGTTTCAAGAAAAATAAACAGGCCAGGGTAGAGGATGTAGGGCAAACAAATGGCACACCCTATAAAAATTAAGTAAGCCCGTATCTGGACGGAATCTAGGGGAACGTTCAAGGATCAGGGGTCAAGTTCGAAACTTCCCAAATCCGGAAAAGAGACAGAAAAATATCTTTCCTGGAGAGTGGAATTCATCCGATTTGTCTAAGTTGTCTTGGAAACATTGTGTCCGTGAAGGGGGTTGCCAGGACCACCTCGAATTTGGAGTTTCTGATCTCAGGATGTCAAACCAACCCACATGACCACGTGTTCTCAGTGCTTAGTTTGACCTAGGCTAGGGTAGCCAAGAGTCCTACAAGTGACCGGTGCAAATTCAAGGACAACAACCAAGAGTCACGAAAGCACTCACACCTCACCCTAGAGAACATACAGCGATTAAAGAAATACAAACTAATCCCTCGGAATGAAGGAGAACGGACTGATAAGCATGTCTAAGGGAGATAGCTGAGAAAGACCATGACGAGTATACTATGGAAAAGAAAAAGAGGACCCAGAAAATGGAAGGTGAACAGAAATCACACCTGAATTATCCACAATGAAAGATGATGTCCGTCTTTAGACAGACTCTGCTGGAACGTTTGAAAGTCAGAGAAATTCACAAGCCAAAAAACGGCAGCGAAGGTCAAGCATGGGCTAACTGGGAAGGGTGAGTTATGAGACTGCTCCAAGCAGGCTCTGAAACCTGTATCCAGGAAGCATGCTGGACCTCAGAGACACAATTATGACAAATCCTCTGACATCACAATGGACCCGAAAAACAACCTAGCCTCATCTACACAGTGCTAGAGTTGGGCTCACTAGTATATTTAACTCCCGTTGCACTCAACTGCACGTTGCCACTGAACATGTAAGTGGCCGGCCGGTGGTGCAGTGGTGAGGTCCGCACCTTCTGGGTCTGTGGCCCAGTATGGGCTGGGTGGAATCCTCGGTTTGGGCCTCCTCACCACTGCTTCAGTTGTTCTGGTGCAGGCGTCCGAGGTAGAGTAGAGGCAGATGGGAAGGGACGTTGGACAGGGCCAGACTTCCACAGCAAATACAGGAGCATTGCCAGCAGATGTGAGCACAGCAATGCACTTGTGCCAAAACAAAACCAATTAAAAGTTGCAAAGAATAGAAAAACTGAAGCTAAGGAAAAAAAAAACAAAAAAACAGGAGCTTGCCATTACGAAGAATAGGATCTCTGTGAATAACCTTAGCAAAACAGGTGAATTCTATGTTAATTCAAAAACTAGCAAACCTTTGGGGAAAGAAACTCAAGAAGACACAAGAAAAAAAAAGATATCGAGGGATCTAGGAATGGAAGGATTAACACACTTGAAAGGTTCATACCGCAGTAAGGAATCTCTGGATTCCATGCAATCCCAGTCAAAGTTGCAGCAGTATTTGCCACAGAGAAGAAGAGAGAATCCTGAAGTTTCTAGCCAGCAACACGAGACCCTGACTAGGCAAAGGAATCCTCAGGAAAACGAACAAAGCAGCACGTGTCACAATTTCTGATTTCAACATAGAGGACGAAGCGCTAGGTACCGAAACGGCACAGTCTGGGCCCCAAAACAGGCATGAAGACCCATGCAAAACAATTGAGAGCCCAGAGCCCAACTCAAACTTACATGGACAGCCCATTTTGGACCAGGGAGCCAAGTGGAGACAGCGGAGAAAGGAGAGTCTCTACAATAAACGGTGCTGGGAAGCCTGCACAGCCACATGGAACACAACGAGAGTACACCATGATGTTACACCTGGCACACACACCACCTGAAGTGGATTAAAGCCTTGAATGGCAGACTTGAAACCGTGAACCTTGTAGGAGAAGACCTAGGCAGAGTGCTCTTTGCCATCTGTCTGAGCCGCCTATTTGGAAGAAGCATGTCTGACTGGGCAAGGGCAACAAAGGAAACAAGAAACAAACGGGACCACATCAAATGCACACACTTCTGCCCACTCAAGGAAACCATCAACTGAATACTAAGACACCACAACAATTGGGAGAGGATGTTTGCAAACCACACATCGGACAAGGGGTGAAAAGCCCAAAGATACAATCAACTCGCACGTCTCCACAAGAAAAAAAACAAGCCAATGAAAACCTGGTCAAAAGATGGAAGCAGAGATTTCTCCGAAGAAGACAGAAAGAGGGCCAGTAGGTGCATGAAAACTTGTTCACCATCATGAAGTCTCAGGAAAATGCAAATCCAAACTGCAAGGCCATGGCAGCTCACTGTGGTCAGCATGGCTAGAAGGAAGCAGACAGGAAATAACAAGTGTCAGAGAGGAGGTGGAGAGAAGGGAAGCCTCCTGCACTGCTGGTGGGAGTGTAACCCGGTGCAGCCACGATGCCAAAGGTGTGGAACTGCCTCAGAAGTTTAAGTATCCATGTCCCGTATGACCCAGCTATTAATCTGCCGCTTGCTTATCCAAAACAGTCAGAAAGACTACCGCATAAAGACATGTGCATGGCTGTGTTCACCACAGTCTTACTCCGGATATCCAAGACTTGGAAAGCACCCTGGTGTCCAGCAAGGGATGATTGGAGAAGGAAGATGGGCTATAGCCACACAATGGTATACCACTCAGCCGGAACAAATGATGCAATCCAGCCATTTGTGACCACCAGAATGGCTGTGAGGGTTTTAGGGGAAGTGTAACAAGCCCCAGTGAGAAATTCAAATACCATAGAATCTCACTTACAAGGAGAAGAAAAAGCAAGCACTAACCAACAGGTGGCACTGAACATTTGTATGCGGGCTCCCAGAGGCAAAGAGGGGCGGTGACGGAGGGTGAAAGAGAAGATTAGGCACAAGTGTGTGGTGAGGGCCTGTGATTAGTCTTACACTGGTGAAGATGATGTAAGCTACACAGAAGTCTAAAGCAATGAGGATGTGAATCTGGAAGTTATAGTACGTTCTAATGCAGGGTCATGGCTAGAAATTCACCTCAAATCAAAAATCCAAAAAGGGGTCCAGAATGATGTCATAAAGCTTTGGGGGCGGAAAGAGTTTACGGAAGGTGAACTTCCAAGGATGGAAAATCACCTCCAAATGCTTACAGATGCTACAGAAAGGCAGACCATTCCAAATAGGTGAAGAGGAATACTACGAAGAGAACATGATCAGTCCTAAACCCATGAACGAACGGAAAATGTTACCGTCCATGATGTTATTACTAATCACCTTCACGAATAATCCAAACAGGCCCACGTCTTCCCAAGTTCAGGCAAAAGGTTGGTCCAAAAGTACAATTCAGGGCCGGCCCTGTGGTGGAGCAGGTAAGTGCCCACATTCCGCTTGGGCGGCCCGGGCCTCACTGTTTCACATTACGAGTGCATATCACATTAGTAGTGTTAGGAAATATAGATTTCATGGTATGGTGCGGGCAGAGATCATAAATAAGCAGCAATTGTGAGGATACGTTATCAATACGCACAAGAAAAGGAACCATAAGAATATTACAATCTATGGAAGTATCTGGTACACTTCCCAAAGGCAGAAGGAAGGAAAACTTGTGACCTGCCAAGGTGGAATTGGCAGAGTGCCACGAGATGACACCATCATCGTGCATCAGAACATTCCCTGGGCAACTTCAACTTGTGAGGGAGTCCAGGACTTTTTCTGGGTAAGGTCCACCCATTTTGCCATCTACCCAAGATATAAGAGATAAAACCCAGGATAGTCTTACAGGAGTGAAACCAGTGTCTAGAGAGAATGTAGGAGCCCTTTCGAAGTTCAAGGAGAAAGATAGAAACTGACAACAATTGCAGAAAAAGGAAAACTATCCTACCTAGACAGGGTGAGGAGTCAGACGCGTCTGAGATGGCTGTGAAACTCTGTGTGCACGGAGGTTGTCAGGACAACTTCGAATTTTGAGGTCGCTTATGACATCACGGTGAACATGTCCCCCAGGGTGGCCGCATGGTTACAGTCTGAGGATTGGCCTAGGCTAGGCTATTAAAGGGACAGATACCCAGAAACAGGTTTGGCAAACAGAAAGCAGGCACAGAAACTAGAAGAGATAAAACAGAGTCTGATGCAAGGGATAAGAAAGGAACCCTAGGCCACAAGTGAGAATAGAGGGACAGGCACGGAGAGGAGAACATTGTCATCTATTCAAGTCTATGGGGAGGTCATGCTGATTCAAGCTTGCAACTTCATTGGAAACAAGTGGCCGGACTTGGCGTTCATCACACCTACAGTGCCCTTGTGCCTTAAGCATAATGCAAAGTCAAGAAAGATGTCTTGAGGACATTGAAGAGAAGAATCGATGCCTCCTTTCCAAGGCCCATAGCATTCTTTGCAGGTCAGTCTCTTTTTCCGAAGCTCTGGTGTCACGTGGGCCCACTGGGCACATGGTAATGTGTCCCAAGAGATGTCTTGGAAGCCTTGAAGGAATGGAGCCCTGTCACGCTTGGGGTATGTCTCTTTGTTTGGAAGTGCTCTACAAGGGTGCTGAAAAGCACCCTCTTCCACAGGGCTTCGTTCCTTCGTGAAGGCTGCCCTCCCAGGCTAGTGTGCTCTGTTTGCCTCCATCGAAATTCTCTCCCCCTACCTCTTGCCGTAGAAGGATTATTGATTATGTGTTTTGACACCATATGTAAGGAAGTTGCACGAAAATTAGAACTTTACAGTTGTGTTTCAAGAAAAATAAACAGGCCAGGGTAGAGGATGTAGGGCAAACAAATGGCACACCCTATAAAAATTAAGTAAGCCCGTATCTGGACGGAATCTAGGGGAACGTTCAAGGATCAGGGGTCAAGTTCGAAACTTCCCAAATCCGGAAAAGAGACAGAAAAATATCTTTCCTGGAGAGTGGAATTCATCCGATTTGTCTAAGTTGTCTTGGAAACATTGTGTCCGTGAAGGGGGTTGCCAGGACCACCTCGAATTTGGAGTTTCTGATCTCAGGATGTCAAACCAACCCACATGACCACGTGTTCTCAGTGCTTAGTTTGACCTAGGCTAGGGTAGCCAAGAGTCCTACAAGTGACCGGTGCAAATTCAAGGACAACAACCAAGAGTCACGAAAGCACTCACACCTCACCCTAGAGAACATACAGCGATTAAAGAAATACAAACTAATCCCTCGGAATGAAGGAGAACGGACTGATAAGCATGTCTAAGGGAGATTGCTGAGAAAGACCATGACGAGTATACTATGGAAAAGAAAAAGAGGACCCAGAAAATGGAAGGTGAACAGAAATCACACCTGAATTATCCACAATGAAAGATGATGTCCGTCTTTAGACAGACTCTGCTGGAACGTTTGAAAGTCAGAGAAATTCACAAGCCAAAAAACGGCAGCGAAGGTCAAGCATGGGCTAACTGGGAAGGGTGAGTTATGAGACTGCTCCAAGCAGGCTCTGAAACCTGTATCCAGGAAGCATGCTGGACCTCAGAGACACAATTATGACAAATCCTCTGACATCACAATGGACCCGACAAACAACCTAGCCTCATCTACACAGTGCTAGAGTTGGGCTCACTAGTATATTTAACTCCCATTGCACTCAAGTGCACGTTGCCACTGAACATGTAAGTGGCCGGCCGGTGGTGCAGTGGTGAGGTCCGCACCTTCTGGGTCTGTGGCCCAGTATGGGCTGGGTGGAATCCTCGGTTTGGGCCTCCTCACCACTGCTTCAGTTGTTCTGGTGCAGGCGTCCGAGGTAGAGTAGAGGCAGATGGGAAGGGACGTTGGACAGGGCCAGACTTCCACAGCAAATACAGGAGCATTGCCAGCAGATGTGAGCACAGCAATGCACTTGTGCCAAAACAAAACCAATTAAAAGTTGCAAAGAATAGAAAAACTGAAGCTAAGGAAAAAAAAAACAAAAAAACAGGAGCTTGCCATTACGAAGAATAGGATCTCTGTGAATAACCTTAGCAAAACAGGTGAATTCTATGTTAATTCAAAAACTAGCAAACCTTTGGGGAAAGAAACTCAAGAAGACACAAGAAAAAAAAAGATATCGAGGGATCTAGGAATGGAAGGATTAACACACTTGAAAGGTTCATACCGCAGTAAGGAATCTCTGGATTCCATGCAATCCCAGTCAAAGTTGCAGCAGTATTTGCCACAGAGAAGAAGAGAGAATCCTGAAGTTTCTAGCCAGCAACACGAGACCCTGACTAGGCAAAGGAATCCTCAGGAAAACGAACAAAGCAGCACGTGTCACAATTTCTGATTTCAACATAGAGGACGAAGCGCTAGGTACCGAAACGGCACAGTCTGGGCCCCAAAACAGGCATGAAGACCCATGCAAAACAATTGAGAGCCCAGAGCCCAACTCAAACTTACATGGACAGCCCATTTTGGACCAGGGAGCCAAGTGGAGACAGCGGAGAAAGGAGAGTCTCTACAATAAACGGTGCTGGGAAGCCTGCACAGCCACATGGAACACAACGAGAGTACACCATGATGTTACACCTGGCACACACACCACCTGAAGTGGATTAAAGCCTTGAATGGCAGACTTGAAACCGTGAACCTTGTAGGAGAAGACCTAGGCAGAGTGCTCTTTGCCATCTGTCTGAGCCGCCTATTTGGAAGAAGCATGTCTGACTGGGCAAGGGCAACAAAGGAAACAAGAAACAAACGGGACCACATCAAATGCACACACTTCTGCCCACTCAAGGAAACCATCAACTGAATACTAAGACACCACAACAATTGGGAGAGGATGTTTGCAAACCACACATCGGACAAGGGGTGAAAAGCCCAAAGATACAATCAACTCGCACGTCTCCACAAGAAAAAAAACAAGCCAATGAAAACCTGGTCAAAAGATGGAAGCAGAGATTTCTCCGAAGAAGACAGAAAGAGGGCCAGTAGGTGCATGAAAACTTGTTCACCATCATGAAGTCTCAGGAAAATGCAAATCCAAACTGCAAGGCCATGGCAGCTCACTGTGGTCAGCATGGCTAGAAGGAAGCAGACAGGAAATAACAAGTGTCAGAGAGGAGGTGGAGAGAAGGGAAGCCTCCTGCACTGCTGGTGGGAGTGTAACCCGGTGCAGCCACGATGCCAAAGGTGTGGAACTGCCTCAGAAGTTTAAGTATCCATGTCCCGTATGACCCAGCTATTAATCTGCCGCTTGCTTATCCAAAACAGTCAGAAAGACTACCGCATAAAGACATGTGCATGGCTGTGTTCACCACAGTCTTACTCCGGATATCCAAGACTTGGAAAGCACCCTGGTGTCCAGCAAGGGATGATTGGAGAAGGAAGATGGGCTATAGCCACACAATGGTATACCACTCAGCCGGAACAAATGATGCAATCCAGCCATTTGTGACCACCAGAATGGCTGTGAGGGTTTTAGGGGAAGTGTAACAAGCCCCAGTGAGAAATTCAAATACCATAGAATCTCACTTACAAGGAGAAGAAAAAGCAAGCACTAACCAACAGGTGGCACTGAACATTTGTATGCGGGCTCCCAGAGGCAAAGAGGGGCGGTGACGGAGGGTGAAAGAGAAGATTAGGCACAAGTGTGTGGTGAGGGCCTGTGATTAGTCTTACACTGGTGAAGATGATGTAAGCTACACAGAAGTCTAAAGCAATGAGGATGTGAATCTGGAAGTTATAGTACGTTCTAATGCAGGGTCATGGCTAGAAATTCACCTCAAATCAAAAATCCAAAAAGGGGTCCAGAATGATGTCATAAAGCTTTGGGGGCGGAAAGAGTTTACAGAAGGTGAACTTCCAAGGATGGAAAATCACCTCCAAATGCTTACAGATGCTACAGAAAGGCAGACCATTCCAAATAGGTGAAGAGGAATACTACGAAGAGAACATGATCAGTCCTAAACCCATGAACGAACGGAAAATGTTACCGTCCATGATGTTATTACTAATCACCTTCACGAATAATCCAAACAGGCCCACGTCTTCCCAAGTTCAGGCAAAAGGTTGGTCCAAAAGTACAATTCAGGGCCGGCCCTGTGGTGGAGCAGGTAAGTGCCCACATTCCGCTTGGGCGGCCCGGGCCTCACTGTTTCACATTACGAGTGCATATCACATTAGTAGTGTTAGGAAATATAGATTTCATGGTATGGTGCGGGCAGAGATCATAAATAAGCAGCAATTGTGAGGATACGTTATCAATACGCACAAGAAAAGGAACCATAAGAATATTACAATCTATGGAAGTATCTGGTACACTTCCCAAAGGCAGAAGGAAGGAAAACTTGTGACCTGCCAAGGTGGAATTGGCAGAGTGCCACGAGATGACACCATCATCGTGCATCAGAACATTCCCTGGGCAACTTCAACTTGTGAGGGAGTCCAGGACTTTTTCTGGGTAAGGTCCACCCATTTTGCCATCTACCCAAGATATAAGAGATAAAACCCAGGATAGTCTTACAGGAGTGAAACCAGTGTCTAGAGAGAATGTAGGAGCCCTTTCGAAGTTCAAGGAGAAAGATAGAAACTGACAACAATTGCAGAAAAAGGAAAACTATCCTACCTAGACAGGGTGAGGAGTCAGACGGGTCTGAGATGGCTGTGAAACTCTGTGTGCACGGAGGTTGTCAGGACAACTTCGAATTTTGAGGTCGCTTATGACATCACGGTGAACATGTCCCCCAGGGTGGCCGCATGGTTACAGTCTGAGGATTGGCCTAGGCTAGGCTATTAAAGGGACAGATACCCAGAAACAGGTTTGGCAAACAGAAAGCAGGCACAGAAACTAGAAGAGATAAAACAGAGTCTGATGCAAGGGATAAGAAAGGAACCCTAGGCCACAAGTGAGAATAGAGGGACAGGCACGGAGAGGAGAACATTGTCATCTATTCAAGTCTATGGGGAGGTCATGCTGATTCAAGCTTGCAACTTCATTGGAAACAAGTGGCCGGACTTGGCGTTCATCACACCTACAGTGCCCTTGTGCCTTAAGCATAATGCAAAGTCAAGAAAGATGTCTTGAGGACATTGAAGAGAAGAATCGATGCCTCCTTTCCAAGGCCCATAGCATTCTTTGCAGGTCAGTCTCTTTTTCCGAAGCTCTGGTGTCACGTGGGCCCACTGGGCACATGGTAATGTGTCCCAAGAGATGTCTTGGAAGCCTTGAAGGAATGGAGCCCTGTCACGCTTGGGGTATGTCTCTTTGTTTGGAAGTGCTCTACAAGGGTGCTGAAAAGCACCCTCTTCCACAGGGCTTCGTTCCTTCGTGAAGGCTGCCCTCCCAGGCTAGTGTGCTCTGTTTGCCTCCATCGAAATTCTCTCCCCCTACCTCTTGCCGTAGAAGGATTATTGATTATGTGTTTTGACACCATATGTAAGGAAGTTGCACGAAAATTAGAACTTTACAGTTGTGTTTCAAGAAAAATAAACAGGCCAGGGTAGAGGATGTAGGGCAAACAAATGGCACACCCTATAAAAATTAAGTAAGCCCGTATCTGGACGGAATCTAGGGGAACGTTCAAGGATCAGGGGTCAAGTTCGAAACTTCCCAAATCCGGAAAAGAGACAGAAAAATATCTTTCCTGGAGAGTGGAATTCATCCGATTTGTCTAAGTTGTCTTGGAAACATTGTGTCCGTGAAGGGGGTTGCCAGGACCACCTCGAATTTGGAGTTTCTGATCTCAGGATGTCAAACCAACCCACATGACCACGTGTTCTCAGTGCTTAGTTTGACCTAGGCTAGGGTAGCCAAGAGTCCTACAAGTGACCGGTGCAAATTCAAGGACAACAACCAAGAGTCACGAAAGCACTCACACCTCACCCTAGAGAACATACAGCGATTAAAGAAATACAAACTAATCCCTCGGAATGAAGGAGAACGGACTGATAAGCATGTCTAAGGGAGATAGCTGAGAAAGACCATGACGAGTATACTATGGAAAAGAAAAAGAGGACCCAGAAAATGGAAGGTGAACAGAAATCACACCTGAATTATCCACAATGAAAGATGATGTCCGTCTTTAGACAGACTCTGCTGGAACGTTTGAAAGTCAGAGAAATTCACAAGCCAAAAAACGGCAGCGAAGGTCAAGCATGGGCTAACTGGGAAGGGTGAGTTATGAGACTGCTCCAAGCAGGCTCTGAAACCTGTATCCAGGAAGCATGCTGGACCTCAGAGACACAATTATGACAAATCCTCTGACATCACAATGGACCCGACAAACAACCTAGCCTCATCTACACAGTGCTAGAGTTGGGCTCACTAGTATATTTAACTCCCATTGCACTCAAGTGCACGTTGCCACTGAACATGTAAGTGGCCGGCCGGTGGTGCAGTGGTGAGGTCCGCACCTTCTGGGTCTGTGGCCCAGTATGGGCTGGGTGGAATCCTCGGTTTGGGCCTCCTCACCACTGCTTCAGTTGTTCTGGTGCAGGCGTCCGAGGTAGAGTAGAGGCAGATGGGAAGGGACGTTGGACAGGGCCAGACTTCCACAGCAAATACAGGAGCATTGCCAGCAGATGTGAGCACAGCAATGCACTTGTGCCAAAACAAAACCAATTAAAAGTTGCAAAGAATAGAAAAACTGAAGCTAAGGAAAAAAAAAACAAAAAAACAGGAGCTTGCCATTACGAAGAATAGGATCTCTGTGAATAACCTTAGCAAAACAGGTGAATTCTATGTTAATTCAAAAACTAGCAAACCTTTGGGGAAAGAAACTCAAGAAGACACAAGAAAAAAAAAGATATCGAGGGATCTAGGAATGGAAGGATTAACACACTTGAAAGGTTCATACCGCAGTAAGGAATCTCTGGATTCCATGCAATCCCAGTCAAAGTTGCAGCAGTATTTGCCACAGAGAAGAAGAGAGAATCCTGAAGTTTCTAGCCAGCAACACGAGACCCTGACTAGGCAAAGGAATCCTCAGGAAAACGAACAAAGCAGCACGTGTCACAATTTCTGATTTCAACATAGAGGACGAAGCGCTAGGTACCGAAACGGCACAGTCTGGGCCCCAAAACAGGCATGAAGACCCATGCAAAACAATTGAGAGCCCAGAGCCCAACTCAAACTTACATGGACAGCCCATTTTGGACCAGGGAGCCAAGTGGAGACAGCGGAGAAAGGAGAGTCTCTACAATAAACGGTGCTGGGAAGCCTGCACAGCCACATGGAACACAACGAGAGTACACCATGATGTTACACCTGGCACACACACCACCTGAAGTGGATTAAAGCCTTGAATGGCAGACTTGAAACCGTGAACCTTGTAGGAGAAGACCTAGGCAGAGTGCTCTTTGCCATCTGTCTGAGCCGCCTATTTGGAAGAAGCATGTCTGACTGGGCAAGGGCAACAAAGGAAACAAGAAACAAACGGGACCACATCAAATGCACACACTTCTGCCCACTCAAGGAAACCATCAACTGAATACTAAGACACCACAACAATTGGGAGAGGATGTTTGCAAACCACACATCGGACAAGGGGTGAAAAGCCCAAAGATACAATCAACTCGCACGTCTCCACAAGAAAAAAAACAAGCCAATGAAAACCTGGTCAAAAGATGGAAGCAGAGATTTCTCCGAAGAAGACAGAAAGAGGGCCAGTAGGTGCATGAAAACTTGTTCACCATCATGAAGTCTCAGGAAAATGCAAATCCAAACTGCAAGGCCATGGCAGCTCACTGTGGTCAGCATGGCTAGAAGGAAGCAGACAGGAAATAACAAGTGTCAGAGAGGAGGTGGAGAGAAGGGAAGCCTCCTGCACTGCTGGTGGGAGTGTAACCCGGTGCAGCCACGATGCCAAAGGTGTGGAACTGCCTCAGAAGTTTAAGTATCCATGTCCCGTATGACCCAGCTATTAATCTGCCGCTTGCTTATCCAAAACAGTCAGAAAGACTACCGCATAAAGACATGTGCATGGCTGTGTTCACCACAGTCTTACTCCGGATATCCAAGACTTGGAAAGCACCCTGGTGTCCAGCAAGGGATGATTGGAGAAGGAAGATGGGCTATAGCCACACAATGGTATACCACTCAGCCGGAACAAATGATGCAATCCAGCCATTTGTGACCACCAGAATGGCTGTGAGGGTTTTAGGGGAAGTGTAACAAGCCCCAGTGAGAAATTCAAATACCATAGAATCTCACTTACAAGGAGAAGAAAAAGCAAGCACTAACCAACAGGTGGCACTGAACATTTGTATGCGGGCTCCCAGAGGCAAAGAGGGGCGGTGACGGAGGGTGAAAGAGAAGATTAGGCACAAGTGTGTGGTGAGGGCCTGTGATTAGTCTTACACTGGTGAAGATGATGTAAGCTACACAGAAGTCTAAAGCAATGAGGATGTGAATCTGGAAGTTATAGTACGTTCTAATGCAGGGTCATGGCTAGAAATTCACCTCAAATCAAAAATCCAAAAAGGGGTCCAGAATGATGTCATAAAGCTTTGGGGGCGGAAAGAGTTTACAGAAGGTGAACTTCCAAGGATGGAAAATCACCTCCAAATGCTTACAGATGCTACAGAAAGGCAGACCATTCCAAATAGGTGAAGAGGAATACTACGAAGAGAACATGATCAGTCCTAAACCCATGAACGAACGGAAAATGTTACCGTCCATGATGTTATTACTAATCACCTTCACGAATAATCCAAACAGGCCCACGTCTTCCCAAGTTCAGGCAAAAGGTTGGTCCAAAAGTACAATTCAGGGCCGGCCCTGTGGTGGAGCAGGTAAGTGCCCACATTCCGCTTGGGCGGCCCGGGCCTCACTGTTTCACATTACGAGTGCATATCACATTAGTAGTGTTAGGAAATATAGATTTCATGGTATGGTGCGGGCAGAGATCATAAATAAGCAGCAATTGTGAGGATACGTTATCAATACGCACAAGAAAAGGAACCATAAGAATATTACAATCTATGGAAGTATCTGGTACACTTCCCAAAGGCAGAAGGAAGGAAAACTTGTGACCTGCCAAGGTGGAATTGGCAGAGTGCCACGAGATGACACCATCATCGTGCATCAGAACATTCCCTGGGCAACTTCAACTTGTGAGGGAGTCCAGGACTTTTTCTGGGTAAGGTCCACCCATTTTGCCATCTACCCAAGATATAAGAGATAAAACCCAGGATAGTCTTACAGGAGTGAAACCAGTGTCTAGAGAGAATGTAGGAGCCCTTTCGAAGTTCAAGGAGAAAGATAGAAACTGACAACAATTGCAGAAAAAGGAAAACTATCCTACCTAGACAGGGTGAGGAGTCAGACGGGTCTGAGATGGCTGTGAAACTCTGTGTGCACGGAGGTTGTCAGGACAACTTCGAATTTTGAGGTCGCTTATGACATCACGGTGAACATGTCCCCCAGGGTGGCCGCATGGTTACAGTCTGAGGATTGGCCTAGGCTAGGCTATTAAAGGGACAGATACCCAGAAACAGGTTTGGCAAACAGAAAGCAGGCACAGAAACTAGAAGAGATAAAACAGAGTCTGATGCAAGGGATAAGAAAGGAACCCTAGGCCACAAGTGAGAATAGAGGGACAGGCACGGAGAGGAGAACATTGTCATCTATTCAAGTCTATGGGGAGGTCATGCTGATTCAAGCTTGCAACTTCATTGGAAACAAGTGGCCGGACTTGGCGTTCATCACACCTACAGTGCCCTTGTGCCTTAAGCATAATGCAAAGTCAAGAAAGATGTCTTGAGGACATTGAAGAGAAGAATCGATGCCTCCTTTCCAAGGCCCATAGCATTCTTTGCAGGTCAGTCTCTTTTTCCGAAGCTCTGGTGTCACGTGGGCCCACTGGGCACATGGTAATGTGTCCCAAGAGATGTCTTGGAAGCCTTGAAGGAATGGAGCCCTGTCACGCTTGGGGTATGTCTCTTTGTTTGGAAGTGCTCTACAAGGGTGCTGAAAAGCACCCTCTTCCACAGGGCTTCGTTCCTTCGTGAAGGCTGCCCTCCCAGGCTAGTGTGCTCTGTTTGCCTCCATCGAAATTCTCTCCCCCTACCTCTTGCCGTAGAAGGATTATTGATTATGTGTTTTGACACCATATGTAAGGAAGTTGCACGAAAATTAGAACTTTACAGTTGTGTTTCAAGAAAAATAAACAGGCCAGGGTAGAGGATGTAGGGCAAACAAATGGCACACCCTATAAAAATTAAGTAAGCCCGTATCTGGACGGAATCTAGGGGAACGTTCAAGGATCAGGGGTCAAGTTCGAAACTTCCCAAATCCGGAAAAGAGACAGAAAAATATCTTTCCTGGAGAGTGGAATTCATCCGATTTGTCTAAGTTGTCTTGGAAACATTGTGTCCGTGAAGGGGGTTGCCAGGACCACCTCGAATTTGGAGTTTCTGATCTCAGGATGTCAAACCAACCCACATGACCACGTGTTCTCAGTGCTTAGTTTGACCTTGGCTAGGGTAGCCAAGAGTCCTACAAGTGACCGGTGCAAATTCAAGGACAACAACCAAGAGTCACGAAAGCACTCACACCTCACCCTAGAGAACATACAGCGATTAAAGAAATACAAACTAATCCCTCGGAATGAAGGAGAACGGACTGATAAGCATGTCTAAGGGAGATAGCTGAGAAAGACCATGACGAGTATACTATGGAAAAGAAAAAGAGGACCCAGAAAATGGAAGGTGAACAGAAATCACACCTGAATTATCCACAATGAAAGATGATGTCCGTCTTTAGACAGACTCTGCTGGAACGTTTGAAAGTCAGAGAAATTCACAAGCCAAAAAACGGCAGCGAAGGTCAAGCATGGGCTAACTGGGAAGGGTGAGTTATGAGACTGCTCCAAGCAGGCTCTGAAACCTGTATCCAGGAAGCATGCTGGACCTCAGAGACACAATTATGACAAATCCTCTGACATCACAATGGACCCGACAAACAACCTAGCCTCATCTACACAGTGCTAGAGTTGGGCTCACTAGTATATTTAACTCCCATTGCACTCAAGTGCACGTTGCCACTGAACATGTAAGTGGCCGGCCGGTGGTGCAGTGGTGAGGTCCGCACCTTCTGGGTCTGTGGCCCAGTATGGGCTGGGTGGAATCCTCGGTTTGGGCCTCCTCACCACTGCTTCAGTTGTTCTGGTGCAGGCGTCCGAGGTAGAGTAGAGGCAGATGGGAAGGGACGTTGGACAGGGCCAGACTTCCACAGCAAATACAGGAGCATTGCCAGCAGATGTGAGCACAGCAATGCACTTGTGCCAAAACAAAACCAATTAAAAGTTGCAAAGAATAGAAAAACTGAAGCTAAGGAAAAAAAAAACAAAAAAACAGGAGCTTGCCATTACGAAGAATAGGATCTCTGTGAATAACCTTAGCAAAACAGGTGAATTCTATGTTAATTCAAAAACTAGCAAACCTTTGGGGAAAGAAACTCAAGAAGACACAAGAAAAAAAAAGATATCGAGGGATCTAGGAATGGAAGGATTAACACACTTGAAAGGTTCATACCGCAGTAAGGAATCTCTGGATTCCATGCAATCCCAGTCAAAGTTGCAGCAGTATTTGCCACAGAGAAGAAGAGAGAATCCTGAAGTTTCTAGCCAGCAACACGAGACCCTGACTAGGCAAAGGAATCCTCAGGAAAACGAACAAAGCAGCACGTGTCACAATTTCTGATTTCAACATAGAGGACGAAGCGCTAGGTACCGAAACGGCACAGTCTGGGCCCCAAAACAGGCATGAAGACCCATGCAAAACAATTGAGAGCCCAGAGCCCAACTCAAACTTACATGGACAGCCCATTTTGGACCAGGGAGCCAAGTGGAGACAGCGGAGAAAGGAGAGTCTCTACAATAAACGGTGCTGGGAAGCCTGCACAGCCACATGGAACACAACGAGAGTACACCATGATGTTACACCTGGCACACACACCACCTGAAGTGGATTAAAGCCTTGAATGGCAGACTTGAAACCGTGAACCTTGTAGGAGAAGACCTAGGCAGAGTGCTCTTTGCCATCTGTCTGAGCCGCCTATTTGGAAGAAGCATGTCTGACTGGGCAAGGGCAACAAAGGAAACAAGAAACAAACGGGACCACATCAAATGCACACACTTCTGCCCACTCAAGGAAACCATCAACTGAATACTAAGACACCACAACAATTGGGAGAGGATGTTTGCAAACCACACATCGGACAAGGGGTGAAAAGCCCAAAGATACAATCAACTCGCACGTCTCCACAAGAAAAAAAAACAAGCCAATGAAAACCTGGTCAAAAGATGGAAGCAGAGATTTCTCCGAAGAAGACAGAAAGAGGGCCAGTAGGTGCATGAAAACTTGTTCACCATCATGAAGTCTCAGGAAAATGCAAATCCAAACTGCAAGGCCATGGCAGCTCACTGTGGTCAGCATGGCTAGAAGGAAGCAGACAGGAAATAACAAGTGTCAGAGAGGAGGTGGAGAGAAGGGAAGCCTCCTGCACTGCTGGTGGGAGTGTAACCCGGTGCAGCCACGATGCCAAAGGTGTGGAACTGCCTCAGAAATTTAAGTATCCATGTCCCGTATGACCCAGCTATTAATCTGCCGCTTGCTTATCCAAAAAAGTCAGAAAGACTACCGCATAAAGACATGTGCATGGCTGTGTTCACCACAGTCTTACTCCGGATATCCAAGACTTGGAAAGCACCCTGGTGTCCAGCAAGGGATGATTGGAGAAGGAAGATGGGCTATAGCCACACAATGGTATACCACTCAGCCGGAACAAATGATGCAATCCAGCCATTTGTGACCACCAGAATGGCTGTGAGGGTTTTAGGGGAAGTGTAACAAGCCCCAGTGAGAAATTCAAATACCATAGAATCTCACTTACAAGGAGAAGAAAAAGCAAGCACTAACCAACAGGTGGCACTGAACATTTGTATGCGGGCTCCCAGAGGCAAAGAGGGGCGGTGACGGAGGGTGAAAGAGAAGATTAGGCACAAGTGTGTGGTGAGGGCCTGTGATTAGTCTTACACTGGTGAAGATGATGTAAGCTACACAGAAGTCTAAAGCAATGAGGATGTGAATCTGGAAGTTATAGTACGTTCTAATGCAGGGTCATGGCTATAAATTCACCTCAAAACAAAAATCCAAAAAGGGGTCCAGAATGATGTCATAAAGCTTTGGGGGCGGAAAGAGTTTACAGAAGGTGAACTTCCAAGGATGGAAAATCACCTCCAAATGCTTACAGATGCTACAGAAAGGCAGACCATTCCAAATAGGTGAAGAGGAATACTACGAAGAGAACATGATCAGTCCTAAACCCATGAACGAACGGAAAATGTTACCGTCCATGATGTTATTACTAATCACCTTCACGAATAATCCAAACAGGCCCACGTCTTCCCAAGTTCAGGCAAAAGGTTGGTCCAAAAGTACAATTCAGGGCCGGCCCTGTGGTGGAGCAGGTAAGTGCCCACATTCCGCTTGGGCGGCCCGGGCCTCACTGTTTCACATTACGAGTGCATATCACATTAGTAGTGTTAGGAAATATAGATTTCATGGTATGGTGCGGGCAGAGATCATAAATAAGCAGCAATTGTGAGGATACGTTATCAATACGCACAAGAAAAGGAACCATAAGAATATTACAATCTATGGAAGTATCTGGTACACTTCCCAAAGGCAGAAGGAAGGAAATCTTGTGACCTGCCAAGGTGGAATTGGCAGAGTGCCACGAGATGACACCATCATCGTGCATCAGAACATTCCCTGGGCAACTTCAACTTGTGAGGGAGTCCAGGACTTTTTCTGGGTAAGGTCCACCCATTTTGCCATCTACCCAAGATATAAGAGATAAAACCCAGGATAATCTTACAGGAGTGACACCAGTGTCTAGAGAGAATGTAGGAGCCCTTTCGAAGTTCAAGGAGAAAGATAGAAACTGACAACAATTGCAGAAAAAGGAAAACTATCCTACCTAGACAGGGTGAGGAGTCAGACTGGTCTGAGATGGCTGTGAAACTCTGTGTGCACGGAGGTTGTCAGGACAACTTCGAATTTTGAGGTCGCTTATGACATCACGGTGAACATGTCCCCCAGGGTGGCCGCATGGTTACAGTCTGAGGATTGGCCTAGGCTAGGCTATTAAAGGGACAGATACCCAGAAACAGGTTTGGCAAACAGAAAGCAGGCACAGAAACTAGAAGAGATAAAACAGAGTCTGATGCAAGGGATAAGAAAGGAACCCTAGGCCACAAGTGAGAATAGAGGGACAGGCACGGAGAGGAGAACATTGTCATCTATTCAAGTCTATGGGGAGGTCATGCTGATTCAAGCTTGCAACTTCATTGGAAACAAGTGGCCGGACTTGGCGTTCATCACACCTACAGTGCCCTTGTGCCTTAAGCATAATGCAAAGTCAAGAAAGATGTCTTGAGGACATTGAAGAGAAGAATCGATGCCTCCTTTCCAAGGCCCATAGCATTCTTTGCAGGTCAGTCTCTTTTTCCGAAGCTCTGGTGTCACGTGGGCCCACTGGGCACATGGTAATGTGTCCCAAGAGATGTCTTGGAAGCCTTGAAGGAATGGAGCCCTGTCACGCTTGGGGTATGTCTCTTTGTTTGGAAGTGCTCTACAAGGGTGCTGAAAAGCACCCTCTTCCACAGGGCTTCGTTCCTTCGTGAAGGCTGCCCTCCCAGGCTAGTGTGCTCTGTTTGCCTCCATCGAAATTCTCTCCCCCTACCTCTTGCCGTAGAAGGATTATTGATTATGTGTTTTGACACCATATGTAAGGAAGTTGCACGAAAATTAGAACTTTACAGTTGTGTTTCAAGAAAAATAAACAGGCCAGGGTAGAGGATGTAGGGCAAACAAATGGCACACCCTATAAAAATTAAGTAAGCCCGTATCTGGACGGAATCTAGGGGAACGTTCAAGGATCAGGGGTCAAGTTCGAAACTTCCCAAATCCGGAAAAGAGACAGAAAAATATCTTTCCTGGAGAGTGGAATTCATCCGATTTGTCTAAGTTGTCTTGGAAACATTGTGTCCGTGAAGGGGGTTGCCAGGACCACCTCGAATTTGGAGTTTCTGATCTCAGGATGTCAAACCAACCCACATGACCACGTGTTCTCAGTGCTTAGTTTGACCTAGGCTAGGATAGCCAAGAGTCCTACAAGTGACCGGTGCAAATTCAAGGACAACAACCAAGAGTCACGAAAGCACTCACACCTCACCCTAGAGAACATACAGCGATTAACGAAATACAAACTAATCCCTTGGAATGAAGGAGAACGGACTGATAAGCATGTCTAAGGGAGATAGCTGAGAAAGACCATGACGAGTATACTATGGAAAAGAAAAAGAGGACCCAGAAAATGGAAGGTGAACAGAAATCACACCTGAATTATCCACAATGAAAGATGATGTCCGTCTTTAGACAGACTCTGCTGGAACGTTTGAAAGTCAGAGAAATTCACAAGCCAAAAAACGGCAGCGAAGGTCAAGCATGGGCTAACTGGGAAGGGTGAGTTATGAGACTGCTCCAAGCAGGCTCTGAAACCTGTATCCAGGAAGCATGCTGGACCTCAGAGACACAATTATGACAAATCCTCTGACATCACAATGGACCCGAAAAACAACCTAGCCTCATCTACACAGTGCTAGAGTTGGGCTCACTAGTATATTTAACTCCCATTGCACTCAAGTGCACGTTGCCACTGAACATGTAAGTTGCCGGCCGGTGGTGCAGTGGTGAGGTCCGCACCTTCTGGGTCTGTGGCCCAGTATGGGCTGGGTGGAATCCTCGGTTTGGGCCTCCTCACCACTGCTTCAGTTGTTCTGGTGCAGGCGTCCGAGGTAGAGTAGAGGCAGATGGGAAGGGACGTTGGACAGGGCCAGACTTCCACAGCAAATACAGGAGCATTGCCAGCAGATGTGAGCACAGCAATGCACTTGTGCCAAAACAAAACCAATTAAAAGTTGCAAAGAATAGAAAAACTGAAGCTAAGGAAAAAAAAAACAAAAAAACAGGAGCTTGCCATTACAAAGAATAGGATCTCTGTGAATAACCTTAGCAAAACAGGTGAATTCTATGTTAATTCAAAAACTAGCAAACCTTTGGGGAAAGAAACTCAAGAAGACACAAGAAAAAAAAAGATATCGAGGGATCTAGGAATGGAAGGATTAACACACTTGAAAGGTTCATACCGCAGTAAGGAATCTCTGGATTCCATGCAATCCCAGTCAAAGTTGCAGCAGTATTTGCCACAGAGAAGAAGAGAGAATCCTGAAGTTTCTAGCCAGCAACGCGAGACCCTGACTAGGCAAAGGAATCCTCAGGAAAACGAACAAAGCAGCACGTGTCACAATTTCTGATTTCAACATAGAGGACGAAGCGCTAGGTACCGAAACGGCACAGTCTGGGCCCCAAAACAGGCATGAAGACCCATGCAAAACAATTGAGAGCCCAGAGCCCAACTCAAACTTACATGGACAGCCCATTTTGGACCAGGGAGCCAAGTGGAGACAGCGGAGAAAGGAGAGTCTCTACAATAAACGGTGCTGGGAAGCCTGCACAGCCACATGGAACACAACGAGAGTACACCATGATGTTACACCTGGCACACACACCACCTGAAGTGGATTAAAGCCTTGAATGGCAGACTTGAAACCGTGAACCTTGTAGGAGAAGACCTAGGCAGAGTGCTCTTTGCCATCTGTCTGAGCCGCCTATTTGGAAGAAGCATGTCTGACTGGGCAAGGGCAACAAAGGAAACAAGAAACAAACGGGACCACATCAAATGCACACACTTCTGCCCACTCAAGGAAACCATCAACTGAATACTAAGACACCACAACAATTGGGAGAGGATGTTTGCAAACCACACATCGGACAAGGGGTGAAAAGCCCAAAGATACAATCAACTCGCACGTCTCCACAAGAAAAAAAACAAGCCAATGAAAACCTGGTCAAAAGATGGAAGCAGAGATTTCTCCGAAGAAGACAGAAAGAGGGCCAGTAGGTGCATGAAAACTTGTTCACCATCATTAAGTCTCAGGAAAATGCAAATCCAAACTGCAAGGCCATGGCAGCTCACTGTGGTCAGCATGGCTAGAAGGAAGCAGACAGGAAATAACAAGTGTCAGAGAGGAGGTGCAGAGAAGGGAAGCCTCCTGCACTGCTGGTGGGAGTGTAACCCGGTGCAGCCACGATGCCAAAGGTGTGGAACTGCCTCAGAAATTTAAGTATCCATGTCCCGTATGACCCAGCTATTAATCTGCCGCTTGCTTATCCAAAAAAGTCAGAAAGACTACCGCATAAAGACATGTGCATGGCTGTGTTCACCACAGTCTTACTCCTGATATCCAAGACTTGGAAAGCACCCTGGTGTCCAGCAAGGGATGATTGGAGAAGGAAGATGGGCTATAGCCACACAATGGTATACCACTCAGCCGGAACAAATGATGCAATCCAGCCATTTGTGACCACCAGAATGGCTGTGAGGGTTTTAGGGGAAGTGTAACAAGCCCCAGTGAGAAATTCAAATACCATAGAATCTCACTTACAAGGAGAAGAAAAAGCAAGCACTAACCAACAGGTGGCACTGAACATTTGTATGCGGGCTCCCAGAGGCAAAGAGGGGCGGTGACGGAGGGTGAAAGAGAAGATTAGGCACAAGTGTGTGGTGAGGGCCTGTGATTAGTCTTACACTGGTGAAGATGATGTAAGCTACACAGAAGTCTAAAGCAATGAGGATGTGAATCTGGAAGTTATAGTACGTTCTAATGCAGGGTCATGGCTATAAATTCACCTCAAATCAAAAATCCAAAAAGGGGTCCAGAATGATGTCATAAAGCTTTGGGGGCGGAAAGAGTTTACGGAAGGTGAACTTCCAAGGATGGAAAATCACCTCCAAATGCTTACAGATGCTACAGAAAGGCAGACCATTCCAAATAGGTGAAGAGGAATACTACGAAGAGAACATGATCAGTCCTAAACCCATGAACGAACGGAAAATGTTACCGTCCATGATGTTATTACTAATCACCTTCACGAATAATCCAAACAGGCCCACGTCTTCCCAAGTTCAGGCAAAAGGTTGGTCCAAAAGTACAATTCAGGGCCGGCCCTGTGGTGGAGCAGGTAAGTGCCCACATTCCGCTTGGGCGGCCCGGGCCTCACTGTTTCACATTACGAGTGCATATCACATTAGTAGTGTTAGGAAATATAGATTTCATGGTATGGTGCGGGCAGAGATCATAAATAAGCAGCAATTGTGAGGATACGTTATCAATACGCACAAGAAAAGGAACCATAAGAATATTACAATCTATGGAAGTATCTGGTACACTTCCCAAAGGCAGAAGGAAGGAAAACTTGTGACCTGCCAAGGTGGAATTGGCAGAGTGCCACGAGATGACACCATCATCGTGCATCAGAACATTCCCTGGGCAACTTCAACTTGTGAGGGAGTCCAGGACTTTTTCTGGGTAAGGTCCACCCATTTTGCCATCTACCCAAGATATAAGAGATAAAACCCAGGATAATCTTACAGGAGTGACACCAGTGTCTAGAGAGAATGTAGGAGCCCTTTCGAAGTTCAAGGAGAAAGATAGAAACTGACAACAATTGCAGAAAAAGGAAAACTATCCTACCTAGACAGGGTGAGGAGTCAGACTGGTCTGAGATGGCTGTGAAACTCTGTGTGCACGGAGGTTGTCAGGACAACTTCGAATTTTGAGGTCGCTTATGACATCACGGTGAACATGTCCCCCAGGGTGGCCGCATGGTTACAGTCTGAGGATTGGCCTAGGCTAGGCTATTAAAGGGACAGATACCCAGAAACAGGTTTGGCAAACAGAAAGCAGGCACAGAAACTAGAAGAGATAAAACAGAGTCTGATGCAAGGGATAAGAAAGGAACCCTAGGCCACAAGTGAGAATAGAGGGACAGGCACGGAGAGGAGAACATTGTCATCTATTCAAGTCTATGGGGAGGTCATGCTGATTCAAGCTTGCAACTTCATTGGAAACAAGTGGCCGGACTTGGCGTTCATCACACCTACAGTGCCCTTGTGCCTTAAGCATAATGCAAAGTCAAGAAAGATGTCTTGAGGACATTGAAGAGAAGAATCGATGCCTCCTTTCCAAGGCCCATAGCATTCTTTGCAGGTCAGTCTCTTTTTCCGAAGCTCTGGTGTCACGTGGGCCCACTGGGCACATGGTAATGTGTCCCAAGAGATGTCTTGGAAGCCTTGAAGGAATGGAGCCCTGTCACGCTTGGGGTATGTCTCTTTGTTTGGAAGTGCTCTACAAGGGTGCTGAAAAGCACCCTCTTCCACAGGGCTTCGTTCCTTCGTGAAGGCTGCCCTCCCAGGCTAGTGTGCTCTGTTTGCCTCCATCGAAATTCTCTCCCCCTACCTCTTGCCGTAGAAGGATTATTGATTATGTGTTTTGACACCACATGTAAGGAAGTTGCACGAAAATTAGAACTTTACAGTTGTGTTTCAAGAAAAATAAACAGGCCAGGGTAGAGGATGTAGGGCAAACAAATGGCACACCCTATAAAAATTAAGTAAGCCCGTATCTGGACGGAATCTAGGGGAACGTTCAAGGATCAGGGGTCAAGTTCGAAACTTCCCAAATCCGGAAAAGAGACAGAAAAATATCTTTCCTGGAGAGTGGAATTCATCCGATTTGTCTAAGTTGTCTTGGAAACATTGTGTCCGTGAAGGGGGTTGCCAGGACCACCTCGAATTTGGAGTTTCTGATCTCAGGATGTCAAACCAACCCACATGACCACGTGTTCTCAGTGCTTAGTTTGACCTAGGCTAGGGTAGCCAAGAGTCCTACAAGTGACCGGTGCAAATTCAAGGACAACAACCAAGAGTCACGAAAGCACTCACACCTCACCCTAGAGAACATACAGCGATTAACGAAATACAAACTAATCCCTTGGAATGAAGGAGAACGGACTGATAAGCATGTCTAAGGGAGATAGCTGAGAAAGACCATGACGAGTATACTATGGAAAAGAAAAAGAGGACCCAGAAAATGGAAGGTGAACAGAAATCACACCTGAATTATCCACAATGAAAGATGATGTCCGTCTTTAGACAGACTCTGCTGGAACGTTTGAAAGTCAGAGAAATTCACAAGCCAAAAAACGGCAGCGAAGGTCAAGCATGGGCTAACTGGGAAGGGTGAGTTATGAGACTGCTCCAAGCAGGCTCTGAAACCTGTATCCAGGAAGCATGCTGGACCTCAGAGACACAATTATGACAAATCCTCTGACATCACAATGGACCCGAAAAACAACCTAGCCTCATCTACACAGTGCTAGAGTTGGGCTCACTAGTATATTTAACTCCCGTTGCACTCAACTGCACGTTGCCACTGAACATGTAAGTGGCCGGCCGGTGGTGCAGTGGTGAGGTCCGCACCTTCTGGGTCTGTGGCCCAGTATGGGCTGGGTGGAATCCTCGGTTTGGGCCTCCTCACCACTGCTTCAGTTGTTCTGGTGCAGGCGTCCGAGGTAGAGTAGAGGCAGATGGGAAGGGACGTTGGACAGGGCCAGACTTCCACAGCAAATACAGGAGCATTGCCAGCAGATGTGAGCACAGCAATGCACTTGTGCCAAAACAAAACCAATTAAAAGTTGCAAAGAATAGAAAAACTGAAGCTAAGGAAAAAAAAAACAAAAAAACAGGAGCTTGCCATTACGAAGAATAGGATCTCTGTGAATAACCTTAGCAAAACAGGTGAATTCTATGTTAATTCAAAAACTAGCAAACCTTTGGGGAAAGAAACTCAAGAAGACACAAGAAAAAAAAAGATATCGAGGGATCTAGGAATGGAAGGATTAACACACTTGAAAGGTTCATACCGCAGTAAGGAATCTCTGGATTCCATGCAATCCCAGTCAAAGTTGCAGCAGTATTTGCCACAGAGAAGAAGAGAGAATCCTGAAGTTTCTAGCCAGCAACACGAGACCCTGACTAGGCAAAGGAATCCTCAGGAAAACGAACAAAGCAGCACGTGTCACAATTTCTGATTTCAACATAGAGGACGAAGCGCTAGGTACCGAAACGGCACAGTCTGGGCCCCAAAACAGGCATGAAGACCCATGCAAAACAATTGAGAGCCCAGAGCCCAACTCAAACTTACATGGACAGCCCATTTTGGACCAGGGAGCCAAGTGGAGACAGCGGAGAAAGGAGAGTCTCTACAATAAACGGTGCTGGGAAGCCTGCACAGCCACATGGAACACAACGAGAGTACACCATGATGTTACACCTGGCACACACACCACCTGAAGTGGATTAAAGCCTTGAATGGCAGACTTGAAACCGTGAACCTTGTAGGAGAAGACCTAGGCAGAGTGCTCTTTGCCATCTGTCTGAGCCGCCTATTTGGAAGAAGCATGTCTGACTGGGCAAGGGCAACAAAGGAAACAAGAAACAAACGGGACCACATCAAATGCACACACTTCTGCCCACTCAAGGAAACCATCAACTGAATACTAAGACACCACAACGATTGGGAGAGGATGTTTGCAAACCACACATCGGACAAGGGGTGAAAAGCCCAAAGATACAATCAACTCGCACGTCTCCACAAGAAAAAAAACAAGCCAATGAAAACCTGGTCAAAAGATGGAAGCAGAGATTTCTCCGAAGAAGACAGAAAGAGGGCCAGTAGGTGCATGAAAACTTGTTCACCATCATGAAGTCTCAGGAAAATGCAAATCCAAACTGCAAGGCCATGGCAGCTCACTGTGGTCAGCATGGCTAGAAGGAAGCAGACAGGAAATAACAAGTGTCAGAGAGGAGGTGGAGAGAAGGGAAGCCTCCTGCACTGCTGGTGGGAGTGTAACCCGGTGCAGCCACGATGCCAAAGGTGTGGAACTGCCTCAGAAATTTAAGTATCCATGTCCCGTATGACCCAGCTATTAATCTGCCGCTTGCTTATCCAAAAAAGTCAGAAAGACTACCGCATAAAGACATGTGCATGGCTGTGTTCACCACAGTCTTACTCCGGATATCCAAGACTTGGAAAGCACCCTGGTGTCCAGCAAGGGATGATTGGAGAAGGAAGATGGGCTATAGCCACACAATGGTATACCACTCAGCCGGAACAAATGATGCAATCCAGCCATTTGTGACCACCAGAATGGCTGTGAGGGTTTTAGGGGAAGTGTAACAAGCCCCAGTGAGAAATTCAAATACCATAGAATCTCACTTACAAGGAGAAGAAAAAGCAAGCACTAACCAACAGGTGGCACTGAACATTTGTATGCGGGCTCCCAGAGGCAAAGAGGGGCGGTGACGGAGGGTGAAAGAGAAGATTAGGCACAAGTGTGTGGTGAGGGCCTGTGATTAGTCTTACACTGGTGAAGATGATGTAAGCTACACAGAAGTCTAAAGCAATGAGGATGTGAATCTGGAAGTTATAGTACGTTCTAATGCAGGGTCATGGCTATAAATTCACCTCAAATCAAAAATCCAAAAAGGGGTCCAGAATGATGTCATAAAGCTTTGGGGGCGGAAAGAGTTTACGGAAGGTGAACTTCCAAGGATGGAAAATCACCTCCAAATGCTTACAGATGCTACAGAAAGGCAGACCATTCCAAATAGGTGAAGAGGAATACTACGAAGAGAACATGATCAGTCCTAAACCCATGAACGAACGGAAAATGTTACCGTCCATGATGTTATTACTAATCACCTTCACGAATAATCCAAACAGGCCCACGTCTTCCCAAGTTCAGGCAAAAGGTTGGTCCAAAAGTACAATTCAGGGCCGGCCCTGTGGTGGAGCAGGTAAGTGCCCACATTCCGCTTGGGCGGCCCGGGCCTCACTGTTTCACATTACGAGTGCATATCACATTAGTAGTGTTAGGAAATATAGATTTCATGGTATGGTGCGGGCAGAGATCATAAATAAGCAGCAATTGTGAGGATACGTTATCAATACGCACAAGAAAAGGAACCATAAGAATATTACAATCTATGGAAGTATCTGGTACACTTCCCAAAGGCAGAAGGAAGGAAAACTTGTGACCTGCCAAGGTGGAATTGGCAGAGTGCCACGAGATGACACCATCATTGGGCATCAGAACATTCCCTGGGCAACTTCAACTTGTGAGGGAGTCCAGGACTTTTTCTGGGTAAGGTCCACCCATTTTGCCATCTACCCAAGATATAAGAGATAAAACCCAGGATAATCTTACAGGAGTGACACCAGTGTCTAGAGAGAATGTAGGAGCCCTTTCGAAGTTCAAGGAGAAAGATAGAAACTGACAACAATTGCAGAAAAAGGAAAACTATCCTACCTAGACAGGGTGAGGAGTCAGACTGGTCTGAGATGGCTGTGAAACTCTGTGTGCACGGAGGTTGTCAGGACAACTTCGAATTTTGAGGTCGCTTATGACATCACGGTGAACATGTCCCCCAGGGTGGCCGCATGGTTACAGTCTGAGGATTGGCCTAGGCTAGGCTATTAAAGGGACAGATACCCAGAAACAGGTTTGGCAAACAGAAAGCAGGCACAGAAACTAGAAGAGATAAAACAGAGTCTGATGCAAGGGATAAGAAAGGAACCCTAGGCCACAAGTGAGAATAGAGGGACAGGCACGGAGAGGAGAACATTGTCATCTATTCAAGTCTATGGGGAGGTCATGCTGATTCAAGCTTGCAACTTCATTGGAAACAAGTGGCCGGACTTGGCGTTCATCACACCTACAGTGCCCTTGTGCCTTAAGCATAATGCAAAGTCAAGAAAGATGTCTTGAGGACATTGAAGAGAAGAATCGATGCCTCCTTTCCAAGGCCCATAGCATTCTTTGCAGGTCAGTCTCTTTTTCCGAAGCTCTGGTGTCACGTGGGCCCACTGGGCACATGGTAATGTGTCCCAAGAGATGTCTTGGAAGCCTTGAAGGAATGGAGCCCTGTCACGCTTGGGGTATGTCTCTTTGTTTGGAAGTGCTCTACAAGGGTGCTGAAAAGCACCCTCTTCCACAGGGCTTCGTTCCTTCGTGAAGGCTGCCCTCCCAGGCTAGTGTGCTCTGTTTGCCTCCATCGAAATTCTCTCCCCCTACCTCTTGCCGTAGAAGGATTATTGATTATGTGTTTTGACACCACATGTAAGGAAGTTGCACGAAAATTAGAACTTTACAGTTGTGTTTCAAGAAAAATAAACAGGCCAGGGTAGAGGATGTAGGGCAAACAAATGGCACACCCTATAAAAATTAAGTAAGCCCGTATCTGGACGGAATCTAGGGGAACGTTCAAGGATCAGGGGTCAAGTTCGAAACTTCCCAAATCCGGAAAAGAGACAGAAAAATATCTTTCCTGGAGAGTGGAATTCATCCGATTTGTCTAAGTTGTCTTGGAAACATTGTGTCCGTGAAGGGGGTTGCCAGGACCACCTCGAATTTGGAGTTTCTGATCTCAGGATGTCAAACCAACCCACATGACCACGTGTTCTCAGTGCTTAGTTTGACCTAGGCTAGGGTAGCCAAGAGTCCTACAAGTGACCGGTGCAAATTCAAGGACAACAACCAAGAGTCACGAAAGCACTCACACCTCACCCTAGAGAACATACAGCGATTAACGAAATACAAACTAATCCCTCGGAATGAAGGAGAACGGACTGATAAGCATGTCTAAGGGAGATAGCTGAGAAAGACCATGACGAGTATACTATGGAAAAGAAAAAGAGGACCCAGAAAATGGAAGGTGAACAGAAATCACACCTGAATTATCCACAATGAAAGATGATGTCCGTCTTTAGACAGACTCTGCTGGAACGTTTGAAAGTCAGAGAAATTCACAAGCCAAAAAACGGCAGCGAAGGTCAAGCATGGGCTAACTGGGAAGGGTGAGTTATGAGACTGCTCCAAGCAGGCTCTGAAACCTGTATCCAGGAAGCATGCTGGACCTCAGAGACACAATTATGACAAATCCTCTGACATCACAATGGACCCGAAAAACAACCTAGCCTCATCTACACAGTGCTAGAGTTGGGCTCACTAGTATATTTAACTCCCGTTGCACTCAACTGCACGTTGCCACTGAACATGTAAGTGGCCGGCCGGTGGTGCAGTGGTGAGGTCCGCACCTTCTGGGTCTGTGGCCCAGTATGGGCTGGGTGGAATCCTCGGTTTGGGCCTCCTCACCACTGCTTCAGTTGTTCTGGTGCAGGCGTCCGAGGTAGAGTAGAGGCAGATGGGAAGGGACGTTGGACAGGGCCAGACTTCCACAGCAAATACAGGAGCATTGCCAGCAGATGTGAGCACAGCAATGCACTTGTGCCAAAACAAAACCAATTAAAAGTTGCAAAGAATAGAAAAACTGAAGCTAAGGAAAAAAAAAACAAAAAAACAGGAGCTTGCCATTACGAAGAATAGGATCTCTGTGAATAACCTTAGCAAAACAGGTGAATTCTATGTTAATTCAAAAACTAGCAAACCTTTGGGGAAAGAAACTCAAGAAGACACAAGAAAAAAAAAGATATCGAGGGATCTAGGAATGGAAGGATTAACACACTTGAAAGGTTCATACCGCAGTAAGGAATCTCTGGATTCCATGCAATCCCAGTCAAAGTTGCAGCAGTATTTGCCACAGAGAAGAAGAGAGAATCCTGAAGTTTCTAGCCAGCAACGCGAGACCCTGACTAGGCAAAGGAATCCTCAGGAAAACGAACAAAGCAGCACGTGTCACAATTTCTGATTTCAACATAGAGGACGAAGCGCTAGGTACCGAAACGGCACAGTCTGGGCCCCAAAACAGGCATGAAGACCCATGCAAAACAATTGAGAGCCCAGAGCCCAACTCAAACTTACATGGACAGCCCATTTTGGACCAGGGAGCCAAGTGGAGACAGCGGAGAAAGGAGAGTCTCTACAATAAACGGTGCTGGGAAGCCTGCACAGCCACATGGAACACAACGAGAGTACACCATGATGTTACACCTGGCACACACACCACCTGAAGTGGATTAAAGCCTTGAATGGCAGACTTGAAACCGTGAACCTTGTAGGAGAAGACCTAGGCAGAGTGCTCTTTGCCATCTGTCTGAGCCGCCTATTTGGAAGAAGCATGTCTGACTGGGCAAGGGCAACAAAGGAAACAAGAAACAAACGGGACCACATCAAATGCACACACTTCTGCCCACTCAAGGAAACCATCAACTGAATACTAAGACACCACAACAATTGGGAGAGGATGTTTGCAAACCACACATCGGACAAGGGGTGAAAAGCCCAAAGATACAATCAACTCGCACGTCTCCACAAGAAAAAAAACAAGCCAATGAAAACCTGGTCAAAAGATGGAAGCAGAGATTTCTCCGAAGAAGACAGAAAGAGGGCCAGTAGGTGCATGAAAACTTGTTCACCATCATGAAGTCTCAGGAAAATGCAAATCCAAACTGCAAGGCCATGGCAGCTCACTGTGGTCAGCATGGCTAGAAGGAAGCAGACAGGAAATAACAAGTGTCAGAGAGGAGGTGGAGAGAAGGGAAGCCTCCTGCACTGCTGGTGGGAGTGTAACCCGGTGCAGCCACGATGCCAAAGGTGTGGAACTGCCTCAGAAATTTAAGTATCCATGTCCCGTATGACCCAGCTATTAATCTGCCGCTTGCTTATCCAAAAAAGTCAGAAAGACTACCGCATAAAGACATGTGCATGGCTGTGTTCACCACAGTCTTACTCCGGATATCCAAGACTTGGAAAGCACCCTGGTGTCCAGCAAGGGATGATTGGAGAAGGAAGATGGGCTATAGCCACACAATGGTATACCACTCAGCCGGAACAAATGATGCAATCCAGCCATTTGTGACCACCAGAATGGCTGTGAGGGTTTTAGGGGAAGTGTAACAAGCCCCAGTGAGAAATTCAAATACCATAGAATCTCACTTACAAGGAGAAGAAAAAGCAAGCACTAACCAACAGGTGGCACTGAACATTTGTATGCGGGCTCCCAGAGGCAAAGAGGGGCGGTGACGGAGGGTGAAAGAGAAGATTAGGCACAAGTGTGTGGTGAGGGCCTGTGATTAGTCTTACACTGGTGAAGATGATGTAAGCTACACAGAAGTCTAAAGCAATGAGGATGTGAATCTGGAAGTTATAGTACGTTCTAATGCAGGGTCATGGCTATAAATTCACCTCAAATCAAAAATCCAAAAAGGGGTCCAGAATGATGTCATAAAGCTTTGGGGGCGGAAAGAGTTTACGGAAGGTGAACTTCCAAGGATGGAAAATCACCTCCAAATGCTTACAGATGCTACAGAAAGGCAGACCATTCCAAATAGGTGAAGAGGAATACTACGAAGAGAACATGATCAGTCCTAAACCCATGAACGAACGGAAAATGTTACCGTCCATGATGTTATTACTAATCACCTTCACGAATAATCCAAACAGGCCCACGTCTTCCCAAGTTCAGGCAAAAGGTTGGTCCAAAAGTACAATTCAGGGCCGGCCCTGTGGTGGAGCAGGTAAGTGCCCACATTCCGCTTGGGCGGCCCGGGCCTCACTGTTTCACATTACGAGTGCATATCACATTAGTAGTGTTAGGAAATATAGATTTCATGGTATGGTGCGGGCAGAGATCATAAATAAGCAGCAATTGTGAGGATACGTTATCAATACGCACAAGAAAAGGAACCATAAGAATATTACAATCTATGGAAGTATCTGGTACACTTCCCAAAGGCAGAAGGAAGGAAAACTTGTGACCTGCCAAGGTGGAATTGGCAGAGTGCCACGAGATGACACCATCATCGTGCATCAGAACATTCCCTGGGCAACTTCAACTTGTGAGGGAGTCCAGGACTTTTTCTGGGTAAGGTCCACCCATTTTGCCATCTACCCAAGATATAAGAGATAAAACCCAGGATAATCTTACAGGAGTGACACCAGTGTCTAGAGAGAATGTAGGAGCCCTTTCGAAGTTCAAGGAGAAAGATAGAAACTGACAACAATTGCAGAAAAAGGAAAACTATCCTACCTAGACAGGGTGAGGAGTCAGACTGGTCTGAGATGGCTGTGAAACTCTGTGTGCACGGAGGTTGTCAGGACAACTTCGAATTTTGAGGTCGCTTATGACATCACGGTGAACATGTCCCCCAGGGTGGCCGCATGGTTACAGTCTGAGGATTGGCCTAGGCTAGGCTATTAAAGGGACAGATACCCAGAAACAGGTTTGGCAAACAGAAAGCAGGCACAGAAACTAGAAGAGATAAAACAGAGTCTGATGCAAGGGATAAGAAAGGAACCCTAGGCCACAAGTGAGAATAGAGGGACAGGCACGGAGAGGAGAACATTGTCATCTATTCAAGTCTATGGGGAGGTCATGCTGATTCAAGCTTGCAACTTCATTGGAAACAAGTGGCCGGACTTGGCGTTCATCACACCTACAGTGCCCTTGTGCCTTAAGCATAATGCAAAGTCAAGAAAGATGTCTTGAGGACATTGAAGAGAAGAATCGATGCCTCCTTTCCAAGGCCCATAGCATTCTTTGCAGGTCAGTCTCTTTTTCCGAAGCTCTGGTGTCACGTGGGCCCACTGGGCACATGGTAATGTGTCCCAAGAGATGTCTTGGAAGCCTTGAAGGAATGGAGCCCTGTCACGCTTGGGGTATGTCTCTTTGTTTGGAAGTGCTCTACAAGGGTGCTGAAAAGCACCCTCTTCCACAGGGCTTCGTTCCTTCGTGAAGGCTGCCCTCCCAGGCTAGTGTGCTCTGTTTGCCTCCATCGAAATTCTCTCCCCCTACCTCTTGCCGTAGAAGGATTATTGATTATGTGTTTTGACACCACAGGTAAGGAAGTTGCACGAAAATTAGAACTTTACAGTTGTGTTTCAAGAAAAATAAACAGGCCAGGGTAGAGGATGTAGGGCAAACAAATGGCACACCCTATAAAAATTAAGTAAGCCCGTATCTGGACGGAATCTAGGGGAACGTTCAAGGATCAGGGGTCAAGTTCGAAACTTCCCAAATCCGGAAAAGAGACAGAAAAATATCTTTCCTGGAGAGTGGAATTCATCCGATTTGTCTAAGTTGTCTTGGAAACATTGTGTCCGTGAAGGGGGTTGCCAGGACCACCTCGAATTTGGAGTTTCTGATCTCAGGATGTCAAACCAACCCACATGACCACGTGTTCTCAGTGCTTAGTTTGACCTAGGCTAGGGTAGCCAAGAGTCCTACAAGTGACCGGTGCAAATTCAAGGACAACAACCAAGAGTCACGAAAGCACTCACACCTCACCCTAGAGAACATACAGCGATTAAAGAAATACAAACTAATCCCTCGGAATGAAGGAGAACGGACTGATAAGCATGTCTAAGGGAGATAGCTGAGAAAGACCATGACGAGTATACTATGGAAAAGAAAAAGAGGACCCAGAAAATGGAAGGTGAACAGAAATCACACCTGAATTATCCACAATGAAAGATGATGTCCGTCTTTAGACAGACTCTGCTGGAACGTTTGAAAGTCAGAGAAATTCACAAGCCAAAAAACGGCAGCGAAGGTCAAGCATGGGCTAACTGGGAAGGGTGAGTTATGAGACTGCTCCAAGCAGGCTCTGAAACCTGTATCCAGGAAGCATGCTGGACCTCAGAGACACAATTATGACAAATCCTCTGACATCACAATGGACCCGAAAAACAACCTAGCCTCATCTACACAGTGCTAGAGTTGGGCTCACTAGTATATTTAACTCCCGTTGCACTCAACTGCACGTTGCCACTGAACATGTAAGTGGCCGGCCGGTGGTGCAGTGGTGAGGTCCGCACCTTCTGGGTCTGTGGCCCAGTATGGGCTGGGTGGAATCCTCGGTTTGGGCCTCCTCACCACTGCTTCAGTTGTTCTGGTGCAGGCGTCCGAGGTAGAGTAGAGGCAGATGGGAAGGGACGTTGGACAGGGCCAGACTTCCACAGCAAATACAGGAGCATTGCCAGCAGATGTGAGCACAGCAATGCACTTGTGCCAAAACAAAACCAATTAAAAGTTGCAAAGAATAGAAAAACTGAAGCTAAGGAAAAAAAAAACAAAAAAACAGGAGCTTGCCATTACGAAGAATAGGATCTCTGTGAATAACCTTAGCAAAACAGGTGAATTCTATGTTAATTCAAAAACTAGCAAACCTTTGGGGAAAGAAACTCAAGAAGACACAAGAAAAAAAAAGATATCGAGGGATCTAGGAATGGAAGGATTAACACACTTGAAAGGTTCATACCGCAGTAAGGAATCTCTGGATTCCATGCAATCCCAGTCAAAGTTGCAGCAGTATTTGCCACAGAGAAGAAGAGAGAATCCTGAAGTTTCTAGCCAGCAACGCGAGACCCTGACTAGGCAAAGGAATCCTCAGGAAAACGAACAAAGCAGCACGTGTCACAATTTCTGATTTCAACATAGAGGACGAAGCGCTAGGTACCGAAACGGCACAGTCTGGGCCCCAAAACAGGCATGAAGACCCATGCAAAACAATTGAGAGCCCAGAGCCCAACTCAAACTTACATGGACAGCCCATTTTGGACCAGGGAGCCAAGTGGAGACAGCGGAGAAAGGAGAGTCTCTACAATAAACGGTGCTGGGAAGCCTGCACAGCCACATGGAACACAACGAGAGTACACCATGATGTTACACCTGGCACACACACCACCTGAAATGGATTAAAGCCTTGAATGGCAGACTTGAAACCGTGAACCTTGTAGGAGAAGACCTAGGCAGAGTGCTCTTTGCCATCTGTCTGAGCCGCCTATTTGGAAGAAGCATGTCTGACTGGGCAAGGGCAACAAAGGAAACAAGAAACAAACGGGACCACATCAAATGCACACACTTCTGCCCACTCAAGGAAACCATCAACTGAATACTAAGACACCACAACAATTGGGAGAGGATGTTTGCAAACCACACATCGGACAAGGGGTGAAAAGCCCAAAGATACAATCAACTCGCACGTCTCCACAAGAAAAAAAACAAGCCAATGAAAACCTGGTCAAAAGATGGAAGCAGAGATTTCTCCGAAGAAGACAGAAAGAGGGCCAGTAGGTGCATGAAAACTTGTTCACCATCATGAAGTCTCAGGAAAATGCAAATCCAAACTGCAAGGCCATGGCAGCTCACTGTGGTCAGCATGGCTAGAAGGAAGCAGACAGGAAATAACAAGTGTCAGAGAGGAGGTGGAGAGAAGGGAAGCCTCCTGCACTGCTGGTGGGAGTGTAACCCGGTGCAGCCACGATGCCAAAGGTGTGGAACTGCCTCAGAAATTTAAGTATCCATGTCCCGTATGACCCAGCTATTAATCTGCCGCTTGCTTATCCAAAAAAGTCAGAAAGACTACCGCATAAAGACATGTGCATGGCTGTGTTCACCACAGTCTTACTCCGGATATCCAAGACTTGGAAAGCACCCTGGTGTCCAGCAAGGGATGATTGGAGAAGGAAGATGGGCTATAGCCACACAATGGTATACCACTCAGCCGGAACAAATGATGCAATCCAGCCATTTGTGACCACCAGAATGGCTGTGAGGGTTTTAGGGGAAGTGTAACAAGCCCCAGTGAGAAATTCAAATACCATAGAATCTCACTTACAAGGAGAAGAAAAAGCAAGCACTAACCAACAGGTGGCACTGAACATTTGTATGCGGGCTCCCAGAGGCAAAGAGGGGCGGTGACGGAGGGTGAAAGAGAAGATTAGGCACAAGTGTGTGGTGAGGGCCTGTGATTAGTCTTACACTGGTGAAGATGATGTAAGCTACACAGAAGTCTAAAGCAATGAGGATGTGAATCTGGAAGTTATAGTACGTTCTAATGCAGGGTCATGGCTATAAATTCACCTCAAATCAAAAATCCAAAAAGGGGTCCAGAATGATGTCATAAAGCTTTGGGGGCGGAAAGAGTTTACGGAAGGTGAACTTCCAAGGATGGAAAATCACCTCCAAATGCTTACAGATGCTACAGAAAGGCAGACCATTCCAAATAGGTGAAGAGGAATACTACGAAGAGAACATGATCAGTCCTAAACCCATGAACGAACGGAAAATGTTACCGTCCATGATGTTATTACTAATCACCTTCACGAATAATCCAAACAGGCCCACGTCTTCCCAAGTTCAGGCAAAAGGTTGGTCCAAAAGTACAATTCAGGGCCGGCCCTGTGGTGGAGCAGGTAAGTGCCCACATTCCGCTTGGGCGGCCCGGGCCTCACTGTTTCACATTACGAGTGCATATCACATTAGTAGTGTTAGGAAATATAGATTTCATGGTATGGTGCGGGCAGAGATCATAAATAAGCAGCAATTGTGAGGATACGTTATCAATACGCACAAGAAAAGGAACCATAAGAATATTACAATCTATGGAAGTATCTGGTACACTTCCCAAAGGCAGAAGGAAGGAAAACTTGTGACCTGCCAAGGTGGAATTGGCAGAGTGCCACGAGATGACACCATCATCGTGCATCAGAACATTCCCTGGGCAACTTCAACTTGTGAGGGAGTCCAGGACTTTTTCTGGGTAAGGTCCACCCATTTTGCCATCTACCCAAGATATAAGAGATA
This sequence comes from Equus asinus, assembly GCF_041296235.1. NCBI lineage: Eukaryota > Metazoa > Chordata > Mammalia > Perissodactyla > Equidae > Equus > Equus asinus. Next base: position 5,511,661 of record NC_091809.1, on the reverse strand, counting down.
AAACCCAGGATAATCTTACAGGAGTGACACCAGTGTCTAGAGAGAATGTAGGAGCCCTTTCGAAGTTCAAGGAGAAAGATAGAAACTGACAACAATTGCAGAAAAAGGAAAACTATCCTACCTAGACAGGGTGAGGAGTCAGACTGGTCTGAGATGGCTGTGAAACTCTGTGTGCACGGAGGTTGTCAGGACAACTTCGAATTTTGAGGTCGCTTATGACATCACGGTGAACATGTCCCCCAGGGTGGCCGCATGGTTACAGTCTGAGGATTGGCCTAGGCTAGGCTATTAAAGGGACAGATACCCAGAAACAGGTTTGGCAAACAGAAAGCAGGCACAGAAACTAGAAGAGATAAAACAGAGTCTGATGCAAGGGATAAGAAAGGAACCCTAGGCCACAAGTGAGAATAGAGGGACAGGCACGGAGAGGAGAACATTGTCATCTATTCAAGTCTATGGGGAGGTCATGCTGATTCAAGCTTGCAACTTCATTGGAAACAAGTGGCCGGACTTGGCGTTCATCACACCTACAGTGCCCTTGTGCCTTAAGCATAATGCAAAGTCAAGAAAGATGTCTTGAGGACATTGAAGAGAAGAATCGATGCCTCCTTTCCAAGGCCCATAGCATTCTTTGCAGGTCAGTCTCTTTTTCCGAAGCTCTGGTGTCACGTGGGCCCACTGGGCACATGGTAATGTGTCCCAAGAGATGTCTTGGAAGCCTTGAAGGAATGGAGCCCTGTCACGCTTGGGGTATGTCTCTTTGTTTGGAAGTGCTCTACAAGGGTGCTGAAAAGCACCCTCTTCCACAGGGCTTCGTTCCTTCGTGAAGGCTGCCCTCCCAGGCTAGTGTGCTCTGTTTGCCTCCATCGAAATTCTCTCCCCCTACCTCTTGCCGTAGAAGGATTATTGATTATGTGTTTTGACACCACATGTAAGGAAGTTGCACGAAAATTAGAACTTTACAGTTGTGTTTCAAGAAAAATAAACAGGCCAGGGTAGAGGATGTAGGGCAAACAAATGGCACACCCTATAAAAATTAAGTAAGCCCGTATCTGGACGGAATCTAGGGGAACGTTCAAGGATCAGGGGTCAAGTTCGAAACTTCCCAAATCCGGAAAAGAGACAGAAAAATATCTTTCCTGGAGAGTGGAATTCATCCGATTTGTCTAAGTTGTCTTGGAAACATTGTGTCCGTGAAGGGGGTTGCCAGGACCACCTCGAATTTGGAGTTTCTGATCTCAGGATGTCAAACCAACCCACATGACCACGTGTTCTCAGTGCTTAGTTTGACCTAGGCTAGGGTAGCCAAGAGTCCTACAAGTGACCGGTGCAAATTCAAGGACAACAACCAAGAGTCACGAAAGCACTCACACCTCACCCTAGAGAACATACAGCGATTAAAGAAATACAAACTAATCCCTCGGAATGAAGGAGAACGGACTGATAAGCATGTCTAAGGGAGATAGCTGAGAAAGACCATGACGAGTATACTATGGAAAAGAAAAAGAGGACCCAGAAAATGGAAGGTGAACAGAAATCACACCTGAATTATCCACAATGAAAGATGATGTCCGTCTTTAGACAGACTCTGCTGGAACGTTTGAAAGTCAGAGAAATTCACAAGCCAAAAAACGGCAGCGAAGGTCAAGCATGGGCTAACTGGGAAGGGTGAGTTATGAGACTGCTCCAAGCAGGCTCTGAAACCTGTATCCAGGAAGCATGCTGGACCTCAGAGACACAATTATGACAAATCCTCTGACATCACAATGGACCCGAAAAACAACCTAGCCTCATCTACACAGTGCTAGAGTTGGGCTCACTAGTATATTTAACTCCCGTTGCACTCAACTGCACGTTGCCACTGAACATGTAAGTGGCCGGCCGGTGGTGCAGTGGTGAGGTCCGCACCTTCTGGGTCTGTGGCCCAGTATGGGCTGGGTGGAATCCTCGGTTTGGGCCTCCTCACCACTGCTTCAGTTGTTCTGGTGCAGGCGTCCGAGGTAGAGTAGAGGCAGATGGGAAGGGACGTTGGACAGGGCCAGACTTCCACAGCAAATACAGGAGCATTGCCAGCAGATGTGAGCACAGCAATGCACTTGTGCCAAAACAAAACCAATTAAAAGTTGCAAAGAATAGAAAAACTGAAGCTAAGGAAAAAAAAAACAAAAAAACAGGAGCTTGCCATTACGAAGAATAGGATCTCTGTGAATAACCTTAGCAAAACAGGTGAATTCTATGTTAATTCAAAAACTAGCAAACCTTTGGGGAAAGAAACTCAAGAAGACACAAGAAAAAAAAAGATATCGAGGGATCTAGGAATGGAAGGATTAACACACTTGAAAGGTTCATACCGCAGTAAGGAATCTCTGGATTCCATGCAATCCCAGTCAAAGTTGCAGCAGTATTTGCCACAGAGAAGAAGAGAGAATCCTGAAGTTTCTAGCCAGCAACACGAGACCCTGACTAGGCAAAGGAATCCTCAGGAAAACGAACAAAGCAGCACGTGTCACAATTTCTGATTTCAACATAGAGGACGAAGCGCTAGGTACCGAAACGGCACAGTCTGGGCCCCAAAACAGGCATGAAGACCCATGCAAAACAATTGAGAGCCCAGAGCCCAACTCAAACTTACATGGACAGCCCATTTTGGACCAGGGAGCCAAGTGGAGACAGCGGAGAAAGGAGAGTCTCTACAATAAACGGTGCTGGGAAGCCTGCACAGCCACATGGAACACAACGAGAGTACACCATGATGTTACACCTGGCACACACACCACCTGAAATGGATTAAAGCCTTGAATGGCAGACTTGAAACCGTGAACCTTGTAGGAGAAGACCTAGGCAGAGTGCTCTTTGCCATCTGTCTGAGCCGCCTATTTGGAAGAAGCATGTCTGACTGGGCAAGGGCAACAAAGGAAACAAGAAACAAACGGGACCACATCAAATGCACACACTTCTGCCCACTCAAGGAAACCATCAACTGAATACTAAGACACCACAACAATTGGGAGAGGATGTTTGCAAACCACACATCGGACAAGGGGTGAAAAGCCCAAAGATACAATCAACTCGCACGTCTCCACAAGAAAAAAAACAAGCCAATGAAAACCTGGTCAAAAGATGGAAGCAGAGATTTCTCCGAAGAAGACAGAAAGAGGGCCAGTAGGTGCATGAAAACTTGTTCACCATCATGAAGTCTCAGGAAAATGCAAATCCAAACTGCAAGGCCATGGCAGCTCACTGTGGTCAGCATGGCTAGAAGGAAGCAGACAGGAAATAACAAGTGTCAGAGAGGAGGTGGAGAGAAGGGAAGCCTCCTGCACTGCTGGTGGGAGTGTAACCCGGTGCAGCCACGAGGCCAAAGGTGTGGAACTGCCTCAGAAATTTAAGTATCCATGTCCCGTATGACCCAGCTATTAATCTGCCGCTTGCTTATCCAAAAAAGTCAGAAAGACTACCGCATAAAGACATGTGCATGGCTGTGTTCACCACAGTCTTACTCCGGATATCCAAGACTTGGAAAGCACCCTGGTGTCCAGCAAGGGATGATTGGAGAAGGAAGATGGGCTATAGCCACACAATGGTATACCACTCAGCCGGAACAAATGATGCAATCCAGCCATTTGTGACCACCAGAATGGCTGTGAGGGTTTTAGGGGAAGTGTAACAAGCCCCAGTGAGAAATTCAAATACCATAGAATCTCACTTACAAGGAGAAGAAAAAGCAAGCACTAACCAACAGGTGGCACTGAACATTTGTATGCGGGCTCCCAGAGGCAAAGAGGGGCGGTGACGGAGGGTGAAAGAGAAGATTAGGCACAAGTGTGTGGTGAGGGCCTGTGATTAGTCTTACACTGGTGAAGATGATGTAAGCTACACAGAAGTCTAAAGCAATGAGGATGTGAATCTGGAAGTTATAGTACGTTCTAATGCAGGGTCATGGCTATAAATTCACCTCAAATCAAAAATCCAAAAAGGGGTCCAGAATGATGTCATAAAGCTTTGGGGGCGGAAAGAGTTTACGGAAGGTGAACTTCCAAGGATGGAAAATCACCTCCAAATGCTTACAGATGCTACAGAAAGGCAGACCATTCCAAATAGGTGAAGAGGAATACTACGAAGAGAACATGATCAGTCCTAAACCCATGAACGAACGGAAAATGTTACCGTCCATGATGTTATTACTAATCACCTTCACGAATAATCCAAACAGGCCCACGTCTTCCCAAGTTCAGGCAAAAGGTTGGTCCAAAAGTACAATTCAGGGCCGGCCCTGTGGTGGAGCAGGTAAGTGCCCACATTCCGCTTGGGCGGCCCGGGCCTCACTGTTTCACATTACGAGTGCATATCACATTAGTAGTGTTAGGAAATATAGATTTCATGGTATGGTGCGGGCAGAGATCATAAATAAGCAGCAATTGTGAGGATACGTTATCAATACGCACAAGAAAAGGAACCATAAGAATATTACAATCTATGGAAGTATCTGGTACACTTCCCAAAGGCAGAAGGAAGGAAAACTTGTGACCTGCCAAGGTGGAATTGGCAGAGTGCCACGAGATGACACCATCATTGTGCATCAGAACATTCCCTGGGCAACTTCAACTTGTGAGGGAGTCCAGGACTTTTTCTGGGTAAGGTCCACCCATTTTGCCATCTACCCAAGATATAAGAGATAAAACCCAGGATAATCTTACAGGAGTGACACCAGTGTCTAGAGAGAATGTAGGAGCCCTTTCGAAGTTCAAGGAGAAAGATAGAAACTGACAACAATTGCAGAAAAAGGAAAACTATCCTACCTAGACAGGGTGAGGAGTCAGACTGGTCTGAGATGGCTGTGAAACTCTGTGTGCACGGAGGTTGTCAGGACAACTTCGAATTTTGAGGTCGCTTATGACATCACGGTGAACATGTCCCCCAGGGTGGCCGCATGGTTACAGTCTGAGGATTGGCCTAGGCTAGGCTATTAAAGGGACAGATACCCAGAAACAGGTTTGGCAAACAGAAAGCAGGCACAGAAACTAGAAGAGATAAAACAGAGTCTGATGCAAGGGATAAGAAAGGAACCCTAGGCCACAAGTGAGAATAGAGGGACAGGCACGGAGAGGAGAACATTGTCATCTATTCAAGTCTATGGGGAGGTCATGCTGATTCAAGCTTGCAACTTCATTGGAAACAAGTGGCCGGACTTGGCGTTCATCACACCTACAGTGCCCTTGTGCCTTAAGCATAATGCAAAGTCAAGAAAGATGTCTTGAGGACATTGAAGAGAAGAATCGATGCCTCCTTTCCAAGGCCCATAGCATTCTTTGCAGGTCAGTCTCTTTTTCCGAAGCTCTGGTGTCACGTGGGCCCACTGGGCACATGGTAATGTGTCCCAAGAGATGTCTTGGAAGCCTTGAAGGAATGGAGCCCTGTCACGCTTGGGGTATGTCTCTTTGTTTGGAAGTGCTCTACAAGGGTGCTGAAAAGCACCCTCTTCCACAGGGCTTCGTTCCTTCGTGAAGGCTGCCCTCCCAGGCTAGTGTGCTCTGTTTGCCTCCATCGAAATTCTCTCCCCCTACCTCTTGCCGTAGAAGGATTATTGATTATGTGTTTTGACACCACATGTAAGGAAGTTGCACGAAAATTAGAACTTTACAGTTGTGTTTCAAGAAAAATAAACAGGCCAGGGTAGAGGATGTAGGGCAAACAAATGGCACACCCTATAAAAATTAAGTAAGCCCGTATCTGGACGGAATCTAGGGGAACGTTCAAGGATCAGGGGTCAAGTTCGAAACTTCCCAAATCCGGAAAAGAGACAGAAAAATATCTTTCCTGGAGAGTGGAATTCATCCGATTTGTCTAAGTTGTCTTGGAAACATTGTGTCCGTGAAGGGGGTTGCCAGGACCACCTCGAATTTGGAGTTTCTGATCTCAGGATGTCAAACCAACCCACATGACCACGTGTTCTCAGTGCTTAGTTTGACCTAGGCTAGGGTAGCCAAGAGTCCTACAAGTGACCGGTGCAAATTCAAGGACAACAACCAAGAGTCACGAAAGCACTCACACCTCACCCTAGAGAACATACAGCGATTAAAGAAATACAAACTAATCCCTCGGAATGAAGGAGAACGGACTGATAAGCATGTCTAAGGGAGATAGCTGAGAAAGACCATGACGAGTATACTATGGAAAAGAAAAAGAGGACCCAGAAAATGGAAGGTGAACAGAAATCACACCTGAATTATCCACAATGAAAGATGATGTCCGTCTTTAGACAGACTCTGCTGGAACGTTTGAAAGTCAGAGAAATTCACAAGCCAAAAAACGGCAGCGAAGGTCAAGCATGGGCTAACTGGGAAGGGTGAGTTATGAGACTGCTCCAAGCAGGCTCTGAAACCTGTATCCAGGAAGCATGCTGGACCTCAGAGACACAATTATGACAAATCCTCTGACATCACAATGGACCCGAAAAACAACCTAGCCTCATCTACACAGTGCTAGAGTTGGGCTCACTAGTATATTTAACTCCCGTTGCACTCAACTGCACGTTGCCACTGAACATGTAAGTGGCCGGCCGGTGGTGCAGTGGTGAGGTCCGCACCTTCTGGGTCTGTGGCCCAGTATGGGCTGGGTGGAATCCTCGGTTTGGGCCTCCTCACCACTGCTTCAGTTGTTCTGGTGCAGGCGTCCGAGGTAGAGTAGAGGCAGATGGGAAGGGACGTTGGACAGGGCCAGACTTCCACAGCAAATACAGGAGCATTGCCAGCAGATGTGAGCACAGCAATGCACTTGTGCCAAAACAAAACCAATTAAAAGTTGCAAAGAATAGAAAAACTGAAGCTAAGGAAAAAAAAAACAAAAAAACAGGAGCTTGCCATTACGAAGAATAGGATCTCTGTGAATAACCTTAGCAAAACAGGTGAATTCTATGTTAATTCAAAAACTAGCAAACCTTTGGGGAAAGAAACTCAAGAAGACACAAGAAAAAAAAAGATATCGAGGGATCTAGGAATGGAAGGATTAACACACTTGAAAGGTTCATACCGCAGTAAGGAATCTCTGGATTCCATGCAATCCCAGTCAAAGTTGCAGCAGTATTTGCCACAGAGAAGAAGAGAGAATCCTGAAGTTTCTAGCCAGCAACACGAGACCCTGACTAGGCAAAGGAATCCTCAGGAAAACGAACAAAGCAGCACGTGTCACAATTTCTGATTTCAACATAGAGGACGAAGCGCTAGGTACCGAAACGGCACAGTCTGGGCCCCAAAACAGGCATGAAGACCCATGCAAAACAATTGAGAGCCCAGAGCCCAACTCAAACTTACATGGACAGCCCATTTTGGACCAGGGAGCCAAGTGGAGACAGCGGAGAAAGGAGAGTCTCTACAATAAACGGTGCTGGGAAGCCTGCACAGCCACATGGAACACAACGAGAGTACACCATGATGTTACACCTGGCACACACACCACCTGAAATGGATTAAAGCCTTGAATGGCAGACTTGAAACCGTGAACCTTGTAGGAGAAGACCTAGGCAGAGTGCTCTTTGCCATCTGTCTGAGCCGCCTATTTGGAAGAAGCATGTCTGACTGGGCAAGGGCAACAAAGGAAACAAGAAACAAACGGGACCACATCAAATGCACACACTTCTGCCCACTCAAGGAAACCATCAACTGAATACTAAGACACCACAACAATTGGGAGAGGATGTTTGCAAACCACACATCGGACAAGGGGTGAAAAGCCCAAAGATACAATCAACTCGCACGTCTCCACAAGAAAAAAAACAAGCCAATGAAAACCTGGTCAAAAGATGGAAGCAGAGATTTCTCCGAAGAAGACAGAAAGAGGGCCAGTAGGTGCATGAAAACTTGTTCACCATCATGAAGTCTCAGGAAAATGCAAATCCAAACTGCAAGGCCATGGCAGCTCACTGTGGTCAGCATGGCTAGAAGGAAGCAGACAGGAAATAACAAGTGTCAGAGAGGAGGTGGAGAGAAGGGAAGCCTCCTGCACTGCTGGTGGGAGTGTAACCCGGTGCAGCCACGATGCCAAAGGTGTGGAACTGCCTCAGAAATTTAAGTATCCATGTCCCGTATGACCCAGCTATTAATCTGCCGCTTGCTTATCCAAAAAAGTCAGAAAGACTACCGCATAAAGACATGTGCATGGCTGTGTTCACCACAGTCTTACTCCGGATATCCAAGACTTGGAAAGCACCCTGGTGTCCAGCAAGGGATGATTGGAGAAGGAAGATGGGCTATAGCCACACAATGGTATACCACTCAGCCGGAACAAATGATGCAATCCAGCCATTTGTGACCACCAGAATGGCTGTGAGGGTTTTAGGGGAAGTGTAACAAGCCCCAGTGAGAAATTCAAATACCATAGAATCTCACTTACAAGGAGAAGAAAAAGCAAGCACTAACCAACAGGTGGCACTGAACATTTGTATGCGGGCTCCCAGAGGCAAAGAGGGGCGGTGACGGAGGGTGAAAGAGAAGATTAGGCACAAGTGTGTGGTGAGGGCCTGTGATTAGTCTTACACTGGTGAAGATGATGTAAGCTACACAGAAGTCTAAAGCAATGAGGATGTGAATCTGGAAGTTATAGTACGTTCTAATGCAGGGTCATGGCTATAAATTCACCTCAAATCAAAAATCCAAAAAGGGGTCCAGAATGATGTCATAAAGCTTTGGGGGCGGAAAGAGTTTACGGAAGGTGAACTTCCAAGGATGGAAAATCACCTCCAAATGCTTACAGATGCTACAGAAAGGCAGACCATTCCAAATAGGTGAAGAGGAATACTACGAAGAGAACATGATCAGTCCTAAACCCATGAACGAACGGAAAATGTTACCGTCCATGATGTTATTACTAATCACCTTCACGAATAATCCAAACAGGCCCACGTCTTCCCAAGTTCAGGCAAAAGGTTGGTCCAAAAGTACAATTCAGGGCCGGCCCTGTGGTGGAGCAGGTAAGTGCCCACATTCCGCTTGGGCGGCCCGGGCCTCACTGTTTCACATTACGAGTGCATATCACATTAGTAGTGTTAGGAAATATAGATTTCATGGTATGGTGCGGGCAGAGATCATAAATAAGCAGCAATTGTGAGGATACGTTATCAATACGCACAAGAAAAGGAACCATAAGAATATTACAATCTATGGAAGTATCTGGTACACTTCCCAAAGGCAGAAGGAAGGAAAACTTGTGACCTGCCAAGGTGGAATTGGCAGAGTGCCACGAGATGACACCATCATCGGGCATCAGAACATTCCCTGGGCAACTTCAACTTGTGAGGGAGTCCAGGACTTTTTCTGGGTAAGGTCCACCCATTTTGCCATCTACCCAAGATATAAGAGATAAAACCCAGGATAATCTTACAGGAGTGACACCAGTGTCTAGAGAGAATGTAGGAGCCCTTTCGAAGTTCAAGGAGAAAGATAGAAACTGACAACAATTGCAGAAAAAGGAAAACTATCCTACCTAGACAGGGTGAGGAGTCAGACTGGTCTGAGATGGCTGTGAAACTCTGTGTGCACGGAGGTTGTCAGGACAACTTCGAATTTTGAGGTCGCTTATGACATCACGGTGAACATGTCCCCCAGGGTGGCCGCATGGTTACAGTCTGAGGATTGGCCTAGGCTAGGCTATTAAAGGGACAGATACCCAGAAACAGGTTTGGCAAACAGAAAGCAGGCACAGAAACTAGAAGAGATAAAACAGAGTCTGATGCAAGGGATAAGAAAGGAACCCTAGGCCACAAGTGAGAATAGAGGGACAGGCACGGAGAGGAGAACATTGTCATCTATTCAAGTCTATGGGGAGGTCATGCTGATTCAAGCTTGCAACTTCATTGGAAACAAGTGGCCGGACTTGGCGTTCATCACACCTACAGTGCCCTTGTGCCTTAAGCATAATGCAAAGTCAAGAAAGATGTCTTGAGGACATTGAAGAGAAGAATCGATGCCTCCTTTCCAAGGCCCATAGCATTCTTTGCAGGTCAGTCTCTTTTTCCGAAGCTCTGGTGTCACGTGGGCCCACTGGGCACATGGTAATGTGTCCCAAGAGATGTCTTGGAAGCCTTGAAGGAATGGAGCCCTGTCACGCTTGGGGTATGTCTCTTTGTTTGGAAGTGCTCTACAAGGGTGCTGAAAAGCACCCTCTTCCACAGGGCTTCGTTCCTTCGTGAAGGCTGCCCTCCCAGGCTAGTGTGCTCTGTTTGCCTCCATCGAAATTCTCTCCCCCTACCTCTTGCCGTAGAAGGATTATTGATTATGTGTTTTGACACCACATGTAAGGAAGTTGCACGAAAATTAGAACTTTACAGTTGTGTTTCAAGAAAAATAAACAGGCCAGGGTAGAGGATGTAGGGCAAACAAATGGCACACCCTATAAAAATTAAGTAAGCCCGTATCTGGACGGAATCTAGGGGAACGTTCAAGGATCAGGGGTCAAGTTCGAAACTTCCCAAATCCGGAAAAGAGACAGAAAAATATCTTTCCTGGAGAGTGGAATTCATCCGATTTGTCTAAGTTGTCTTGGAAACATTGTGTCCGTGAAGGGGGTTGCCAGGACCACCTCGAATTTGGAGTTTCTGATCTCAGGATGTCAAACCAACCCACATGACCACGTGTTCTCAGTGCTTAGTTTGACCTAGGCTAGGGTAGCCAAGAGTCCTACAAGTGACCGGTGCAAATTCAAGGACAACAACCAAGAGTCACGAAAGCACTCACACCTCACCCTAGAGAACATACAGCGATTAAAGAAATACAAACTAATCCCTCGGAATGAAGGAGAACGGACTGATAAGCATGTCTAAGGGAGATAGCTGAGAAAGACCATGACGAGTATACTATGGAAAAGAAAAAGAGGACCCAGAAAATGGAAGGTGAACAGAAATCACACCTGAATTATCCACAATGAAAGATGATGTCCGTCTTTAGACAGACTCTGCTGGAACGTTTGAAAGTCAGAGAAATTCACAAGGCAAAAAACGGCAGCGAAGGTCAAGCATGGGCTAACTGGGAAGGGTGAGTTATGAGACTGCTCCAAGCAGGCTCTGAAACCTGTATCCAGGAAGCATGCTGGACCTCAGAGACACAATTATGACAAATCCTCTGACATCACAATGGACCCGAAAAACAACCTAGCCTCATCTACACAGTGCTAGAGTTGGGCTCACTAGTATATTTAACTCCCGTTGCACTCAACTGCACGTTGCCACTGAACATGTAAGTGGCCGGCCGGTGGTGCAGTGGTGAGGTCCGCACCTTCTGGGTCTGTGGCCCAGTATGGGCTGGGTGGAATCCTCGGTTTGGGCCTCCTCACCACTGCTTCAGTTGTTCTGGTGCAGGCGTCCGAGGTAGAGTAGAGGCAGATGGGAAGGGACGTTGGACAGGGCCAGACTTCCACAGCAAATACAGGAGCATTGCCAGCAGATGTGAGCACAGCAATGCACTTGTGCCAAAACAAAACCAATTAAAAGTTGCAAAGAATAGAAAAACTGAAGCTAAGGAAAAAAAAAACAAAAAAACAGGAGCTTGCCATTACGAAGAATAGGATCTCTGTGAATAACCTTAGCAAAACAGGTGAATTCTATGTTAATTCAAAAACTAGCAAACCTTTGGGGAAAGAAACTCAAGAAGACACAAGAAAAAAAAAGATATCGAGGGATCTAGGAATGGAAGGATTAACACACTTGAAAGGTTCATACCGCAGTAAGGAATCTCTGGATTCCATGCAATCCCAGTCAAAGTTGCAGCAGTATTTGCCACAGAGAAGAAGAGAGAATCCTGAAGTTTCTAGCCAGCAACGCGAGACCCTGACTAGGCAAAGGAATCCTCAGGAAAACGAACAAAGCAGCACGTGTCACAATTTCTGATTTCAACATAGAGGACGAAGCGCTAGGTACCGAAACGGCACAGTCTGGGCCCCAAAACAGGCATGAAGACCCATGCAAAACAATTGAGAGCCCAGAGCCCAACTCAAACTTACATGGACAGCCCATTTTGGACCAGGGAGCCAAGTGGAGACAGCGGAGAAAGGAGAGTCTCTACAATAAACGGTGCTGGGAAGCCTGCACAGCCACATGGAACACAACGAGAGTACACCATGATGTTACACCTGGCACACACACCACCTGAAGTGGATTAAAGCCTTGAATGGCAGACTTGAAACCGTGAACCTTGTAGGAGAAGACCTAGGCAGAGTGCTCTTTGCCATCTGTCTGAGCCGCCTATTTGGAAGAAGCATGTCTGACTGGGCAAGGGCAACAAAGGAAACAAGAAACAAACGGGACCACATCAAATGCACACACTTCTGCCCACTCAAGGAAACCATCAACTGAATACTAAGACACCACAACAATTGGGAGAGGATGTTTGCAAACCACACATCGGACAAGGGGTGAAAAGCCCAAAGATACAATCAACTCGCACGTCTCCACAAGAAAAAAAACAAGCCAATGAAAACCTGGTCAAAAGATGGAAGCAGAGATTTCTCCGAAGAAGACAGAAAGAGGGCCAGTAGGTGCATGAAAACTTGTTCACCATCATGAAGTCTCAGGAAAATGCAAATCCAAACTGCAAGGCCATGGCAGCTCACTGTGGTCAGCATGGCTAGAAGGAAGCAGACAGGAAATAACAAGTGTCAGAGAGGAGGTGGAGAGAAGGGAAGCCTCCTGCACTGCTGGTGGGAGTGTAACCCGGTGCAGCCACGAGGCCAAAGGTGTGGAACTGCCTCAGAAATTTAAGTATCCATGTCCCGTATGACCCAGCTATTAATCTGCCGCTTGCTTATCCAAAAAAGTCAGAAAGACTACCGCATAAAGACATGTGCATGGCTGTGTTCACCACAGTCTTACTCCGGATATCCAAGACTTGGAAAGCACCCTGGTGTCCAGCAAGGGATGATTGGAGAAGGAAGATGGGCTATAGCCACACAATGGTATACCACTCAGCCGGAACAAATGATGCAATCCAGCCATTTGTGACCACCAGAATGGCTGTGAGGGTTTTAGGGGAAGTGTAACAAGCCCCAGTGAGAAATTCAAATACCATAGAATCTCACTTACAAGGAGAAGAAAAAGCAAGCACTAACCAACAGGTGGCACTGAACATTTGTATGCGGGCTCCCAGAGGCAAAGAGGGGCGGTGACGGAGGGTGAAAGAGAAGATTAGGCACAAGTGTGTGGTGAGGGCCTGTGATTAGTCTTACACTGGTGAAGATGATGTAAGCTACACAGAAGTCTAAAGCAATGAGGATGTGAATCTGGAAGTTATAGTACGTTCTAATGCAGGGTCATGGCTATAAATTCACCTCAAATCAAAAATCCAAAAAGGGGTCCAGAATGATGTCATAAAGCTTTGGGGGCGGAAAGAGTTTACGGAAGGTGAACTTCCAAGGATGGAAAATCACCTCCAAATGCTTACAGATGCTACAGAAAGGCAGACCATTCCAAATAGGTGAAGAGGAATACTACGAAGAGAACATGATCAGTCCTAAACCCATGAACGAACGGAAAATGTTACCGTCCATGATGTTATTACTAATCACCTTCACGAATAATCCAAACAGGCCCACGTCTTCCCAAGTTCAGGCAAAAGGTTGGTCCAAAAGTACAATTCAGGGCCGGCCCTGTGGTGGAGCAGGTAAGTGCCCACATTCCGCTTGGGCGGCCCGGGCCTCACTGTTTCACATTACGAGTGCATATCACATTAGTAGTGTTAGGAAATATAGATTTCATGGTATGGTGCGGGCAGAGATCATAAATAAGCAGCAATTGTGAGGATACGTTATCAATACGCACAAGAAAAGGAACCATAAGAATATTACAATCTATGGAAGTATCTGGTACACTTCCCAAAGGCAGAAGGAAGGAAAACTTGTGACCTGCCAAGGTGGAATTGGCAGAGTGCCACGAGATGACACCATCATCGGGCATCAGAACATTCCCTGGGCAACTTCAACTTGTGAGGGAGTCCAGGACTTTTTCTGGGTAAGGTCCACCCATTTTGCCATCTACCCAAGATATAAGAGATAAAACCCAGGATAATCTTACAGGAGTGACACCAGTGTCTAGAGAGAATGTAGGAGCCCTTTCGAAGTTCAAGGAGAAAGATAGAAACTGACAACAATTGCAGAAAAAGGAAAACTATCCTACCTAGACAGGGTGAGGAGTCAGACTGGTCTGAGATGGCTGTGAAACTCTGTGTGCACGGAGGTTGTCAGGACAACTTCGAATTTTGAGGTCGCTTATGACATCACGGTGAACATGTCCCCCAGGGTGGCCGCATGGTTACAGTCTGAGGATTGGCCTAGGCTAGGCTATTAAAGGGACAGATACCCAGAAACAGGTTTGGCAAACAGAAAGCAGGCACAGAAACTAGAAGAGATAAAACAGAGTCTGATGCAAGGGATAAGAAAGGAACCCTAGGCCACAAGTGAGAATAGAGGGACAGGCACGGAGAGGAGAACATTGTCATCTATTCAAGTCTATGGGGAGGTCATGCTGATTCAAGCTTGCAACTTCATTGGAAACAAGTGGCCGGACTTGGCGTTCATCACACCTACAGTGCCCTTGTGCCTTAAGCATAATGCAAAGTCAAGAAAGATGTCTTGAGGACATTGAAGAGAAGAATCGATGCCTCCTTTCCAAGGCCCATAGCATTCTTTGCAGGTCAGTCTCTTTTTCCGAAGCTCTGGTGTCACGTGGGCCCACTGGGCACATGGTAATGTGTCCCAAGAGATGTCTTGGAAGCCTTGAAGGAATGGAGCCCTGTCACGCTTGGGGTATGTCTCTTTGTTTGGAAGTGCTCTACAAGGGTGCTGAAAAGCACCCTCTTCCACAGGGCTTCGTTCCTTCGTGAAGGCTGCCCTCCCAGGCTAGTGTGCTCTGTTTGCCTCCATCGAAATTCTCTCCCCCTACCTCTTGCCGTAGAAGGATTATTGATTATGTGTTTTGACACCACATGTAAGGAAGTTGCACGAAAATTAGAACTTTACAGTTGTGTTTCAAGAAAAATAAACAGGCCAGGGTAGAGGATGTAGGGCAAACAAATGGCACACCCTATAAAAATTAAGTAAGCCCGTATCTGGACGGAATCTAGGGGAACGTTCAAGGATCAGGGGTCAAGTTCGAAACTTCCCAAATCCGGAAAAGAGACAGAAAAATATCTTTCCTGGAGAGTGGAATTCATCCGATTTGTCTAAGTTGTCTTGGAAACATTGTGTCCGTGAAGGGGGTTGCCAGGACCACCTCGAATTTGGAGTTTCTGATCTCAGGATGTCAAACCAACCCACATGACCACGTGTTCTCAGTGCTTAGTTTGACCTAGGCTAGGGTAGCCAAGAGTCCTACAAGTGACCGGTGCAAATTCAAGGACAACAACCAAGAGTCACGAAAGCACTCACACCTCACCCTAGAGAACATACAGCGATTAACGAAATACAAACTAATCCCTCGGAATGAAGGAGAACGGACTGATAAGCATGTCTAAGGGAGATAGCTGAGAAAGACCATGACGAGTATACTATGGAAAAGAAAAAGAGGACCCAGAAAATGGAAGGTGAACAGAAATCACACCTGAATTATCCACAATGAAAGATGATGTCCGTCTTTAGACAGACTCTGCTGGAACGTTTGAAAGTCAGAGAAATTCACAAGGCAAAAAACGGCAGCGAAGGTCAAGCATGGGCTAACTGGGAAGGGTGAGTTATGAGACTGCTCCAAGCAGGCTCTGAAACCTGTATCCAGGAAGCATGCTGGACCTCAGAGACACAATTATGACAAATCCTCTGACATCACAATGGACCCGAAAAACAACCTAGCCTCATCTACACAGTGCTAGAGTTGGGCTCACTAGTATATTTAACTCCCGTTGCACTCAACTGCACGTTGCCACTGAACATGTAAGTGGCCGGCCGGTGGTGCAGTGGTGAGGTCCGCACCTTCTGGGTCTGTGGCCCAGTATGGGCTGGGTGGAATCCTCGGTTTGGGCCTCCTCACCACTGCTTCAGTTGTTCTGGTGCAGGCGTCCGAGGTAGAGTAGAGGCAGATGGGAAGGGACGTTGGACAGGGCCAGACTTCCACAGCAAATACAGGAGCATTGCCAGCAGATGTGAGCACAGCAATGCACTTGTGCCAAAACAAAACCAATTAAAAGTTGCAAAGAATAGAAAAACTGAAGCTAAGGAAAAAAAAAACAAAAAAACAGGAGCTTGCCATTACGAAGAATAGGATCTCTGTGAATAACCTTAGCAAAACAGGTGAATTCTATGTTAATTCAAAAACTAGCAAACCTTTGGGGAAAGAAACTCAAGAAGACACAAGAAAAAAAAAGATATCGAGGGATCTAGGAATGGAAGGATTAACACACTTGAAAGGTTCATACCGCAGTAAGGAATCTCTGGATTCCATGCAATCCCAGTCAAAGTTGCAGCAGTATTTGCCACAGAGAAGAAGAGAGAATCCTGAAGTTTCTAGCCAGCAACACGAGACCCTGACTAGGCAAAGGAATCCTCAGGAAAACGAACAAAGCAGCACGTGTCACAATTTCTGATTTCAACATAGAGGACGAAGCGCTAGGTACCGAAACGGCACAGTCTGGGCCCCAAAACAGGCATGAAGACCCATGCAAAACAATTGAGAGCCCAGAGCCCAACTCAAACTTACATGGACAGCCCATTTTGGACCAGGGAGCCAAGTGGAGACAGCGGAGAAAGGAGAGTCTCTACAATAAACGGTGCTGGGAAGCCTGCACAGCCACATGGAACACAACGAGAGTACACCATGATGTTACACCTGGCACACACACCACCTGAAATGGATTAAAGCCTTGAATGGCAGACTTGAAACCGTGAACCTTGTAGGAGAAGACCTAGGCAGAGTGCTCTTTGCCATCTGTCTGAGCCGCCTATTTGGAAGAAGCATGTCTGACTGGGCAAGGGCAACAAAGGAAACAAGAAACAAACGGGACCACATCAAATGCACACACTTCTGCCCACTCAAGGAAACCATCAACTGAATACTAAGACACCACAACAATTGGGAGAGGATGTTTGCAAACCACACATCGGACAAGGGGTGAAAAGCCCAAAGATACAATCAACTCGCACGTCTCCACAAGAAAAAAAACAAGCCAATGAAAACCTGGTCAAAAGATGGAAGCAGAGATTTCTCCGAAGAAGACAGAAAGAGGGCCAGTAGGTGCATGAAAACTTGTTCACCATCATGAAGTCTCAGGAAAATGCAAATCCAAACTGCAAGGCCATGGCAGCTCACTGTGGTCAGCATGGCTAGAAGGAAGCAGACAGGAAATAACAAGTGTCAGAGAGGAGGTGCAGAGAAGGGAAGCCTCCTGCACTGCTGGTGGGAGTGTAACCCGGTGCAGCCACGATGCCAAAGGTGTGGAACTGCCTCAGAAATTTAAGTATCCATGTCCCGTATGACCCAGCTATTAATCTGCCGCTTGCTTATCCAAAAAAGTCAGAAAGACTACCGCATAAAGACATGTGCATGGCTGTGTTCACCACAGTCTTACTCCGGATATCCAAGACTTGGAAAGCACCCTGGTGTCCAGCAAGGGATGATTGGAGAAGGAAGATGGGCTATAGCCACACAATGGTATACCACTCAGCCGGAACAAATGATGCAATCCAGCCATTTGTGACCACCAGAATGGCTGTGAGGGTTTTAGGGGAAGTGTAACAAGCCCCAGTGAGAAATTCAAATACCATAGAATCTCACTTACAAGGCGAAGAAAAAGCAAGCACTAACCAACAGGTGGCACTGAACATTTGTATGCGGGCTCCCAGAGGCAAAGAGGGGCGGTGACGGAGGGTGAAAGAGAAGATTAGGCACAAGTGTGTGGTGAGGGCCTGTGATTAGTCTTACACTGGTGAAGATGATGTAAGCTACACAGAAGTCTAAAGCAATGAGGATGTGAATCTGGAAGTTATAGTACGTTCTAATGCAGGGTCATGGCTATAAATTCACCTCAAATCAAAAATCCAAAAAGGGGTCCAGAATGATGTCATAAAGCTTTGGGGGCGGAAAGAGTTTACGGAAGGTGAACTTCCAAGGATGGAAAATCACCTCCAAATGCTTACAGATGCTACAGAAAGGCAGACCATTCCAAATAGGTGAAGAGGAATACTACGAAGAGAACATGATCAGTCCTAAACCCATGAACGAACGGAAAATGTTACCGTCCATGATGTTATTACTAATCACCTTCACGAATAATCCAAACAGGCCCACGTCTTCCCAAGTTCAGGCAAAAGGTTGGTCCAAAAGTACAATTCAGGGCCGGCCCTGTGGTGGAGCAGGTAAGTGCCCACATTCCGCTTGGGCGGCCCGGGCCTCACTGTTTCACATTACGAGTGCATATCACATTAGTAGTGTTAGGAAATATAGATTTCATGGTATGGTGCGGGCAGAGATCATAAATAAGCAGCAATTGTGAGGATACGTTATCAATACGCACAAGAAAAGGAACCATAAGAATATTACAATCTATGGAAGTATCTGGTACACTTCCCAAAGGCAGAAGGAAGGAAAACTTGTGACCTGCCAAGGTGGAATTGGCAGAGTGCCACGAGATGACACCATCATTGTGCATCAGAACATTCCCTGGGCAACTTCAACTTGTGAGGGAGTCCAGGACTTTTTCTGGGTAAGGTCCACCCATTTTGCCATCTACCCAAGATATAAGAGATAAAACCCAGGATAATCTTACAGGAGTGACACCAGTGTCTAGAGAGAATGTAGGAGCCCTTTCGAAGTTCAAGGAGAAAGATAGAAACTGACAACAATTGCAGAAAAAGGAAAACTATCCTACCTAGACAGGGTGAGGAGTCAGACTGGTCTGAGATGGCTGTGAAACTCTGTGTGCACGGAGGTTGTCAGGACAACTTCGAATTTTGAGGTCGCTTATGACATCACGGTGAACATGTCCCCCAGGGTGGCCGCATGGTTACAGTCTGAGGATTGGCCTAGGCTAGGCTATTAAAGGGACAGATACCCAGAAACAGGTTTGGCAAACAGAAAGCAGGCACAGAAACTAGAAGAGATAAAACAGAGTCTGATGCAAGGGATAAGAAAGGAACCCTAGGCCACAAGTGAGAATAGAGGGACAGGCACGGAGAGGAGAACATTGTCATCTATTCAAGTCTATGGGGAGGTCATGCTGATTCAAGCTTGCAACTTCATTGGAAACAAGTGGCCGGACTTGGCGTTCATCACACCTACAGTGCCCTTGTGCCTTAAGCATAATGCAAAGTCAAGAAAGATGTCTTGAGGACATTGAAGAGAAGAATCGATGCCTCCTTTCCAAGGCCCATAGCATTCTTTGCAGGTCAGTCTCTTTTTCCGAAGCTCTGGTGTCACGTGGGCCCACTGGGCACATGGTAATGTGTCCCAAGAGATGTCTTGGAAGCCTTGAAGGAATGGAGCCCTGTCACGCTTGGGGTATGTCTCTTTGTTTGGAAGTGCTCTACAAGGGTGCTGAAAAGCACCCTCTTCCACAGGGCTTCGTTCCTTCGTGAAGGCTGCCCTCCCAGGCTAGTGTGCTCTGTTTGCCTCCATCGAAATTCTCTCCCCCTACCTCTTGCCGTAGAAGGATTATTGATTATGTGTTTTGACACCACATGTAAGGAAGTTGCACGAAAATTAGAACTTTACAGTTGTGTTTCAAGAAAAATAAACAGGCCAGGGTAGAGGATGTAGGGCAAACAAATGGCACACCCTATAAAAATTAAGTAAGCCCGTATCTGGACGGAATCTAGGGGAACGTTCAAGGATCAGGGGTCAAGTTCGAAACTTCCCAAATCCGGAAAAGAGACAGAAAAATATCTTTCCTGGAGAGTGGAATTCATCCGATTTGTCTAAGTTGTCTTGGAAACATTGTGTCCGTGAAGGGGGTTGCCAGGACCACCTCGAATTTGGAGTTTCTGATCTCAGGATGTCAAACCAACCCACATGACCACGTGTTCTCAGTGCTTAGTTTGACCTAGGCTAGGGTAGCCAAGAGTCCTACAAGTGACCGGTGCAAATTCAAGGACAACAACCAAGAGTCACGAAAGCACTCACACCTCACCCTAGAGAACATACAGCGATTAAAGAAATACAAACTAATCCCTCGGAATGAAGGAGAACGGACTGATAAGCATGTCTAAGGGAGATAGCTGAGAAAGACCATGACGAGTATACTATGGAAAAGAAAAAGAGGACCCAGAAAATGGAAGGTGAACAGAAATCACACCTGAATTATCCACAATGAAAGATGATGTCCGTCTTTAGACAGACTCTGCTGGAACGTTTGAAAGTCAGAGAAATTCACAAGCCAAAAAACGGCAGCGAAGGTCAAGCATGGGCTAACTGGGAAGGGTGAGTTATGAGACTGCTCCAAGCAGGCTCTGAAACCTGTATCCAGGAAGCATGCTGGACCTCAGAGACACAATTATGACAAATCCTCTGACATCACAATGGACCCGAAAAACAACCTAGCCTCATCTACACAGTGCTAGAGTTGGGCTCACTAGTATATTTAACTCCCGTTGCACTCAACTGCACGTTGCCACTGAACATGTAAGTGGCCGGCCGGTGGTGCAGTGGTGAGGTCCGCACCTTCTGGGTCTGTGGCCCAGTATGGGCTGGGTGGAATCCTCGGTTTGGGCCTCCTCACCACTGCTTCAGTTGTTCTGGTGCAGGCGTCCGAGGTAGAGTAGAGGCAGATGGGAAGGGACGTTGGACAGGGCCAGACTTCCACAGCAAATACAGGAGCATTGCCAGCAGATGTGAGCACAGCAATGCACTTGTGCCAAAACAAAACCAATTAAAAGTTGCAAAGAATAGAAAAACTGAAGCTAAGGAAAAAAAAAACAAAAAAACAGGAGCTTGCCATTACGAAGAATAGGATCTCTGTGAATAACCTTAGCAAAACAGGTGAATTCTATGTTAATTCAAAAACTAGCAAACCTTTGGGGAAAGAAACTCAAGAAGACACAAGAAAAAAAAAGATATCGAGGGATCTAGGAATGGAAGGATTAACACACTTGAAAGGTTCATACCGCAGTAAGGAATCTCTGGATTCCATGCAATCCCAGTCAAAGTTGCAGCAGTATTTGCCACAGAGAAGAAGAGAGAATCCTGAAGTTTCTAGCCAGCAACGCGAGACCCTGACTAGGCAAAGGAATCCTCAGGAAAACGAACAAAGCAGCACGTGTCACAATTTCTGATTTCAACATAGAGGACGAAGCGCTAGGTACCGAAACGGCACAGTCTGGGCCCCAAAACAGGCATGAAGACCCATGCAAAACAATTGAGAGCCCAGAGCCCAACTCAAACTTACATGGACAGCCCATTTTGGACCAGGGAGCCAAGTGGAGACAGCGGAGAAAGAGAGTCTCTACAATAAACGGTGCTGGGAAGCCTGCACAGCCACATGGAACACAACGAGAGTACACCATGATGTTACACCTGGCACACACACCACCTGAAGTGGATTAAAGCCTTGAATGGCAGACTTGAAACCGTGAACCTTGTAGGAGAAGACCTAGGCAGAGTGCTCTTTGCCATCTGTCTGAGCCGCCTATTTGGAAGAAGCATGTCTGACTGGGCAAGGGCAACAAAGGAAACAAGAAACAAACGGGACCACATCAAATGCACACACTTCTGCCCACTCAAGGAAACCATCAACTGAATACTAAGACACCACAACAATTGGGAGAGGATGTTTGCAAACCACACATCGGACAAGGGGTGAAAAGCCCAAAGATACAATCAACTCGCACGTCTCCACAAGAAAAAAAACAAGCCAATGAAAACCTGGTCAAAAGATGGAAGCAGAGATTTCTCCGAAGAAGACAGAAAGAGGGCCAGTAGGTGCATGAAAACTTGTTCACCATCATGAAGTCTCAGGAAAATGCAAATCCAAACTGCAAGGCCATGGCAGCTCACTGTGGTCAGCATGGCTAGAAGGAAGCAGACAGGAAATAACAAGTGTCAGAGAGGAGGTGGAGAGAAGGGAAGCCTCCTGCACTGCTGGTGGGAGTGTAACCCGGTGCAGCCACGATGCCAAAGGTGTGGAACTGCCTCAGAAATTTAAGTATCCATGTCCCGTATGACCCAGCTATTAATCTGCCGCTTGCTTATCCAAAAAAGTCAGAAAGACTACCGCATAAAGACATGTGCATGGCTGTGTTCACCACAGTCTTACTCCGGATATCCAAGACTTGGAAAGCACCCTGGTGTCCAGCAAGGGATGATTGGAGAAGGAAGATGGGCTATAGCCACACAATGGTATACCACTCAGCCGGAACAAATGATGCAATCCAGCCATTTGTGACCACCAGAATGGCTGTGAGGGTTTTAGGGGAAGTGTAACAAGCCCCAGTGAGAAATTCAAATACCATAGAATCTCACTTACAAGGCGAAGAAAAAGCAAGCACTAACCAACAGGTGGCACTGAACATTTGTATGCGGGCTCCCAGAGGCAAAGAGGGGCGGTGACGGAGGGTGAAAGAGAAGATTAGGCACAAGTGTGTGGTGAGGGCCTGTGATTAGTCTTACACTGGTGAAGATGATGTAAGCTACACAGAAGTCTAAAGCAATGAGGATGTGAATCTGGAAGTTATAGTACGTTCTAATGCAGGGTCATGGCTATAAATTCACCTCAAATCAAAAATCCAAAAAGGGGTCCAGAATGATGTCATAAAGCTTTGGGGGCGGAAAGAGTTTACGGAAGGTGAACTTCCAAGGATGGAAAATCACCTCCAAATGCTTACAGATGCTACAGAAAGGCAGACCATTCCAAATAGGTGAAGAGGAATACTACGAAGAGAACATGATCAGTCCTAAACCCATGAACGAACGGAAAATGTTACCGTCCATGATGTTATTACTAATCACCTTCACGAATAATCCAAACAGGCCCACGTCTTCCCAAGTTCAGGCAAAAGGTTGGTCCAAAAGTACAATTCAGGGCCGGCCCTGTGGTGGAGCAGGTAAGTGCCCACATTCCGCTTGGGCGGCCCGGGCCTCACTGTTTCACATTACGAGTGCATATCACATTAGTAGTGTTAGGAAATATAGATTTCATGGTATGGTGCGGGCAGAGATCATAAATAAGCAGCAATTGTGAGGATACGTTATCAATACGCACAAGAAAAGGAACCATAAGAATATTACAATCTATGGAAGTATCTGGTACACTTCCCAAAGGCAGAAGGAAGGAAAACTTGTGACCTGCCAAGGTGGAATTGGCAGAGTGCCACGAGATGACACCATCATTGTGCATCAGAACATTCCCTGGGCAACTTCAACTTGTGAGGGAGTCCAGGACTTTTTCTGGGTAAGGTCCACCCATTTTGCCATCTACCCAAGATATAAGAGATAAAACCCAGGATAATCTTACAGGAGTGACACCAGTGTCTAGAGAGAATGTAGGAGCCCTTTCGAAGTTCAAGGAGAAAGATAGAAACTGACAACAATTGCAGAAAAAGGAAAACTATCCTACCTAGACAGGGTGAGGAGTCAGACTGGTCTGAGATGGCTGTGAAACTCTGTGTGCACGGAGGTTGTCAGGACAACTTCGAATTTTGAGGTCGCTTATGACATCACGGTGAACATGTCCCCCAGGGTGGCCGCATGGTTACAGTCTGAGGATTGGCCTAGGCTAGGCTATTAAAGGGACAGATACCCAGAAACAGGTTTGGCAAACAGAAAGCAGGCACAGAAACTAGAAGAGATAAAACAGAGTCTGATGCAAGGGATAAGAAAGGAACCCTAGGCCACAAGTGAGAATAGAGGGACAGGCACGGAGAGGAGAACATTGTCATCTATTCAAGTCTATGGGGAGGTCATGCTGATTCAAGCTTGCAACTTCATTGGAAACAAGTGGCCGGACTTGGCGTTCATCACACCTACAGTGCCCTTGTGCCTTAAGCATAATGCAAAGTCAAGAAAGATGTCTTGAGGACATTGAAGAGAAGAATCGATGCCTCCTTTCCAAGGCCCGTAGCATTCTTTGAAGGTCAGTCTCTTTTTCCGAAGCTCTGGTGTCACGTGGGCCCACTGGGCACATGGTAATGTGTCCCAAGAGATGTCTTGGAAGCCTTGAAGGAATGGAGCCCTGTCACGCTTGGGGTATGTCTCTTTGTTTGGAAGTGCTCTACAAGGGTGCTGAAAAGCACCCTCTTCCACAGGGCTTCGTTCCTTCGTGAAGGCTGCCCTCCCAGGCTAGTGTGCTCTGTTTGCCTCCATCGAAATTCTCTCCCCCTACCTCTTGCCGTAGAAGGATTATTGATTATGTGTTTTGACACCACATGTAAGGAAGTTGCACGAAAATTAGAACTTTACAGTTGTGTTTCAAGAAAAATAAACAGGCCAGGGTAGAGGATGTAGGGCAAACAAATGGCACACCCTATAAAAATTAAGTAAGCCCGTATCTGGACGGAATCTAGGGGAACGTTCAAGGATCAGGGGTCAAGTTCGAAACTTCCCAAATCCGGAAAAGAGACAGAAAAATATCTTTCCTGGAGAGTGGAATTCATCCGATTTGTCTAAGTTGTCTTGGAAACATTGTGTCCGTGAAGGGGGTTGCCAGGACCACCTCGAATTTGGAGTTTCTGATCTCAGGATGTCAAACCAACCCACATGACCACGTGTTCTCAGTGCTTAGTTTGACCTAGGCTAGGGTAGCCAAGAGTCCTACAAGTGACCGGTGCAAATTCAAGGACAACAACCAAGAGTCACGAAAGCACTCACACCTCACCCTAGAGAACATACAGCGATTAAAGAAATACAAACTAATCCCTCGGAATGAAGGAGAACGGACTGATAAGCATGTCTAAGGGAGATAGCTGAGAAAGACCATGACGAGTATACTATGGAAAAGAAAAAGAGGACCCAGAAAATGGAAGGTGAACAGAAATCACACCTGAATTATCCACAATGAAAGATGATGTCCGTCTTTAGACAGACTCTGCTGGAACGTTTGAAAGTCAGAGAAATTCACAAGCCAAAAAACGGCAGCGAAGGTCAAGCATGGGCTAACTGGGAAGGGTGAGTTATGAGACTGCTCCAAGCAGGCTCTGAAACCTGTATCCAGGAAGCATGCTGGACCTCAGAGACACAATTATGACAAATCCTCTGACATCACAATGGACCCGAAAAACAACCTAGCCTCATCTACACAGTGCTAGAGTTGGACTCACTAGTATATTTAACTCCCGTTGCACTCAACTGCACGTTGCCACTGAACATGTAAGTGGCCGGCCGGTGGTGCAGTGGTGAGGTCCGCACCTTCTGGGTCTGTGGCCCAGTATGGGCTGGGTGGAATCCTCGGTTTGGGCCTCCTCACCACTGCTTCAGTTGTTCTGGTGCAGGCGTCCGAGGTAGAGTAGAGGCAGATGGGAAGGGACGTTGGACAGGGCCAGACTTCCACAGCAAATACAGGAGCATTGCCAGCAGATGTGAGCACAGCAATGCACTTGTGCCAAAACAAAACCAATTAAAAGTTGCAAAGAATAGAAAAACTGAAGCTAAGGAAAAAAAAAACAAAAAAACAGGAGCTTGCCATTACGAAGAATAGGATCTCTGTGAATAACCTTAGCAAAACAGGTGAATTCTATGTTAATTCAAAAACTAGCAAACCTTTGGGGAAAGAAACTCAAGAAGACACAAGAAAAAAAAAGATATCGAGGGATCTAGGAATGGAAGGATTAACACACTTGAAAGGTTCATACCGCAGTAAGGAATCTCTGGATTCCATGCAATCCCAGTCAAAGTTGCAGCAGTATTTGCCACAGAGAAGAAGAGAGAATCCTGAAGTTTCTAGCCAGCAACACGAGACCCTGACTAGGCAAAGGAATCCTCAGGAAAACGAACAAAGCAGCACGTGTCACAATTTCTGATTTCAACATAGAGGACGAAGCGCTAGGTACCGAAACGGCACAGTCTGGGCCCCAAAACAGGCATGAAGACCCATGCAAAACAATTGAGAGCCCAGAGCCCAACTCAAACTTACATGGACAGCCCATTTTGGACCAGGGAGCCAAGTGGAGACAGCGGAGAAAGGAGAGTCTCTACAATAAACGGTGCTGGGAAGCCTGCACAGCCACATGGAACACAACGAGAGTACACCATGATGTTACACCTGGCACACACACCACCTGAAGTGGATTAAAGCCTTGAATGGCAGACTTGAAACCGTGAACCTTGTAGGAGAAGACCTAGGCAGAGTGCTCTTTGCCATCTGTCTGAGCCGCCTATTTGGAAGAAGCATGTCTGACTGGGCAAGGGCAACAAAGGAAACAAGAAACAAACGGGACCACATCAAATGCACACACTTCTGCCCACTCAAGGAAACCATCAACTGAATACTAAGACACCACAACAATTGGGAGAGGATGTTTGCAAACCACACATCGGACAAGGGGTGAAAAGCCCAAAGATACAATCAACTCGCACGTCTCCACAAGAAAAAAAACAAGCCAATGAAAACCTGGTCAAAAGATGGAAGCAGAGATTTCTCCGAAGAAGACAGAAAGAGGGCCAGTAGGTGCATGAAAACTTGTTCACCATCATGAAGTCTCAGGAAAATGCAAATCCAAACTGCAAGGCCATGGCAGCTCACTGTGGTCAGCATGGCTAGAAGGAAGCAGACAGGAAATAACAAGTGTCAGAGAGGAGGTGGAGAGAAGGGAAGCCTCCTGCACTGCTGGTGGGAGTGTAACCCGGTGCAGCCACGATGCCAAAGGTGTGGAACTGCCTCAGAAGTTTAAGTATCCATGTCCCGTATGACCCAGCTATTAATCTGCCGCTTGCTTATCCAAAACAGTCAGAAAGACTACCGCATAAAGACATGTGCATGGCTGTGTTCACCACAGTCTTACTCCGGATATCCAAGACTTGGAAAGCACCCTGGTGTCCAGCAAGGGATGATTGGAGAAGGAAGATGGGCTATAGCCACACAATGGTATACCACTCAGCCGGAACAAATGATGCAATCCAGCCATTTGTGACCACCAGAATGGCTGTGAGGGTTTTAGGGGAAGTGTAACAAGCCCCAGTGAGAAATTCAAATACCATAGAATCTCACTTACAAGGAGAAGAAAAAGCAAGCACTAACCAACAGGTGGCACTGAACATTTGTATGCGGGCTCCCAGAGGCAAAGAGGGGCGGTGACGGAGGGTGAAAGAGAAGATTAGGCACAAGTGTGTGGTGAGGGCCTGTGATTAGTCTTACACTGGTGAAGATGATGTAAGCTACACAGAAGTCTAAAGCAATGAGGATGTGAATCTGGAAGTTATAGTACGTTCTAATGCAGGGTCATGGCTATAAATTCACCTCAAATCAAAAATCCAAAAAGGGGTCCAGAATGATGTCATAAAGCTTTGGGGGCGGAAAGAGTTTACGGAAGGTGAACTTCCAAGGATGGAAAATCACCTCCAAATGCTTACAGATGCTACAGAAAGGCAGACCATTCCAAATAGGTGAAGAGGAATACTACGAAGAGAACATGATCAGTCCTAAACCCATGAACGAACGGAAAATGTTACCGTCCATGATGTTATTACTAATCACCTTCACGAATAATCCAAACAGGCCCACGTCTTCCCAAGTTCAGGCAAAAGGTTGGTCCAAAAGTACAATTCAGGGCCGGCCCTGTGGTGGAGCAGGTAAGTGCCCACATTCCGCTTGGGCGGCCCGGGCCTCACTGTTTCACATTACGAGTGCATATCACATTAGTAGTGTTAGGAAATATAGATTTCATGGTATGGTGCGGGCAGAGATCATAAATAAGCAGCAATTGTGAGGATACGTTATCAATACGCACAAGAAAAGGAACCATAAGAATATTACAATCTATGGAAGTATCTGGTACACTTCCCAAAGGCAGAAGGAAGGAAAACTTGTGACCTGCCAAGGTGGAATTGGCAGAGTGCCACGAGATGACACCATCATCGGGCATCAGAACATTCCCTGGGCAACTTCAACTTGTGAGGGAGTCCAGGACTTTTTCTGGGTAAGGTCCACCCATTTTGCCATCTACCCAAGATATAAGAGATAAAACCCAGGATAGTCTTACAGGAGTGACACCAGTGTCTAGAGAGAATGTAGGAGCCCTTTCGAAGTTCAAGGAGAAAGATAGAAACTGACAACAATTGCAGAAAAAGGAAAACTATCCTACCTAGACAGGGTGAGGAGTCAGACTGGTCTGAGATGGCTGTGAAACTCTGTGTGCACGGAGGTTGTCAGGACAACTTCGAATTTTGAGGTCGCTTATGACATCACGGTGAACATGTCCCCCAGGGTGGCCGCATGGTTACAGTCTGAGGATTGGCCTAGGCTAGGCTATTAAAGGGACAGATACCCAGAAACAGGTTTGGCAAACAGAAAGCAGGCACAGAAACTAGAAGAGATAAAACAGAGTCTGATGCAAGGGATAAGAAAGGAACCCTAGGCCACAAGTGAGAATAGAGGGACAGGCACGGAGAGGAGAACATTGTCATCTATTCAAGTCTATGGGGAGGTCATGCTGATTCAAGCTTGCAACTTCATTGGAAACAAGTGGCCGGACTTGGCGTTCATCACACCTACAGTGCCCTTGTGCCTTAAGCATAATGCAAAGTCAAGAAAGATGTCTTGAGGACATTGAAGAGAAGAATCGATGCCTCCTTTCTAAGGCCCATAGCATTCTTTGCAGGTCAGTCTCTTTTTCCGAAGCTCTGGTGTCACGTGGGCCCACTGGGCACATGGTAATGTGTCCCAAGAGATGTCTTGGAAGCCTTGAAGGAATGGAGCCCTGTCACGCTTGGGGTATGTCTCTTTGTTTGGAAGTGCTCTACAAGGGTGCTGAAAAGCACCCTCTTCCACAGGGCTTCGTTCCTTCGTGAAGGCTGCCCTCCCAGGCTAGTGTGCTCTGTTTGCCTCCATCGAAATTCTCTCCCCCTACCTCTTGCCGTAGAAGGATTATTGATTATGTGTTTTGACACCACATGTAAGGAAGTTGCACGAAAATTAGAACTTTACAGTTGTGTTTCAAGAAAAATAAACAGGCCAGGGTAGAGGATGTAGGGCAAACAAATGGCACACCCTATAAAAATTAAGTAAGCCCGTATCTGGACGGAATCTAGGGGAACGTTCAAGGATCAGGGGTCAAGTTCGAAACTTCCCAAATCCGGAAAAGAGACAGAAAAATATCTTTCCTGGAGAGTGGAATTCATCCGATTTGTCTAAGTTGTCTTGGAAACATTGTGTCCGTGAAGGGGGTTGCCAGGACCACCTCGAATTTGGAGTTTCTGATCTCAGGATGTCAAACCAACCCACATGACCACGTGTTCTCAGTGCTTAGTTTGACCTAGGCTAGGGTAGCCAAGAGTCCTACAAGTGACCGGTGCAAATTCAAGGACAACAACCAAGAGTCACGAAAGCACTCACACCTCACCCTAGAGAACATACAGCGATTAAAGAAATACAAACTAATCCCTCGGAATGAAGGAGAACGGACTGATAAGCATGTCTAAGGGAGATAGCTGAGAAAGACCATGACGAGTATACTATGGAAAAGAAAAAGAGGACCCAGAAAATGGAAGGTGAACAGAAATCACACCTGAATTATCCACAATGAAAGATGATGTCCGTCTTTAGACAGACTCTGCTGGAACGTTTGAAAGTCAGAGAAATTCACAAGGCAAAAAACGGCAGCGAAGGTCAAGCATGGGCTAACTGGGAAGGGTGAGTTATGAGACTGCTCCAAGCAGGCTCTGAAACCTGTATCCAGGAAGCATGCTGGACCTCAGAGACACAATTATGACAAATCCTCTGACATCACAATGGACCCGAAAAACAACCTAGCCTCATCTACACAGTGCTAGAGTTGGGCTCACTAGTATATTTAACTCCCATTGCACTCAACTGCACGTTGCCACTGAACATGTAAGTGGCCGGCCGGTGGTGCAGTGGTGAGGTCCGCACCTTCTGGGTCTGTGGCCCAGTATGGGCTGGGTGGAATCCTCGGTTTGGGCCTCCTCACCACTGCTTCAGTTGTTCTGGTGCAGGCGTCCGAGGTAGAGTAGAGGCAGATGGGAAGGGACGTTGGACAGGGCCAGACTTCCACAGCAAATACAGGAGCATTGCCAGCAGATGTGAGCACAGCAATGCACTTGTGCCAAAACAAAACCAATTAAAAGTTGCAAAGAATAGGGGCTGGCCCCGTGGCCGAGTGGTTAAGTTCGCGCGCTCCGCTGCAGGCGGCCCAGTGTTTCGTCGGTTCGAATCCTGGGTGCGGACATGGCACTGCTTGTCAGACCACGCTGAGGCAGCGTCCCACATGCCACAACTAGAGGAACCCACAACGAAGAATACACAACTATCTACCGGGGGGCTTTGGGGAGAAAAAGGAAAAAATAAAATCTTAAAAAAAAAAAAAAAAAAAAAAAAAAAGTTGCAAAGAATAGAAAAACTGAAGCTAAGGAAAAAAAAAACAAAAAAACAGGAGCTTGCCATTACGAAGAATAGGATCTCTGTGAATAACCTTAGCAAAACAGGTGAATTCTATGTTAATTCAAAAACTAGCAAACCTTTGGGGAAAGAAACTCAAGAAGACACAAGAAAAAAAAAGATATCGAGGGATCTAGGAATGGAAGGATTAACACACTTGAAAGGTTCATACCGCAGTAAGGAATCTCTGGATTCCATGCAATCCCAGTCAAAGTTGCAGCAGTATTTGCCACAGAGAAGAAGAGAGAATCCTGAAGTTTCTAGCCAGCAACACGAGACCCTGACTAGGCAAAGGAATCCTCAGGAAAACGAACAAAGCAGCACGTGTCACAATTTCTGATTTCAACATAGAGGACGAAGCGCTAGGTACCGAAACGGCACAGTCTGGGCCCCAAAACAGGCATGAAGACCCATGCAAAACAATTGAGAGCCCAGAGCCCAACTCAAACTTACATGGACAGCCCATTTTGGACCAGGGAGCCAAGTGGAGACAGCGGAGAAAGGAGAATCTCTACAATAAACGGTGCTGGGAAGCCTGCACAGCCACATGGAACACAACGAGAGTACACCATGATGTTACACCTGGCACACACACCACCTGAAGTGGATTAAAGCCTTGAATGGCAGACTTGAAACCGTGAACCTTGTAGGAGAAGACCTAGGCAGAGTGCTCTTTGCCATCTGTCTGAGCCGCCTATTTGGAAGAAGCATGTCTGACTGGGCAAGGGCAACAAAGGAAACAAGAAACAAACGGGACCACATCAAATGCACACACTTCTGCCCACTCAAGGAAACCATCAACTGAATACTAAGACACCACAACAATTGGGAGAGGATGTTTGCAAACCACACATCGGACAAGGGGTGAAAAGCCCAAAGATACAATCAACTCGCACGTCTCCACAAGAAAAAAAACAAGCCAATGAAAACCTGGTCAAAAGATGGAAGCAGAGATTTCTCCGAAGAAGACAGAAAGAGGGCCAGTAGGTGCATGAAAACTTGTTCACCATCATAAAGTCTCAGGAAAATGCAAATCCAAACTGCAAGGCCATGGCAGCTCACTGTGGTCAGCATGGCTAGAAGGAAGCAGACAGGAAATAACAAGTGTCAGAGAGGAGGTGCAGAGAAGGGAAGCCTCCTGCACTGCTGGTGGGAGTGTAACCCGGTGCAGCCACGATGCCAAAGGTGTGGAACTGCCTCAGAAATTTAAGTATCCATGTCCCGTATGACCCAGCTATTAATCTGCCGCTTGCTTATCCAAAAAAGTCAGAAAGACTACCGCATAAAGACATGTGCATGGCTGTGTTCACCACAGTCTTACTCCGGATATCCAAGACTTGGAAAGCACCCTGGTGTCCAGCAAGGGATGATTGGAGAAGGAAGATGGGCTATAGCCACACAATGGTATACCACTCAGCCGGAACAAATGATGCAATCCAGCCATTTGTGACCACCAGAATGGCTGTGAGGGTTTTAGGGGAAGTGTAACAAGCCCCAGTGAGAAATTCAAATACCATAGAATCTCACTTACAAGGAGAAGAAAAAGCAAGCACTAACCAACAGGTGGCACTGAACATTTGTATGCGGGCTCCCAGAGGCAAAGAGGGGCGGTGACGGAGGGTGAAAGAGAAGATTAGGCACAAGTGTGTGGTGAGGGCCTGTGATTAGTCTTACACTGGTGAAGATGATGTAAGCTACACAGAAGTCTAAAGCAATGAGGATGTGAATCTGGAAGTTATAGTACGTTCTAATGCAGGGTCATGGCTATAAATTCACCTCAAATCAAAAATCCAAAACGGGGTCCAGAATGATGTCATAAAGCTTTGGGGGCGGAAAGAGTTTACGGAAGGTGAACTTCCAAGGATGGAAAATCACCTCCAAATGCTTACAGATGCTACAGAAAGGCAGACCATTCCAAATAGGTGAAGAGGAATACTACGAAGAGAACATGATCAGTCCTAAACCCATGAACGAACGGAAAATGTTACCGTCCATGATGTTATTACTAATCACCTTCACGAATAATCCAAACAGGCCCACGTCTTCCCAAGTTCAGGCAAAAGGTTGGTCCAAAAGTACAATTCAGGGCCGGCCCTGTGGTGGAGCAGGTAAGTGCCCACATTCCGCTTGGGCGGCCCGGGCCTCACTGTTTCACATTACGAGTGCATATCACATTAGTAGTGTTAGGAAATATAGATTTCATGGTATGGTGCGGGCAGAGATCATAAATAAGCAGCAATTGTGAGGATACGTTATCAATACGCACAAGAAAAGGAACCATAAGAATATTACAATCTATGGAAGTATCTGGTACACTTCCCAAAGGCAGAAGGAAGGAAAACTTGTGACCTGCCAAGGTGGAATTGGCAGAGTGCCACGAGATGACACCATCATCGTGCATCAGAACATTCCCTGGGCAACTTCAACTTGTGAGGGAGTCCAGGACTTTTTCTGGGTAAGGTCCACCCATTTTGCCATCTACCCAAGATATAAGAGATAAAACCCAGGATAATCTTACAGGAGTGACACCAGTGTCTAGAGAGAATGTAGGAGCCCTTTCGAAGTTCAAGGAGAAAGATAGAAACTGACAACAATTGCAGAAAAAGGAAAACTATCCTACCTAGACAGGGTGAGGAGTCAGACTGGTCTGAGATGGCTGTGAAACTCTGTGTGCACGGAGGTTGTCAGGACAACTTCGAATTTTGAGGTCGCTTATGACATCACGGTGAACATGTCCCCCAGGGTGGCCGCATGGTTACAGTCTGAGGATTGGCCTAGGCTAGGCTATTAAAGGGACAGATACCCAGAAACAGGTTTGGCAAACAGAAAGCAGGCACAGAAACTAGAAGAGATAAAACAGAGTCTGATGCAAGGGATAAGAAAGGAACCCTAGGCCACAAGTGAGAATAGAGGGACAGGCACGGAGAGGAGAACATTGTCATCTATTCAAGTCTATGGGGAGGTCATGCTGATTCAAGCTTGCAACTTCATTGGAAACAAGTGGCCGGACTTGGCGTTCATCACACCTACAGTGCCCTTGTGCCTTAAGCATAATGCAAAGTCAAGAAAGATGTCTTGAGGACATTGAAGAGAAGAATCGATGCCTCCTTTCCAAGGCCCATAGCATTCTTTGCAGGTCAGTCTCTTTTTCCGAAGCTCTGGTGTCACGTGGGCCCACTGGGCACATGGTAATGTGTTCCAAGAGATGTCTTGGAAGCCTTGAAGGAATGGAGCCCTGTCACGCTTGGGGTATGTCTCTTTGTTTGGAAGTGCTCTACAAGGGTGCTGAAAAGCACCCTCTTCCACAGGGCTTCGTTCCTTCGTGAAGGCTGCCCTCCCAGGCTAGTGTGCTCTGTTTGCCTCCATCGAAATTCTCTCCCCCTACCTCTTGCCGTAGAAGGATTATTGATTATGTGTTTTGACACCATATGTAAGGAAGTTGCACGAAAATTAGAACTTTACAGTTGTGTTTCAAGAAAAATAAACAGGCCAGGGTAGAGGATGTAGGGCAAACAAATGGCACACCCTATAAAAATTAAGTAAGCCCGTATCTGGACGGAATCTAGGGGAACGTTCAAGGATCAGGGGTCAAGTTCGAAACTTCCCAAATCCGGAAAAGAGACAGAAAAATATCTTTCCTGGAGAGTGGAATTCATCCGATTTGTCTAAGTTGTCTTGGAAACATTGTGTCCGTGAAGGGGGTTGCCAGGACCACCTCGAATTTGGAGTTTCTGATCTCAGGATGTCAAACCAACCCACATGACCACGTGTTCTCAGTGCTTAGTTTGACCTTGGCTAGGGTAGCCAAGAGTCCTACAAGTGACCGGTGCAAATTCAAGGACAACAACCAAGAGTCACGAAAGCACTCACACCTCACCCTAGAGAACATACAGCGATTAAAGAAATACAAACTAATCCCTCGGAATGAAGGAGAACGGACTGATAAGCATGTCTAAGGGAGATAGCTGAGAAAGACCATGACGAGTATACTATGGAAAAGAAAAAGAGGACCCAGAAAATGGAAGGTGAACAGAAATCACACCTGAATTATCCACAATGAAAGATGATGTCCGTCTTTAGACAGACTCTGCTGGAACGTTTGAAAGTCAGAGAAATTCACAAGCCAAAAAACGGCAGCGAAGGTCAAGCATGGGCTAACTGGGAAGGGTGAGTTATGAGACTGCTCCAAGCAGGCTCTGAAACCTGTATCCAGGAAGCATGCTGGACCTCAGAGACACAATTATGACAAATCCTCTGACATCACAATGGACCCGAAAAACAACCTAGCCTCATCTACACAGTGCTAGAGTTGGGCTCACTAGTATATTTAACTCCCGTTGCACTCAACTGCACGTTGCCACTGAACATGTAAGTGGCCGGCCGGTGGTGCAGTGGTGAGGTCCGCACCTTCTGGGTCTGTGGCCCAGTATGGGCTGGGTGGAATCCTCGGTTTGGGCCTCCTCACCACTGCTTCAGTTGTTCTGGTGCAGGCGTCCGAGGTAGAGTAGAGGCAGATGGGAAGGGACGTTGGACAGGGCCAGACTTCCACAGCAAATACAGGAGCATTGCCAGCAGATGTGAGCACAGCAATGCACTTGTGCCAAAACAAAACCAATTAAAAGTTGCAAAGAATAGAAAAACTGAAGCTAAGGAAAAAAAAAACAAAAAAACAGGAGCTTGCCATTACGAAGAATAGGATCTCTGTGAATAACCTTAGCAAAACAGGTGAATTCTATGTTAATTCAAAAACTAGCAAACCTTTGGGGAAAGAAACTCAAGAAGACACAAGAAAAAAAAAGATATCGAGGGATCTAGGAATGGAAGGATTAACACACTTGAAAGGTTCATACCGCAGTAAGGAATCTCTGGATTCCATGCAATCCCAGTCAAAGTTGCAGCAGTATTTGCCACAGAGAAGAAGAGAGAATCCTGAAGTTTCTAGCCAGCAACACGAGACCCTGACTAGGCAAAGGAATCCTCAGGAAAACGAACAAAGCAGCACGTGTCACAATTTCTGATTTCAACATAGAGGACGAAGCGCTAGGTACCGAAACGGCACAGTCTGGGCCCCAAAACAGGCATGAAGACCCATGCAAAACAATTGAGAGCCCAGAGCCCAACTCAAACTTACATGGACAGCCCATTTTGGACCAGGGAGCCAAGTGGAGACAGCGGAGAAAGGAGAGTCTCTACAATAAACGGTGCTGGGAAGCCTGCACAGCCACATGGAACACAACGAGAGTACACCATGATGTTACACCTGGCACACACACCACCTGAAATGGATTAAAGCCTTGAATGGCAGACTTGAAACCGTGAACCTTGTAGGAGAAGACCTAGGCAGAGTGCTCTTTGCCATCTGTCTGAGCCGCCTATTTGGAAGAAGCATGTCTGACTGGGCAAGGGCAACAAAGGAAACAAGAAACAAACGGGACCACATCAAATGCACACACTTCTGCCCACTCAAGGAAACCATCAACTGAATACTAAGACACCACAACAATTGGGAGAGGATGTTTGCAAACCACACATCGGACAAGGGGTGAAAAGCCCAAAGATACAATCAACTCGCACGTCTCCACAAGAAAAAAAACAAGCCAATGAAAACCTGGTCAAAAGATGGAAGCAGAGATTTCTCCGAAGAAGACAGAAAGAGGGCCAGTAGGTGCATGAAAACTTGTTCACCATCATGAAGTCTCAGGAAAATGCAAATCCAAACTGCAAGGCCATGGCAGCTCACTGTGGTCAGCATGGCTAGAAGGAAGCAGACAGGAAATAACAAGTGTCAGAGAGGAGGTGCAGAGAAGGGAAGCCTCCTGCACTGCTGGTGGGAGTGTAACCCGGTGCAGCCACGATGCCAAAGGTGTGGAACTGCCTCAGAAATTTAAGTATCCATGTCCCGTATGACCCAGCTATTAATCTGCCGCTTGCTTATCCAAAAAAGTCAGAAAGACTACCGCATAAAGACATGTGCATGGCTGTGTTCACCACAGTCTTACTCCGGATATCCAAGACTTGGAAAGCACCCTGGTGTCCAGCAAGGGATGATTGGAGAAGGAAGATGGGCTATAGCCACACAATGGTATACCACTCAGCCGGAACAAATGATGCAATCCAGCCATTTGTGACCACCAGAATGGCTGTGAGGGTTTTAGGGGAAGTGTAACAAGCCCCAGTGAGAAATTCAAATACCATAGAATCTCACTTACAAGGAGAAGAAAAAGCAAGCACTAACCAACAGGTGGCACTGAACATTTGTATGCGGGCTCCCAGAGGCAAAGAGGGGCGGTGACGGAGGGTGAAAGAGAAGATTAGGCACAAGTGTGTGGTGAGGGCCTGTGATTAGTCTTACACTGGTGAAGATGATGTAAGCTACACAGAAGTCTAAAGCAATGAGGATGTGAATCTGGAAGTTATAGTACGTTCTAATGCAGGGTCATGGCTATAAATTCACCTCAAATCAAAAATCCAAAAAGGGGTCCAGAATGATGTCATAAAGCTTTGGGGGCGGAAAGAGTTTACGGAAGGTGAACTTCCAAGGATGGAAAATCACCTCCAAATGCTTACAGATGCTACAGAAAGGCAGACCATTCCAAATAGGTGAAGAGGAATACTACGAAGAGAACATGATCAGTCCTAAACCCATGAACGAACGGAAAATGTTACCGTCCATGATGTTATTACTAATCACCTTCACGAATAATCCAAACAGGCCCACGTCTTCCCAAGTTCAGGCAAAAGGTTGGTCCAAAAGTACAATTCAGGGCCGGCCCTGTGGTGGAGCAGGTAAGTGCCCACATTCCGCTTGGGCGGCCCGGGCCTCACTGTTTCACATTACGAGTGCATATCACATTAGTAGTGTTAGGAAATATAGATTTCATGGTATGGTGCGGGCAGAGATCATAAATAAGCAGAAATTGTGAGGATACGTTATCAATACGCACAAGAAAAGGAACCATAAGAATATTACAATCTATGGAAGTATCTGGTACACTTCCCAAAGGCAGAAGGAAGGAAAACTTGTGACCTGCCAAGGTGGAATTGGCAGAGTGCCACGAGATGACACCATCATCGTGCATCAGAACATTCCCTGGGCAACTTCAACTTGTGAGGGAGTCCAGGACTTTTTCTGGGTAAGGTCCACCCATTTTGCCATCTACCCAAGATATAAGAGATAAAACCCAGGATAATCTTACAGGAGTGAAACCAGTGTCTAGAGAGAATGTAGGAGCCCTTTCGAAGTTCAAGGAGAAAGATAGAAACTGACAACAATTGCAGAAAAAGGAAAACTATCCTACCTAGACAGGGTGAGGAGTCAGACTGGTCTGAGATGGCTGTGAAACTCTGTGTGCACGGAGGTTGTCAGGACAACTTCGAATTTTGAGGTCGCTTATGACATCACGGTGAACATGTCCCCCAGGGTGGCCGCATGGTTACAGTCTGAGGATTGGCCTAGGCTAGGCTATTAAAGGGACAGATACCCAGAAACAGGTTTGGCAAACAGAAAGCAGGCACAGAAACTAGAAGAGATAAAACAGAGTCTGATGCAAGGGATAAGAAAGGAACCCTAGGCCACAAGTGAGAATAGAGGGACAGGCACGGAGAGGAGAACATTGTCATCTATTCAAGTCTATGGGGAGGTCATGCTGATTCAAGCTTGCAACTTCATTGAAACAAGTGGCCGGACTTGGCGTTCATCACACCTACAGTGCCCTTGTGCCTTAAGCATAATGCAAAGTCAAGAAAGATGTCTTGAGGACATTGAAGAGAAGAATCGATGCCTCCTTTCCAAGGCCCATAGCATTCTTTGCAGGTCAGTCTCTTTTTCCGAAGCTCTGGTGTCACGTGGGCCCACTGGGCACATGGTAATGTGTCCCAAGAGATGTCTTGGAAGCCTTGAAGGAATGGAGCCCTGTCACGCTTGGGGTATGTCTCTTTGTTTGGAAGTGCTCTACAAGGGTGCTGAAAAGCACCCTCTTCCACAGGGCTTCGTTCCTTCGTGAAGGCTGCCCTCCCAGGCTAGTGTGCTCTGTTTGCCTCCATCGAAATTCTCTCCCCCTACCTCTTGCCGTAGAAGGATTATTGATTATGTGTTTTGACACCATATGTAAGGAAGTTGCACGAAAATTAGAACTTTACAGTTGTGTTTCAAGAAAAATAAACAGGCCAGGGTAGAGGATGTAGGGCAAACAAATGGCACACCCTATAAAAATTAAGTAAGCCCGTATCTGGACGGAATCTAGGGGAACGTTCAAGGATCAGGGGTCAAGTTCGAAACTTCCCAAATCCGGAAAAGAGACAGAAAAATATCTTTCCTGGAGAGTGGAATTCATCCGATTTGTCTAAGTTGTCTTGGAAACATTGTGTCCGTGAAGGGGGTTGCCAGGACCACCTCGAATTTGGAGTTTCTGATCTCAGGATGTCAAACCAACCCACATGACCACGTGTTCTCAGTGCTTAGTTTGACCTAGGCTAGGGTAGCCAAGAGTCCTACAAGTGACCGGTGCAAATTCAAGGACAACAACCAAGAGTCACGAAAGCACTCACACCTCACCCTAGAGAACATACAGCGATTAACGAAATACAAACTAATCCCTCGGAATGAAGGAGAACGGACTGATAAGCATGTCTAAGGGAGATAGCTGAGAAAGACCATGACGAGTATACTATGGAAAAGAAAAAGAGGACCCAGAAAATGGAAGGTGAACAGAAATCACACCTGAATTATCCACAATGAAAGATGATGTCCGTCTTTAGACAGACTCTGCTGGAACGTTTGAAAGTCAGAGAAATTCACAAGCCAAAAAACGGCAGCGAAGGTCAAGCATGGGCTAACTGGGAAGGGTGAGTTATGAGACTGCTCCAAGCAGGCTCTGAAACCTGTATCCAGGAAGCATGCTGGACCTCAGAGACACAATTATGACAAATCCTCTGACATCACAATGGACCCGAAAAACAACCTAGCCTCATCTACACAGTGCTAGAGTTGGGCTCACTAGTATATTTAACTCCCGTTGCACTCAACTGCACGTTGCCACTGAACATGTAAGTGGCCGGCCGGTGGTGCAGTGGTGAGGTCCGCACCTTCTGGGTCTGTGGCCCAGTATGGGCTGGGTGGAATCCTCGGTTTGGGCCTCCTCACCACTGCTTCAGTT
Organism: Equus asinus; assembly: GCF_041296235.1. NCBI lineage: Eukaryota > Metazoa > Chordata > Mammalia > Perissodactyla > Equidae > Equus > Equus asinus. The sequence goes on along the minus strand of NC_091809.1, from coordinate 5,472,006 downwards.
GTTCTGGTGCAGGCGTCCGAGGTAGAGTAGAGGCAGATGGGAAGGGACGTTGGACAGGGCCAGACTTCCACAGCAAATACAGGAGCATTGCCAGCAGATGTGAGCACAGCAATGCACTTGTGCCAAAACAAAACCAATTAAAAGTTGCAAAGAATAGAAAAACTGAAGCTAAGGAAAAAAAAAACAAAAAAACAGGAGCTTGCCATTACGAAGAATAGGATCTCTGTGAATAACCTTAGCAAAACAGGTGAATTCTATGTTAATTCAAAAACTAGCAAACCTTTGGGGAAAGAAACTCAAGAAGACACAAGAAAAAAAAAGATATCGAGGGATCTAGGAATGGAAGGATTAACACACTTGAAAGGTTCATACCGCAGTAAGGAATCTCTGGATTCCATGCAATCCCAGTCAAAGTTGCAGCAGTATTTGCCACAGAGAAGAAGAGAGAATCCTGAAGTTTCTAGCCAGCAACACGAGACCCTGACTAGGCAAAGGAATCCTCAGGAAAACGAACAAAGCAGCACGTGTCACAATTTCTGATTTCAACATAGAGGACGAAGCGCTAGGTACCGAAACGGCACAGTCTGGGCCCCAAAACAGGCATGAAGACCCATGCAAAACAATTGAGAGCCCAGAGCCCAACTCAAACTTACATGGACAGCCCATTTTGGACCAGGGAGCCAAGTGGAGACAGCGGAGAAAGGAGAGTCTCTACAATAAACGGTGCTGGGAAGCCTGCACAGCCACATGGAACACAACGAGAGTACACCATGATGTTACACCTGGCACACACACCACCTGAAATGGATTAAAGCCTTGAATGGCAGACTTGAAACCGTGAACCTTGTAGGAGAAGACCTAGGCAGAGTGCTCTTTGCCATCTGTCTGAGCCGCCTATTTGGAAGAAGCATGTCTGACTGGGCAAGGGCAACAAAGGAAACAAGAAACAAACGGGACCACATCAAATGCACACACTTCTGCCCACTCAAGGAAACCATCAACTGAATACTAAGACACCACAACAATTGGGAGAGGATGTTTGCAAACCACACATCGGACAAGGGGTGAAAAGCCCAAAGATACAATCAACTCGCACGTCTCCACAAGAAAAAAAACAAGCCAATGAAAACCTGGTCAAAAGATGGAAGCAGAGATTTCTCCGAAGAAGACAGAAAGAGGGCCAGTAGGTGCATGAAAACTTGTTCACCATCATGAAGTCTCAGGAAAATGCAAATCCAAACTGCAAGGCCATGGCAGCTCACTGTGGTCAGCATGGCTAGAAGGAAGCAGACAGGAAATAACAAGTGTCAGAGAGGAGGTGCAGAGAAGGGAAGCCTCCTGCACTGCTGGTGGGAGTGTAACCCGGTGCAGCCACGATGCCAAAGGTGTGGAACTGCCTCAGAAATTTAAGTATCCATGTCCCGTATGACCCAGCTATTAATCTGCCGCTTGCTTATCCAAAAAAGTCAGAAAGACTACCGCATAAAGACATGTGCATGGCTGTGTTCACCACAGTCTTACTCCGGATATCCAAGACTTGGAAAGCACCCTGGTGTCCAGCAAGGGATGATTGGAGAAGGAAGATGGGCTATAGCCACACAATGGTATACCACTCAGCCGGAACAAATGATGCAATCCAGCCATTTGTGACCACCAGAATGGCTGTGAGGGTTTTAGGGGAAGTGTAACAAGCCCCAGTGAGAAATTCAAATACCATAGAATCTCACTTACAAGGAGAAGAAAAAGCAAGCACTAACCAACAGGTGGCACTGAACATTTGTATGCGGGCTCCCAGAGGCAAAGAGGGGCGGTGACGGAGGGTGAAAGAGAAGATTAGGCACAAGTGTGTGGTGAGGGCCTGTGATTAGTCTTACACTGGTGAAGATGATGTAAGCTACACAGAAGTCTAAAGCAATGAGGACGTGAATCTGGAAGTTATAGTACGTTCTAAGGCAGGGTCATGGCTATAAATTCACCTCAAATCAAAAATCCAAAAAGGGGTCCAGAATGATGTCATAAAGCTTTGGGGGCGGAAAGAGTTTACGGAAGGTGAACTTCCAAGGATGGAAAATCACCTCCAAATGCTTACAGATGCTACAGAAAGGCAGACCATTCCAAATAGGTGAAGAGGAATACTACGAAGAGAACATGATCAGTCCTAAACCCATGAACGAACGGAAAATGTTACCGTCCATGATGTTATTACTAATCACCTTCACGAATAATCCAAACAGGCCCACGTCTTCCCAAGTTCAGGCAAAAGGTTGGTCCAAAAGTACAATTCAGGGCCGGCCCTGTGGTGGAGCAGGTAAGTGCCCACATTCCGCTTGGGCGGCCCGGGCCTCACTGTTTCACATTACGAGTGCATATCACATTAGTAGTGTTAGGAAATATAGATTTCATGGTATGGTGCGGGCAGAGATCATAAATAAGCAGCAATTGTGAGGATACGTTATCAATACGCACAAGAAAAGGAACCATAAGAATATTACAATCTATGGAAGTATCTGGTACACTTCCCAAAGGCAGAAGGAAGGAAAACTTGTGACCTGCCAAGGTGGAATTGGCAGAGTGCCACGAGATGACACCATCATCGTGCATCAGAACATTCCCTGGGCAACTTCAACTTGTGAGGGAGTCCAGGACTTTTTCTGGGTAAGGTCCACCCATTTTGCCATCTACCCAAGATATAAGAGATAAAACCCAGGATAATCTTACAGGAGTGAAACCAGTGTCTAGAGAGAATGTAGGAGCCCTTTCGAAGTTCAAGGAGAAAGATAGAAACTGACAACAATTGCAGAAAAAGGAAAACTATCCTACCTAGACAGGGTGAGGAGTCAGACTGGTCTGAGATGGCTGTGAAACTCTGTGTGCACGGAGGTTGTCAGGACAACTTCGAATTTTGAGGTCGCTTATGACATCACGGTGAACATGTCCCCCAGGGTGGCCGCATGGTTACAGTCTGAGGATTGGCCTAGGCTAGGCTATTAAAGGGACAGATACCCAGAAACAGGTTTGGCAAACAGAAAGCAGGCACAGAAACTAGAAGAGATAAAACAGAGTCTGATGCAAGGGATAAGAAAGGAACCCTAGGCCACAAGTGAGAATAGAGGGACAGGCACGGAGAGGAGAACATTGTCATCTATTCAAGTCTATGGGGAGGTCATGCTGATTCAAGCTTGCAACTTCATTGGAAACAAGTGGCCGGACTTGGCGTTCATCACACCTACAGTGCCCTTGTGCCTTAAGCATAATGCAAAGTCAAGAAAGATGTCTTGAGGACATTGAAGAGAAGAATCGATGCCTCCTTTCCAAGGCCCATAGCATTCTTTGCAGGTCAGTCTCTTTTTCCGAAGCTCTGGTGTCACGTGGGCCCACTGGGCACATGGTAATGTGTCCCAAGAGATGTCTTGGAAGCCTTGAAGGAATGGAGCCCTGTCACGCTTGGGGTATGTCTCTTTGTTTGGAAGTGCTCTACAAGGGTGCTGAAAAGCACCCTCTTCCACAGGGCTTCGTTCCTTCGTGAAGGCTGCCCTCCCAGGCTAGTGTGCTCTGTTTGCCTCCATCGAAATTCTCTCCCCCTACCTCTTGCCGTAGAAGGATTATTGATTATGTGTTTTGACACCACAGGTAAGGAAGTTGCACGAAAATTAGAACTTTACAGTTGTGTTTCAAGAAAAATAAACAGGCCAGGGTAGAGGATGTAGGGCAAACAAATGGCACACCCTATAAAAATTAAGTAAGCCCGTATCTGGACGGAATCTAGGGGAACGTTCAAGGATCAGGGGTCAAGTTCGAAACTTCCCAAATCCGGAAAAGAGACAGAAAAATATCTTTCCTGGAGAGTGGAATTCATCCGATTTGTCTAAGTTGTCTTGGAAACATTGTGTCCGTGAAGGGGGTTGCCAGGACCACCTCGAATTTGGAGTTTCTGATCTCAGGATGTCAAACCAACCCACATGACCACGTGTTCTCAGTGCTTAGTTTGACCTAGGCTAGGGTAGCCAAGAGTCCTACAAGTGACCGGTGCAAATTCAAGGACAACAACCAAGAGTCACGAAAGCACTCACATCTCACCCTAGAGAACATACAGCGATTAACGAAATACAAACTAATCCCTTGGAATGAAGGAGAACGGACTGATAAGCATGTCTAAGGGAGATAGCTGAGAAAGACCATGACGAGTATACTATGGAAAAGAAAAAGAGGACCCAGAAAATGGAAGGTGAACAGAAATCACACCTGAATTATCCACAATGAAAGATGATGTCCGTCTTTAGACAGACTCTGCTGGAACGTTTGAAAGTCAGAGAAATTCACAAGCCAAAAAACGGCAGCGAAGGTCAAGCATGGGCTAACTGGGAAGGGTGAGTTATGAGACTGCTCCAAGCAGGCTCTGAAACCTGTATCCAGGAAGCATGCTGGACCTCAGAGACACAATTATGACAAATCCTCTGACATCACAATGGACCCGAAAAACAACCTAGCCTCATCTACACAGTGCTAGAGTTGGGCTCACTAGTATATTTAACTCCCATTGCACTCAACTGCACGTTGCCACTGAACATGTAAGTGGCCGGCCGGTGGTGCAGTGGTGAGGTCCGCACCTTCTGGGTCTGTGGCCCAGTATGGGCTGGGTGGAATCCTCGGTTTGGGCCTCCTCACCACTGCTTCAGTTGTTCTGGTGCAGGCGTCCGAGGTAGAGTAGAGGCAGATGGGAAGGGACGTTGGACAGGGCCAGACTTCCACAGCAAATACAGGAGCATTGCCAGCAGATGTGAGCACAGCAATGCACTTGTGCCAAAACAAAACCAATTAAAAGTTGCAAAGAACAGAAAAACTGAAGCTAAGGAAAAAAAAAACAAAAAAACAGGAGCTTGCCATTACGAAGAATAGGATCTCTGTGAATAACCTTAGCAAAACAGGTGAATTCTATGTTAATTCAAAAACTAGCAAACCTTTGGGGAAAGAAACTCAAGAAGACACAAGAAAAAAAAAGATATCGAGGGATCGAGGAATGGAAGGATTAACACACTTGAAAGGTTCATACCACAGTAAGGAATCTCTGGATTCCATGCAATCCCAGTCAAAGTTGCAGCAGTATTTGCCACAGAGAAGAAGAGAGAATCCTAAAGTTTCTAGCCAGCAACACGAGACCCTGACTAGGCAAAGGAATCCTCAGGAAAACGAACAAAGCAGCACGTGTCACAATTTCTGATTTCAACATAAAGGACGAAGCGCTAGGTACAGAAACGGCACAGTCTGGGCCCCAAAACAGGCATGAAGACCCATGCAAAACAATTGAGAGCCCAGAGCCCAACTCAAACTTACATGGACAGCCCATTTTGGACCAGGGAGCCAAGTGGAGACAGCGGAGAAAGGAGAGTCTCTACAATAAACGGTGCTGGGAAGCCTGCACAGCCACATGGAACACAACGAGAGTACACCATGATGTTACACCTGGCACACACACCACCTGAAATGGATTAAAGCCTTGAATGGCAGACTTGAAACCGTGAACCTTGTAGGAGAAGACCTAGGCAGAGTGCTCTTTGCCATCTGTCTGAGCCGCCTATTTGGAAGAAGCATGTCTGACTGGGCAAGGGCAACAAAGGAAACAAGAAACAAACGGGACCACATCAAATGCACACACTTCTGCCCACTCAAGGAAACCATCAACTGAATACTAAGACACCACAACAATTGGGTGAGGATGTTTGCAAACCACACATCGGACAAGGGGTGAAAAGCCCAAAGATACAATCAACTCGCACGTCTCCACAAGAAAAAAAACAAGCCAATGAAAACCTGGTCAAAAGATGGAAGCAGAGATTTCTCCGAAGAAGACAGAAAGAGGGCCAGTAGGTGCATGAAAACTTGTTCACCATCATGAAGTCTCAGGAAAATGCAAATCCAAACTGCAAGGCCATGGCAGCTCACTGTGGTCAGCATGGCTAGAAGGAAGCAGACAGGAAATAACAAGTGTCAGAGAGGAGGTGCAGAGAAGGGAAGCCTCCTGCACTGCTGGTGGGAGTGTAACCCGGTGCAGCCACGATGCCAAAGGTGTGGAACTGCCTCAGAAATTTAAGTATCCATGTCCCGTATGACCCAGCTATTAATCTGCCGCTTGCTTATCCAAAAAAGTCAGAAAGACTACCGCATAAAGACATGTGCATGGCTGTGTTCACCACAGTCTTACTCCGGATATCCAAGACTTGGAAAGCACCCTGGTGTCCAGCAAGGGATGATTGGAGAAGGAAGATGGGCTATAGCCACACAATGGTATACCACTCAGCCGGAACAAATGATGCAATCCAGCCATTTGTGACCACCAGAATGGCTGTGAGGGTTTTAGGGGAAGTGTAACAAGCCCCAGTGAGAAATTCAAATACCATAGAATCTCACTTACAAGGAGAAGAAAAAGCAAGCACTAACCAACAGGTGGCACTGAACATTTGTATGCGGGCTCCCAGAGGCAAAGAGGGGCGGTGACGGAGGGTGAAAGAGAAGATTAGGCACAAGTGTGTGGTGAGGGCCTGTGATTAGTCTTACACTGGTGAAGATGATGTAAGCTACACAGAAGTCTAAAGCAATGAGGATGTGAATCTGGAAGTTATAGTACGTTCTAATGCAGGGTCATGGCTATAAATTCACCTCAAATCAAAAATCCAAAAAGGGGTCCAGAATGATGTCATAAAGCTTTGGGGGCGGAAAGAGTTTACGGAAGGTGAACTTCCAAGGATGGAAAATCACCTCCAAATGCTTACAGATGCTACAGAAAGGCAGACCATTCCAAATAGGTGAAGAGGAATACTACGAAGAGAACATGATCAGTCCTAAACCCATGAACGAACGGAAAATGTTACCGTCCATGATGTTATTACTAATCACCTTCACGAATAATCCAAACAGGCCCACGTCTTCCCAAGTTCAGGCAAAAGGTTGGTCCAAAAGTACAATTCAGGGCCGGCCCTGTGGTGGAGCAGGTAAGTGCCCACATTCCGCTTGGGCGGCCCGGGCCTCACTGTTTCACATTACGAGTGCATATCACATTAGTAGTGTTAGGAAATATAGATTTCATGGTATGGTGCGGGCAGAGATCATAAATAAGCAGCAATTGTGAGGATACGTTATCAATACGCACAAGAAAAGGAACCATAAGAATATTACAATCTATGGAAGTATCTGGTACACTTCCCAAAGGCAGAAGGAAGGAAAACTTGTGACCTGCCAAGGTGGAATTGGCAGAGTGCCACGAGATGACACCATCATCGTGCATCAGAACATTCCCTGGGCAACTTCAACTTGTGAGGGAGTCCAGGACTTTTTCTGGGTAAGGTCCACCCATTTTGCCATCTACCCAAGATATAAGAGATAAAACCCAGGATAATCTTACAGGAGTGACACCAGTGTCTAGAGAGAATGTAGGAGCCCTTTCGAAGTTCAAGGAGAAAGATAGAAACTGACAACAATTGCAGAAAAAGGAAAACTATCCTACCTAGACAGGGTGAGGAGTCAGACTGGTCTGAGATGGCTGTGAAACTCTGTGTGCACGGAGGTTGTCAGGACAACTTCGAATTTTGAGGTCGCTTATGACATCACGGTGAACATGTCCCCCAGGGTGGCCGCATGGTTACAGTCTGAGGATTGGCCTAGGCTAGGCTATTAAAGGGACAGATACCCAGAAACAGGTTTGGCAAACAGAAAGCAGGCACAGAAACTAGAAGAGATAAAACAGAGTCTGATGCAAGGGATAAGAAAGGAACCCTAGGCCACAAGTGAGAATAGAGGGACAGGCACGGAGAGGAGAACATTGTCATCTATTCAAGTCTATGGGGAGGTCATGCTGATTCAAGCTTGCAACTTCATTGGAAACAAGTGGCCGGACTTGGCGTTCATCACACCTACAGTGCCCTTGTGCCTTAAGCATAATGCAAAGTCAAGAAAGATGTCTTGAGGACATTGAAGAGAAGAATCGATGCCTCCTTTCCAAGGCCCATAGCATTCTTTGCAGGTCAGTCTCTTTTTCCGAAGCTCTGGTGTCACGTGGGCCCACTGGGCACATGGTAATGTGTCCCAAGAGATGTCTTGGAAGCCTTGAAGGAATGGAGCCCTGGCACGCTTGGGGTATGTCTCTTTGTTTGGAAGTGCTCTACAAGGGTGCTGAAAAGCACCCTCTTCCACAGGGCTTCGTTCCTTCGTGAAGGCTGCCCTCCCAGGCTAGTGTGCTCTGTTTGCCTCCATCGAAATTCTCTCCCCCTACCTCCTGCCGTAGAAGGATTATTGATTATGTGTTTTGACACCACATGTAAGGAAGTTGCACGAAAATTAGAACTTTACAGTTGTGTTTCAAGAAAAATAAACAGGCCAGGGTAGAGGATGTAGGGCAAACAAATGGCACACCCTATAAAAATTAAGTAAGCCCGTATCTGGACGGAATCTAGGGGAACGTTCAAGGATCAGGGGTCAAGTTCGAAACTTCCCAAATCCGGAAAAGAGACAGAAAAATATCTTTCCTGGAGAGTGGAATTCATCCGATTTGTCTAAGTTGTCTTGGAAACATTGTGTCCGTGAAGGGGGTTGCCAGGACCACCTCGAATTTGGAGTTTCTGATCTCAGGATGTCAAACCAACCCACATGACCACGTGTTCTCAGTTCTTAGTTTGACCTAGGCTAGGGTAGCCAAGAGTCCTACAAGTGACCGGTGCAAATTCAAGGACAACAACCAAGAGTCACGAAAGCACTCACACCTCACCCTAGAGAACATACAGCGATTAAAGAAATACAAACTAATCCCTCGGAATGAGGGAGAACGGACTGATAAGCATGTCTAAGGGAGATAGCTGAGAAAGACCATGACGAGTATACTATGGAAAAGAAAAAGAGGACCCAGAAAATGGAAGGTGAACAGAAATCACACCTGAATTATCCACAATGAAAGATGATGTCCGTCTTTAGACAGACTCTGCTGGAACGTTTGAAAGTCAGAGAAATTCACAAGGCAAAAAACGGCAGCGAAGGTCAAGCATGGGCTAACTGGGAAGGGTGAGTTATGAGACTGCTCCAAGCAGGCTCTGAAACCTGTATCCAGGAAGCATGCTGGACCTCAGAGACACAATTATGACAAATCCTCTGACATCACAATGGACCCGAAAAACAACCTAGCCTCATCTACACAGTGCTAGAGTTGGGCTCACTAGTATATTTAACTCCCGTTGCACTCAACTGCACGTTGCCACTGAACATGTAAGTGGCCGGCCGGTGGTGCAGTGGTGAGGTCCGCACCTTCTGGGTCTGTGGCCCAGTATGGGCTGGGTGGAATCCTCGGTTTGGGCCTCCTCACCACTGCTTCAGTTGTTCTGGTGCAGGCGTCCGAGGTAGAGTAGAGGCAGATGGGAAGGGACGTTGGACAGGGCCAGACTTCCACAGCAAATACAGGAGCATTGCCAGCAGATGTGAGCACAGCAATGCACTTGTGCCAAAACAAAACCAATTAAAAGTTGCAAAGAATAGAAAAACTGAAGCTAAGGAAAAAAAAAACAAAAAAACAGGAGCTTGCCATTACGAAGAATAGGATCTCTGTGAATAACCTTAGCAAAACAGGTGAATTCTATGTTAATTCAAAAACTAGCAAACCTTTGGGGAAAGAAACTCAAGAAGACACAAGAAAAAAAAAGATATCGAGGGATCTAGGAATGGAAGGATTAACACACTTGAAAGGTTCATACCGCAGTAAGGAATCTCTGGATTCCATGCAATCCCAGTCAAAGTTGCAGCAGTATTTGCCACAGAGAAGAAGAGAGAATCCTGAAGTTTCTAGCCAGCAACACGAGACCCTGACTAGGCAAAGGAATCCTCAGGAAAACGAACAAAGCAGCACGTGTCACAATTTCTGATTTCAACATAGAGGACGAAGCGCTAGGTACCGAAACGGCACAGTCTGGGCCCCAAAACAGGCATGAAGACCCATGCAAAACAATTGAGAGCCCAGAGCCCAACTCAAACTTACATGGACAGCCCATTTTGGACCAGGGAGCCAAGTGGAGACAGCGGAGAAAGGAGAGTCTCTACAATAAACGGTGCTGGGAAGCCTGCACAGCCACATGGAACACAACGAGAGTACACCATGATGTTACACCTGGCACACACACCACCTGAAATGGATTAAAGCCTTGAATGGCAGACTTGAAACCGTGAACCTTGTAGGAGAAGACCTAGGCAGAGTGCTCTTTGCCATCTGTCTGAGCCGCCTATTTGGAAGAAGCATGTCTGACTGGGCAAGGGCAACAAAGGAAACAAGAAACAAACGGGACCACATCAAATGCACACACTTCTTCCCACTCAAGGAAACCATCAAATGAATACTAAGACACCACAACAATTGGGAGAGGATGTTTGCAAACCACACATCGGACAAGGGGTGAAAAGCCCAAAGATACAATCAACTCGCACGTCTCCACAAGAACAAAAACAAGCCAATGAAAACCTGGTCAAAAGATGGAAGCAGAGATTTCTCCGAAGAAGACAGAAAGAGGGCCAGTAGGTGCATGAAAACTTGTTCACCATCATTAAGTCTCAGGAAAATGCAAATCCAAACTGCAAGGCCATGGCAGCTCACTGTGGTCAGCATGGCTAGAAGGAAGCAGACAGGAAATAACAAGTGTCAGAGAGGAGGTGCAGAGAAGGGAAGCCTCCTGCACTGCTGGTGGGAGTGTAACCCGGTGCAGCCACGATGCCAAAGGTGTGGAACTGCCTCAGAAATTTAAGTATCCATGTCCCGTATGACCCAGCTATTAATCTGCCGCTTGCTTATCCAAAAAAGTCAGAAAGACTACCGCATAAAGACATGTGCATGGCTGTGTTCACCACAGTCTTACTCCGGATATCCAAGACTTGGAAAGCACCCTGGTGTCCAGCAAGGGATGATTGGAGAAGGAAGATGGGCTATAGCCACACAATGGTATACCACTCAGCCGGAACAAATGATGCAATCCAGCCATTTGTGACCACCAGAATGGCTGTGAGGGTTTTAGGGGAAGTGTAACAAGCCCCAGTGAGAAATTCAAATACCATAGAATCTCACTTACAAGGAGAAGAAAAAGCAAGCACTAACCAACAGGTGGCACTGAACATTTGTATGCGGGCTCCCAGAGGCAAAGAGGGGCGGTGACGGAGGGTGAAAGAGAAGATTAGGCACAAGTGTGTGGTGAGGGCCTGTGATTAGTCTTACACTGGTGAAGATGATGTAAGCTACACAGAAGTCTAAAGCAATGAGGATGTGAATCTGGAAGTTATAGTACGTTCTAATGCAGGGTCATGGCTATAAATTCACCTCAAATCAAAAATCCAAAAAGGGGTCCAGAATGATGTCATAAAGCTTTGGGGGCGGAAAGAGTTTACGGAAGGTGAACTTCCAAGGATGGAAAATCACCTCCAAATGCTTACAGATGCTACAGAAAGGCAGACCATTCCAAATAGGTGAAGAGGAATACTACGAAGAGAACATGATCAGTCCTAAACCCATGAACGAACGGAAAATGTTACCGTCCATGATGTTATTACTAATCACCTTCACGAATAATCCAAACAGGCCCACGTCATCCCAAGTTCAGGCAAAAGGTTGGTCCAAAAGTACAATTCAGGGCCGGCCCTGTGGTGGAGCAGGTAAGTGCCCACATTCCGCTTGGGCGGCCCGGGCCTCACTGTTTCACATTACGAGTGCATATCACATTAGTAGTGTTAGGAAATATAGATTTCATGGTATGGTGCGGGCAGAGATCATAAATAAGCAGCAATTGTGAGGATACGTTATCAATACGCACAAGAAAAGGAACCATAAGAATATTACAATCTATGGAAGTATCTGGTACACTTCCCAAAGGCAGAAGGAAGGAAAACTTGTGACCTGCCAAGGTGGAATTGGCAGAGTGCCACGAGATGACACCATCATCGTGCATCAGAACATTCCCTGGGCAACTTCAACTTGTGAGGGAGTCCAGGACTTTTTCTGGGTAAGGTCCACCCATTTTGCCATCTACCCAAGATATAAGAGATAAAACCCAGGATAATCTTACAGGAGTGACACCAGTGTCTAGAGAGAATGTAGGAGCCCTTTCGAAGTTCAAGGAGAAAGATAGAAACTGACAACAATTGCAGAAAAAGGAAAACTATCCTACCTAGACAGGGTGAGGAGTCAGACTGGTCTGAGATGGCTGTGAAACTCTGTGTGCACGGAGGTTGTCAGGACAACTTCGAATTTTGAGGTCGCTTATGACATCACGGTGAACATGTCCCCCAGGGTGGCCGCATGGTTACAGTCTGAGGATTGGCCTAGGCTAGGCTATTAAAGGGACAGATACCCAGAAACAGGTTTGGCAAACAGAAAGCAGGCACAGAAACTAGAAGAGATAAAACAGAGTCTGATGCAAGGGATAAGAAAGGAACCCTAGGCCACAAGTGAGAATAGAGGGACAGGCACGGAGAGGAGAACATTGTCATCTATTCAAGTCTATGGGGAGGTCATGCTGATTCAAGCTTGCAACTTCATTGGAAACAAGTGGCCGGACTTGGCGTTCATCACACCTACAGTGCCCTTGTGCCTTAAGCATAATGCAAAGTCAAGAAAGATGTCTTGAGGACATTGAAGAGAAGAATCGATGCCTCCTTTCCAAGGCCCATAGCATTCTTTGCAGGTCAGTCTCTTTTTCCGAAGCTCTGGTGTCACGTGGGCCCACTGGGCACATGGTAATGTGTTCCAAGAGATGTCTTGGAAGCCTTGAAGGAATGGAGCCCTGTCACGCTTGGGGTATGTCTCTTTGTTTGGAAGTGCTCTACAAGGGTGCTGAAAAGCACCCTCTTCCACAGGGCTTCGTTCCTTCGTGAAGGCTGCCCTCCCAGGCTAGTGTGCTCTGTTTGGCTCCATCGAAATTCTCTCCCCCTACCTCTTGCCGTAGAAGGATTATTGATTATGTGTTTTGACACCATATGTAAGGAAGTTGCACGAAAATTAGAACTTTACAGTTGTGTTTCAAGAAAAATAAACAGGCCAGGGTAGAGGATGTAGGGCAAACAAATGGCACACCCTATAAAAATTAAGTAAGCCCGTATCTGGACGGAATCTAGGGGAACGTTCAAGGATCAGGGGTCAAGTTCGAAACTTCCCAAATCCGGAAAAGAGACAGAAAAATATCTTTCCTGGAGAGTGGAATTCATCCGATTTGTCTAAGTTGTCTTGGAAACATTGTGTCCGTGAAGGGGGTTGCCAGGACCACCTCGAATTTGGAGTTTCTGATCTCAGGATGTCAAACCAACCCACATGACCACGTGTTCTCAGTGCTTAGTTTGACCTTGGCTAGGGTAGCCAAGAGTCCTACAAGTGACCGGTGCAAATTCAAGGACAACAACCAAGAGTCACGAAAGCACTCACACCTCACCCTAGAGAACATACAGCGATTAAAGAAATACAAACTAATCCCTCGGAATGAAGGAGAACGGACTGATAAGCATGTCTAAGGGAGATAGCTGAGAAAGACCATGACGAGTATACTATGGAAAAGAAAAAGAGGACCCAGAAAATGGAAGGTGAACAGAAATCACACCTGAATTATCCACAATGAAAGATGATGTCCGTCTTTAGACAGACTCTGCTGGAACGTTTGAAAGTCAGAGAAATTCACAAGCCAAAAAACGGCAGCGAAGGTCAAGCATGGGCTAACTGGGAAGGGTGAGTTATGAGACTGCTCCAAGCAGGCTCTGAAACCTGTATCCAGGAAGCATGCTGGACCTCAGAGACACAATTATGACAAATCCTCTGACATCACAATGGACCCGAAAAACAACCTAGCCTCATCTACACAGTGCTAGAGTTGGGCTCACTAGTATATTTAACTCCCGTTGCACTCAACTGCACGTTGCCACTGAACATGTAAGTGGCCGGCCGGTGGTGCAGTGGTGAGGTCCGCACCTTCTGGGTCTGTGGCCCAGTATGGGCTGGGTGGAATCCTCGGTTTGGGCCTCCTCACCACTGCTTCAGTTGTTCTGGTGCAGGCGTCCGAGGTAGAGTAGAGGCAGATGGGAAGGGACGTTGGACAGGGCCAGACTTCCACAGCAAATACAGGAGCATTGCCAGCAGATGTGAGCACAGCAATGCACTTGTGCCAAAACAAAACCAATTAAAAGTTGCAAAGAATAGAAAAACTGAAGCTAAGGAAAAAAAAACCAAAAAAACAGGAGCTTGCCATTACGAAGAATAGGATCTCTGTGAATAACCTTAGCAAAACAGGTGAATTCCATGTTAATTCAAAAACTAGCAAACCTTTGGGGAAAGAAACTCAAGAAGACACAAGAAAAAAAAAGATATCGAGGGATCTAGGAATGGAAGGATTAACACACTTGAAAGGTTCATACCGCAGTAAGGAATCTCTGGATTCCATGCAATCCCAGTCAAAGTTGCAGCAGTATTTGCCACAGAGAAGAAGAGAGAATCCTAAAGTTTCTAGCCAGCAACACGAGACCCTGACTAGGCAAAGGAATCCTCAGGAAAACGAACAAAGCAGCACGTGTCACAATTTCTGATTTCAACATAGAGGACGAAGCGCTAGGTACCGAAACGGCACAGTCTGGGCCCCAAAACAGGCATGAAGACCCATGCAAAACAATTGAGAGCCCAGAGCCCAACTCAAACTTACATGGACAGCCCATTTTGGACCAGGGAGCCAAGTGGAGACAGCGGAGAAAGGAGAGTCTCTACAATAAACGGTGCTGGGAAGCCTGCACAGCCACATGGAACACAACGAGAGTACACCATGATGTTACACCTGGCACACACACCACCTGAAATGGATTAAAGCCTTGAATGGCAGACTTGAAACCGTGAACCTTGTAGGAGAAGACCTAGGCAGAGTGCTCTTTGCCATCTGTCTGAGCCGCCTATTTGGAAGAAGCATGTCTGACTGGGCAAGGGCAACAAAGGAAACAAGAAACAAACGGGACCACATCAAATGCACACACTTCTTCCCACTCAAGGAAACCATCAAATGAATACTAAGACACCACAACAATTGGGAGAGGATGTTTGCAAACCACACATCGGACAAGGGGTGAAAAGCCCAAAGATACAATCAACTCGCACGTCTCCACAAGAACAAAAACAAGCCAATGAAAACCTGGTCAAAAGATGGAAGCAGAGATTTCTCCGAAGAAGACAGAAAGAGGGCCAGTAGGTGCATGAAAACTTGTTCACCATCATTAAGTCTCAGGAAAATGCAAATCCAAACTGCAAGGCCATGGCAGCTCACTGTGGTCAGCATGGCTAGAAGGAAGCAGACAGGAAATAACAAGTGTCAGAGAGGAGGTGCAGAGAAGGGAAGCCTCCTGCACTGCTGGTGGGAGTGTAACCCGGTGCAGCCACGATGCCAAAGGTGTGGAACTGCCTCAGAAATTTAAGTATCCATGTCCCGTATGACCCAGCTATTAATCTGCCGCTTGCTTATCCAAAAAAGTCAGAAAGACTACCGCATAAAGACATGTGCATGGCTGTGTTCACCACAGTCTTACTCCTGATATCCAAGACTTGGAAAGCACCCTGGTGTCCAGCAAGGGATGATTGGAGAAGGAAGATGGGCTATAGCCACACAATGGTATACCACTCAGCCGGAACAAATGATGCAATCCAGCCATTTGTGACCACCAGAATGGCTGTGAGGGTTTTAGGGGAAGTGTAACAAGCCCCAGTGAGAAATTCAAATACCATAGAATCTCACTTACAAGGAGAAGAAAAAGCAAGCACTAACCAACAGGTGGCACTGAACATTTGTATGCGGGCTCCCAGAGGCAAAGAGGGGCGGTGACGGAGGGTGAAAGAGAAGATTAGGCACAAGTGTGTGGTGAGGGCCTGTGATTAGTCTTACACTGGTGAAGATGATGTAAGCTACACAGAAGTCTAAAGCAATGAGGATGTGAATCTGGAAGTTATAGTACGTTCTAATGCAGGGTCATGGCTATAAATTCACCTCAAATCAAAAATCCAAAAAGGGGTCCAGAATGATGTCATAAAGCTTTGGGGGCGGAAAGAGTTTACAGAAGGTGAACTTCCAAGGATGGAAAATCACCTCCAAATGCTTACAGATGCTACAGAAAGGCAGACCATTCCAAATAGGTGAAGAGGAATACTACGAAGAGAACATGATCAGTCCTAAACCCATGAACGAACGGAAAATGTTACCGTCCATGATGTTATTACTAATCACCTTCACGAATAATCCAAACAGGCCCACGTCTTCCCAAGTTCAGGCAAAAGGTTGGTCCAAAAGTACAATTCAGGGCCGGCCCTGTGGTGGAGCAGGTAAGTGCCCACATTCCGCTTGGGCGGCCCGGGCCTCACTGTTTCACATTACGAGTGCATATCACATTAGTAGTGTTAGGAAATATAGATTTCATGGTATGGTGCGGGCAGAGATCATAAATAAGCAGCAATTGTGAGGATACGTTATCAAAACGCACAAGAAAAGGAACCATAAGAATATTACAATCTATGGAAGTATCTGGTACACTTCCCAAAGGCAGAAGGAAGGAAATCTTGTGACCTGCCAAGGTGGAATTGGCAGAGTGCCACGAGATGACACCATCATCGTGCATCAGAACATTCCCTGGGCAACTTCAACTTGTGAGGGAGTCCAGGACTTTTTCTGGGTAAGGTCCACCCATTTTGCCATCTACCCAAGATATAAGAGATAAAACCCAGGATAATCTTACAGGAGTGACACCAGTGTCTAGAGAGAATGTAGGAGCCCTTTCGAAGTTCAAGGAGAAAGATAGAAACTGACAACAATTGCAGAAAAAGGAAAACTATCCTACCTAGACAGGGTGAGGAGTCAGACTGGTCTGAGATGGCTGTGAAACTCTGTGTGCACGGAGGTTGTCAGGACAACTTCGAATTTTGAGGTCGCTTATGACATCACGGTGAACATGTCCCCCAGGGTGGCCGCATGGTTACAGTCTGAGGATTGGCCTAGGCTAGGCTATTAAAGGGACAGATACCCAGAAACAGGTTTGGCAAACAGAAAGCAGGCACAGAAACTAGAAGAGATAAAACAGAGTCTGATGCAAGGGATAAGAAAGGAACCCTAGGCCACAAGTGAGAATAGAGGGACAGGCACGGAGAGGAGAACATTGTCATCTATTCAAGTCTATGGGGAGGTCATGCTGATTCAAGCTTGCAACTTCATTGGAAACAAGTGGCCGGACTTGGCGTTCATCACACCTACAGTGCCCTTGTGCCTTAAGCATAATGCAAAGTCAAGAAAGATGTCTTGAGGACATTGAAGAGAAGAATCGATGCCTCCTTTCCAAGGCCCATAGCATTCTTTGCAGGTCAGTCTCTTTTTCCGAAGCTCTGGTGTCACGTGGGCCCACTGGGCACATGGTAATGTGTCCCAAGAGATGTCTTGGAAGCCTTGAAGGAATGGAGCCCTGGCACGCTTGGGGTATGTCTCTTTGTTTGGAAGTGCTCTACAAGGGTGCTGAAAAGCACCCTCTTCCACAGGGCTTCGTTCCTTCGTGAAGGCTGCCCTCCCAGGCTAGTGTGCTCTGTTTGCCTCCATCGAAATTCTCTCCCCCTACCTCTTGCCGTAGAAGGATTATTGATTATGTGTTTTGACACCACATGTAAGGAAGTTGCACGAAAATTAGAACTGTACAGTTGTGTTTCAAGAAAAATAAACAGGCCAGGGTAGAGGATGTAGGGCAAACAAATGGCACACCCTATAAAAATTAAGTAAGCCCGTATCTGGACGGAATCTAGGGGAACGTTCAAGGATCAGGGGTCAAGTTCGAAACTTCCCAAATCCGGAAAAGAGACAGAAAAATATCTTTCCTGGAGAGTGGAATTCATCCGATTTGTCTAAGTTGTCTTGGAAACATTGTGTCCGTGAAGGGGGTTGCCAGGACCACCTCGAATTTGGAGTTTCTGATCTCAGGATGTCAAACCAACCCACATGACCACGTGTTCTCAGTGCTTAGTTTGACCTAGGCTAGGATAGCCAAGAGTCCTACAAGTGACCGGTGCAAATTCAAGGACAACAACCAAGAGTCACGAAAGCACTCACACCTCACCCTAGAGAACATACAGCGATTAAAGAAATACAAACTAATCACTTGGAATGAAGGAGAACGGACTGATAAGCATGTCTAAGGGAGATAGCTGAGAAAGACCATGACGAGTATACTATGGAAAAGAAAAAGAGGACCCAGAAAATGGAAGGTGAACAGAAATCACACCTGAATTATCCACAATGAAAGATGATGTCCGTCTTTAGACAGACTCTGCTGGAACGTTTGAAAGTCAGAGAAATTCACAAGCCAAAAAACGGCAGCGAAGGTCAAGCATGGGCTAACTGGGAAGGGTGAGTTATGAGACTGCTCCAAGCAGGCTCTGAAACCTGTATCCAGGAAGCATGCTGGACCTCAGAGACACAATTATGACAAATCCTCTGACATCACAATGGACCCGAAAAACAACCTAGCCTCATCTACACAGTGCTAGAGTTGGGCTCACTAGTATATTTAACTCCCGTTGCACTCAACTGCACGTTGCCACTGAACATGTAAGTGGCCGGCCGGTGGTGCAGTGGTGAGGTCCGCACCTTCTGGGTCTGTGGCCCAGTATGGGCTGGGTGGAATCCTCGGTTTGGGCCTCCTCACCACTGCTTCAGTTGTTCTGGTGCAGGCGTCCGAGGTAGAGTAGAGGCAGATGGGAAGGGACGTTGGACAGGGCCAGACTTCCACAGCAAATACAGGAGCATTGCCAGCAGATGTGAGCACAGCAATGCACTTGTGCCAAAACAAAACCAATTAAAAGTTGCAAAGAATAGAAAAACTGAAGCTAAGGAAAAAAAAAACAAAAAAACAGGAGCTTGCCATTACGAAGAATAGGATCTCTGTGAATAACCTTAGCAAAACAGGTGAATTCTATGTTAATTCAAAAACTAGCAAACCTTTGGGGAAAGAAACTCAAGAAGACACAAGAAAAAAAAAGATATCGAGGGATCTAGGAATGGAAGGATTAACACACTTGAAAGGTTCATACCGCAGTAAGGAATCTCTGGATTCCATGCAATCCCAGTCAAAGTTGCAGCAGTATTTGCCACAGAGAAGAAGAGAGAATCCTGAAGTTTCTAGCCAGCAACACGAGACCCTGACTAGGCAAAGGAATCCTCAGGAAAACGAACAAAGCAGCACGTGTCACAATTTCTGATTTCAACATAGAGGACGAAGCGCTAGGTACCGAAACGGCACAGTCTGGGCCCCAAAACAGGCATGAAGACCCATGCAAAACAATTGAGAGCCCAGAGCCCAACTCAAACTTACATGGACAGCCCATTTTGGACCAGGGAGCCAAGTGGAGACAGCGGAGAAAGGAGAGTCTCTACAATAAACGGTGCTGGGAAGCCTGCACAGCCACATGGAACACAACGAGAGTACACCATGATGTTACACCTGGCACACACACCACCTGAAATGGATTAAAGCCTTGAATGGCAGACTTGAAACCGTGAACCTTGTAGGAGAAGACCTAGGCAGAGTGCTCTTTGCCATCTGTCTGAGCCGCCTATTTGGAAGAAGCATGTCTGACTGGGCAAGGGCAACAAAGGAAACAAGAAACAAACGGGACCACATCAAATGCACACACTTCTTCCCACTCAAGGAAACCATCAAATGAATACTAAGACACCACAACAATTGGGAGAGGATGTTTGCAAACCACACATCGGACAAGGGGTGAAAAGCCCAAAGATACAATCAACTCGCACGTCTCCACAAGAACAAAAACAAGCCAATGAAAACCTGGTCAAAAGATGGAAGCAGAGATTTCTCCGAAGAAGACAGAAAGAGGGCCAGTAGGTGCATGAAAACTTGTTCACCATCATTAAGTCTCAGGAAAATGCAAATCCAAACTGCAAGGCCATGGCAGCTCACTGTGGTCAGCATGGCTAGAAGGAAGCAGACAGGAAATAACAAGTGTCAGAGAGGAGGTGCAGAGAAGGGAAGCCTCCTGCACTGCTGGTGGGAGTGTAACCCGGTGCAGCCACGATGCCAAAGGTGTGGAACTGCCTCAGAAATTTAAGTATCCATGTCCCGTATGACCCAGCTATTAATCTGCCGCTTGCTTATCCAAAAAAGTCAGAAAGACTACCGCATAAAGACATGTGCATGGCTGTGTTCACCACAGTCTTACTCCTGATATCCAAGACTTGGAAAGCACCCTGGTGTCCAGCAAGGGATGATTGGAGAAGGAAGATGGGCTATAGCCACACAATGGTATACCACTCAGCCGGAACAAATGATGCAATCCAGCCATTTGTGACCACCAGAATGGCTGTGAGGGTTTTAGGGGAAGTGTAACAAGCCCCAGTGAGAAATTCAAATACCATAGAATCTCACTTACAAGGAGAAGAAAAAGCAAGCACTAACCAACAGGTGGCACTGAACATTTGTATGCGGGCTCCCAGAGGCAAAGAGGGGCGGTGACGGAGGGTGAAAGAGAAGATTAGGCACAAGTGTGTGGTGAGGGCCTGTGATTAGTCTTACACTGGTGAAGATGATGTAAGCTACACAGAAGTCTAAAGCAATGAGGATGTGAATCTGGAAGTTATAGTACGTTCTAATGCAGGGTCATGGCTATAAATTCACCTCAAATCAAAAATCCAAAAAGGGGTCCAGAATGATGTCATAAAGCTTTGGGGGCGGAAAGAGTTTACAGAAGGTGAACTTCCAAGGATGGAAAATCACCTCCAAATGCTTACAGATGCTACAGAAAGGCAGACCATTCCAAATAGGTGAAGAGGAATACTACGAAGAGAACATGATCAGTCCTAAACCCATGAACGAACGGAAAATGTTACCGTCCATGATGTTATTACTAATCACCTTCACGAATAATCCAAACAGGCCCACGTCTTCCCAAGTTCAGGCAAAAGGTTGGTCCAAAAGTACAATTCAGGGCCGGCCCTGTGGTGGAGCAGGTAAGTGCCCACATTCCGCTTGGGCGGCCCGGGCCTCACTGTTTCACATTACGAGTGCATATCACATTAGTAGTGTTAGGAAATATAGATTTCATGGTATGGTGCGGGCAGAGATCATAAATAAGCAGCAATTGTGAGGATACGTTATCAATACGCACAAGAAAAGGAACCATAAGAATATTACAATCTATGGAAGTATCTGGTACACTTCCCAAAGGCAGAAGGAAGGAAATCTTGTGACCTGCCAAGGTGGAATTGGCAGAGTGCCACGAGATGACACCATCATCGTGCATCAGAACATTCCCTGGGCAACTTCAACTTGTGAGGGAGTCCAGGACTTTTTCTGGGTAAGGTCCACCCATTTTGCCATCTACCCAAGATATAAGAGATAAAACCCAGGATAATCTTACAGGAGTGACACCAGTGTCTAGAGAGAATGTAGGAGCCCTTTCGAAGTTCAAGGAGAAAGATAGAAACTGACAACAATTGCAGAAAAAGGAAAACTATCCTACCTAGACAGGGTGAGGAGTCAGACTGGGCTGAGATGGCTGTGAAACTCTGTGTGCACGGAGGTTGTCAGGACAACTTCGAATTTTGAGGTCGCTTATGACATCACGGTGAACATGTCCCCCAGGGTGGCCGCATGGTTACAGTCTGAGGATTGGCCTAGGCTAGGCTATTAAAGGGACAGATACCCAGAAACAGGTTTGGCAAACAGAAAGCAGGCACAGAAACTAGAAGAGATAAAACAGAGTCTGATGCAAGGGATAAGAAAGGAACCCTAGGCCACAAGTGAGAATAGAGGGACAGGCACGGAGAGGAGAACATTGTCATCTATTCAAGTCTATGGGGAGGTCATGCTGATTCAAGCTTGCAACTTCATTGGAAACAAGTGGCCGGACTTGGCGTTCATCACACCTACAGTGCCCTCGTGCCTTAAGCATAATGCAAAGTCAAGAAAGATGTCTTGAGGACATTGAAGAGAAGAATCGATGCCTCCTTTCCAAGGCCCATAGCATTCTTTGCAGGTCAGTCTCTTTTTCCGAAGCTCTGGTGTCACGTGGGCCCACTGGGCACATGGTAATGTGTCCCAAGAGATGTCTTGGAAGCCTTGAAGGAATGGAGCCCTGTCACGCTTGGGGTATGTCTCTTTGTTTGGAAGTGCTCTACAAGGGTGCTGAAAAGCACCCTCTTCCACAGGGCTTCGTTCCTTCGTGAAGGCTGCCCTCCCAGGCTAGTGTGCTCTGTTTGCCTCCATCGAAATTCTCTCCCCCTACCTCTTGCCGTAGAAGGATTATTGATTATGTGTTTTGACACCACATGTAAGGAAGTTGCACGAAAATTAGAACTGTACAGTTGTGTTTCAAGAAAAATAAACAGGCCAGGGTAGAGGATGTAGGGCAAACAAATGGCACACCCTATAAAAATTAAGTAAGCCCGTATCTGGACGGAATCTAGGGGAACGTTCAAGGATCAGGGGTCAAGTTCGAAACTTCCCAAATCCGGAAAAGAGACAGAAAAATATCTTTCCTGGAGAGTGGAATTCATCCGATTTGTCTAAGTTGTCTTGGAAACATTGTGTCCGTGAAGGGGGTTGCCAGGACCACCTCGAATTTGGAGTTTCTGATCTCAGGATGTCAAACCAACCCACATGACCACGTGTTCTCAGTGCTTAGTTTGACCTAGGCTAGGATAGCCAAGAGTCCTACAAGTGACCGGTGCAAATTCAAGGACAACAACCAAGAGTCACGAAAGCACTCACACCTCACCCTAGAGAACATACAGCGATTAAAGAAATACAAACTAATCACTTGGAATGAAGGAGAACGGACTGATAAGCATGTCTAAGGGAGATAGCTGAGAAAGACCATGACGAGTATACTATGGAAAAGAAAAAGAGGACCCAGAAAATGGAAGGTGAACAGAAATCACACCTGAATTATCCACAATGAAAGATGATGTCCGTCTTTAGACAGACTCTGCTGGAACGTTTGAAAGTCAGAGAAATTCACAAGCCAAAAAACGGCAGCGAAGGTCAAGCATGGGCTAACTGGGAAGGGTGAGTTATGAGACTGCTCCAAGCAGGCTCTGAAACCTGTATCCAGGAAGCATGCTGGACCTCAGAGACACAATTATGACAAATCCTCTGACATCACAATGGACCCGAAAAACAACCTAGCCTCATCTACACAGTGCTAGAGTTGGGCTCACTAGTATATTTAACTCCCGTTGCACTCAACTGCACGTTGCCACTGAACATGTAAGTGGCCGGCCGGTGGTGCAGTGGTGAGGTCCGCACCTTCTGGGTCTGTGGCCCAGTATGGGCTGGGTGGAATCCTCGGTTTGGGCCTCCTCACCACTGCTTCAGTTGTTCTGGTGCAGGCGTCCGAGGTAGAGTAGAGGCAGATGGGAAGGGACGTTGGACAGGGCCAGACTTCCACAGCAAATACAGGAGCATTGCCAGCAGATGTGAGCACAGCAATGCACTTGTGCCAAAACAAAACCAATTAAAAGTTGCAAAGAATAGAAAAACTGAAGCTAAGGAAAAAAAAAACAAAAAAACAGGAGCTTGCCATTACGAAGAATAGGATCTCTGTGAATAACCTTAGCAAAACAGGTGAATTCTATGTTAATTCAAAAACTAGCAAACCTTTGGGGAAAGAAACTCAAGAAGACACAAGAAAAAAAAAGATATCGAGGGATCTAGGAATGGAAGGATTAACACACTTGAAAGGTTCATACCGCAGTAAGGAATCTCTGGATTCCATGCAATCCCAGTCAAAGTTGCAGCAGTATTTGCCACAGAGAAGAAGAGAGAATCCTGAAGTTTCTAGCCAGCAACACGAG
This sequence comes from Equus asinus, assembly GCF_041296235.1. Lineage (NCBI taxonomy): Eukaryota > Metazoa > Chordata > Mammalia > Perissodactyla > Equidae > Equus > Equus asinus. The sequence continues at coordinate 5,448,139 of NC_091809.1, read as the reverse complement.
ACCCTGACTAGGCAAAGGAATCCTCAGGAAAACGAACAAAGCAGCACGTGTCACAATTTCTGATTTCAACATAGAGGACGAAGCGCTAGGTACCGAAACGGCACAGTCTGGGCCCCAAAACAGGCATGAAGACCCATGCAAAACAATTGAGAGCCCAGAGCCCAACTCAAACTTACATGGACAGCCCATTTTGGACCAGGGAGCCAAGTGGAGACAGCGGAGAAAGGAGAGTCTCTACAATAAACGGTGCTGGGAAGCCTGCACAGCCACATGGAACACAACGAGAGTACACCATGATGTTACACCTGGCACACACACCACCTGAAATGGATTAAAGCCTTGAATGGCAGACTTGAAACCGTGAACCTTGTAGGAGAAGACCTAGGCAGAGTGCTCTTTGCCATCTGTCTGAGCCGCCTATTTGGAAGAAGCATGTCTGACTGGGCAAGGGCAACAAAGGAAACAAGAAACAAACGGGACCACATCAAATGCACACACTTCTGCCCACTCAAGGAAACCATCAACTGAATACTAAGACACCACAACAATTGGGAGAGGATGTTTGCAAACCACACATCGGACAAGGGGTGAAAAGCCCAAAGATACAATCAACTCGCACGTCTCCACAAGAACAAAAACAAGCCAATGAAAACCTGGTCAAAAGATGGAAGCAGAGATTTCTCCGAAGAAGACAGAAAGAGGGCCAGTAGGTGCATGAAAACTTGTTCACCATCATTAAGTCTCAGGAAAATGCAAATCCAAACTGCAAGGCCATGGCAGCTCACTGTGGTCAGCATGGCTAGAAGGAAGCAGACAGGAAATAACAAGTGTCAGAGAGGAGGTGCAGAGAAGGGAAGCCTCCTGCACTGCTGGTGGGAGTGTAACCCGGTGCAGCCACGATGCCAAAGGTGTGGAACTGCCTCAGAAATTTAAGTATCCATGTCCCGTATGACCCAGCTATTAATCTGCCGCTTGCTTATCCAAAAAAGTCAGAAAGACTACCGCATAAAGACATGTGCATGGCTGTGTTCACCACAGTCTTACTCCTGATATCCAAGACTTGGAAAGCACCCTGGTGTCCAGCAAGGGATGATTGGAGAAGGAAGATGGGCTATAGCCACACAATGGTATACCACTCAGCCGGAACAAATGATGCAATCCAGCCATTTGTGACCACCAGAATGGCTGTGAGGGTTTTAGGGGAAGTGTAACAAGCCCCAGTGAGAAATTCAAATACCATAGAATCTCACTTACAAGGAGAAGAAAAAGCAAGCACTAACCAACAGGTGGCACTGAACATTTGTATGCGGGCTCCCAGAGGCAAAGAGGGGCGGTGACGGAGGGTGAAAGAGAAGATTAGGCACAAGTGTGTGGTGAGGGCCTGTGATTAGTCTTACACTGGTGAAGATGATGTAAGCTACACAGAAGTCTAAAGCAATGAGGATGTGAATCTGGAAGTTATAGTACGTTCTAATGCAGGGTCATGGCTATAAATTCACCTCAAATCAAAAATCCAAAAAGGGGTCCAGAATGATGTCATAAAGCTTTGGGGGCGGAAAGAGTTTACAGAAGGTGAACTTCCAAGGATGGAAAATCACCTCCAAATGCTTACAGATGCTACAGAAAGGCAGACCATTCCAAATAGGTGAAGAGGAATACTACGAAGAGAACATGATCAGTCCTAAACCCATGAACGAACGGAAAATGTTACCGTCCATGATGTTATTACTAATCACCTTCACGAATAATCCAAACAGGCCCACGTCTTCCCAAGTTCAGGCAAAAGGTTGGTCCAAAAGTACAATTCAGGGCCGGCCCTGTGGTGGAGCAGGTAAGTGCCCACATTCCGCTTGGGCGGCCCGGGCCTCACTGTTTCACATTACGAGTGCATATCACATTAGTAGTGTTAGGAAATATAGATTTCATGGTATGGTGCGGGCAGAGATCATAAATAAGCAGCAATTGTGAGGATACGTTATCAATACGCACAAGAAAAGGAACCATAAGAATATTACAATCTATGGAAGTAACTGGTACACTTCCCAAAGGCAGAAGGAAGGAAAACTTGTGACCTGCCAAGGTGGAATTGGCAGAGTGCCACGAGATGACACCATCATCGTGCATCAGAACATTCCCTGGGCAACTTCAACTTGTGAGGGAGTCCAGGACTTTTTCTGGGTAAGGTCCACCCATTTTGCCATCTACCCAAGATATAAGAGATAAAACCCAGGATAATCTTACAGGAGTGACACCAGTGTCTAGAGAGAATGTAGGAGCCCTTTCGAAGTTCAAGGAGAAAGATAGAAACTGACAACAATTGCAGAAAAAGGAAAACTATCCTACCTAGACAGGGTGAGGAGTCAGACTGGTCTGAGATGGCTGTGAAACTCTGTGTGCACGGAGGTTGTCAGGACAACTTCGAATTTTGAGGTCGCTTATGACATCACGGTGAACATGTCCCCCAGGGTGGCCGCATGGTTACAGTCTGAGGATTGGCCTAGGCTAGGCTATTAAAGGGACAGATACCCAGAAACAGGTTTGGCAAACAGAAAGCAGGCACAGAAACTAGAAGAGATAAAACAGAGTCTGATGCAAGGGATAAGAAAGGAACCCTAGGCCACAAGTGAGAATAGAGGGACAGGCACGGAGAGGAGAACATTGTCATCTATTCAAGTCTATGGGGAGGTCATGCTGATTCAAGCTTGCAACTTCATTGGAAACAAGTGGCCGGACTTGGCGTTCATCACACCTACAGTGCCCTCGTGCCTTAAGCATAATGCAAAGTCAAGAAAGATGTCTTGAGGACATTGAAGAGAAGAATCGATGCCTCCTTTCCAAGGCCCATAGCATTCTTTGCAGGTCAGTCTCATTTTCCGAAGCTCTGGTGTCACGTGGGCCCACTGGGCACATGGTAATGTGTCCCAAGAGATGTCTTGGAAGCCTTGAAGGAATGGAGCCCTGTCACGCTTGGGGTATGTCTCTTTGTTTGGAAGTGCTCTACAAGGGTGCTGAAAAGCACCCTCTTCCACAGGGCTTCGTTCCTTCGTGAAGGCTGCCCTCCCAGGCTAGTGTGCTCTGTTTGCCTCCATCGAAATTCTCTCCCCCTACCTCTTGCCGTAGAAGGATTATTGATTATGTGTTTTGACACCATATGTAAGGAAGTTGCACGAAAATTAGAACTTTACAGTTGTGTTTCAAGAAAAATAAACAGGCCAGGGTAGAGGATGTAGGGCAAACAAATGGCACACCCTATAAAAATTAAGTAAGCCCGTATCTGGACGGAATCTAGGGGAACGTTCAAGGATCAGGGGTCAAGTTCGAAACTTCCCAAATCCGGAAAAGAGACAGAAAAATATCTTTCCTGGAGAGTGGAATTCATCCGATTTGTCTAAGTTGTCTTGGAAACATTGTGTCCGTGAAGGGGGTTGCCAGGACCACCTCGAATTTGGAGTTTCTGATCTCAGGATGTCAAACCAACCCACATGACCACGTGTTCTCAGTGCTTAGTTTGACCTAGGCTAGGATAGCCAAGAGTCCTACAAGTGACCGGTGCAAATTCAAGGACAACAACCAAGAGTCACGAAAGCACTCACACCTCACCCTAGAGAACATACAGCGATTAAAGAAATACAAACTAATCACTCGGAATGAAGGAGAACGGACTGATAAGCATGTCTAAGGGAGATAGCTGAGAAAGACCATGACGAGTATACTATGGAAAAGAAAAAGAGGACCCAGAAAATGGAAGGTGAACAGAAATCACACCTGAATTATCCACAATGAAAGATGATGTCCGTCTTTAGACAGACTCTGCTGGAACGTTTGAAAGTCAGAGAAATTCACAAGCCAAAAAACGGCAGCGAAGGTCAAGCATGGGCTAACTGGGAAGGGTGAGTTATGAGACTGCTCCAAGCAGGCTCTGAAACCTGTATCCAGGAAGCATGCTGGACCTCAGAGACACAATTATGACAAATCCTCTGACATCACAATGGACCCGAAAAACAACCTAGCCTCATCTACACAGTGCTAGAGTTGGGCTCACTAGTATATTTAACTCCCGTTGCACTCAACTGCACGTTGCCACTGAACATGTAAGTGGCCGGCCGGTGGTGCAGTGGTGAGGTCCGCACCTTCTGGGTCTGTGGCCCAGTATGGGCTGGGTGGAATCCTCGGTTTGGGCCTCCTCACCACTGCTTCAGTTGTTCTGGTGCAGGCGTCCGAGGTAGAGTAGAGGCAGATGGGAAGGGACGTTGGACAGGGCCAGACTTCCACAGCAAATACAGGAGCATTGCCAGCAGATGTGAGCACAGCAATGCACTTGTGCCAAAACAAAACCAATTAAAAGTTGCAAAGAATAGAAAAACTGAAGCTAAGGAAAAAGAAAACAAAAAAACAGGAGCTTGCCATTACGAAGAATAGGATCTCTGTGAATAACCTTAGCAAAACAGGTGAATTCTATGTTAATTCAAAAACTAGCAAACCTTTGGGGAAAGAAACTCAAGAAGACACAAGAAAAAAAAAGATATCGAGGGATCTAGGAATGGAAGGATTAACACACTTGAAAGGTTCATACCGCAGTAAGGAATCTCTGGATTCCATGCAATCCCAGTCAAAGTTGCAGCAGTATTTGCCACAGAGAAGAAGAGAGAATCCTAAAGTTTCTAGCCAGCAACACGAGACCCTGACTAGGCAAAGGAATCCTCAGGAAAACGAACAAAGCAGCACGTGTCACAATTTCTGATTTCAACATAGAGGACGAAGCGCTAGGTACCGAAACGGCACAGTCTGGGCCCCAAAACAGGCATGAAGACCCATGCAAAACAATTGAGAGCCCAGAGCCCAACTCAAACTTACATGGACAGCCCATTTTGGACCAGGGAGCCAAGTGGAGACAGCGGAGAAAGGAGAGTCTCTACAATAAACGGTGCTGGGAAGCCTGCACAGCCACATGGAACACAACGAGAGTACACCATGATGTTACACCTGGCACACACACCACCTGAAATGGATTAAAGCCTTGAATGGCAGACTTGAAACCGTGAACCTTGTAGGAGAAGACCTAGGCAGAGTGCTCTTTGCCATCTGTCTGAGCCGCCTATTTGGAAGAAGCATGTCTGACTGGGCAAGGGCAACAAAGGAAACAAGAAACAAACGGGACCACATCAAATGCACACACTTCTGCCCACTCAAGGAAACCATCAACTGAATACTAAGACACCACAACAATTGGGAGAGGATGTTTGCAAACCACACATCGGACAAGGGGTGAAAAGCCCAAAGATACAATCAACTCGCACGTCTCCACAAGAAAAAAAACAAGCCAATGAAAACCTGGTCAAAAGATGGAAGCAGAGATTTCTCCGAAGAAGACAGAAAGAGGGCCAGTAGGTGCATGAAAACTTGTTCACCATCATGAAGTCTCAGGAAAATGCAAATCCAAACTGCAAGGCCATGGCAGCTCACTGTGGTCAGCATGGCTAGAAGGAAGCAGACAGGAAATAACAAGTGTCAGAGAGGAGGTGCAGAGAAGGGAAGCCTCCTGCACTGCTGGTGGGAGTGTAACCCGGTGCAGCCACGATGCCAAAGGTGTGGAACTGCCTCAGAAATTTAAGTATCCATGTCCCGTATGACCCAGCTATTAATCTGCCGCTTGCTTATCCAAAAAAGTCAGAAAGACTACCGCATAAAGACATGTGCATGGCTGTGTTCACCACAGTCTTACTCCTGATATCCAAGACTTGGAAAGCACCCTGGTGTCCAGCAAGGGATGATTGGAGAAGGAAGATGGGCTATCGCCACACAATGGTATACCACTCAGCCGGAACAAATGATGCAATCCAGCCATTTGTGACCACCAGAATGGCTGTGAGGGTTTTAGGGGAAGTGTAACAAGCCCCAGTGAGAAATTCAAATACCATAGAATCTCACTTACAAGGAGAAGAAAAAGCAAGCACTAACCAACAGGTGGCACTGAACATTTGTATGCGGGCTCCCAGAGGCAAAGAGGGGCGGTGACGGAGGGTGAAAGAGAAGATTAGGCACAAGTGTGTGGTGAGGGCCTGTGATTAGTCTTACACTGGTGAAGATGATGTAAGCTACACAGAAGTCTAAAGCAATGAGGACGTGAATCTGGAAGTTATAGTACGTTCTAATGCAGGGTCATGGCTATAAATTCACCTCAAATCAAAAATCCAAAAAGGGGTCCAGAATGATGTCATAAAGCTTTGGGGGCGGAAAGAGTTTACAGAAGGTGAACTTCCAAGGATGGAAAATCACCTCCAAATGCTTACAGATGCTACAGAAAGGCAGACCATTCCAAATAGGTGAAGAGGAATACTACGAAGAGAACATGATCAGTCCTAAACCCATGAACGAACGGAAAATGTTACCGTCCATGATGTTATTACTAATCACCTTCACGAATAATCCAAACAGGCCCACGTCTTCCCAAGTTCAGGCAAAAGGTTGGTCCAAAAGTACAATTCAGGGCCGGCCCTGTGGTGGAGCAGGTAAGTGCCCACATTCCGCTTGGGCGGCCCGGGCCTCACTGTTTCACATTACGAGTGCATATCACATTAGTAGTGTTAGGAAATATAGATTTCATGGTATGGTGCGGGCAGAGATCATAAATAAGCAGCAATTGTGAGGATACGTTATCAATACGCACAAGAAAAGGAACCATAAGAATATTACAATCTATGGAAGTATCTGGTACACTTCCCAAAGGCAGAAGGAAGGAAAACTTGTGACCTGCCAAGGTGGAATTGGCAGAGTGCCACGAGATGACACCATCATCGTGCATCAGAACATTCCCTGGGCAACTTCAACTTGTGAGGGAGTCCAGGACTTTTTCTGGGTAAGGTCCACCCATTTTGCCATCTACCCAAGATATAAGAGATAAAACCCAGGATAATCTTACAGGAGTGACACCAGTGTCTAGAGAGAATGTAGGAGCCCTTTCGAAGTTCAAGGAGAAAGATAGAAACTGACAACAATTGCAGAAAAAGGAAAACTATCCTACCTAGACAGGGTGAGGAGTCAGACTGGTCTGAGATGGCTGTGAAACTCTGTGTGCACGGAGGTTGTCAGGACAACTTCGAATTTTGAGGTCGCTTATGACATCACGGTGAACATGTCCCCCAGGGTGGCCGCATGGTTACAGTCTGAGGATTGGCCTAGGCTAGGCTATTAAAGGGACAGATACCCAGAAACAGGTTTGGCAAACAGAAAGCAGGCACAGAAACTAGAAGAGATAAAACAGAGTCTGATGCAAGGGATAAGAAAGGAACCCTAGGCCACAAGTGAGAATAGAGGGACAGGCACGGAGAGGAGAACATTGTCATCTATTCAAGTCTATGGGGAGGTCATGCTGATTCAAGCTTGCAACTTCATTGGAAACAAGTGGCCGGACTTGGCGTTCATCACACCTACAGTGCCCTCGTGCCTTAAGCATAATGCAAAGTCAAGAAAGATGTCTTGAGGACATTGAAGAGAAGAATCGATGCCTCCTTTCCAAGGCCCATAGCATTCTTTGCAGGTCAGTCTCTTTTTCCGAAGCTCTGGTGTCACGTGGGCCCACTGGGCACATGGCAATGTGTCCCAAGAGATGTCTTGGAAGCCTTGAAGGAATGGAGCCCTGTCACGCTTGGGGTATGTCTCTTTGTTTGGAAGTGCTCTACAAGGGTGCTGAAAAGCACCCTCTTCCACAGGGCTTCGTTCCTTCGTGAAGGCTGCCCTCCCAGGCTAGTGTGCTCTGTTTGCCTCCATCGAAATTCTCTCCCCCTACCTCTTGCCGTAGAAGGATTATTGATTATGTGTTTTGACACCACATGTAAGGAAGTTGCACGAAAATTAGAACTTTACAGTTGTGTTTCAAGAAAAATAAACAGGCCAGGGTAGAGGATGTAGGGCAAACAAATGGCACACCCTATAAAAATTAAGTAAGCCCGTATCTGGACGGAATCTAGGGGAACGTTCAAGGATCAGGGGTCAAGTTCGAAACTTCCCAAATCCGGAAAAGAGACAGAAAAATATCTTTCCTGGAGAGTGGAATTCATCCGATTTGTCTAAGTTGTCTTGGAAACATTGTGTCCGTGAAGGGGGTTGCCAGGACCACCTCGAATTTGGAGTTTCTGATCTCAGGATGTCAAACCAACCCACATGACCACGTGTTCTCAGTGCTTAGTTTGACCTAGGCTAGGATAGCCAAGAGTCCTACAAGTGACAGGTGCAAATTCAAGGACAACAACCAAGAGTCACGAAAGCACTCACACCTCACCCTAGAGAACATACAGCGATTAAAGAAATACAAACTAATCACTCGGAATGAAGGAGAACGGACTGATAAGCATGTCTAAGGGAGATAGCTGAGAAAGACCATGACGAGTATACTATGGAAAAGAAAAAGAGGACCCAGAAAATGGAAGGTGAACAGAAATCACACCTGAATTATCCACAATGAAAGATGATGTCCGTCTTTAGACAGACTCTGCTGGAACGTTTGAAAGTCAGAGAAATTCACAAGCCAAAAAACGGCAGCGAAGGTCAAGCATGGGCTAACTGGGAAGGGTGAGTTATGAGACTGCTCCAAGCAGGCTCTGAAACCTGTATCCAGGAAGCATGCTGGACCTCAGAGACACAATTATGACAAATCCTCTGACATCACAATGGACCCGAAAAACAACCTGGCCTCATCTACACAGTGCTAGAGTTGGGCTCACTAGTATATTTAACTCCCGTTGCACTCAACTGCACGTTGCCACTGAACATGTAAGTGGCCGGCCGGTGGTGCAGTGGTGAGGTCCGCACCTTCTGGGTCTGTGGCCCAGTATGGGCTGGGTGGAATCCTCGGTTTGGGCCTCCTCACCACTGCTTCAGTTGTTCTGGTGCAGGCGTCCGAGGTAGAGTAGAGGCAGATGGGAAGGGACGTTGGACAGGGCCAGACTTCCACAGCAAATACAGGAGCATTGCCAGCAGATGTGAGCACAGCAATGCACTTGTGCCAAAACAAAACCAATTAAAAGTTGCAAAGAATAGAAAAACTGAAGCTAAGGAAAAAAAAAACAAAAAAACAGGAGCTTGCCATTACGAAGAATAGGATCTCTGTGAATAACCTTAGCAAAACAGGTGAATTCTATGTTAATTCAAAAACTAGCAAACCTTTGGGGAAAGAAACTCAAGAAGACACAAGAAAAAAAAAGATATCGAGGGATCTAGGAATGGAAGGATTAACACACTTGAAAGGTTCATACCGCAGTAAGGAATCTCTGGATTCCATGCAATCCCAGTCAAAGTTGCAGCAGTATTTGCCACAGAGAAGAAGAGAGAATCCTAAAGTTTCTAGCCAGCAACACGAGACCCTGACTAGGCAAAGGAATCCTCAGGAAAACGAACAAAGCAGCACGTGTCACAATTTCTGATTTCAACATAGAGGACGAAGCGCTAGGTACCGAAACGGCACAGTCTGGGCCCCAAAACAGGCATGAAGACCCATGCAAAACAATTGAGAGCCCAGAGCCCAACTCAAACTTACACGGACAGCCCATTTTGGACCAGGGAGCCAAGTGGAGACAGCGGAGAAAGGAGAGTCTCTACAATAAACGGTGCTGGGAAGCCTGCACAGCCACATGGAACACAACGAGAGTACACCATGATGTTACACCTGGCACACACACCACCTGAAATGGATTAAAGCCTTGAATGGCAGACTTGAAACCGTGAACCTTGTAGGAGAAGACCTAGGCAGAGTGCTCTTTGCCATCTGTCTGAGCCGCCTATTTGGAAGAAGCATGTCTGACTGGGCAAGGGCAACAAAGGAAACAAGAAACAAACGGGACCACATCAAATGCACACACTTCTGCCCACTCAAGGAAACCATCAACTGAATACTAAGACACCACAACAATTGGGAGAGGATGTTTGCAAACCACACATCGGACAAGGGGTGAAAAGCCCAAAGATACAATCAACTCGCACGTCTCCACAAGAAAAAAAACAAGCCAATGAAAACCTGGTCAAAAGATGGAAGCAGAGATTTCTCCGAAGAAGACAGAAAGAGGGCCAGTAGGTGCATGAAAACTTGTTCACCATCATGAAGTCTCAGGAAAATGCAAATCCAAACTGCAAGGCCATGGCAGCTCACTGTGGTCAGCATGGCTAGAAGGAAGCAGACAGGAAATAACAAGTGTCAGAGAGGAGGTGCAGAGAAGGGAAGCCTCCTGCACTGCTGGTGGGAGTGTAACCCGGTGCAGCCACGATGCCAAAGGTGTGGAACTGCCTCAGAAATTTAAGTATCCATGTCCTGTATGACCCAGCTATTAATCTGCCGCTTGCTTATCCAAAAAAGTCAGAAAGACTACCGCATAAAGACATGTGCATGGCTGTGTTCACCACAGTCTTACTCCTGATATCCAAGACTTGGAAAGCACCCTGGTGTCCAGCAAGGGATGATTGGAGAAGGAAGATGGGCTATAGCCACACAATGGTATACCACTCAGCCGGAACAAATGATGCAATCCAGCCATTTGTGACCACCAGAATGGCTGTGAGGGTTTTAGGGGAAGTGTAACAAGCCCCAGTGAGAAATTCAAATACCATAGAATCTCACTTACAAGGAGAAGAAAAAGCAAGCACTAACCAACAGGTGGCACTGAACATTTGTATGCGGGCTCCCAGAGGCAAAGAGGGGCGGTGACGGAGGGTGAAAGAGAAGATTAGGCACAAGTGTGTGGTGAGGGCCTGTGATTAGTCTTACACTGGTGAAGATGATGTAAGCTACACAGAAGTCTAAAGCAATGAGGACGTGAATCTGGAAGTTATAGTACGTTCTAATGCAGGGTCATGGCTATAAATTCACCTCAAATCAAAAATCCAAAAAGGGGTCCAGAATGATGTCATAAAGCTTTGGGGGCGGGAAGAGTTTACAGAAGGTGAACTTCCAAGGATGGAAAATCACCTCCAAATGCTTACAGATGCTACAGAAAGGCAGACCATTCCAAATAGGTGAAGAGGAATACTACGAAGAGAACATGATCAGTCCTAAACCCATGAACGAACGGAAAATGTTACCGTCCATGATGTTATTACTAATCACCTTCACGAATAATCCAAACAGGCCCACGTCTTCCCAAGTTCAGGCAAAAGGTTGGTCCAAAAGTACAATTCAGGGCCGGCCCTGTGGTGGAGCAGGTAAGTGCCCACATTCCGCTTGGGCGGCCCGGGCCTCACTGTTTCACATTACGAGTGCATATCACATTAGTAGTGTTAGGAAATATAGATTTCATGGTATGGTGCGGGCAGAGATCATAAATAAGCAGCAATTGTGAGGATACGTTATCAATACGCACAAGAAAAGGAACCATAAGAATATTACAATCTATGGAAGTATCTGGTACACTTCCCAAAGGCAGAAGGAAGGAAAACTTGTGACCTGCCAAGGTGGAATTGGCAGAGTGCCACGAGATGACACCATCATCGTGCATCAGAACATTCCCTGGGCAACTTCAACTTGTGAGGGAGTCCAGGACTTTTTCTGGGTAAGGTCCACCCATTTTGCCATCTACCCAAGATATAAGAGATAAAACCCAGGATAATCTTACAGGAGTGACACCAGTGTCTAGAGAGAATGTAGGAGCCCTTTCGAAGTTCAAGGAGAAAGATAGAAACTGACAACAATTGCAGAAAAAGGAAAACTATCCTACCTAGACAGGGTGAGGAGTCAGACTGGTCTGAGATGGCTGTGAAACTCTGTGTGCACGGAGGTTGTCAGGACAACTTCGAATTTTGAGGTCGCTTATGACATCACGGTGAACATGTCCCCCAGGGTGGCCGCATGGTTACAGTCTGAGGATTGGCCTAGGCTAGGCTATTAAAGGGACAGATACCCAGAAACAGGTTTGGCAAACAGAAAGCAGGCACAGAAACTAGAAGAGATAAAACAGAGTCTGATGCAAGGGATAAGAAAGGAACCCTAGGCCACAAGTGAGAATAGAGGGACAGGCACGGAGAGGAGAACATTGTCATCTATTCAAGTCTATGGGGAGGTCATGCTGATTCAAGCTTGCAACTTCATTGGAAACAAGTGGCCGGACTTGGCGTTCATCACACCTACAGTGCCCTCGTGCCTTAAGCATAATGCAAAGTCAAGAAAGATGTCTTGAGGACATTGAAGAGAAGAATCGATGCCTCCTTTCCAAGGCCCATAGCATTCTTTGCAGGTCAGTCTCTTTTTCCGAAGCTCTGGTGTCACGTGGGCCCACTGGGCACATGGTAATGTGTCCCAAGAGATGTCTTGGAAGCCTTGAAGGAATGGAGCCCTGTCACGCTTGGGGTATGTCTCTTTGTTTGGAAGTGCTCTACAAGGGTGCTGAAAAGCACCCTCTTCCACAGGGCTTCGTTCCTTCGTGAAGGCTGCCCTCCCAGGCTAGTGTGCTCTGTTTGCCTCCATCGAAATTCTCTCCCCCTACCTCTTGCCGTAGAAGGATTATTGATTATGTGTTTTGACACCATATGTAAGGAAGTTGCACGAAAATTAGAACTTTACAGTTGTGTTTCAAGAAAAATAAACAGGCCAGGGTAGAGGATGTAGGGCAAACAAATGGCACACCCTATAAAAATTAAGTAAGCCCGTATCTGGACGGAATCTAGGGGAACGTTCAAGGATCAGGGGTCAAGTTCGAAACTTCCCAAATCCGGAAAAGAGACAGAAAAATATCTTTCCTGGAGAGTGGAATTCATCCGATTTGTCTAAGTTGTCTTGGAAACATTGTGTCCGTGAAGGGGGTTGCCAGGACCACCTCGAATTTGGAGTTTCTGATCTCAGGATGTCAAACCAACCCACATGACCACGTGTTCTCAGTGCTTAGTTTGACCTAGGCTAGGATAGCCAAGAGTCCTACAAGTGACAGGTGCAAATTCAAGGACAACAACCAAGAGTCACGAAAGCACTCACACCTCACCCTAGAGAACATACAGCGATTAAAGAAATACAAACTAATCACTCGGAATGAAGGAGAACGGACTGATAAGCATGTCTAAGGGAGATAGCTGAGAAAGACCATGACGAGTATACTATGGAAAAGAAAAAGAGGACCCAGAAAATGGAAGGTGAACAGAAATCACACCTGAATTATCCACAATGAAAGATGATGTCCGTCTTTAGACAGACTCTGCTGGAACGTTTGAAAGTCAGAGAAATTCACAAGCCAAAAAACGGCAGCGAAGGTCAAGCATGGGCTAACTGGGAAGGGTGAGTTATGAGACTGCTCCAAGCAGGCTCTGAAACCTGTATCCAGGAAGCATGCTGGACCTCAGAGACACAATTATGACAAATCCTCTGACATCACAATGGACCCGAAAAACAACCTAGCCTCATCTACACAGTGCTAGAGTTGGGCTCACTAGTATATTTAACTCCCGTTGCACTCAACTGCACGTTGCCACTGAACATGTAAGTGGCCGGCCGGTGGTGCAGTGGTGAGGTCCGCACCTTCTGGGTCTGTGGCCCAGTATGGGCTGGGTGGAATCCTCGGTTTGGGCCTCCTCACCACTGCTTCAGTTGTTCTGGTGCAGGCGTCCGAGGTAGAGTAGAGGCAGATGGGAAGGGACGTTGGACAGGGCCAGACTTCCACAGCAAATACAGGAGCATTGCCAGCAGATGTGAGCACAGCAATGCACTTGTGCCAAAACAAAACCAATTAAAAGTTGCAAAGAATAGAAAAACTGAAGCTAAGGAAAAAAAAAACAAAAAAACAGGAGCTTGCCATTACGAAGAATAGGATCTCTGTGAATAACCTTAGCAAAACAGGTGAATTCTATGTTAATTCAAAAACTAGCAAACCTTTGGGGAAAGAAACTCAAGAAGACACAAGAAAAAAAAAGATATCGAGGGATCTAGGAATGGAAGGATTAACACACTTGAAAGGTTCATACCGCAGTAAGGAATCTCTGGATTCCATGCAATCCCAGTCAAAGTTGCAGCAGTATTTGCCACAGAGAAGAAGAGAGAATCCTGAAGTTTCTAGCCAGCAACACGAGACCCTGACTAGGCAAAGGAATCCTCAGGAAAACGAACAAAGCAGCACGTGTCACAATTTCTGATTTCAACATAGAGGACGAAGCGCTAGGTACCGAAACGGCACAGTCTGGGCCCCAAAACAGGCATGAAGACCCATGCAAAACAATTGAGAGCCCAGAGCCCAACTCAAACTTACATGGACAGCCCATTTTGGACCAGGGAGCCAAGTGGAGACAGCGGAGAAAGGAGAGTCTCTACAATAAACGGTGCTGGGAAGCCTGCACAGCCACATGGAACACAACGAGAGTACACCATGATGTTACACCTGGCACACACACCACCTGAAATGGATTAAAGCCTTGAATGGCAGACTTGAAACCGTGAACCTTGTAGGAGAAGACCTAGGCAGAGTGCTCTTTGCCATCTGTCTGAGCCGCCTATTTGGAAGAAGCATGTCTGACTGGGCAAGGGCAACAAAGGAAACAAGAAACAAACGGGACCACATCAAATGCACACACTTCTGCCCACTCAAGGAAACCATCAACTGAATACTAAGACACCACAACAATTGGGAGAGGATGTTTGCAAACCACACATCGGACAAGGGGTGAAAAGCCCAAAGATACAATCAACTCGCACGTCTCCACAAGAAAAAAAACAAGCCAATGAAAACCTGGTCAAAAGATGGAAGCAGAGATTTCTCCGAAGAAGACAGAAAGAGGGCCAGTAGGTGCATGAAAACTTGTTCACCATCATGAAGTCTCAGGAAAATGCAAATCCAAACTGCAAGGCCATGGCAGCTCACTGTGGTCAGCATGGCTAGAAGGAAGCAGACAGGAAATAACAAGTGTCAGAGAGGAGGTGCAGAGAAGGGAAGCCTCCTGCACTGCTGGTGGGAGTGTAACCCGGTGCAGCCACGATGCCAAAGGTGTGGAACTGCCTCAGAAATTTAAGTATCCATGTCCCGTATGACCCAGCTATTAATCTGCCGCTTGCTTATCCAAAAAAGTCAGAAAGACTACCGCATAAAGACATGTGCATGGCTGTGTTCACCACAGTCTTACTCCTGATATCCAAGACTTGGAAAGCACCCTGGTGTCCAGCAAGGGATGATTGGAGAAGGAAGATGGGCTATAGCCACACAATGGTATACCACTCAGCCGGAACAAATGATGCAATCCAGCCATTTGTGACCACCAGAATGGCTGTGAGGGTTTTAGGGGAAGTGTAACAAGCCCCAGTGAGAAATTCAAATACCATAGAATCTCACTTACAAGGAGAAGAAAAAGCAAGCACTAACCAACAGGTGGCACTGAACATTTGTATGCGGGCTCCCAGAGGCAAAGAGGGGCGGTGACGGAGGGTGAAAGAGAAGATTAGGCACAAGTGTGTGGTGAGGGCCTGTGATTAGTCTTACACTGGTGAAGATGATGTAAGCTACACAGAAGTCTAAAGCAATGAGGATGTGAATCTGGAAGTTATAGTACGTTCTAATGCAGGGTCATGGCTATAAATTCACCTCAAATCAAAAATCCAAAAAGGGGTCCAGAATGATGTCATAAAGCTTTGGGGGCGGAAAGAGTTTACGGAAGGTGAACTTCCAAGGATGGAAAATCACCTCCAAATGCTTACAGATGCTACAGAAAGGCAGACCATTCCAAATAGGTGAAGAGGAATACTACGAAGAGAACATGATCAGTCCTAAACCCATGAACGAACGGAAAATGTTACCGTCCATGATGTTATTACTAATCACCTTCACGAATAATCCAAACAGGCCCACGTCTTCCCAAGTTCAGGCAAAAGGTTGGTCCAAAAGTACAATTCAGGGCCGGCCCTGTGGTGGAGCAGGTAAGTGCCCACATTCCGCTTGGGCGGCCCGGGCCTCACTGTTTCACATTACGAGTGCATATCACATTAGTAGTGTTAGGAAATATAGATTTCATGGTATGGTGCGGGCAGAGATCATAAATAAGCAGCAATTGTGAGGATACGTTATCAATACGCACAAGAAAAGGAACCATAAGAATATTACAATCTATGGAAGTATCTGGTACACTTCCCAAAGGCAGAAGGAAGGAAATCTTGTGACCTGCCAAGGTGGAATTGGCAGAGTGCCACGAGATGACACCATCATCGTGCATCAGAACATTCCCTGGGCAACTTCAACTTGTGAGGGAGTCCAGGACTTTTTCTGGGTAAGGTCCACCCATTTTGCCATCTACCCAAGATATAAGAGATAAAACCCAGGATAATCTTACAGGAGTGACACCAGTGTCTAGAGAGAATGTAGGAGCCCTTTCGAAGTTCAAGGAGAAAGATAGAAACTGACAACAATTGCAGAAAAAGGAAAACTATCCTACCTAGACAGGGTGAGGAGTCAGACTGGTCTGAGATGGCTGTGAAACTCTGTGTGCACGGAGGTTGTCAGGACAACTTCGAATTTTGAGGTCGCTTATGACATCACGGTGAACATGTCCCCCAGGGTGGCCGCATGGTTACAGTCTGAGGATTGGCCTAGGCTAGGCTATTAAAGGGACAGATACCCAGAAACAGGTTTGGCAAACAGAAAGCAGGCACAGAAACTAGAAGAGATAAAACAGAGTCTGATGCAAGGGATAAGAAAGGAACCCTAGGCCACAAGTGAGAATAGAGGGACAGGCACGGAGAGGAGAACATTGTCATCTATTCAAGTCTATGGGGAGGTCATGCTGATTCAAGCTTGCAACTTCATTGGAAACAAGTGGCCGGACTTGGCGTTCATCACACCTACAGTGCCCTCGTGCCTTAAGCATAATGCAAAGTCAAGAAAGATGTCTTGAGGACATTGAAGAGAAGAATCGATGCCTCCTTTCCAAGGCCCATAGCATTCTTTGCAGGTCAGTCTCTTTTTCCGAAGCTCTGGTGTCACGTGGGCCCACTGGGCACATGGTAATGTGTCCCAAGAGATGTCTTGGAAGCCTTGAAGGAATGGAGCCCTGTCACGCTTGGGGTATGTCTCTTTGTTTGGAAGTGCTCTACAAGGGTGCTGAAAAGCACCCTCTTCCACAGGGCTTCGTTCCTTCGTGAAGGCTGCCCTCCCAGGCTAGTGTGCTCTGTTTGGCTCCATCGAAATTCTCTCCCCCTACCTCTTGCCGTAGAAGGATTATTGATTATGTGTTTTGACACCATATGTAAGGAAGTTGCACGAAAATTAGAACTTTACAGTTGTGTTTCAAGAAAAATAAACAGGCCAGGGTAGAGGATGTAGGGCAAACAAATGGCACACCCTATAAAAATTAAGTAAGCCCGTATCTGGACGGAATCTAGGGGAACGTTCAAGGATCAGGGGTCAAGTTCGAAACTTCCCAAATCCGGAAAAGAGACAGAAAAATATCTTTCCTGGAGAGTGGAATTCATCCGATTTGTCTAAGTTGTCTTGGAAACATTGTGTCCGTGAAGGGGGTTGCCAGGACCACCTCGAATTTGGAGTTTCTGATCTCAGGATGTCAAACCAACCCACATGACCACGTGTTCTCAGTGCTTAGTTTGACCTAGGCTAGGGTAGCCAAGAGTCCTACAAGTGACCGGTGCAAATTCAAGGACAACAACCAAGAGTCACGAAAGCACTCACACCTCACCCTAGAGAACATACAGCGATTAAAGAAATACAAACTAATCCCTCGGAATGAAGGAGAACGGACTGATAAGCATGTCTAAGGGAGATAGCTGAGAAAGACCATGACGAGTATACTATGGAAAAGAAAAAGAGGACCCAGAAAATGGAAGGTGAACAGAAATCACACCTGAATTATCCACAATGAAAGATGATGTCCGTCTTTAGACAGACTCTGCTGGAACGTTTGAAAGTCAGAGAAATTCACAAGCCAAAAAACGGCAGCGAAGGTCAAGCATGGGCTAACTGGGAAGGGTGAGTTATGAGACTGCTCCAAGCAGGCTCTGAAACCTGTATCCAGGAAGCATGCTGGACCTCAGAGACACAATTATGACAAATCCTCTGACATCACAATGGACCCGAAAAACAACCTAGCCTCATCTACACAGTGCTAGAGTTGGGCTCACTAGTATATTTAACTCCCGTTGCACTCAACTGCACGTTGCCACTGAACATGTAAGTGGCCGGCCGGTGGTGCAGTGGTGAGGTCCGCACCTTCTGGGTCTGTGGCCCAGTATGGGCTGGGTGGAATCCTCGGTTTGGGCCTCCTCACCACTGCTTCAGTTGTTCTGGTGCAGGCGTCCGAGGTAGAGTAGAGGCAGATGGGAAGGGACGTTGGACAGGGCCAGACTTCCACAGCAAATACAGGAGCATTGCCAGCAGATGTGAGCACAGCAATGCACTTGTGCCAAAACAAAACCAATTAAAAGTTGCAAAGAATAGAAAAACTGAAGCTAAGGAAAAAAAAAACAAAAAAACAGGAGCTTGCCATTACGAAGAATAGGATCTCTGTGAATAACCTTAGCAAAACAGGTGAATTCTATGTTAATTCAAAAACTAGCAAACCTTTGGGGAAAGAAACTCAAGAAGACACAAGAAAAAAAAAGATATCGAGGGATCTAGGAATGGAAGGATTAACACACTTGAAAGGTTCATACCGCAGTAAGGAATCTCTGGATTCCATGCAATCCCAGTCAAAGTTGCAGCAGTATTTGCCACAGAGAAGAAGAGAGAATCCTGAAGTTTCTAGCCAGCAACACGAGACCCTGACTAGGCAAAGGAATCCTCAGGAAAACGAACAAAGCAGCACGTGTCACAATTTCTGATTTCAACATAGAGGACGAAGCGCTAGGTACCGAAACGGCACAGTCTGGGCCCCAAAACAGGCATGAAGACCCATGCAAAACAATTGAGAGCCCAGAGCCCAACTCAAACTTACATGGACAGCCCATTTTGGACCAGGGAGCCAAGTGGAGACAGCGGAGAAAGGAGAGTCTCTACAATAAACGGTGCTGGGAAGCCTGCACAGCCACATGGAACACAACGAGAGTACACCATGATGTTACACCTGGCACACACACCACCTGAAATGGATTAAAGCCTTGAATGGCAGACTTGAAACCGTGAACCTTGTAGGAGAAGACCTAGGCAGAGTGCTCTTTGCCATCTGTCTGAGCCGCCTATTTGGAAGAAGCATGTCTGACTGGGCAAGGGCAACAAAGGAAACAAGAAACAAACGGGACCACATCAAATGCACACACTTCTGCCCACTCAAGGAAACCATCAACTGAATACTAAGACACCACAACAATTGGGAGAGGATGTTTGCAAACCACACATCGGACAAGGGGTGAAAAGCCCAAAGATACAATCAACTCGCACGTCTCCACAAGAAAAAAAACAAGCCAATGAAAACCTGGTCAAAAGATGGAAGCAGAGATTTCTCCGAAGAAGACAGAAAGAGGGCCAGTAGGTGCATGAAAACTTGTTCACCATCATGAAGTCTCAGGAAAATGCAAATCCAAACTGCAAGGCCATGGCAGCTCACTGTGGTCAGCATGGCTAGAAGGAAGCAGACAGGAAATAACAAGTGTCAGAGAGGAGGTGCAGAGAAGGGAAGCCTCCTGCACTGCTGGTGGGAGTGTAACCCGGTGCAGCCACGATGCCAAAGGTGTGGAACTGCCTCAGAAATTTAAGTATCCATGTCCCGTATGACCCAGCTATTAATCTGCCGCTTGCTTATCCAAAAAAGTCAGAAAGACTACCGCATAAAGACATGTGCATGGCTGTGTTCACCACAGTCTTACTCCTGATATCCAAGACTTGGAAAGCACCCTGGTGTCCAGCAAGGGATGATTGGAGAAGGAAGATGGGCTATAGCCACACAATGGTATACCACTCAGCCGGAACAAATGATGCAATCCAGCCATTTGTGACCACCAGAATGGCTGTGAGGGTTTTAGGGGAAGTGTAACAAGCCCCAGTGAGAAATTCAAATACCATAGAATCTCACTTACAAGGAGAAGAAAAAGCAAGCACTAACCAACAGGTGGCACTGAACATTTGTATGCGGGCTCCCAGAGGCAAAGAGGGGCGGTGACGGAGGGTGAAAGAGAAGATTAGGCACAAGTGTGTGGTGAGGGCCTGTGATTAGTCTTACACTGGTGAAGATGATGTAAGCTACACAGAAGTCTAAAGCAATGAGGATGTGAATCTGGAAGTTATAGTACGTTCTAATGCAGGGCCATGGCTATAAATTCACCTCAAATCAAAAATCCAAAAAGGGGTCCAGAATGATGTCATAAAGCTTTGGGGGCGGAAAGAGTTTACGGAAGGTGAACTTCCAAGGATGGAAAATCACCTCCAAATGCTTACAGATGCTACAGAAAGGCAGACCATTCCAAATAGGTGAAGAGGAATACTACGAAGAGAACATGATCAGTCCTAAACCCATGAACGAACGGAAAATGTTACCGTCCATGATGTTATTACTAATCACCTTCACGAATAATCCAAACAGGCCCACGTCTTCCCAAGTTCAGGCAAAAGGTTGGTCCAAAAGTACAATTCAGGGCCGGCCCTGTGGTGGAGCAGGTAAGTGCCCACATTCCGCTTGGGCGGCCCGGGCCTCACTGTTTCACATTACGAGTGCATATCACATTAGTAGTGTTAGGAAATATAGATTTCATGGTATGGTGCGGGCAGAGATCATAAATAAGCAGCAATTGTGAGGATACGTTATCAATACGCACAAGAAAAGGAACCATAAGAATATTACAATCTATGGAAGTATCTGGTACACTTCCCAAAGGCAGAAGGAAGGAAAACTTGTGACCTGCCAAGGTGGAATTGGCAGAGTGCCACGAGATGACACCATCATCGGGCATCAGAACATTCCCTGGGCAACTTCAACTTGTGAGGGAGTCCAGGACTTTTTCTGGGTAAGGTCCACCCATTTTGCCATCTACCC
Organism: Equus asinus; assembly: GCF_041296235.1. Lineage (NCBI taxonomy): Eukaryota > Metazoa > Chordata > Mammalia > Perissodactyla > Equidae > Equus > Equus asinus. The sequence goes on along the minus strand of NC_091809.1, from coordinate 5,427,220 downwards.
AAGATATAAGAGATAAAACCCAGGATAATCTTACAGGAGTGACACCAGTGTCTAGAGAGAATGTAGGAGCCCTTTCGAAGTTCAAGGAGAAAGATAGAAACTGACAACAATTGCAGAAAAAGGAAAACTATCCTACCTAGACAGGGTGAGGAGTCAGACTGGGCTGAGATGGCTGTGAAACTCTGTGTGCACGGAGGTTGTCAGGACAACTTCGAATTTTGAGGTCGCTTATGACATCACGGTGAACATGTCCCCCAGGGTGGCCGCATGGTTACAGTCTGAGGATTGGCCTAGGCTAGGCTATTAAAGGGACAGATACCCAGAAACAGGTTTGGCAAACAGAAAGCAGGCACAGAAACTAGAAGAGATAAAACAGAGTCTGATGCAAGGGATAAGAAAGGAACCCTAGGCCACAAGTGAGAATAGAGGGACAGGCACGGAGAGGAGAACATTGTCATCTATTCAAGTCTATGGGGAGGTCATGCTGATTCAAGCTTGCAACTTCATTGGAAACAAGTGGCCGGACTTGGCGTTCATCACACCTACAGTGCCCTTGTGCCTTAAGCATAATGCAAAGTCAAGAAAGATGTCTTGAGGACATTGAAGAGAAGAATCGATGCCTCCTTTCCAAGGCCCATAGCATTCTTTGCAGGTCAGTCTCTTTTTCCGAAGCTCTGGTGTCACGTGGGCCCACTGGGCACATGGTAATGTGTCCCAAGAGATGTCTTGGAAGCCTTGAAGGAATGGAGCCCTGTCACGCTTGGGGTATGTCTCTTTGTTTGGAAGTGCTCTACAAGGGTGCTGAAAAGCACCCTCTTCCACAGGGCTTCGTTCCTTCGTGAAGGCTGCCCTCCCAGGCTAGTGTGCTCTGTTTGCCTCCATCGAAATTCTCTCCCCCTACCTCTTGCCGTAGAAGGATTATTGATTATGTGTTTTGACACCACATGTAAGGAAGTTGCACGAAAATTAGAACTTTACAGTTGTGTTTCAAGAAAAATAAACAGGCCAGGGTAGAGGATGTAGGGCAAACAAATGGCACACCCTATAAAAATTAAGTAAGCCCGTATCTGGACGGAATCTAGGGGAACGTTCAAGGATCAGGGGTCAAGTTCGAAACTTCCCAAATCCGGAAAAGAGACAGAAAAATATCTTTCCTGGAGAGTGGAATTCATCCGATTTGTCTAAGTTGTCTTGGAAACATTGTGTCCGTGAAGGGGGTTGCCAGGACCACCTCGAATTTGGAGTTTCTGATCTCAGGATGTCAAACCAACCCACATGACCACGTGTTCTCAGTGCTTAGTTTGACCTAGGCTAGGGTAGCCAAGAGTCCTACAAGTGACCGGTGCAAATTCAAGGACAACAACCAAGAGTCACGAAAGCACTCACACCTCACCCTAGAGAACATACAGCGATTAAAGAAATACAAACTAATCACTCGGAATGAAGGAGAACGGACTGATAAGCATGTCTAAGGGAGATAGCTGAGAAAGACCATGACGAGTATACTATGGAAAAGAAAAAGAGGACCCAGAAAATGGAAGGTGAACAGAAATCACACCTGAATTATCCACAATGAAAGATGATGTCCGTCTTTAGACAGACTCTGCTGGAACGTTTGAAAGTCAGAGAAATTCACAAGCCAAAAAACGGCAGCGAAGGTCAAGCATGGGCTAACTGGGAAGGGTGAGTTATGAGACTGCTCCAAGCAGGCTCTGAAACCTGTATCCAGGAAGCATGCTGGACCTCAGAGACACAATTATGACAAATCCTCTGACATCACAATGGACCCGAAAAACAACCTAGCCTCATCTACACAGTGCTAGAGTTGGGCTCACTAGTATATTTAACTCCCATTGCACTCAACTGCACGTTGCCACTGAACATGTAAGTGGCCGGCCGGTGGTGCAGTGGTGAGGTCCGCACCTTCTGGGTCTGTGGCCCAGTATGGGCTGGGTGGAATCCTCGGTTTGGGCCTCCTCACCACTGCTTCAGTTGTTCTGGTGCAGGCATCCGAGGTAGAGTAGAGGCAGATGGGAAGGGAGGTTGGACAGGGCCAGACTTCCACAGCAAATACAGGAGCATTGCCAGCAGATGTGAGCACAGCAATGCACTTGTGCCAAAACAAAACCAATTAAAAGTTGCAAAGAACAGAAAAACTGAAGCTAAGGAAAAAAAAAACAAAAAAACAGGAGCTTGCCATTACGAAGAATAGGATCTCTGTGAATAACCTTAGCAAAACAGGTGAAGTCTATGTTAATTCAAAAACTAGCAAACCTTTGGCGAAAGAAACTCAAGAAGACACAAGAAAAAAAAAGATATCGAGGGATCTAGGAATGGAAGGATTAACACACTTGAAAGGTTCATACCGCAGTAAGGAATCTCTGGATTCCATGCAATCCCAGTCAAAGTTGCAGCAGTATTTGCCACAGAGAAGAAGAGAGAATCCTGAAGTTTCTAGCCAGCAACACGAGACCCTGACTAGGCAAAGGAATCCTCAGGAAAACGAACAAAGCAGCACGTGTCACAATTTCTGATTTCAACATAGAGGACGAAGCGCTAGGTACCGAAACGGCACAGTCTGGGCCCCAAAACAGGCATGAAGACCCGTGCAAAACAATTGAGAGCCCAGAGCCCAACTCAAACTTACATGGACAGCCCATTTTGGACCAGGGAGCCAAGTGGAGACAGCGGAGAAAGGAGAGTCTCTACAATAAACGGTGCTGGGAAGCCTGCACAGCCACATGGAACACAACGAGAGTACACCATGATGTTACACCTGGCACACACACCACCTGAAGTGGATTAAAGCCTTGAATGGCAGACTTGAAACCGTGAACCTTGTAGGAGAAGACCTAGGCAGAGTGCTCTTTGCCATCTGTCTGAGCCGCCTATTTGGAAGAAGCATGTCTGACTGGGCAAGGGCAACAAAGGAAACAAGAAACAAACGGGACCACATCAAATGCACACACTTCTGCCCACTCAAGGAAACCATCAACTGAATACTAAGACACCACAACAATTGGGAGAGGATGTTTGCAAACCACACATCGGACAAGGGGTGAAAAGCCCAAAGATACAATCAACTCGCACGTCTCCACAAGAAAAAAAACAAGCCAATGAAAACCTGGTCAAAAGATGGAAGCAGAGATTTCTCCGAAGAAGACAGAAAGAGGGCCAGTAGGTGCATGAAAACTTGTTCACCATCATGAAGTCTCAGGAAAATGCAAATCCAAACTGCAAGGCCATGGCAGCTCACTGTGGTCAGCATGGCTAGAAGGAAGCAGACAGGAAATAACAAGTGTCAGAGAGGAGGTGCAGAGAAGGGAAGCCTCCTGCACTGCTGGTGGGAGTGTAACCCGGTGCAGCCACGATGCCAAAGGTGTGGAACTGCCTCAGAAATTTAAGTATCCATGTCCCGTATGACCCAGCTATTAATCTGCCGCTTGCTTATCCAAAAAAGTCAGAAAGACTACCGCATAAAGACATGTGCATGGCTGTGTTCACCACAGTCTTACTCCTGATATCCAAGACTTGGAAAGCACCCTGGTGTCCAGCAAGGGATGATTGGAGAAGGAAGATGGGCTATAGCCACACAATGGTATACCACTCAGCCGGAACAAATGATGCAATCCAGCCATTTGTGACCACCAGAATGGCTGTGAGGGTTTTAGGGGAAGTGTAACAAGCCCCAGTGAGAAATTCAAATACCATAGAATCTCACTTACAAGGAGAAGAAAAAGCAAGCACTAACCAACAGGTGGCACTGAACATTTGTATGCGGGCTCCCAGAGGCAAAGAGGGGCGGTGACGGAGGGTGAAAGAGAAGATTAGGCACAAGTGTGTGGTGAGGGCCTGTGATTAGTCTTACACTGGTGAAGATGATGTAAGCTACACAGAAGTCTAAAGCAATGAGGATGTGAATCTGGAAGTTATAGTACGTTCTAATGCAGGGCCATGGCTATAAATTCACCTCAAATCAAAAATCCAAAAAGGGGTCCAGAATGATGTCATAAAGCTTTGGGGGCGGAAAGAGTTTACGGAAGGTGAACTTCCAAGGATGGAAAATCACCTCCAAATGCTTACAGATGCTACAGAAAGGCAGACCATTCCAAATAGGTGAAGAGGAATACTACGAAGAGAACATGATCAGTCCTAAACCCATGAACGAACGGAAAATGTTACCGTCCATGATGTTATTACTAATCACCTTCACGAATAATCCAAACAGGCCCACGTCTTCCCAAGTTCAGGCAAAAGGTTGGTCCAAAAGTACAATTCAGGGCCGGCCCTGTGGTGGAGCAGGTAAGTGCCCACATTCCGCTTGGGCGGCCCGGGCCTCACTGTTTCACATTACGAGTGCATATCACATTAGTAGTGTTAGGAAATATAGATTTCATGGTATGGTGCGGGCAGAGATCATAAATAAGCAGCAATTGTGAGGATACGTTATCAATACGCACAAGAAAAGGAACCATAAGAATATTACAATCTATGGAAGTATCTGGTACACTTCCCAAAGGCAGAAGGAAGGAAATCTTGTGACCTGCCAAGGTGGAATTGGCAGAGTGCCACGAGATGACACCATCATTGTGCATCAGAACATTCCCTGGGCAACTTCAACTTGTGAGGGAGTCCAGGACTTTTTCTGGGTAAGGTCCACCCATTTTGCCATCTACCCAAGATATAAGAGATAAAACCCAGGATAATCTTACAGGAGTGACACCAGTGTCTAGAGAGAATGTAGGAGCCCTTTCGAAGTTCAAGGAGAAAGATAGAAACTGACAACAATTGCAGAAAAAGGAAAACTATCCTACCTAGACAGGGTGAGGAGTCAGACTGGTCTGAGATGGCTGTGAAACTCTGTGTGCACGGAGGTTGTCAGGACAACTTCGAATTTTGAGGTCGCTTATGACATCACGGTGAACATGTCCCCCAGGGTGGCCGCATGGTTACAGTCTGAGGATTGGCCTAGGCTAGGCTATTAAAGGGACAGATACCCAGAAACAGGTTTGGCAAACAGAAAGCAGGCACAGAAACTAGAAGAGATAAAACAGAGTCTGATGCAAGGGATAAGAAAGGAACCCTAGGCCACAAGTGAGAATAGAGGGACAGGCACGGAGAGGAGAACATTGTCATCTATTCAAGTCTATGGGGAGGTCATGCTGATTCAAGCTTGCAACTTCATTGGAAACAAGTGGCCGGACTTGGCGTTCATCACACCTACAGTGCCCTTGTGCCTTAAGCATAATGCAAAGTCAAGAAAGATGTCTTGAGGACATTGAAGAGAAGAATCGATGCCTCCTTTCCAAGGCCCATAGCATTCTTTGCAGGTCAGTCTCTTTTTCCGAAGCTCTGGTGTCACGTGGGCCCACTGGGCACATGGTAATGTGTCCCAAGAGATGTCTTGGAAGCCTTGAAGGAATGGAGCCCTGTCACGCTTGGGGTATGTCTCTTTGTTTGGAAGTGCTCTACAAGGGTGCTGAAAAGCACCCTCTTCCACAGGGCTTCGTTCCTTCGTGAAGGCTGCCCTCCCAGGCTAGTGTGCTCTGTTTGCCTCCATCGAAATTCTCTCCCCCTACCTCTTGCCGTAGAAGGATTATTGATTATGTGTTTTGACACCATATGTAAGGAAGTTGCACGAAAATTAGAACTTTACAGTTGTGTTTCAAGAAAAATAAACAGGCCAGGGTAGAGGATGTAGGGCAAACAAATGGCACACCCTATAAAAATTAAGTAAGCCCGTATCTGGACGGAATCTAGGGGAACGTTCAAGGATCAGGGGTCAAGTTCGAAACTTCCCAAATCCGGAAAAGAGACAGAAAAATATCTTTCCTGGAGAGTGGAATTCATCCGATTTGTCTAAGTTGTCTTGGAAACATTGTGTCCGTGAAGGGGGTTGCCAGGACCACCTCGAATTTGGAGTTTCTGATCTCAGGATGTCAAACCAACCCACATGACCACGTGTTCTCAGTGCTTAGTTTGACCTAGGCTAGGATAGCCAAGAGTCCTACAAGTGACCGGTGCAAATTCAAGGACAACAACCAAGAGTCACGAAAGCACTCACACCTCACCCTAGAGAACATACAGCGATTAAAGAAATACAAACTAATCACTCGGAATGAAGGAGAACGGACTGATAAGCATGTCTAAGGGAGATAGCTGAGAAAGACCATGACGAGTATACTATGGAAAAGAAAAAGAGGACCCAGAAAATGGAAGGTGAACAGAAATCACACCTGAATTATCCACAATGAAAGATGATGTCCGTCTTTAGACAGACTCTGCTGGAACGTTTGAAAGTCAGAGAAATTCACAAGCCAAAAAACGGCAGCGAAGGTCAAGCATGGGCTAACTGGGAAGGGTGAGTTATGAGACTGCTCCAAGCAGGCTCTGAAACCTGTATCCAGGAAGCATGCTGGACCTCAGAGACACAATTATGACAAATCCTCTGACATCACAATGGACCCGAAAAACAACCTAGCCTCATCTACACAGTGCTAGAGTTGGGCTCACTAGTATATTTAACTCCCATTGCACTCAACTGCACGTTGCCACTGAACATGTAAGTGGCCGGCCGGTGGTGCAGTGGTGAGGTCCGCACCTTCTGGGTCTGTGGCCCAGTATGGGCTGGGTGGAATCCTCGGTTTGGGCCTCCTCACCACTGCTTCAGTTGTTCTGGTGCAGGCGTCCGAGGTAGAGTAGAGGCAGATGGGAAGGGACGTTGGACAGGGCCAGACTTCCACAGCAAATACAGGAGCATTGCCAGCAGATGTGAGCACAGCAATGCACTTGTGCCAAAACAAAACCAATTAAAAGTTGCAAAGAATAGAAAAACTGAAGCTAAGGAAAAAAAAAACAAAAAAACAGGAGCTTGCCATTACGAAGAATAGGATCTCTGTGAATAACCTTAGCAAAACAGGTGAATTCTATGTTAATTCAAAAACTAGCAAACCTTTGGGGAAAGAAACTCAAGAAGACACAAGAAAAAAAAAGATATCGAGGGATCTAGGAATGGAAGGATTAACACACTTGAAAGGTTCATACCGCAGTAAGGAATCTCTGGATTCCATGCAATCCCAGTCAAAGTTGCAGCAGTATTTGCCACAGAGAAGAAGAGAGAATCCTGAAGTTTCTAGCCAGCAACACGAGACCCTGACTAGGCAAAGGAATCCTCAGGAAAACGAACAAAGCAGCACGTGTCACAATTTCTGATTTCAACATAGAGGACGAAGCGCTAGGTACCGAAACGGCACAGTCTGGGCCCCAAAACAGGCATGAAGACCCGTGCAAAACAATTGAGAGCCCAGAGCCCAACTCAAACTTACATGGACAGCCCATTTTGGACCAGGGAGCCAAGTGGAGACAGCGGAGAAAGGAGAGTCTCTACAATAAACGGTGCTGGGAAGCCTGCACAGCCACATGGAACACAACGAGAGTACACCATGATGTTACACCTGGCACACACACCACCTGAAGTGGATTAAAGCCTTGAATGGCAGACTTGAAACCGTGAACCTTGTAGGAGAAGACCTAGGCAGAGTGCTCTTTGCCATCTGTCTGAGCCGCCTATTTGGAAGAAGCATGTCTGACTGGGCAAGGGCAACAAAGGAAACAAGAAACAAACGGGACCACATCAAATGCACACACTTCTGCCCACTCAAGGAAACCATCAACTGAATACTAAGACACCACAACAATTGGGAGAGGATGTTTGCAAACCACACATCGGACAAGGGGTGAAAAGCCCAAAGATACAATCAACTCGCACGTCTCCACAAGAAAAAAAACAAGCCAATGAAAACCTGGTCAAAAGATGGAAGCAGAGATTTCTCCGAAGAAGACAGAAAGAGGGCCAGTAGGTGCATGAAAACTTGTTCACCATCATTAAGTCTCAGGAAAATGCAAATCCAAACTGCAAGGCCATGGCAGCTCACTGTGGTCAGCATGGCTAGAAGGAAGCAGACAGGAAATAACAAGTGTCAGAGAGGAGGTGCAGAGAAGGGAAGCCTCCTGCACTGCTGGTGGGAGTGTAACCCGGTGCAGCCACGATGCCAAAGGTGTGGAACTGCCTCAGAAATTTAAGTATCCATGTCCCGTATGACCCAGCTATTAATCTGCCGCTTGCTTATCCAAAAAAGTCAGAAAGACTACCGCATAAAGACATGTGCATGGCTGTGTTCACCACAGTCTTACTCCTGATATCCAAGACTTGGAAAGCACCCTGGTGTCCAGCAAGGGATGATTGGAGAAGGAAGATGGGCTATAGCCACACAATGGTATACCACTCAGCCGGAACAAATGATGCAATCCAGCCATTTGTGACCACCAGAATGGCTGTGAGGGTTTTAGGGGAAGTGTAACAAGCCCCAGTGAGAAATTCAAATACCATAGAATCTCACTTACAAGGAGAAGAAAAAGCAAGCACTAACCAACAGGTGGCACTGAACATTTGTATGCGGGCTCCCAGAGGCAAAGAGGGGCGGTGACGGAGGGTGAAAGAGAAGATTAGGCACAAGTGTGTGGTGAGGGCCTGTGATTAGTCTTACACTGGTGAAGATGATGTAAGCTACACAGAAGTCTAAAGCAATGAGGATGTGAATCTGGAAGTTATAGTACGTTCTAATGCAGGGTCATGGCTATAAATTCACCTCAAATCAAAAATCCAAAAAGGGGTCCAGAATGATGTCATAAAGCTTTGGGGGCGGAAAGAGTTTACGGAAGGTGAACTTCCAAGGATGGAAAATCACCTCCAAATGCTTACAGATGCTACAGAAAGGCAGACCATTCCAAATAGGTGAAGAGGAATACTACGAAGAGAACATGATCAGTCCTAAACCCATGAACGAACGGAAAATGTTACCGTCCATGATGTTATTACTAATCACCTTCACGAATAATCCAAACAGGCCCACGTCTTCCCAAGTTCAGGCAAAAGGTTGGTCCAAAAGTACAATTCAGGGCCGGCCCTGTGGTGGAGCAGGTAAGTGCCCACATTCCGCTTGGGCGGCCCGGGCCTCACTGTTTCACATTACGAGTGCATATCACATTAGTAGTGTTAGGAAATATAGATTTCATGGTATGGTGCGGGCAGAGATCATAAATAACCAGCAATTGTGAGGATACGTTATCAATACGCACAAGAAAAGGAACCATAAGAATATTACAATCTATGGAAGTATCTGGTACACTTCCCAAAGGCAGAAGGAAGGAAAACTTGTGACCTGCCAAGGTGGAATTGGCAGAGTGCCACGAGATGACACCATCATCGTGCATCAGAACATTCCCTGGGCAACTTCAACTTGTGAGGGAGTCCAGGACTTTTTCTGGGTAAGGTCCACCCATTTTGCCATCTACCCAAGATATAAGAGATAAAACCCAGGATAATCTTACAGGAGTGACACCAGTGTCTAGAGAGAATGTAGGAGCCCTTTCGAAGTTCAAGGAGAAAGATAGAAACTGACAACAATTGCAGAAAAAGGAAAACTATCCTACCTAGACAGGGTGAGGAGTCAGACTGGTCTGAGATGGCTGTGAAACTCTGTGTGCACGGAGGTTGTCAGGACAACTTCGAATTTTGAGGTCGCTTATGACATCACGGTGAACATGTCCCCCAGGGTGGCCGCATGGTTACAGTCTGAGGATTGGCCTAGGCTAGGCTATTAAAGGGACAGATACCCAGAAACAGGTTTGGCAAACAGAAAGCAGGCACAGAAACTAGAAGAGATAAAACAGAGTCTGATGCAAGGGATAAGAAAGGAACCCTAGGCCACAAGTGAGAATAGAGGGACAGGCACGGAGAGGAGAACATTGTCATCTATTCAAGTCTATGGGGAGGTCATGCTGATTCAAGCTTGCAACTTCATTGGAAACAAGTGGCCGGACTTGGCGTTCATCACACCTACAGTGCCCTTGTGCCTTAAGCATAATGCAAAGTCAAGAAAGATGTCTTGAGGACATTGAAGAGAAGAATCGATGCCTCCTTTCCAAGGCCCATAGCATTCTTTGCAGGTCAGTCTCTTTTTCCGAAGCTCTGGTGTCACGTGGGCCCACTGGGCACATGGTAATGTGTCCCAAGAGATGTCTTGGAAGCCTTGAAGGAATGGAGCCCTGTCACGCTTGGGGTATGTCTCTTTGTTAGGAAGTGCTCTACAAGGGTGCTGAAAAGCACCCTCTTCCACAGGGCTTCGTTCCTTCGTGAAGGCTGCCCTCCCAGGCTAGTGTGCTCTGTTTGCCTCCATCGAAATTCTCTCCCCCTACCTCTTGCCGTAGAAGGATTATTGATTATGTGTTTTGACACCATATGTAAGGAAGTTGCACGAAAATTAGAACTTTACAGTTGTGTTTCAAGAAAAATAAACAGGCCAGGGTAGAGGATGTAGGGCAAACAAATGGCACACCCTATAAAAATTAAGTAAGCCCGTATCTGGACGGAATCTAGGGGAACGTTCAAGGATCAGGGGTCAAGTTCGAAACTTCCCAAATCCGGAAAAGAGACAGAAAAATATCTTTCCTGGAGAGTGGAATTCATCCGATTTGTCTAAGTTGTCTTGGAAACATTGTGTCCGTGAAGGGGGTTGCCAGGACCACCTCGAATTTGGAGTTTCTGATCTCAGGATGTCAAACCAACCCACATGACCACGTGTTCTCAGTGCTTAGTTTGACCTAGGCTAGGGTAGCCAAGAGTCCTACAAGTGACCGGTGCAAATTCAAGGACAACAACCAAGAGTCACGAAAGCACTCACACCTCACCCTAGAGAACATACAGCGATTAACGAAATACAAACTAATCCCTTGGAATGAAGGAGAACGGACTGATAAGCATGTCTAAGGGAGATAGCTGAGAAAGACCATGACGAGTATACTATGGAAAAGAAAAAGAGGACCCAGAAAATGGAAGGTGAACAGAAATCACACCTGAATTATCCACAATGAAAGATGATGTCCGTCTTTAGACAGACTCTGCTGGAACGTTTGAAAGTCAGAGAAATTCACAAGCCAAAAAACGGCAGCGAAGGTCAAGCATGGGCTAACTGGGAAGGGTGAGTTATGAGACTGCTCCAAGCAGGCTCTGAAACCTGTATCCAGGAAGCATGCTGGACCTCAGAGACACAATTATGACAAATCCTCTGACATCACAATGGACCCGAAAAACAACCTAGCCTCATCTACACAGTGCTAGAGTTGGGCTCACTAGTATATTTAACTCCCATTGCACTCAACTGCACGTTGCCACTGAACATGTAAGTGGCCGGCCGGTGGTGCAGTGGTGAGGTCCGCACCTTCTGGGTCTGTGGCCCAGTATGGGCTGGGTGGAATCCTCGGTTTGGGCCTCCTCACCACTGCTTCAGTTGTTCTGGTGCAGGCGTCCGAGGTAGAGTAGAGGCAGATGGGAAGGGACGTTGGACAGGGCCAGACTTCCACAGCAAATACAGGAGCATTGCCAGCAGATGTGAGCACAGCAATGCACTTGTGCCAAAACAAAACCAATTAAAAGTTGCAAAGAACAGAAAAACTGAAGCTAAGGAAAAAAAAAACAAAAAAACAGGAGCTTGCCATTACGAAGAATAGGATCTCGGTGAATAGCCTTAGCAAAACAGGTGAATTCTATGTTAATTCAAAAACTAGCAAACCTTTGGGGAAAGAAACTCAAGAAGACACAAGAAAAAAAAAGATATCGAGGGATCTAGGAATGGAAGGATTAACACACTTGAAAGGTTCATACCGCAGTAAGGAATCTCTGGATTCCATGCAATCCCAGTCAAAGTTGCAGCAGTATTTGCCACAGAGAAGAAGAGAGAATCCTGAAGTTTCTAGCCAGCAACACGAGACCCTGACTAGGCAAAGGAATCCTCAGGAAAACGAACAAAGCAGCACGTGTCACAATTTCTGATTTCAACATAGAGGACGAAGCGCTAGGTACCGAAACGGCACAGTCTGGGCCCCAAAACAGGCATGAAGACCCGTGCAAAACAATTGAGAGCCCAGAGCCCAACTCAAACTTACATGGACAGCCCATTTTGGACCAGGGAGCCAAGTGGAGACAGCGGAGAAAGGAGAGTCTCTACAATAAACGGTGCTGGGAAGCCTGCACAGCCACATGGAACACAACGAGAGTACACCATGATGTTACACCTGGCACACACACCACCTGAAGTGGATTAAAGCCTTGAATGGCAGACTTGAAACCGTGAACCTTGTAGGAGAAGACCTAGGCAGAGTGCTCTTTGCCATCTGTCTGAGCCGCCTATTTGGAAGAAGCATGTCTGACTGGGCAAGGGCAACAAAGGAAACAAGAAACAAACGGGACCACATCAAATGCACACACTTCTGCCCACTCAAGGAAACCATCAACTGAATACTAAGACACCACAACAATTGGGAGAGGATGTTTGCAAACCACACATCGGACAAGGGGTGAAAAGCCCAAAGATACAATCAACTCGCACGTCTCCACAAGAAAAAAAACAAGCCAATGAAAACCTGGTCAAAAGATGGAAGCAGAGATTTCTCCGAAGAAGACAGAAAGAGGGCCAGTAGGTGCATGAAAACTTGTTCACCATCATGAAGTCTCAGGAAAATGCAAATCCAAACTGCAAGGCCATGGCAGCTCACTGTGGTCAGCATGGCTAGAAGGAAGCAGACAGGAAATAACAAGTGTCAGAGAGGAGGTGCAGAGAAGGGAAGCCTCCTGCACTGCTGGTGGGAGTGTAACCCGGTGCAGCCACGATGCCAAAGGTGTGGAACTGCCTCAGAAGTTTAAGTATCCATGTCCCGTATGACCCAGCTATTAATCTGCCGCTTGCTTATCCAAAAAAGTCAGAAAGACTACCGCATAAAGACATGTGCATGGCTGTGTTCACCACAGTCTTACTCCGGATATCCAAGACTTGGAAAGCACCCTGGTGTCCAGCAAGGGATGATTGGAGAAGGAAGATGGGCTATAGCCACACAATGGTATACCACTCAGCCGGAACAAATGATGCAATCCAGCCATTTGTGACCACCAGAATGGCTGTGAGGGTTTTAGGGGAAGTGTAACAAGCCCCAGTGAGAAATTCAAATACCATAGAATCTCACTTACAAGGAGAAGAAAAAGCAAGCACTAACCAACAGGTGGCACTGAACATTTGTATGCGGGCTCCCAGAGGCAAAGAGGGGCGGTGACGGAGGGTGAAAGAGAAGATTAGGCACAAGTGTGTGGTGAGGGCCTGTGATTAGTCTTACACTGGTGAAGATGATGTAAGCTACACAGAAGTCTAAAGCAATGAGGATGTGAATCTGGAAGTTATAGTACGTTCTAATGCAGGGTCATGGCTATAAATTCACCTCAAATCAAAAATCCAAAAAGGGGTCCAGAATGATGTCATAAAGCTTTGGGGGCGGAAAGAGTTTACGGAAGGTGAACTTCCAAGGATGGAAAATCACCTCCAAATGCTTACAGATGCTACAGAAAGGCAGACCATTCCAAATAGGTGAAGAGGAATACTACGAAGAGAACATGATCAGTCCTAAACCCATGAACGAACGGAAAATGTTACCGTCCATGATGTTATTACTAATCACCTTCACGAATAATCCAAACAGGCCCACGTCTTCCCAAGTTCAGGCAAAAGGTTGGTCCAAAAGTACAATTCAGGGCCGGCCCTGTGGTGGAGCAGGTAAGTGCCCACATTCCGCTTGGGCGGCCCGGGCCTCACTGTTTCACATTACGAGTGCATATCACATTAGTAGTGTTAGGAAATATAGATTTCATGGTATGGTGCGGGCAGAGATCATAAATAACCAGCAATTGTGAGGATACGTTATCAATACGCACAAGAAAAGGAACCATAAGAATATTACAATCTATGGAAGTATCTGGTACACTTCCCAAAGGCAGAAGGAAGGAAAACTTGTGACCTGCCAAGGTGGAATTGGCAGAGTGCCACGAGATGACACCATCATCGTGCATCAGAACATTCCCTGGGCAACTTCAACTTGTGAGGGAGTCCAGGACTTTTTCTGGGTAAGGTCCACCCATTTTGCCATCTACCCAAGATATAAGAGATAAAACCCAGGATAATCTTACAGGAGTGACACCAGTGTCTAGAGAGAATGTAGGAGCCCTTTCGAAGTTCAAGGAGAAAGATAGAAACTGACAACAATTGCAGAAAAAGGAAAACTATCCTACCTAGACAGGGTGAGGAGTCAGACTGGTCTGAGATGGCTGTGAAACTCTGTGTGCACGGAGGTTGTCAGGACAACTTCGAATTTTGAGGTCGCTTATGACATCACGGTGAACATGTCCCCCAGGGTGGCCGCATGGTTACAGTCTGAGGATTGGCCTAGGCTAGGCTATTAAAGGGACAGATACCCAGAAACAGGTTTGGCAAACAGAAAGCAGGCACAGAAACTAGAAGAGATAAAACAGAGTCTGATGCAAGGGATAAGAAAGGAACCCTAGGCCACAAGTGAGAATAGAGGGACAGGCACGGAGAGGAGAACATTGTCATCTATTCAAGTCTATGGGGAGGTCATGCTGATTCAAGCTTGCAACTTCATTGGAAACAAGTGGCCGGACTTGGCGTTCATCACACCTACAGTGCCCTTGTGCCTTAAGCATAATGCAAAGTCAAGAAAGATGTCTTGAGGACATTGAAGAGAAGAATCGATGCCTCCTTTCCAAGGCCCATAGCATTCTTTGCAGGTCAGTCTCTTTTTCCGAAGCTCTGGTGTCACGTGGGCCCACTGGGCACATGGTAATGTGTCCCAAGAGATGTCTTGGAAGCCTTGAAGGAATGGAGCCCTGTCACGCTTGGGGTATGTCTCTTTGTTAGGAAGTGCTCTACAAGGGTGCTGAAAAGCACCCTCTTCCACAGGGCTTCGTTCCTTCGTGAAGGCTGCCCTCCCAGGCTAGTGTGCTCTGTTTGCCTCCATCGAAATTCTCTCCCCCACCTCTTGCCGTAGAAGGATTATTGATTATGTGTTTTGACACCATATGTAAGGAAGTTGCACGAAAATTAGAACTTTACAGTTGTGTTTCAAGAAAAATAAACAGGCCAGGGTAGAGGATGTAGGGCAAACAAATGGCACACCCTATAAAAATTAAGTAAGCCCGTATCTGGACGGAATCTAGGGGAACGTTCAAGGATCAGGGGTCAAGTTCGAAACTTCCCAAATCCGGAAAAGAGACAGAAAAATATCTTTCCTGGAGAGTGGAATTCATCCGATTTGTCTAAGTTGTCTTGGAAACATTGTGTCCGTGAAGGGGGTTGCCAGGACCACCTCGAATTTGGAGTTTCTGATCTCAGGATGTCAAACCAACCCACATGACCACGTGTTCTCAGTGCTTAGTTTGACCCAGGCTAGGGTAGCCAAGAGTCCTACAAGTGACCGGTGCAAATTCAAGGACAACAACCAAGAGTCACGAAAGCACTCACACCTCACCCTAGAGAACATACAGCGATTAAAGAAATACAAACTAATCCCTCGGAATGAAGGAGAACGGACTGATAAGCATGTCTAAGGGAGATAGCTGAGAAAGACCATGACGAGTATACTATGGAAAAGAAAAAGAGGACCCAGAAAATGGAAGGTGAACAGAAATCACACCTGAATTATCCACAATGAAAGATGATGTCCGTCTTTAGACAGACTCTGCTGGAACGTTTGAAAGTCAGAGAAATTCACAAGCCAAAAAACGGCAGCGAAGGTCAAGCATGGGCTAACTGGGAAGGGTGAGTTATGAGACTGCTCCAAGCAGGCTCTGAAACCTGTATCCAGGAAGCATGCTGGACCTCAGAGACACAATTATGACAAATCCTCTGACATCACAATGGACCCGAAAAACAACCTAGCCTCATCTACACAGTGCTAGAGTTGGGCTCACTAGTATATTTAACTCCCATTGCACTCAACTGCACGTTGCCACTGAACATGTAAGTGGCCGGCCGGTGGTGCAGTGGTGAGGTCCGCACCTTCTGGGTCTGTGGCCCAGTATGGGCTGGGTGGAATCCTCGGTTTGGGCCTCCTCACCACTGCTTCAGTTGTTCTGGTGCAGGCATCCGAGGTAGAGTAGAGGCAGATGGGAAGGGAGGTTGGACAGGGCCAGACTTCCACAGCAAATACAGGAGCATTGCCAGCAGATGTGAGCACAGCAATGCACTTGTGCCAAAACAAAACCAATTAAAAGTTGCAAAGAACAGAAAAACTGAAGCTAAGGAAAAAAAAAAACAAAAAAACAGGAGCTTCCCATTACGAAGAATAGGATCTCTGTGAATAACCTTAGCAAAACAGGTGAATTCTATGTTAATTCAAAAACTAGCAAACCTTTGGGGAAAGAAACTCAAGAAGACACAAGAAAAAAAAAGATATCGAGGGATGTAGGAATGGAAGGATTAACACACTTGAAAGGTTCATACCGCAGTAAGGAATCTCTGGATTCCATGCAATCCCAGTCAAAGTTGCAGCAGTATTTGCCACAGAGAAGAAGAGAGAATCCTGAAGTTTCTAGCCAGCAACACGAGACCCTGACTAGGCAAAGGAATCCTCAGGAAAACGAACAAAGCAGCACGTGTCACAATTTCTGATTTCAACATAGAGGACGAAGCGCTAGGTACCGAAACGGCACAGTCTGGGCCCCAAAACAGGCATGAAGACCCATGCAAAACAATTGAGAGCCCAGAGCCCAACTCAAACTTACATGGACAGCCCATTTTGGACCAGGGAGCCAAGTGGAGACAGCGGAGAAAGGAGAGTCTCTACAATAAACGGTGCTGGGAAGCCTGCACAGCCACATGGAACACAACGAGAGTACACCATGATGTTACACCTGGCACACACACCACCTGAAGTGGATTAAAGCCTTGAATGGCAGACTTGAAACCGTGAACCTTGTAGGAGAAGACCTAGGCAGAGTGCTCTTTGCCATCTGTCTGAGCCGCCTATTTGGAAGAAGCATGTCTGACTGGGCAAGGGCAACAAAGGAAACAAGAAACAAACGGGACCACATCAAATGCACACACTTCTGCCCACTCAAGGAAACCATCAACTGAATACTAAGACACCACAACAATTGGGAGAGGATGTTTGCAAACCACACATCGGACAAGGGGTGAAAAGCCCAAAGATACAATCAACTCGCACGTCTCCACAAGAAAAAAAACAAGCCAATGAAAACCTGGTCAAAAGATGGAAGCAGAGATTTCTCCGAAGAAGACAGAAAGAGGGCCAGTAGGTGCATGAAAACTTGTTCACCATCATTAAGTCTCAGGAAAATGCAAATCCAAACTGCAAGGCCATGGCAGCTCACTGTGGTCAGCATGGCTAGAAGGAAGCAGACAGGAAATAACAAGTGTCAGAGAGGAGGTGCAGAGAAGGGAAGCCTCCTGCACTGCTGGTGGGAGTGTAACCCGGTGCAGCCACGATGCCAAAGGTGTGGAACTGCCTCAGAAATTTAAGTATCCATGTCCCGTATGACCCAGCTATTAATCTGCCACTTGCTTATCCAAAAAAGTCAGAAAGACTACCGCATAAAGACATGTGCATGGCTGTGTTCACCACAGTCTTACTCCTGATATCCAAGACTTGGAAAGCACCCTGGTGTCCAGCAAGGGATGATTGGAGAAGGAAGATGGGCTATAGCCACACAATGGTATACCACTCAGCCGGAACAAATGATGCAATCCAGCCATTTGTGACCACCAGAATGGCTGTGAGGGTTTTAGGGGAAGTGTAACAAGCCCCAGTGAGAAATTCAAATACCATAGAATCTCACTTACAAGGAGAAGAAAAAGCAAGCACTAACCAACAGGTGGCACTGAACATTTGTATGCGGGCTCCCAGAGGCAAAGAGGGGCGGTGACGGAGGGTGAAAGAGAAGATTAGGCACAAGTGTGTGGTGAGGGCCTGTGATTAGTCTTACACTGGTGAAGATGATGTAAGCTACACAGAAGTCTAAAGCAATGAGGATGTGAATCTGGAAGTTATAGTACGTTCTAATGCAGGGTCATGGCTATAAATTCACCTCAAATCAAAAATCCAAAAAGGGGTCCAGAATGATGTCATAAAGCTTTGGGGGCGGAAAGAGTTTACGGAAGGTGAACTTCCAAGGATGGAAAATCACCTCCAAATGCTTACAGATGCTACAGAAAGGCAGACCATTCCAAATAGGTGAAGAGGAATACTACGAAGAGAACATGATCAGTCCTAAACCCATGAACGAACGGAAAATGTTACCGTCCATGATGTTATTACTAATCACCTTCACGAATAATCCAAACAGGCCCACGTCTTCCCAAGTTCAGGCAAAAGGTTGGTCCAAAAGTACAATTCAGGGCCGGCCCTGTGGTGGAGCAGGTAAGTGCCCACATTCCGCTTGGGCGGCCCGGGCCTCACTGTTTCACATTACGAGTGCATATCACATTAGTAGTGTTAGGAAATATAGATTTCATGGTATGGTGCTGGCAGAGATCATAAATAAGCAGAAATTGTGAGGATACGTTATCAATACGCACAAGAAAAGGAACCATAAGAATATTACAATCTATGGAAGTATCTGGTACACTTCCCAAAGGCAGAAGGAAGGAAATCTTGTGACCTGCCAAGGTGGAATTGGCAGAGTGCCACGAGATGACACCATCATCGTGCATCAGAACATTCCCTGGGCAACTTCAACTTGTGAGGGAGTCCAGGACTTTTTCTGGGTAAGGTCCACCCATTTTGCCATCTACCCAAGATATAAGAGATAAAACCCAGGATAATCTTACAGGAGTGACACCAGTGTCTAGAGAGAATGTAGGAGCCCTTTCGAAGTTCAAGGAGAAAGATAGAAACTGACAACAATTGCAGAAAAAGGAAAACTATCCTACCTAGACAGGGTGAGGAGTCAGACTGGTCTGAGATGGCTGTGAAACTCTGTGTGCACGGAGGTTGTCAGGACAACTTCGAATTTTGAGGTCGCTTATGACATCACGGTGAACATGTCCCCCAGGGTGGCCGCATGGTTACAGTCTGAGGATTGGCCTAGGCTAGGCTATTAAAGGGACAGATACCCAGAAACAGGTTTGGCAAACAGAAAGCAGGCACAGAAACTAGAAGAGATAAAACAGAGTCTGATGCAAGGGATAAGAAAGGAACCCTAGGCCACAAGTGAGAATAGAGGGACAGGCACGGAGAGGAGAACATTGTCATCTATTCAAGTCTATGGGGAGGTCATGCTGATTCAAGCTTGCAACTTCATTGGAAACAAGTGGCCGGACTTGGCGTTCATCACACCTACAGTGCCCTCGTGCCTTAAGCATAATGCAAAGTCAAGAAAGATGTCTTGAGGACATTGAAGAGAAGAATCGATGCCTCCTTTCCAAGGCCCATAGCATTCTTTGCAGGTCAGTCTCTTTTTCCGAAGCTCTGGTGTCACGTGGGCCCACTGGGCACATGGTAATGTGTCCCAAGAGATGTCTTGGAAGCCTTGAAGGAATGGAGCCCTGTCACGCTTGGGGTATGTCTCTTTGTTTGGAAGTGCTCTACAAGGGTGCTGAAAAGCACCCTCTTCCACAGGGCTTCGTTCCTTCGTGAAGGCTGCCCTCCCAGGCTAGTGTGCTCTGTTTGCCTCCATCGAAATTCTCTCCCCCTACCTCTTGCCGTAGAAGGATTATTGATTATGTGTTTTGACACCATATGTAAGGAAGTTGCACGAAAATTAGAACTTTACAGTTGTGTTTCAAGAAAAATAAACAGGCCAGGGTAGAGGATGTAGGGCAAACAAATGGCACACCCTATAAAAATTAAGTAAGCCCGTATCTGGACGGAATCTAGGGGAACGTTCAAGGATCAGGGGTCAAGTTCGAAACTTCCCAAATCCGGAAAAGAGACAGAAAAATATCTTTCCTGGAGAGTGGAATTCATCCGATTTGTCTAAGTTGTCTTGGAAACATTGTGTCCGTGAAGGGGGTTGCCAGGACCACCTCGAATTTGGAGTTTCTGATCTCAGGATGTCAAACCAACCCACATGACCACGTGTTCTCAGTGCTTAGTTTGACCTTGGCTAGGGTAGCCAAGAGTCCTACAAGTGACCGGTGCAAATTCAAGGACAACAACCAAGAGTCACGAAAGCACTCACACCTCACCCTAGAGAACATACAGCGATTAAAGAAATACAAACTAATCCCTCGGAATGAAGGAGAACGGACTGATAAGCATGTCTAAGGGAGATAGCTGAGAAAGACCATGACGAGTATACTATGGAAAAGAAAAAGAGGACCCAGAAAATGGAAGGTGAACAGAAATCACACCTGAATTATCCACAATGAAAGATGATGTCCGTCTTTAGACAGACTCTGCTGGAACGTTTGAAAGTCAGAGAAATTCACAAGCCAAAAAACGGCAGCGAAGGTCAAGCATGGGCTAACTGGGAAGGGTGAGTTATGAGACTGCTCCAAGCAGGCTCTGAAACCTGTATCCAGGAAGCATGCTGGACCTCAGAGACACAATTATGACAAATCCTCTGACATCACAATGGACCCGAAAAACAACCTAGCCTCATCTACACAGTGCTAGAGTTGGGCTCACTAGTATATTTAACTCCCATTGCACTCAACTGCACGTTGCCACTGAACATGTAAGTGGCCGGCCGGTGGTGCAGTGGTGAGGTCCGCACCTTCTGGGTCTGTGGCCCAGTATGGGCTGGGTGGAATCCTCGGTTTGGGCCTCCTCACCACTGCTTCAGTTGTTCTGGTGCAGGCATCCGAGGTAGAGTAGAGGCAGATGGGAAGGGAGGTTGGACAGGGCCAGACTTCCACAGCAAATACAGGAGCATTGCCAGCAGATGTGAGCACAGCAATGCACTTGTGCCAAAACAAAACCAATTAAAAGTTGCAAAGAACAGAAAAACTGAAGCTAAGGAAAAAAAAAAAACAAAAAAACAGGAGCTTCCCATTACGAAGAATAGGATCTCTGTGAATAACCTTAGCAAAACAGGTGAATTCTATGTTAATTCAAAAACTAGCAAACCTTTGGGGAAAGAAGCTCAAGAAGACACAAGAAAAAAAAAGATATCGAGGGATCTAGGAATGGAAGGATTAACACACTTGAAAGGTTCATACCGCAGTAAGGAATCTCTGGATTCCATGCAATCCCAGTCAAAGTTGCAGCAGTATTTGCCACAGAGAAGAAGAGAGAATCCTGAAGTTTCCAGCCAGCAACACGAGACCCTGACTAGGCAAAGGAATCCTCAGGAAAACGAACAAAGCAGCACGTGTCACAATTTCTGATTTCAACATAGAGGACGAAGCGCTAGGTACCGAAACGGCACAGTCTGGGCCCCAAAACAGGCATGAAGACCCGTGCAAAACAATTGAGAGCCCAGAGCCCAACTCAAACTTACATGGACAGCCCATTTTGGACCAGGGAGCCAAGTGGAGACAGCGGAGAAAGGAGAGTCTCTACAATAAACGGTGCTGGGAAGCCTGCACAGCCACATGGAACACAACGAGAGTACACCATGATGTTACACCTGGCACACACACCACCTGAAGTGGATTAAAGCCTTGAATGGCAGACTTGAAACCGTGAACCTTGTAGGAGAAGACCTAGGCAGAGTGCTCTTTGCCATCTGTCTGAGCCGCCTATTTGGAAGAAGCATGTCTGACTGGGCAAGGGCAACAAAGGAAACAAGAAACAAACGGGACCACATCAAATGCACACACTTCTGCCCACTCAAGGAAACCATCAACTGAATACTAAGACACCACAACAATTGGGAGAGGATGTTTGCAAACCACACATCGGACAAGGGGTGAAAAGCCCAAAGATACAATCAACTCGCACGTCTCCACAAGAAAAAAAACAAGCCAATGAAAACCTGGTCAAAAGATGGAAGCAGAGATTTCTCCGAAGAAGACAGAAAGAGGGCCAGTAGGTGCATGAAAACTTGTTCACCATCATTAAGTCTCAGGAAAATGCAAATCCAAACTGCAAGGCCATGGCAGCTCACTGTGGTCAGCATGGCTAGAAGGAAGCAGACAGGAAATAACAAGTGTCAGAGAGGAGGTGCAGAGAAGGGAAGCCTCCTGCACTGCTGGTGGGAGTGTAACCCGGTGCAGCCACGATGCCAAAGGTGTGGAACTGCCTCAGAAGTTTAAGTATCCATGTCCCGTATGACCCAGCTATTAATCTGCCGCTTGCTTATCCAAAAAAGTCAGAAAGACTACCGCATAAAGACATGTGCATGGCTGTGTTCACCACAGTCTTACTCCGGATATCCAAGACTTGGAAAGCACCCTGGTGTCCAGCAAGGGATGATTGGAGAAGGAAGATGGGCTATAGCCACACAATGGTATACCACTCAGCCGGAACAAATGATGCAATCCAGCCATTTGTGACCACCAGAATGGCTGTGAGGGTTTTAGGGGAAGTGTAACAAGCCCCAGTGAGAAATTCAAATACCATAGAATCTCACTTACAAGGAGAAGAAAAAGCAAGCACTAACCAACAGGTGGCACTGAACATTTGTATGCGGGCTCCCAGAGGCAAAGAGGGGCGGTGACGGAGGGTGAAAGAGAAGATTAGGCACAAGTGTGTGGTGAGGGCCTGTGATTAGTCTTACACTGGTGAAGATGATGTAAGCTACACAGAAGTCTAAAGCAATGAGGATGTGAATCTGGAAGTTATAGTACGTTCTAATGCAGGGTCATGGCTATAAATTCACCTCAAATCAAAAATCCAAAAAGGGGTCCAGAATGATGTCATAAAGCTTTGGGGGCGGAAAGAGTTTACGGAAGGTGAACTTCCAAGGATGGAAAATCACCTCCAAATGCTTACAGATGCTACAGAAAGGCAGACCATTCCAAATAGGTGAAGAGGAATACTACGAAGAGAACATGATCAGTCCTAAACCCATGAACGAACGGAAAATGTTACCGTCCATGATGTTATTACTAATCACCTTCACGAATAATCCAAACAGGCCCACGTCTTCCCAAGTTCAGGCAAAAGGTTGGTCCAAAAGTACAATTCAGGGCCGGCCCTGTGGTGGAGCAGGTAAGTGCCCACATTCCGCTTGGGCGGCCCGGGCCTCACTGTTTCACATTACGAGTGCATATCACATTAGTAGTGTTAGGAAATATAGATTTCATGGTATGGTGCGGGCAGAGATCATAAATAACCAGCAATTGTGAGGATACGTTATCAATACGCACAAGAAAAGGAACCATAAGAATATTACAATCTATGGAAGTATCTGGTACACTTCCCAAAGGCAGAAGGAAGGAAAACTTGTGACCTGCCAAGGTGGAATTGGCAGAGTGCCACGAGATGACACCATCATCGTGCATCAGAACATTCCCTGGGCAACTTCAACTTGTGAGGGAGTCCAGGACTTTTTCTGGGTAAGGTCCACCCATTTTGCCATCTACCCAAGATATAAGAGATAAAACCCAGGATAATCTTACAGGAGTGACACCAGTGTCTAGAGAGAATGTAGGAGCCCTTTCGAAGTTCAAGGAGAAAGATAGAAACTGACAACAATTGCAGAAAAAGGAAAACTATCCTACCTAGACAGGGTGAGGAGTCAGACTGGTCTGAGATGGCTGTGAAACTCTGTGTGCACGGAGGTTGTCAGGACAACTTCGAATTTTGAGGTCGCTTATGACATCACGGTGAACATGTCCCCCAGGGTGGCCGCATGGTTACAGTCTGAGGATTGGCCTAGGCTAGGCTATTAAAGGGACAGATACCCAGAAACAGGTTTGGCAAACAGAAAGCAGGCACAGAAACTAGAAGAGATAAAACAGAGTCTGATGCAAGGGATAAGAAAGGAACCCTAGGCCACAAGTGAGAATAGAGGGACAGGCACGGAGAGGAGAACATTGTCATCTATTCAAGTCTATGGGGAGGTCATGCTGATTCAAGCTTGCAACTTCATTGGAAACAAGTGGCCGGACTTGGCGTTCATCACACCTACAGTGCCCTCGTGCCTTAAGCATAATGCAAAGTCAAGAAAGATGTCTTGAGGACATTGAAGAGAAGAATCGATGCCTCCTTTCCAAGGCCCATAGCATTCTTTGAAGGTCAGTCTCTTTTTCCGAAGCTCTGGTGTCACGTGGGCCCACTGGGCACATGGTAATGTGTCCCAAGAGATGTCTTGGAAGCCTTGAAGGAATGGAGCCCTGTCACGCTTGGGGTATGTCTCTTTGTTTGGAAGTGCTCTACAAGGGTGCTGAAAAGCACCCTCTTCCACAGGGCTTCGTTCCTTCGTGAAGGCTGCCCTCCCAGGCTAGTGTGCTCTGTTTGCCTCCATCGAAATTCTCTCCCCCTACCTCTTGCCGTAGAAGGATTATTGATTATGTGTTTTGACACCATATGTAAGGAAGTTGCACGAAAATTAGAACTTTACAGTTGTGTTTCAAGAAAAATAAACAGGCCAGGGTAGAGGATGTAGGGCAAACAAATGGCACACCCTATAAAAATTAAGTAAGCCCGTATCTGGACGGAATCTAGGGGAACGTTCAAGGATCAGGGGTCAAGTTCGAAACTTCCCAAATCCGGAAAAGAGACAGAAAAATATCTTTCCTGGAGAGTGGAATTCATCCGATTTGTCTAAGTTGTCTTGGAAACATTGTGTCCGTGAAGGGGGTTGCCAGGACCACCTCGAATTTGGAGTTTCTGATCTCAGGATGTCAAACCAACCCACATGACCACGTGTTCTCAGTGCTTAGTTTGACCTAGGCTAGGATAGCCAAGAGTCCTACAAGTGACCGGTGCAAATTCAAGGACAACAACCAAGAGTCACGAAAGCACTCACACCTCACCCTAGAGAACATACAGCGATTAAAGAAATACAAACTAATCCCTTGGAATGAAGGAGAACGGACTGATAAGCATGTCTAAGGGAGATAGCTGAGAAAGACCATGACGAGTATACTATGGAAAAGAAAAAGAGGACCCAGAAAATGGAAGGTGAACAGAAATCACACCTGAATTATCCACAATGAAAGATGATGTCCGTCTTTAGACAGACTCTGCTGGAACGTTTGAAAGTCAGAGAAATTCACAAGCCAAAAAACGGCAGCGAAGGTCAAGCATGGGCTAACTGGGAAGGGTGAGTTATGAGACTGCTCCAAGCAGGCTCTGAAACCTGTATCCAGGAAGCATGCTGGACCTCAGAGACACAATTATGACAAATCCTCTGACATCACAATGGACCCGAAAAACAACCTAGCCTCATCTACACAGTGCTAGAGTTGGGCTCACTAGTATATTTAACTCCCATTGCACTCAACTGCACGTTGCCACTGAACATGTAAGTGGCCGGCCGGTGGTGCAGTGGTGAGGTCCGCACCTTCTGGGTCTGTGGCCCAGTATGGGCTGGGTGGAATCCTCGGTTTGGGCCTCCTCACCACTGCTTCAGTTGTTCTGGTGCAGGCGTCCGAGGTAGAGTAGAGGCAGATGGGAAGGGACGTTGGACAGGGCCAGACTTCCACAGCAAATACAGGAGCATTGCCAGCAGATGTGAGCACAGCAATGCACTTGTGCCAAAACAAAACCAATTAAAAGTTGCAAAGAACAGAAAAACTGAAGCTAAGGAAAAAAAAAAACAAAAAAACAGGAGCTTCCCATTACGAAGAATAGGATCTCTGTGAATAACCTTAGCAAAACAGGTGAATTCTATGTTAATTCAAAAACTAGCAAACCTTTGGGGAAAGAAGCTCAAGAAGACACAAGAAAAAAAAAGATATCGAGGGATCTAGGAATGGAAGGATTAACACACTTGAAAGGTTCATACCGCAGTAAGGAATCTCTGGATTCCATGCAATCCCAGTCAAAGTTGCAGCAGTATTTGCCACAGAGAAGAAGAGAGAATCCTGAAGTTTCCAGCCAGCAACACGAGACCCTGACTAGGCAAAGGAATCCTCAGGAAAACGAACAAAGCAGCACGTGTCACAATTTCTGATTTCAACATAGAGGACGAAGCGCTAGGTACCGAAACGGCACAGTCTGGGCCCCAAAACAGGCATGAAGACCCGTGCAAAACAATTGAGAGCCCAGAGCCCAACTCAAACTTACATGGACAGCCCATTTTGGACCAGGGAGCCAAGTGGAGACAGCGGAGAAAGGAGAGTCTCTACAATAAACGGTGCTGGGAAGCCTGCACAGCCACATGGAACACAACGAGAGTACACCATGATGTTACACCTGGCACACACACCACCTGAAGTGGATTAAAGCCTTGAATGGCAGACTTGAAACCGTGAACCTTGTAGGAGAAGACCTAGGCAGAGTGCTCTTTGCCATCTGTCTGAGCCGCCTATTTGGAAGAAGCATGTCTGACTGGGCAAGGGCAACAAAGGAAACAAGAAACAAACGGGACCACATCAAATGCACACACTTCTGCCCACTCAAGGAAACCATCAACTGAATACTAAGACACCACAACAATTGGGAGAGGATGTTTGCAAACCACACATCGGACAAGGGGTGAAAAGCCCAAAGATACAATCAACTCGCACGTCTCCACAAGAAAAAAAACAAGCCAATGAAAACCTGGTCAAAAGATGGAAGCAGAGATTTCTCCGAAGAAGACAGAAAGAGGGCCAGTAGGTGCATGAAAACTTGTTCACCATCATGAAGTCTCAGGAAAATGCAAATCCAAACTGCAAGGCCATGGCAGCTCACTGTGGTCAGCATGGCTAGAAGGAAGCAGACAGGAAATAACAAGTGTCAGAGAGGAGGTGCAGAGAAGGGAAGCCTCCTGCACTGCTGGTGGGAGTGTAACCCGGTGCAGCCACGATGCCAAAGGTGTGGAACTGCCTCAGAAATTTAAGTATCCATGTCCCGTATGACCCAGCTATTAATCTGCCGCTTGCTTATCCAAAAAAGTCAGAAAGACTACCGCATAAAGACATGTGCATGGCTGTGTTCACCACAGTCTTACTCCGGATATCCAAGACTTGGAAAGCACCCTGGTGTCCAGCAAGGGATGATTGGAGAAGGAAGATGGGCTATAGCCACACAATGGTATACCACTCAGCCGGAACAAATGATGCAATCCAGCCATTTGTGACCACCAGAATGGCTGTGAGGGTTTTAGGGGAAGTGTAACAAGCCCCAGTGAGAAATTCAAATACCATAGAATCTCACTTACAAGGAGAAGAAAAAGCAAGCACTAACCAACAGGTGGCACTGAACATTTGTATGCGGGCTCCCAGAGGCAAAGAGGGGCGGTGACGGAGGGTGAAAGAGAAGATTAGGCACAAGTGTGTGGTGAGGGCCTGTGATTAGTCTTACACTGGTGAAGATGATGTAAGCTACACAGAAGTCTAAAGCAATGAGGATGTGAATCTGGAAGTTATAGTACGTTCTAATGCAGGGTCATGGCTATAAATTCACCTCAAATCAAAAATCCAAAAAGGGGTCCAGAATGATGTCATAAAGCTTTGGGGGCGGAAAGAGTTTACGGAAGGTGAACTTCCAAGGATGGAAAATCACCTCCAAATGCTTACAGATGCTACAGAAAGGCAGACCATTCCAAATAGGTGAAGAGGAATACTACGAAGAGAACATGATCAGTCCTAAACCCATGAACGAACGGAAAATGTTACCGTCCATGATGTTATTACTAATCACCTTCACGAATAATCCAAACAGGCCCACGTCTTCCCAAGTTCAGGCAAAAGGTTGGTCCAAAAGTACAATTCAGGGCCGGCCCTGTGGTGGAGCAGGTAAGTGCCCACATTCCGCTTGGGCGGCCCGGGCCTCACTGTTTCACATTACGAGTGCATATCACATTAGTAGTGTTAGGAAATATAGATTTCATGGTATGGTGCGGGCAGAGATCATAAATAAGCAGCAATTGTGAGGATACGTTATCAATACGCACAAGAAAAGGAACCATAAGAATATTACAATCTATGGAAGTATCTGGTACACTTCCCAAAGGCAGAAGGAAGGAAAACTTGTGACCTGCCAAGGTGGAATTGGCAGAGTGCCACGAGATGACACCATCATCGTGCATCAGAACATTCCCTGGGCAACTTCAACTTGTGAGGGAGTCCAGGACTTTTTCTGGGTAAGGTCCACCCATTTTGCCATCTACCCAAGATATAAGAGATAAAACCCAGGATAATCTTACAGGAGTGACACCAGTGTCTAGAGAGAATGTAGGAGCCCTTTCGAAGTTCAAGGAGAAAGATAGAAACTGACAACAATTGCAGAAAAAGGAAAACTATCCTACCTAGACAGGGTGAGGAGTCAGACTGGTCTGAGATGGCTGTGAAACTCTGTGTGCACGGAGGTTGTCAGGACAACTTCGAATTTTGAGGTCGCTTATGACATCACGGTGAACATGTCCCCCAGGGTGGCCGCATGGTTACAGTCTGAGGATTGGCCTAGGCTAGGCTATTAAAGGGACAGATACCCAGAAACAGGTTTGGCAAACAGAAAGCAGGCACAGAAACTAGAAGAGATAAAACAGAGTCTGATGCAAGGGATAAGAAAGGAACCCTAGGCCACAAGTGAGAATAGAGGGACAGGCACGGAGAGGAGAACATTGTCATCTATTCAAGTCTATGGGGAGGTCATGCTGATTCAAGCTTGCAACTTCATTGGAAACAAGTGGCCGGACTTGGCGTTCATCACACCTACAGTGCCCTCGTGCCTTAAGCATAATGCAAAGTCAAGAAAGATGTCTTGAGGACATTGAAGAGAAGAATCGATGCCTCCTTTCCAAGGCCCATAGCATTCTTTGAAGGTCAGTCTCTTTTTCCGAAGCTCTGGTGTCACGTGGGCCCACTGGGCACATGGTAATGTGTCCCAAGAGATGTCTTGGAAGCCTTGAAGGAATGGAGCCCTGTCACGCTTGGGGTATGTCTCTTTGTTTGGAAGTGCTCTACAAGGGTGCTGAAAAGCACCCTCTTCCACAGGGCTTCGTTCCTTCGTGAAGGCTGCCCTCCCAGGCTAGTGTGCTCTGTTTGCCTCCATCGAAATTCTCTCCCCCTACCTCTTGCTGTAGAAGGATTATTGATTATGTGTTTTGACACCATATGTAAGGAAGTTGCACGAAAATTAGAACTTTACAGTTGTGTTTCAAGAAAAATAAACAGGCCAGGGTAGAGGATGTAGGGCAAACAAATGGCACACCCTATAAAAATTAAGTAAGCCCGTATCTGGACGGAATCTAGGGGAACGTTCAAGGATCAGGGGTCAAGTTCGAAACTTCCCAAATCCGGAAAAGAGACAGAAAAATATCTTTCCTGGAGAGTGGAATTCATCCGATTTGTCTAAGTTGTCTTGGAAACATTGTGTCCGTGAAGGGGGTTGCCAGGACCACCTCGAATTTGGAGTTTCTGATCTCAGGATGTCAAACCAACCCACATGACCACGTGTTCTCAGTGCTTAGTTTGACCTAGGCTAGGATAGCCAAGAGTCCTACAAGTGACCGGTGCAAATTCAAGGACAACAACCAAGAGTCACGAAAGCACTCACACCTCACCCTAGAGAACATACAGCGATTAAAGAAATACAAACTAATCACTCGGAATGAAGGAGAACGGACTGATAAGCATGTCTAAGGGAGATAGCTGAGAAAGACCATGACGAGTATACTATGGAAAAGAAAAAGAGGACCCAGAAAATGGAAGGTGAACAGAAATCACACCTGAATTATCCACAATGAAAGATGATGTCCGTCTTTAGACAGACTCTGCTGGAACGTTTGAAAGTCAGAGAAATTCACAAGCCAAAAAACGGCAGCGAAGGTCAAGCATGGGCTAACTGGGAAGGGTGAGTTATGAGACTGCTCCAAGCAGGCTCTGAAACCTGTATCCAGGAAGCATGCTGGACCTCAGAGACACAATTATGACAAATCCTCTGACATCACAATGGACCCGAAAAACAACCTAGCCTCATCTACACAGTGCTAGAGTTGGGCTCACTAGTATATTTAACTCCCGTTGCACTCAACTGCACGTTGCCACTGAACATGTAAGTGGCCGGCCGGTGGTGCAGTGGTGAGGTCCGCACCTTCTGGGTCTGTGGCCCAGTATGGGCTGGGTGGAATCCTCGGTTTGGGCCTCCTCACCACTGCTTCAGTTGTTCTGGTGCAGGCGTCCGAGGTAGAGTAGAGGCAGATGGGAAGGGACGTTGGACAGGGCCAGACTTCCACAGCAAATACAGGAGCATTGCCAGCAGATGTGAGCACAGCAATGCACTTGTGCCAAAACAAAACCAATTAAAAGTTGCAAAGAACAGAAAAACTGAAGCTAAGGAAAAAAAAAAACAAAAAAACAGGAGCTTCCCATTACGAAGAATAGGATCTCTGTGAATAACCTTAGCAAAACAGGTGAATTCTATGTTAATTCAAAAACTAGCAAACCTTTGGGGAAAGAAGCTCAAGAAGACACAAGAAAAAAAAAGATATCGAGGGATCTAGGAATGGAAGGATTAACACACTTGAAAGGTTCATACCGCAGTAAGGAATCTCTGGATTCCATGCAATCCCAGTCAAAGTTGCAGCAGTATTTGCCACAGAGAAGAAGAGAGAATCCTGAAGTTTCCAGCCAGCAACACGAGACCCTGACTAGGCAAAGGAATCCTCAGGAAAACGAACAAAGCAGCACGTGTCACAATTTCTGATTTCAACATAGAGGACGAAGCGCTAGGTACCGAAACGGCACAGTCTGGGCCCCAAAACAGGCATGAAGACCCGTGCAAAACAATTGAGAGCCCAGAGCCCAACTCAAACTTACATGGACAGCCCATTTTGGACCAGGGAGCCAAGTGGAGACAGCGGAGAAAGGAGAGTCTCTACAATAAACGGTGCTGGGAAGCCTGCACAGCCACATGGAACACAACGAGAGTACACCATGATGTTACACCTGGCACACACACCACCTGAAGTGGATTAAAGCCTTGAATGGCAGACTTGAAACCGTGAACCTTGTAGGAGAAGACCTAGGCAGAGTGCTCTTTGCCATCTGTCTGAGCCGCCTATTTGGAAGAAGCATGTCTGACTGGGCAAGGGCAACAAAGGAAACAAGAAACAAACGGGACCACATCAAATGCACACACTTCTGCCCACTCAAGGAAACCATCAACTGAATACTAAGACACCACAACAATTGGGAGAGGATGTTTGCAAACCACACATCGGACAAGGGGTGAAAAGCCCAAAGATACAATCAACTCGCACGTCTCCACAAGAAAAAAAACAAGCCAATGAAAACCTGGTCAAAAGATGGAAGCAGAGATTTCTCCGAAGAAGACAGAAAGAGGGCCAGTAGGTGCATGAAAACTTGTTCACCATCATTAAGTCTCAGGAAAATGCAAATCCAAACTGCAAGGCCATGGCAGCTCACTGTGGTCAGCATGGCTAGAAGGAAGCAGACAGGAAATAACAAGTGTCAGAGAGGAGGTGCAGAGAAGGGAAGCCTCCTGCACTGCTGGTGGGAGTGTAACCCGGTGCAGCCACGATGCCAAAGGTGTGGAACTGCCTCAGAAATTTAAGTATCCATGTCCCGTATGACCCAGCTATTAATCTGCCGCTTGCTTATCCAAAAAAGTCAGAAAGACTACCGCATAAAGACATGTGCATGGCTGTGTTCACCACAGTCTTACTCCTGATATCCAAGACTTGGAAAGCACCCTGGTGTCCAGCAAGGGATGATTGGAGAAGGAAGATGGGCTATAGCCACACAATGGTATACCACTCAGCCGGAACAAATGATGCAATCCAGCCATTTGTGACCACCAGAATGGCTGTGAGGGTTTTAGGGGAAGTGTAACAAGCCCCAGTGAGAAATTCAAATACCATAGAATCTCACTTACAAGGAGAAGAAAAAGCAAGCACTAACCAACAGGTGGCACTGAACATTTGTATGCGGGCTCCCAGAGGCAAAGAGGGGCGGTGACGGAGGGTGAAAGAGAAGATTAGGCACAAGTGTGTGGTGAGGGCCTGTGATTAGTCTTACACTGGTGAAGATGATGTAAGCTACACAGAAGTCTAAAGCAATGAGGATGTGAATCTGGAAGTTATAGTACGTTCTAATGCAGGGCCATGGCTATAAATTCACCTCAAATCAAAAATCCAAAAAGGGGTCCAGAATGATGTCATAAAGCTTTGGGGGCGGAAAGAGTTTACGGAAGGTGAACTTCCAAGGATGGAAAATCACCTCCAAATGCTTACAGATGCTACAGAAAGGCAGACCATTCCAAATAGGTGAAGAGGAATACTACGAAGAGAACATGATCAGTCCTAAACCCATGAACGAACGGAAAATGTTACCGTCCATGATGTTATTACTAATCACCTTCACGAATAATCCAAACAGGCCCACGTCTTCCCAAGTTCAGGCAAAAGGTTGGTCCAAAAGTACAATTCAGGGCCGGCCCTGTGGTGGAGCAGGTAAGTGCCCACATTCCGCTTGGGCGGCCCGGGCCTCACTGTTTCACATTACGAGTGCATATCACATTAGTAGTGTTAGGAAATATAGATTTCATGGTATGGTGCGGGCAGAGATCATAAATAAGCAGCAATTGTGAGGATACGTTATCAATACGCACAAGAAAAGGAACCATAAGAATATTACAATCTATGGAAGTATCTGGTACACTTCCCAAAGGCAGAAGGAAGGAAAACTTGTGACCTGCCAAGGTGGAATTGGCAGAGTGCCACGAGATGACACCATCATCGTGCATCAGAACATTCCCTGGGCAACTTCAACTTGTGAGGGAGTCCAGGACTTTTTCTGGGTAAGGTCCACCCATTTTGCCATCTACCCAAGATATAAGAGATAAAACCCAGGATAATCTTACAGGAGTGACACCAGTGTCTAGAGAGAATGTAGGAGCCCTTTCGAAGTTCAAGGAGAAAGATAGAAACTGACAACAATTGCAGAAAAAGGAAAACTATCCTACCTAGACAGGGTGAGGAGTCAGACTGGTCTGAGATGGCTGTGAAACTCTGTGTGCACGGAGGTTGTCAGGACAACTTCGAATTTTGAGGTCGCTTATGACATCACGGTGAACATGTCCCCCAGGGTGGCCGCATGGTTACAGTCTGAGGATTGGCCTAGGCTAGGCTATTAAAGGGACAGATACCCAGAAACAGGTTTGGCAAACAGAAAGCAGGCACAGAAACTAGAAGAGATAAAACAGAGTCTGATGCAAGGGATAAGAAAGGAACCCTAGGCCACAAGTGAGAATAGAGGGACAGGCACGGAGAGGAGAACATTGTCATCTATTCAAGTCTATGGGGAGGTCATGCTGATTCAAGCTTGCAACTTCATTGGAAACAAGTGGCCGGACTTGGCGTTCATCACACCTACAGTGCCCTCGTGCCTTAAGCATAATGCAAAGTCAAGAAAGATGTCTTGAGGACATTGAAGAGAAGAATCGATGCCTCCTTTCCAAGGCCCATAGCATTCTTTGAAGGTCAGTCTCTTTTTCCGAAGCTCTGGTGTCACGTGGGCCCACTGGGCACATGGTAATGTGTCCCAAGAGATGTCTTGGAAGCCTTGAAGGAATGGAGCCCTGTCACGCTTGGGGTATGTCTCTTTGTTAGGAAGTGCTCTACAAGGGTGCTGAAAAGCACCCTCTTCCACAGGGCTTCGTTCCTTCGTGAAGGCTGCCCTCCCAGGCTAGTGTGCTCTGTTTGCCTCCATCGAAATTCTCTCCCCCTACCTCTTGCCGTAGAAGGATTATTGATTATGTGTTTTGACACCATATGTAAGGAAGTTGCTCGAAAATTAGAACTTTACAGTTGTGTTTCAAGAAAAATAAACAGGCCAGGGTAGAGGATGTAGGGCAAACAAATGGCACACCCTATAAAAATTAAGTAAGCCCGTATCTGGACGGAATCTAGGGGAACGTTCAAGGATCAGGGGTCAAGTTCGAAACTTCCCAAATCCGGAAAAGAGACAGAAAAATATCTTTCCTGGAGAGTGGAATTCATCCGATTTGTCTAAGTTGTCTTGGAAACATTGTGTCCGTGAAGGGGGTTGCCAGGACCACCTCGAATTTGGAGTTTCTGATCTCAGGATGTCAAACCAACCCACATGACCACGTGTTCTCAGTGCTTAGTTTGACCTAGGCTAGGATAGCCAAGAGTCCTACAAGTGACCGGTGCAAATTCAAGGACAACAACCAAGAGTCACGAAAGCACTCACACCTCACCCTAGAGAACATACAGCGATTAAAGAAATACAAACTAATCACTCGGAATGAAGGAGAACGGACTGATAAGCATGTCTAAGGGAGATAGCTGAGAAAGACCATGACGAGTATACTATGGAAAAGAAAAAGAGGACCCAGAAAATGGAAGGTGAACAGAAATCACACCTGAATTATCCACAATGAAAGATGATGTCCGTCTTTAGACAGACTCTGCTGGAACGTTTGAAAGTCAGAGAAATTCACAAGCCAAAAAACGGCAGCGAAGGTCAAGCATGGGCTAACTGGGAAGGGTGAGTTATGAGACTGCTCCAAGCAGGCTCTGAAACCTGTATCCAGGAAGCATGCTGGACCTCAGAGACACAATTATGACAAATCCTCTGACATCACAATGGACCCGAAAAACAACCTAGCCTCATCTACACAGTGCTAGAGTTGGGCTCACTAGTATATTTAACTCCCATTGCACTCAACTGCACGTTGCCACTGAACATGTAAGTGGCCGGCCGGTGGTGCAGTGGTGAGGTCCGCACCTTCTGGGTCTGTGGCCCAGTATGGGCTGGGTGGAATCCTCGGTTTGGGCCTCCTCACCACTGCTTCAGTTGTTCTGGTGCAGGCGTCCGAGGTAGAGTAGAGGCAGATGGGAAGGGACGTTGGACAGGGCCAGACTTCCACAGCAAATACAGGAGCATTGCCAGCAGATGTGAGCACAGCAATGCACTTGTGCCAAAACAAAACCAATTAAAAGTTGCAAAGAACAGAAAAACTGAAGCTAAGGAAAAAAAAAACAAAAAAACAGGAGCTTGCCATTACGAAGAATAGGATCTCTGTGAATAACCTTAGCAAAACAGGTGAATTCTATGTTAATTCAAAAACTAGCAAACCTTTGGCGAAAGAAACTCAAGAAGACACAAGAAAAAAAAAGATATCGAGGGATCTAGGAATGGAAGGATTAACACACTTGAAAGGTTCATACCGCAGTAAGGAATCTCTGGATTCCATGCAATCCCAGTCAAAGTTGCAGCAGTATTTGCCACAGAGAAGAAGAGAGAATCCTAAAGTTTCTAGCCAGCAACACGAGACCCTGACTAGGCAAAGGAATCCTCAGGAAAACGAACAAAGCAGCACGTGTCACAATTTCTGATTTCAACATAGAGGACGAAGCGCTAGGTACCGAAACAGCACAGTCTGGGCCCCAAAACAGGCATGAAGACCCATGCAAAACAATTGAGAGCCCAGAGCCCAACTCAAACTTACATGGACAGCCCATTTTGGACCAGGGAGCCAAGTGGAGACAGCGGAGAAAGGATAGTCTCTACAATAAACGGTGCTGGGAA
Source organism: Equus asinus (assembly GCF_041296235.1). Lineage (NCBI taxonomy): Eukaryota > Metazoa > Chordata > Mammalia > Perissodactyla > Equidae > Equus > Equus asinus. The sequence goes on along the minus strand of NC_091809.1, from coordinate 5,391,743 downwards.
GCCTGCACAGCCACATGGAACACAACGAGAGTACACCATGATGTTACACCTGGCACACACACCACCTGAAGTGGATTAAAGCCTTGAATGGCAGACTTGAAACCGTGAACCTTGTAGGAGAAGACCTAGGCAGAGTGCTCTTTGCCATCTGTCTGAGCCGCCTATTTGGAAGAAGCATGTCTGACTGGGCAAGGGCAACAAAGGAAACAAGAAACAAACGGGACCACATCAAATGCACACACTTCTGCCCACTCAAGGAAACCATCAACTGAATACTAAGACACCACAACAATTGGGAGAGGATGTTTGCAAACCACACATCGGACAAGGGGTGAAAAGCCCAAAGATACAATCAACTCGCACGTCTCCACAAGAACAAAAACAAGCCAATGAAAACCTGGTCAAAAGATGGAAGCAGAGATTTCTCCGAAGAAGACAGAAAGAGGGCCAGTAGGTGCATGAAAACTTGTTCACCATCATTAAGTCTCAGGAAAATGCAAATCCAAACTGCAAGGCCATGGCAGCTCACTGTGGTCAGCATGGCTAGAAGGAAGCAGACAGGAAATAACAAGTGTCAGAGAGGAGGTGCAGAGAAGGGAAGCCTCCTGCACTGCTGGTGGGAGTGTAACCCGGTGCAGCCACGATGCCAAAGGTGTGGAACTGCCTCAGAAATTTAAGTATCCATGTCCCGTATGACCCAGCTATTAATCTGCCGCTTGCTTATCCAAAAAAGTCAGAAAGACTACCGCATAAAGACATGTGCATGGCTGTGTTCACCACAGTCTTACTCCTGATATCCAAGACTTGGAAAGCACCCTGGTGTCCAGCAAGGGATGATTGGAGAAGGAAGATGGGCTATAGCCACACAATGGTATACCACTCAGCCGGAACAAATGATGCAATCCAGCCATTTGTGACCACCAGAATGGCTGTGAGGGTTTTAGGGGAAGTGTAACAAGCCCCAGTGAGAAATTCAAATACCATAGAATCTCACTTACAAGGAGAAGAAAAAGCAAGCACTAACCAACAGGTGGCACTGAACATTTGTATGCGGGCTCCCAGAGGCAAAGAGGGGCGGTGACGGAGGGTGAAAGAGAAGATTAGGCACAAGTGTGTGGTGAGGGCCTGTGATTAGTCTTACACTGGTGAAGATGATGTAAGCTACACAGAAGTCTAAAGCAATGAGGATGTGAATCTGGAAGTTATAGTACGTTCTAATGCAGGGCCATGGCTATAAATTCACCTCAAATCAAAAATCCAAAAAGGGGTCCAGAATGATGTCATAAAGCTTTGGGGGCGGAAAGAGTTTACGGAAGGTGAACTTCCAAGGATGGAAAATCACCTCCAAATGCTTACAGATGCTACAGAAAGGCAGACCATTCCAAATAGGTGAAGAGGAATACTACGAAGAGAACATGATCAGTCCTAAACCCATGAACGAACGGAAAATGTTACCGTCCATGATGTTATTACTAATCACCTTCACGAATAATCCAAACAGGCCCACGTCTTCCCAAGTTCAGGCAAAAGGTTGGTCCAAAAGTACAATTCAGGGCCGGCCCTGTGGTGGAGCAGGTAAGTGCCCACATTCCGCTTGGGCGGCCCGGGCCTCACTGTTTCACATTACGAGTGCATATCACATTAGTAGTGTTAGGAAATATAGATTTCATGGTATGGTGCGGGCAGAGATCATAAATAAGCAGCAATTGTGAGGATACGTTATCAATACGCACAAGAAAAGGAACCATAAGAATATTACAATCTATGGAAGTATCTGGTACACTTCCCAAAGGCAGAAGGAAGGAAAACTTGTGACCTGCCAAGGTGGAATTGGCAGAGTGCCACGAGATGACACCATCATCGTGCATCAGAACATTCCCTGGGCAACTTCAACTTGTGAGGGAGTCCAGGACTTTTTCTGGGTAAGGTCCACCCATTTTGCCATCTACCCAAGATATAAGAGATAAAACCCAGGATAATCTTACAGGAGTGACACCAGTGTCTAGAGAGAATGTAGGAGCCCTTTCGAAGTTCAAGGAGAAAGATAGAAACTGACAACAATTGCAGAAAAAGGAAAACTATCCTACCTAGACAGGGTGAGGAGTCAGACTGGTCTGAGATGGCTGTGAAACTCTGTGTGCACGGAGGTTGTCAGGACAACTTCGAATTTTGAGGTCGCTTATGACATCACGGTGAACATGTCCCCCAGGGTGGCCGCATGGTTACAGTCTGAGGATTGGCCTAGGCTAGGCTATTAAAGGGACAGATACCCAGAAACAGGTTTGGCAAACAGAAAGCAGGCACAGAAACTAGAAGAGATAAAACAGAGTCTGATGCAAGGGATAAGAAAGGAACCCTAGGCCACAAGTGAGAATAGAGGGACAGGCACGGAGAGGAGAACATTGTCATCTATTCAAGTCTATGGGGAGGTCATGCTGATTCAAGCTTGCAACTTCATTGGAAACAAGTGGCCGGACTTGGCGTTCATCACACCTACAGTGCCCTCGTGCCTTAAGCATAATGCAAAGTCAAGAAAGATGTCTTGAGGACATTGAAGAGAAGAATCGATGCCTCCTTTCCAAGGCCCATAGCATTCTTTGAAGGTCAGTCTCTTTTTCCGAAGCTCTGGTGTCACGTGGGCCCACTGGGCACATGGTAATGTGTCCCAAGAGATGTCTTGGAAGCCTTGAAGGAATGGAGCCCTGTCACGCTTGGGGTATGTCTCTTTGTTAGGAAGTGCTCTACAAGGGTGCTGAAAAGCACCCTCTTCCACAGGGCTTCGTTCCTTCGTGAAGGCTGCCCTCCCAGGCTAGTGTGCTCTGTTTGCCTCCATCGAAATTCTCTCCCCCTACCTCTTGCCGTAGAAGGATTATTGATTATGTGTTTTGACACCATATGTAAGGAAGTTGCTCGAAAATTAGAACTTTACAGTTGTGTTTCAAGAAAAATAAACAGGCCAGGGTAGAGGATGTAGGGCAAACAAATGGCACACCCTATAAAAATTAAGTAAGCCCGTATCTGGACGGAATCTAGGGGAACGTTCAAGGATCAGGGGTCAAGTTCGAAACTTCCCAAATCCGGAAAAGAGACAGAAAAATATCTTTCCTGGAGAGTGGAATTCATCCGATTTGTCTAAGTTGTCTTGGAAACATTGTGTCCGTGAAGGGGGTTGCCAGGACCACCTCGAATTTGGAGTTTCTGATCTCAGGATGTCAAACCAACCCACATGACCACGTGTTCTCAGTGCTTAGTTTGACCTAGGCTAGGATAGCCAAGAGTCCTACAAGTGACCGGTGCAAATTCAAGGACAACAACCAAGAGTCACGAAAGCACTCACACCTCACCCTAGAGAACATACAGCGATTAAAGAAATACAAACTAATCACTCGGAATGAAGGAGAACGGACTGATAAGCATGTCTAAGGGAGATAGCTGAGAAAGACCATGACGAGTATACTATGGAAAAGAAAAAGAGGACCCAGAAAATGGAAGGTGAACAGAAATCACACCTGAATTATCCACAATGAAAGATGATGTCCGTCTTTAGACAGACTCTGCTGGAACGTTTGAAAGTCAGAGAAATTCACAAGCCAAAAAACGGCAGCGAAGGTCAAGCATGGGCTAACTGGGAAGGGTGAGTTATGAGACTGCTCCAAGCAGGCTCTGAAACCTGTATCCAGGAAGCATGCTGGACCTCAGAGACACAATTATGACAAATCCTCTGACATCACAATGGACCCGAAAAACAACCTAGCCTCATCTACACAGTGCTAGAGTTGGGCTCACTAGTATATTTAACTCCCATTGCACTCAACTGCACGTTGCCACTGAACATGTAAGTGGCCGGCCGGTGGTGCAGTGGTGAGGTCCGCACCTTCTGGGTCTGTGGCCCAGTATGGGCTGGGTGGAATCCTCGGTTTGGGCCTCCTCACCACTGCTTCAGTTGTTCTGGTGCAGGCGTCCGAGGTAGAGTAGAGGCAGATGGGAAGGGACGTTGGACAGGGCCACACTTCCACAGCAAATACAGGAGCATTGCCAGCAGATGTGAGCACAGCAATGCACTTGTGCCAAAACAAAACCAATTAAAAGTTGCAAAGAACAGAAAAACTGAAGCTAAGGAAAAAAAAAACAAAAAAACAGGAGCTTGCCATTACGAAGAATAGGATCTCTGTGAATAACCTTAGCAAAACAGGTGAATTCTATGTTAATTCAAAAACTAGCAAACCTTTGGCGAAAGAAACTCAAGAAGACACAAGAAAAAAAAAGATATCGAGGGATCTAGGAATGGAAGGATTAACACACTTGAAAGGTTCATACCGCAGTAAGGAATCTCTGGATTCCATGCAATCCCAGTCAAAGTTGCAGCAGTATTTGCCACAGAGAAGAAGAGAGAATCCTAAAGTTTCTAGCCAGCAACACGAGACCCTGACTAGGCAAAGGAATCCTCAGGAAAACGAACAAAGCAGCACGTGTCACAATTTCTGATTTCAACATAGAGGACGAAGCGCTAGGTACCGAAACGGCACAGTCTGGGCCCCAAAACAGGCATGAAGACCCGTGCAAAACAATTGAGAGCCCAGAGCCCAACTCAAACTTACATGGACAGCCCATTTTGGACCAGGGAGCCAAGTGGAGACAGCGGAGAAAGGATAGTCTCTACAATAAACGGTGCTGGGAAGCCTGCACAGCCACATGGAACACAACGAGAGTACACCATGATGTTACACCTGGCACACACACCACCTGAAGTGGATTAAAGCCTTGAATGGCAGACTTGAAACCGTGAACCTTGTAGGAGAAGACCTAGGCAGAGTGCTCTTTGCCATCTGTCTGAGCCGCCTATTTGGAAGAAGCATGTCTGACTGGGCAAGGGCAACAAAGGAAACAAGAAACAAACGGGACCACATCAAATGCACACACTTCTGCCCACTCAAGGAAACCATCAACTGAATACTAAGACACCACAACAATTGGGAGAGGATGTTTGCAAACCACACATCGGACAAGGGGTGAAAAGCCCAAAGATACAATCAACTCGCACGTCTCCACAAGAACAAAAACAAGCCAATGAAAACCTGGTCAAAAGATGGAAGCAGAGATTTCTCCGAAGAAGACAGAAAGAGGGCCAGTAGGTGCATGAAAACTTGTTCACCATCATTAAGTCTCAGGAAAATGCAAATCCAAACTGCAAGGCCATGGCAGCTCACTGTGGTCAGCATGGCTAGAAGGAAGCAGACAGGAAATAACAAGTGTCAGAGAGGAGGTGCAGAGAAGGGAAGCCTCCTGCACTGCTGGTGGGAGTGTAACCCGGTGCAGCCACGATGCCAAAGGTGTGGAACTGCCTCAGAAATTTAAGTATCCATGTCCCGTATGACCCAGCTATTAATCTGCCGCTTGCTTATCCAAAAAAGTCAGAAAGACTACCGCATAAAGACATGTGCATGGCTGTGTTCACCACAGTCTTACTCCTGATATCCAAGACTTGGAAAGCACCCTGGTGTCCAGCAAGGGATGATTGGAGAAGGAAGATGGGCTATAGCCACACAATGGTATACCACTCAGCCGGAACAAATGATGCAATCCAGCCATTTGTGACCACCAGAATGGCTGTGAGGGTTTTAGGGGAAGTGTAACAAGCCCCAGTGAGAAATTCAAATACCATAGAATCTCACTTACAAGGAGAAGAAAAAGCAAGCACTAACCAACAGGTGGCACTGAACATTTGTATGCGGGCTCCCAGAGGCAAAGAGGGGCGGTGACGGAGGGTGAAAGAGAAGATTAGGCACAAGTGTGTGGTGAGGGCCTGTGATTAGTCTTACACTGGTGAAGATGATGTAAGCTACACAGAAGTCTAAAGCAATGAGGATGTGAATCTGGAAGTTATAGTACGTTCTAATGCAGGGCCATGGCTATAAATTCACCTCAAATCAAAAATCCAAAAAGGGGTCCAGAATGATGTCATAAAGCTTTGGGGGCGGAAAGAGTTTACGGAAGGTGAACTTCCAAGGATGGAAAATCACCTCCAAATGCTTACAGATGCTACAGAAAGGCAGACCATTCCAAATAGGTGAAGAGGAATACTACGAAGAGAACATGATCAGTCCTAAACCCATGAACGAACGGAAAATGTTACCGTCCATGATGTTATTACTAATCACCTTCACGAATAATCCAAACAGGCCCACGTCTTCCCAAGTTCAGGCAAAAGGTTGGTCCAAAAGTACAATTCAGGGCCGGCCCTGTGGTGGAGCAGGTAAGTGCCCACATTCCGCTTGGGCGGCCCGGGCCTCACTGTTTCACATTACGAGTGCATATCACATTAGTAGTGTTAGGAAATATAGATTTCATGGTATGGTGCGGGCAGAGATCATAAATAAGCAGCAATTGTGAGGATACGTTATCAATACGCACAAGAAAAGGAACCATAAGAATATTACAATCTATGGAAGTATCTGGTACACTTCCCAAAGGCAGAAGGAAGGAAAACTTGTGACCTGCCAAGGTGGAATTGGCAGAGTGCCACGAGATGACACCATCATCGTGCATCAGAACATTCCCTGGGCAACTTCAACTTGTGAGGGAGTCCAGGACTTTTTCTGGGTAAGGTCCACCCATTTTGCCATCTACCCAAGATATAAGAGATAAAACCCAGGATAATCTTACAGGAGTGACACCAGTGTCTAGAGAGAATGTAGGAGCCCTTTCGAAGTTCAAGGAGAAAGATAGAAACTGACAACAATTGCAGAAAAAGGAAAACTATCCTACCTAGACAGGGTGAGGAGTCAGACTGGTCTGAGATGGCTGTGAAACTCTGTGTGCACGGAGGTTGTCAGGACAACTTCGAATTTTGAGGTCGCTTATGACATCACGGTGAACATGTCCCCCAGGGTGGCCGCATGGTTACAGTCTGAGGATTGGCCTAGGCTAGGCTATTAAAGGGACAGATACCCAGAAACAGGTTTGGCAAACAGAAAGCAGGCACAGAAACTAGAAGAGATAAAACAGAGTCTGATGCAAGGGATAAGAAAGGAACCCTAGGCCACAAGTGAGAATAGAGGGACAGGCACGGAGAGGAGAACATTGTCATCTATTCAAGTCTATGGGGAGGTCATGCTGATTCAAGCTTGCAACTTCATTGGAAACAAGTGGCCGGACTTGGCGTTCATCACACCTACAGTGCCCTTGTGCCTTAAGCATAATGCAAAGTCAAGAAAGATGTCTTGAGGACATTGAAGAGAAGAATCGATGCCTCCTTTCCAAGGCCCATAGCATTCTTTGCAGGTCAGTCTCTTTTTCCGAAGCTCTGGTGTCACGTGGGCCCACTGGGCACATGGTAATGTGTCCCAAGAGATGTCTTGGAAGCCTTGAAGGAATGGAGCCCTGTCACGCTTGGGGTATGTCTCTTTGTTTGGAAGTGCTCTACAAGGGTGCTGAAAAGCACCCTCTTCCACAGGGCTTCGTTCCTTCGTGAAGGCTGCCCTCCCAGGCTAGTGTGCTCTGTTTGCCTCCATCGAAATTCTCTCCCCCTACCTCTTGCCGTAGAAGGATTATTGATTATGTGTTTTGACACCATATGTAAGGAAGTTGCACGAAAATTAGAACTTTACAGTTGTGTTTCAAGAAAAATAAACAGGCCAGGGTAGAGGATGTAGGGCAAACAAATGGCACACCCTATAAAAATTAAGTAAGCCCGTATCTGGACGGAATCTAGGGGAACGTTCAAGGATCAGGGGTCAAGTTCGAAACTTCCCAAATCCGGAAAAGAGACAGAAAAATATCTTTCCTGGAGAGTGGAATTCATCCGATTTGTCTAAGTTGTCTTGGAAACATTGTGTCCGTGAAGGGGGTTGCCAGGACCACCTCGAATTTGGAGTTTCTGATCTCAGGATGTCAAACCAACCCACATGACCACGTGTTCTCAGTGCTTAGTTTGACCTAGGCTAGGATAGCCAAGAGTCCTACAAGTGACCGGTGCAAATTCAAGGACAACAACCAAGAGTCACGAAAGCACTCACACCTCACCCTAGAGAACATACAGCGATTAAAGAAATACAAACTAATCACTCGGAATGAAGGAGAACGGACTGATAAGCATGTCTAAGGGAGATAGCTGAGAAAGACCATGACGAGTATACTATGGAAAAGAAAAAGAGGACCCAGAAAATGGAAGGTGAACAGAAATCACACCTGAATTATCCACAATGAAAGATGATGTCCGTCTTTAGACAGACTCTGCTGGAACGTTTGAAAGTCAGAGAAATTCACAAGCCAAAAAACGGCAGCGAAGGTCAAGCATGGGCTAACTGGGAAGGGTGAGTTATGAGACTGCTCCAAGCAGGCTCTGAAACCTGTATCCAGGAAGCATGCTGGACCTCAGAGACACAATTATGACAAATCCTCTGACATCACAATGGACCCGAAAAACAACCTAGCCTCATCTACACAGTGCTAGAGTTGGGCTCACTAGTATATTTAACTCCCATTGCACTCAACTGCACGTTGCCACTGAACATGTAAGTGGCCGGCCGGTGGTGCAGTGGTGAGGTCCGCACCTTCTGGGTCTGTGGCCCAGTATGGGCTGGGTGGAATCCTCGGTTTGGGCCTCCTCACCACTGCTTCAGTTGTTCTGGTGCAGGCGTCCGAGGTAGAGTAGAGGCAGATGGGAAGGGACGTTGGACAGGGCCAGACTTCCACAGCAAATACAGGAGCATTGCCAGCAGATGTGAGCACAGCAATGCACTTGTGCCAAAACAAAACCAATTAAAAGTTGCAAAGAACAGAAAAACTGAAGCTAAGGAAAAAAAAACAAAAAAACAGGAGCTTGCCATTACGAAGAATAGGATCTCTGTGAATAACCTTAGCAAAACAGGTGAATTCTATGTTAATTCAAAAACTAGCAAACCTTTGGCGAAAGAAACTCAAGAAGACACAAGAAAAAAAAAGATATCGAGGGATCTAGGAATGGAAGGATTAACACACTTGAAAGGTTCATACCGCAGTAAGGAATCTCTGGATTCCATGCAATCCCAGTCAAAGTTGCAGCAGTATTTGCCACAGAGAAGAAGAGAGAATCCTAAAGTTTCTAGCCAGCAACACGAGACCCTGACTAGGCAAAGGAATCCTCAGGAAAACGAACAAAGCAGCACGTGTCACAATTTCTGATTTCAACATAGAGGACGAAGCGCTAGGTACCGAAACGGCACAGTCTGGGCCCCAAAACAGGCATGAAGACCCGTGCAAAACAATTGAGAGCCCAGAGCCCAACTCAAACTTACATGGACAGCCCATTTTGGACCAGGGAGCCAAGTGGAGACAGCGGAGAAAGGATAGTCTCTACAATAAACGGTGCTGGGAAGCCTGCACAGCCACATGGAACACAACGAGAGTACACCATGATGTTACACCTGGCACACACACCACCTGAAGTGGATTAAAGCCTTGAATGGCAGACTTGAAACCGTGAACCTTGTAGGAGAAGACCTAGGCAGAGTGCTCTTTGCCATCTGTCTGAGCCGCCTATTTGGAAGAAGCATGTCTGACTGGGCAAGGGCAACAAAGGAAACAAGAAACAAACGGGACCACATCAAATGCACACACTTCTGCCCACTCAAGGAAACCATCAACTGAATACTAAGACACCACAACAATTGGGAGAGGATGTTTGCAAACCACACATCGGACAAGGGGTGAAAAGCCCAAAGATACAATCAACTCGCACGTCTCCACAAGAACAAAAACAAGCCAATGAAAACCTGGTCAAAAGATGGAAGCAGAGATTTCTCCGAAGAAGACAGAAAGAGGGCCAGTAGGTGCATGAAAACTTGTTCACCATCATTAAGTCTCAGGAAAATGCAAATCCAAACTGCAAGGCCATGGCAGCTCACTGTGGTCAGCATGGCTAGAAGGAAGCAGACAGGAAATAACAAGTGTCAGAGAGGAGGTGCAGAGAAGGGAAGCCTCCTGCACTGCTGGTGGGAGTGTAACCCGGTGCAGCCACGATGCCAAAGGTGTGGAACTGCCTCAGAAATTTAAGTATCCATGTCCCGTATGACCCAGCTATTAATCTGCCGCTTGCTTATCCAAAAAAGTCAGAAAGACTACCGCATAAAGACATGTGCATGGCTGTGTTCACCACAGTCTTACTCCTGATATCCAAGACTTGGAAAGCACCCTGGTGTCCAGCAAGGGATGATTGGAGAAGGAAGATGGGCTATAGCCACACAATGGTATACCACTCAGCCGGAACAAATGATGCAATCCAGCCATTTGTGACCACCAGAATGGCTGTGAGGGTTTTAGGGGAAGTGTAACAAGCCCCAGTGAGAAATTCAAATACCATAGAATCTCACTTACAAGGAGAAGAAAAAGCAAGCACTAACCAACAGGTGGCACTGAACATTTGTATGCGGGCTCCCAGAGGCAAAGAGGGGCGGTGACAAGGGTGAAAGAGAAGATTAGGCACAAGTGTGTGGTGAGGGCCTGTGATTAGTCTTACACTGGTGAAGATGATGTAAGCTACACAGAAGTCTAAAGCAATGAGGATGTGAATCTGGAAGTTATAGTACGTTCTAATGCAGGGCCATGGCTATAAATTCACCTCAAATCAAAAATCCAAAAAGGGGTCCAGAATGATGTCATAAAGCTTTGGGGGCGGAAAGAGTTTACGGAAGGTGAACTTCCAAGGATGGAAAATCACCTCCAAATGCTTACAGATGCTACAGAAAGGCAGACCATTCCAAATAGGTGAAGAGGAATACTACGAAGAGAACATGATCAGTCCTAAACCCATGAACGAACGGAAAATGTTACCGTCCATGATGTTATTACTAATCACCTTCACGAATAATCCAAACAGGCCCACGTCTTCCCAAGTTCAGGCAAAAGGTTGGTCCAAAAGTACAATTCAGGGCCGGCCCTGTGGTGGAGCAGGTAAGTGCCCACATTCCGCTTGGGCGGCCCGGGCCTCACTGTTTCACATTACGAGTGCATATCACATTAGTAGTGTTAGGAAATATAGATTTCATGGTATGGTGCGGGCAGAGATCATAAATAAGCAGCAATTGTGAGGATACGTTATCAATACGCACAAGAAAAGGAACCATAAGAATATTACAATCTATGGAAGTATCTGGTACACTTCCCAAAGGCAGAAGGAAGGAAATCTTGTGACCTGCCAAGGTGGAATTGGCAGAGTGCCACGAGATGACACCATCATTGTGCATCAGAACATTCCCTGGGCAACTTCAACTTGTGAGGGAGTCCAGGACTTTTTCTGGGTAAGGTCCACCCATTTTGCCATCTACCCAAGATATAAGAGATAAAACCCAGGATAATCTTACAGGAGTGACACCAGTGTCTAGAGAGAATGTAGGAGCCCTTTCGAAGTTCAAGGAGAAAGATAGAAACTGACAACAATTGCAGAAAAAGGAAAACTATCCTACCTAGACAGGGTGAGGAGTCAGACTGGTCTGAGATGGCTGTGAAACTCTGTGTGCACGGAGGTTGTCAGGACAACTTCGAATTTTGAGGTCGCTTATGACATCACGGTGAACATGTCCCCCAGGGTGGCCGCATGGTTACAGTCTGAGGATTGGCCTAGGCTAGGCTATTAAAGGGACAGATACCCAGAAACAGGTTTGGCAAACAGAAAGCAGGCACAGAAACTAGAAGAGATAAAACAGAGTCTGATGCAAGGGATAAGAAAGGAACCCTAGGCCACAAGTGAGAATAGAGGGACAGGCACGGAGAGGAGAACATTGTCATCTATTCAAGTCTATGGGGAGGTCATGCTGATTCAAGCTTGCAACTTCATTGGAAACAAGTGGCCGGACTTGGCGTTCATCACACCTACAGTGCCCTTGTGCCTTAAGCATAATGCAAAGTCAAGAAAGATGTCTTGAGGACATTGAAGAGAAGAATCGATGCCTCCTTTCCAAGGCCCATAGCATTCTTTGAAGGTCAGTCTCTTTTTCCGAAGCTCTGGTGTCACGTGGGCCCACTGGGCACATGGTAATGTGTCCCAAGAGATGTCTTGGAAGCCTTGAAGGAATGGAGCCCTGTCACGCTTGGGGTATGTCTCTTTGTTTGGAAGTGCTCTACAAGGGTGCTGAAAAGCACCCTCTTCCACAGGGCTTCGTTCCTTCGTGAAGGCTGCCCTCCCAGGCTAGTGTGCTCTGTTTGCCTCCATCGAAATTCTCTCCCCCTACCTCTTGCCGTAGAAGGATTATTGATTATGTGTTTTGACACCATATGTAAGGAAGTTGCACGAAAATTAGAACTTTACAGTTGTGTTTCAAGAAAAATAAACAGGCCAGGGTAGAGGATGTAGGGCAAACAAATGGCACACCCTATAAAAATTAAGTAAGCCCGTATCTGGACGGAATCTAGGGGAACGTTCAAGGATCAGGGGTCAAGTTCGAAACTTCCCAAATCCGGAAAAGAGACAGAAAAATATCTTTCCTGGAGAGTGGAATTCATCCGATTTGTCTAAGTTGTCTTGGAAACATTGTGTCCGTGAAGGGGGTTGCCAGGACCACCTCGAATTTGGAGTTTCTGATCTCAGGATGTCAAACCAACCCACATGACCACGTGTTCTCAGTGCTTAGTTTGACCTTGGCTAGGGTAGCCAAGAGTCCTACAAGTGACCGGTGCAAATTCAAGGACAACAACCAAGAGTCACGAAAGCACTCACACCTCACCCTAGAGAACATACAGCGATTAACGAAATATAAACTAATCCCTTGGAATGAAGGAGAACGGACTGATAAGCATGTCTAAGGGAGATAGCTGAGAAAGACCATGACGAGTATACTATGGAAAAGAAAAAGAGGACCCAGAAAATGGAAGGTGAACAGAAATCACACCTGAATTATCCACAATGAAAGATGATGTCCGTCTTTAGACAGACTCTGCTGGAACGTTTGAAAGTCAGAGAAATTCACAAGCCAAAAAACGGCAGCGAAGGTCAAGCATGGGCTAACTGGGAAGGGTGAGTTATGAGACTGCTCCAAGCAGGCTCTGAAACCTGTATCCAGGAAGCATGCTGGACCTCAGAGACACAATTATGACAAATCCTCTGACATCACAATGGACCCGAAAAACAACCTAGCCTCATCTACACAGTGCTAGAGTTGGGCTCACTAGTATATTTAACTCCCATTGCACTCAACTGCACGTTGCCACTGAACATGTAAGTGGCCGGCCGGTGGTGCAGTGGTGAGGTCCGCACCTTCTGGGTCTGTGGCCCAGTATGGGCTGGGTGGAATCCTCGGTTTGGGCCTCCTCACCACTGCTTCAGTTGTTCTGGTGCAGGCGTCCGAGGTAGAGTAGAGGCAGATGGGAAGGGACGTTGGACAGGGCCACACTTCCACAGCAAATACAGGAGCATTGCCAGCAGATGTGAGCACAGCAATGCACTTGTGCCAAAACAAAACCAATTAAAAGTTGCAAAGAATAGAAAAACTGAAGCTAAGGAAAAAAAAAACAAAAAAACAGGAGCTTGCCATTACGAAGAATAGGATCTCTGTGAATAACCTTAGCAAAACAGGTGAATTCTATGTTAATTCAAAAACTAGCAAACCTTTGGGGAAAGAAACTCAAGAAGACACAAGAAAAAAAAAGATACCGAGGGATCTAGGAATGGAAGGATTAACACACTTGAAAGGTTCATACCACAGTAAGGAATCTCTGGATTCCATGCAATCCCAGTCAAAGTTGCAGCAGTATTTGCCACAGAGAAGAAGAGAGAATCCTAAAGTTTCTAGCCAGCAACACGAGACCCTGACTAGGCAAAGGAATCCTCAGGAAAACGAACAAAGCAGCACGTGTCACAATTTCTGATTTCAACATAGAGGACGAAGCGCTAGGTACCGAAACGGCACAGTCTGGGCCCCAAAACAGGCATGAAGACCCGTGCAAAACAATTGAGAGCCCAGAGCCCAACTCAAACTTACATGGACAGCCCATTTTGGACCAGGGAGCCAAGTGGAGACAGCGGAGAAAGGAGAGTCTCTACAATAAACGGTGCTGGGAAGCCTGCACAGCCACATGGAACACAACGAGAGTACACCATGATGTTACACCTGGCACACACACCACCTGAAGTGGATTAAAGCCTTGAATGGCAGACTTGAAACCGTGAACCTTGTAGGAGAAGACCTAGGCAGAGTGCTCTTTGCCATCTGTCTGAGCCGCCTATTTGGAAGAAGCATGTCTGACTGGGCAAGGGCAACAAAGGAAACAAGAAACAAACGGGACCACATCAAATGCACACACTTCTGCCCACTCAAGGAAACCATCAACTGAATACTAAGACACCACAACAATTGGGAGAGGATGTTTGCAAACCACACATCGGACAAGGGGTGAAAAGCCCAAAGATACAATCAACTCGCACGTCTCCACAAGAAAAAAAACAAGCCAATGAAAACCTGGTCAAAAGATGGAAGCAGAGATTTCTCCGAAGAAGACAGAAAGAGGGCCAGTAGGTGCATGAAAACTTGTTCACCATCATGAAGTCTCAGGAAAATGCAAATCCAAACTGCAAGGCCATGGCAGCTCACTGTGGTCAGCATGGCTAGAAGGAAGCAGACAGGAAATAACAAGTGTCAGAGAGGAGGTGCAGAGAAGGGAAGCCTCCTGCACTGCTGGTGGGAGTGTAACCCGGTGCAGCCACGATGCCAAAGGTGTGGAACTGCCTCAGAAATTTAAGTATCCATGTCCCGTATGACCCAGCTATTAATCTGCCGCTTGCTTATCCAAAAAAGTCAGAAAGACTACCGCATAAAGACATGTGCATGGCTGTGTTCACCACAGTCTTACTCCTGATATCCAAGACTTGGAAAGCACCCTGGTGTCCAGCAAGGGATGATTGGAGAAGGAAGATGGGCTATAGCCACACAATGGTATACCACTCAGCCGGAACAAATGATGCAATCCAGCCATTTGTGACCACCAGAATGGCTGTGAGGGTTTTAGGGGAAGTGTAACAAGCCCCAGTGAGAAATTCAAATACCATAGAATCTCACTTACAAGGAGAAGAAAAAGCAAGCACTAACCAACAGGTGGCACTGAACATTTGTATGCGGGCTCCCAGAGGCAAAGAGGGGCGGTGACGGAGGGTGAAAGAGAAGATTAGGCACAAGTGTGTGGTGAGGGCCTGTGATTAGTCTTACACTGGTGAAGATGATGTAAGCTACACAGAAGTCTAAAGCAATGAGGATGTGAATCTGGAAGTTATAGTACGTTCTAATGCAGGGTCATGGCTATAAATTCACCTCAAATCAAAAATCCAAAAAGGGGTCCAGAATGATGTCATAAAGCTTTGGGGGCGGAAAGAGTTTACAGAAGGTGAACTTCCAAGGATGGAAAATCACCTCCAAATGCTTACAGATGCTACAGAAAGGCAGACCATTCCAAATAGGTGAAGAGGAATACTACGAAGAGAACATGATCAGTCCTAAACCCATGAACGAACGGAAAATGTTACCGTCCATGATGTTATTACTAATCACCTTCACGAATAATCCAAACAGGCCCACGTCTTCCCAAGTTCAGGCAAAAGGTTGGTCCAAAAGTACAATTCAGGGCCGGCCCTGTGGTGGAGCAGGTAAGTGCCCACATTCCGCTTGGGCGGCCCGGGCCTCACTGTTTCACATTACGAGTGCATATCACATTAGTAGTGTTAGGAAATATAGATTTCATGGTATGGTGCGGGCAGAGATCATAAATAAGCAGCAATTGTGAGGATACGTTATCAATACGCACAAGAAAAGGAACCATAAGAATATTACAATCTATGGAAGTATCTGGTACACTTCCCAAAGGCAGAAGGAAGGAAAACTTGTGACCTGCCAAGGTGGAATTGGCAGAGTGCCACGAGATGACACCATCATCGTGCATCAGAACATTCCCTGGGCAACTTCAACTTGTGAGGGAGTCCAGGACTTTTTCTGGGTAAGGTCCACCCATTTTGCCATCTACCCAAGATATAAGAGATAAAACCCAGGATAATCTTACAGGAGTGACACCAGTGTCTAGAGAGAATGTAGGAGCCCTTTCGAAGTTCAAGGAGAAAGATAGAAACTGACAACAATTGCAGAAAAAGGAAAACTATCCTACCTAGACAGGGTGAGGAGTCAGACTGGTCTGAGATGGCTGTGAAACTCTGTGTGCACGGAGGTTGTCAGGACAACTTCGAATTTTGAGGTCGCTTATGACATCACGGTGAACATGTCCCCCAGGGTGGCCGCATGGTTACAGTCTGAGGATTGGCCTAGGCTAGGCTATTAAAGGGACAGATACCCAGAAACAGGTTTGGCAAACAGAAAGCAGGCACAGAAACTAGAAGAGATAAAACAGAGTCTGATGCAAGGGATAAGAAAGGAACCCTAGGCCACAAGTGAGAATAGAGGGACAGGCACGGAGAGGAGAACATTGTCATCTATTCAAGTCTATGGGGAGGTCATGCTGATTCAAGCTTGCAACTTCATTGGAAACAAGTGGCCGGACTTGGCGTTCATCACACCTACAGTGCCCTTGTGCCTTAAGCATAATGCAAAGTCAAGAAAGATGTCTTGAGGACATTGAAGAGAAGAATCGATGCCTCCTTTCCAAGGCCCATAGCATTCTTTGAAGGTCAGTCTCTTTTTCCGAAGCTCTGGTGTCACGTGGGCCCACTGGGCACATGGTAATGTGTCCCAAGAGATGTCTTGGAAGCCTTGAAGGAATGGAGCCCTGTCACGCTTGGGGTATGTCTCTTTGTTTGGAAGTGCTCTACAAGGGTGCTGAAAAGCACCCTCTTCCACAGGGCTTCGTTCCTTCGTGAAGGCTGCCCTCCCAGGCTAGTGTGCTCTGTTTGCCTCCATCGAAATTCTCTCCCCCTACCTCTTGCCGTAGAAGGATTATTGATTATGTGTTTTGACACCATATGTAAGGAAGTTGCACGAAAATTAGAACTTTACAGTTGTGTTTCAAGAAAAATAAACAGGCCAGGGTAGAGGATGTAGGGCAAACAAATGGCACACCCTATAAAAATTAAGTAAGCCCGTATCTGGACGGAATCTAGGGGAACGTTCAAGGATCAGGGGTCAAGTTCGAAACTTCCCAAATCCGGAAAAGAGACAGAAAAATATCTTTCCTGGAGAGTGGAATTCATCCGATTTGTCTAAGTTGTCTTGGAAACATTGTGTCCGTGAAGGGGGTTGCCAGGACCACCTCGAATTTGGAGTTTCTGATCTCAGGATGTCAAACCAACCCACATGACCACGTGTTCTCAGTGCTTAGTTTGACCTTGGCTAGGGTAGCCAAGAGTCCTACAAGTGACCGGTGCAAATTCAAGGACAACAACCAAGAGTCACGAAAGCACTCACACCTCACCCTAGAGAACATACAGCGATTAACGAAATATAAACTAATCCCTTGGAATGAAGGAGAACGGACTGATAAGCATGTCTAAGGGAGATAGCTGAGAAAGACCATGACGAGTATACTATGGAAAAGAAAAAGAGGACCCAGAAAATGGAAGGTGAACAGAAATCACACCTGAATTATCCACAATGAAAGATGATGTCCGTCTTTAGACAGACTCTGCTGGAACGTTTGAAAGTCAGAGAAATTCACAAGCCAAAAAACGGCAGCGAAGGTCAAGCATGGGCTAACTGGGAAGGGTGAGTTATGAGACTGCTCCAAGCAGGCTCTGAAACCTGTATCCAGGAAGCATGCTGGACCTCAGAGACACAATTATGACAAATCCTCTGACATCACAATGGACCCGAAAAACAACCTAGCCTCATCTACACAGTGCTAGAGTTGGGCTCACTAGTATATTTAACTCCCATTGCACTCAACTGCACGTTGCCACTGAACATGTAAGTGGCCGGCCGGTGGTGCAGTGGTGAGGTCCGCACCTTCTGGGTCTGTGGCCCAGTATGGGCTGGGTGGAATCCTCGGTTTGGGCCTCCTCACCACTGCTTCAGTTGTTCTGGTGCAGGCGTCCGAGGTAGAGTAGAGGCAGATGGGAAGGGACGTTGGACAGGGCCACACTTCCACAGCAAATACAGGAGCATTGCCAGCAGATGTGAGCACAGCAATGCACTTGTGCCAAAACAAAACCAATTAAAAGTTGCAAAGAATAGAAAAACTGAAGCTAAGGAAAAAAAAAACAAAAAAACAGGAGCTTGCCATTACGAAGAATAGGATCTCTGTGAATAACCTTAGCAAAACAGGTGAATTCTATGTTAATTCAAAAACTAGCAAACCTTTGGGGAAAGAAACTCAAGAAGACACAAGAAAAAAAAAGATACCGAGGGATCTAGGAATGGAAGGATTAACACACTTGAAAGGTTCATACCACAGTAAGGAATCTCTGGATTCCATGCAATCCCAGTCAAAGTTGCAGCAGTATTTGCCACAGAGAAGAAGAGAGAATCCTAAAGTTTCTAGCCAGCAACACGAGACCCTGACTAGGCAAAGGAATCCTCAGGAAAACGAACAAAGCAGCACGTGTCACAATTTCTGATTTCAACATAGAGGACGAAGCGCTAGGTACCGAAACGGCACAGTCTGGGCCCCAAAACAGGCATGAAGACCCGTGCAAAACAATTGAGAGCCCAGAGCCCAACTCAAACTTACATGGACAGCCCATTTTGGACCAGGGAGCCAAGTGGAGACAGCGGAGAAAGGAGAGTCTCTACAATAAACGGTGCTGGGAAGCCTGCACAGCCACATGGAACACAACGAGAGTACACCATGATGTTACACCTGGCACACACACCACCTGAAGTGGATTAAAG
This sequence comes from Equus asinus, assembly GCF_041296235.1. Classification (NCBI taxonomy): domain Eukaryota; kingdom Metazoa; phylum Chordata; class Mammalia; order Perissodactyla; family Equidae; genus Equus; species Equus asinus. The sequence continues at coordinate 5,372,952 of NC_091809.1, read as the reverse complement.
CCTTGAATGGCAGACTTGAAACCGTGAACCTTGTAGGAGAAGACCTAGGCAGAGTGCTCTTTGCCATCTGTCTGAGCCGCCTATTTGGAAGAAGCATGTCTGACTGGGCAAGGGCAACAAAGGAAACAAGAAACAAACGGGACCACATCAAATGCACACACTTCTGCCCACTCAAGGAAACCATCAACTGAATACTAAGACACCACAACAATTGGGAGAGGATGTTTGCAAACCACACATCGGACAAGGGGTGAAAAGCCCAAAGATACAATCAACTCGCACGTCTCCACAAGAAAAAAAACAAGCCAATGAAAACCTGGTCAAAAGATGGAAGCAGAGATTTCTCCGAAGAAGACAGAAAGAGGGCCAGTAGGTGCATGAAAACTTGTTCACCATCATGAAGTCTCAGGAAAATGCAAATCCAAACTGCAAGGCCATGGCAGCTCACTGTGGTCAGCATGGCTAGAAGGAAGCAGACAGGAAATAACAAGTGTCAGAGAGGAGGTGCAGAGAAGGGAAGCCTCCTGCACTGCTGGTGGGAGTGTAACCCGGTGCAGCCACGATGCCAAAGGTGTGGAACTGCCTCAGAAATTTAAGTATCCATGTCCCGTATGACCCAGCTATTAATCTGCCGCTTGCTTATCCAAAAAAGTCAGAAAGACTACCGCATAAAGACATGTGCATGGCTGTGTTCACCACAGTCTTACTCCTGATATCCAAGACTTGGAAAGCACCCTGGTGTCCAGCAAGGGATGATTGGAGAAGGAAGATGGGCTATAGCCACACAATGGTATACCACTCAGCCGGAACAAATGATGCAATCCAGCCATTTGTGACCACCAGAATGGCTGTGAGGGTTTTAGGGGAAGTGTAACAAGCCCCAGTGAGAAATTCAAATACCATAGAATCTCACTTACAAGGAGAAGAAAAAGCAAGCACTAACCAACAGGTGGCACTGAACATTTGTATGCGGGCTCCCAGAGGCAAAGAGGGGCGGTGACGGAGGGTGAAAGAGAAGATTAGGCACAAGTGTGTGGTGAGGGCCTGTGATTAGTCTTACACTGGTGAAGATGATGTAAGCTACACAGAAGTCTAAAGCAATGAGGATGTGAATCTGGAAGTTATAGTACGTTCTAATGCAGGGTCATGGCTATAAATTCACCTCAAATCAAAAATCCAAAAAGGGGTCCAGAATGATGTCATAAAGCTTTGGGGGCGGAAAGAGTTTACGGAAGGTGAACTTCCAAGGATGGAAAATCACCTCCAAATGCTTACAGATGCTACAGAAAGGCAGACCATTCCAAATAGGTGAAGAGGAATACTACGAAGAGAACATGATCAGTCCTAAACCCATGAACGAACGGAAAATGTTACCGTCCATGATGTTATTACTAATCACCTTCACGAATAATCCAAACAGGCCCACGTCTTCCCAAGTTCAGGCAAAAGGTTGGTCCAAAAGTACAATTCAGGGCCGGCCCTGTGGTGGAGCAGGTAAGTGCCCACATTCCGCTTGGGCGGCCCGGGCCTCACTGTTTCACATTACGAGTGCATATCACATTAGTAGTGTTAGGAAATATAGATTTCATGGTATGGTGCGGGCAGAGATCATAAATAAGCAGCAATTGTGAGGATACGTTATCAATACGCACAAGAAAAGGAACCATAAGAATATTACAATCTATGGAAGTATCTGGTACACTTCCCAAAGGCAGAAGGAAGGAAAACTTGTGACCTGCCAAGGTGGAATTGGCAGAGTGCCACGAGATGACACCATCATCGTGCATCAGAACATTCCCTGGGCAACTTCAACTTGTGAGGGAGTCCAGGACTTTTTCTGGGTAAGGTCCACCCATTTTGCCATCTACCCAAGATATAAGAGATAAAACCCAGGATAATCTTACAGGAGTGAAACCAGTGTCTAGAGAGAATGTAGGAGCCCTTTCGAAGTTCAAGGAGAAAGATAGAAACTGACAACAATTGCAGAAAAAGGAAAACTATCCTACCTAGACAGGGTGAGGAGTCAGACTGGTCTGAGATGGCTGTGAAACTCTGTGTGCACGGAGGTTGTCAGGACAACTTCGAATTTTGAGGTCGCTTATGACATCACGGTGAACATGTCCCCCAGGGTGGCCGCATGGTTACAGTCTGAGGATTGGCCTAGGCTAGGCTATTAAAGGGACAGATACCCAGAAACAGGTTTGGCAAACAGAAAGCAGGCACAGAAACTAGAAGAGATAAAACAGAGTCTGATGCAAGGGATAAGAAAGGAACCCTAGGCCACAAGTGAGAATAGAGGGACAGGCACGGAGAGGAGAACATTGTCATCTATTCAAGTCTATGGGGAGGTCATGCTGATTCAAGCTTGCAACTTCATTGGAAACAAGTGGCCGGACTTGGCGTTCATCACACCTACAGTGCCCTTGTGCCTTAAGCATAATGCAAAGTCAAGAAAGATGTCTTGAGGACATTGAAGAGAAGAATCGATGCCTCCTTTCCAAGGCCCATAGCATTCTTTGCAGGTCAGTCTCTTTTTCCGAAGCTCTGGTGTCACGTGGGCCCACTGGGCACATGGTAATGTGTCCCAAGAGATGTCTTGGAAGCCTTGAAGGAATGGAGCCCTGTCACGCTTGGGGTATGTCTCTTTGTTTGGAAGTGCTCTACAAGGGTGCTGAAAAGCACCCTCTTCCACAGGGCTTCGTTCCTTCGTGAAGGCTGCCCTCCCAGGCTAGTGTGCTCTGTTTGCCTCCATCGAAATTCTCTCCCCCTACCTCTTGCCGTAGAAGGATTATTGATTATGTGTTTTGACACCATATGTAAGGAAGTTGCACGAAAATTAGAACTTTACAGTTGTGTTTCAAGAAAAATAAACAGGCCAGGGTAGAGGATGTAGGGCAAACAAATGGCACACCCTATAAAAATTAAGTAAGCCCGTATCTGGACGGAATCTAGGGGAACGTTCAAGGATCAGGGGTCAAGTTCGAAACTTCCCAAATCCGGAAAAGAGACAGAAAAATATCTTTCCTGGAGAGTGGAATTCATCCGATTTGTCTAAGTTGTCTTGGAAACATTGTGTCCGTGAAGGGGGTTGCCAGGACCACCTCGAATTTGGAGTTTCTGATCTCAGGATGTCAAACCAACCCACATGACCACGTGTTCTCAGTGCTTAGTTTGACCTAGGCTAGGATAGCCAAGAGTCCTACAAGTGACCGGTGCAAATTCAAGGACAACAACCAAGAGTCACGAAAGCACTCACACCTCACCCTAGAGAACATACAGCGATTAAAGAAATACAAACTAATCCCTTGGAATGAAGGAGAACGGACTGATAAGCATGTCTAAGGGAGATAGCTGAGAAAGACCATGACGAGTATACTATGGAAAAGAAAAAGAGGACCCAGAAAATGGAAGGTGAACAGAAATCACACCTGAATTATCCACAATGAAAGATGATGTCCGTCTTTAGACAGACTCTGCTGGAACGTTTGAAAGTCAGAGAAATTCACAAGCCAAAAAACGGCAGCGAAGGTCAAGCATGGGCTAACTGGGAAGGGTGAGTTATGAGACTGCTCCAAGCAGGCTCTGAAACCTGTATCCAGGAAGCATGCTGGACCTCAGAGACACAATTATGACAAATCCTCTGACATCACAATGGACCCGAAAAACAACCTAGCCTCATCTACACAGTGCTAGAGTTGGGCTCACTAGTATATTTAACTCCCATTGCACTCAACTGCACGTTGCCACTGAACATGTAAGTGGCCGGCCGGTGGTGCAGTGGTGAGGTCCGCACCTTCTGGGTCTGTGGCCCAGTATGGGCTGGGTGGAATCCTCGGTTTGGGCCTCCTCACCACTGCTTCAGTTGTTCTGGTGCAGGCGTCCGAGGTAGAGTAGAGGCAGATGGGAAGGGACGTTGGACAGGGCCACACTTCCACAGCAAATACAGGAGCATTGCCAGCAGATGTGAGCACAGCAATGCACTTGTGCCAAAACAAAACCAATTAAAAGTTGCAAAGAATAGAAAAACTGAAGCTAAGGAAAAAAAAAACAAAAAAACAGGAGCTTGCCATTACGAAGAATAGGATCTCTGTGAATAACCTTAGCAAAACAGGTGAATTCTATGTTAATTCAAAAACTAGCAAACCTTTGGGGAAAGAAACTCAAGAAGACACAAGAAAAAAAAAGATATCGAGGGATCTAGGAATGGAAGGATTAACACACTTGAAAGGTTCATACCGCAGTAAGGAATCTCTGGATTCCATGCAATCCCAGTCAAAGTTGCAGCAGTATTTGCCACAGAGAAGAAGAGAGAATCCTGAAGTTTCTAGCCAGCAACACGAGACCCTGACTAGGCAAAGGAATCCTCAGGAAAACGAACAAAGCAGCACGTGTCACAATTTCTGATTTCAACATAGAGGACGAAGCGCTAGGTACCGAAACGGCACAGTCTGGGCCCCAAAACAGGCATGAAGACCCATGCAAAACAATTGAGAGCCCAGAGCCCAACTCAAACTTACATGGACAGCCCATTTTGGACCAGGGAGCCAAGTGGAGACAGCGGAGAAAGGAGAGTCTCTACAATAAACGGTGCTGGGAAGCCTGCACAGCCACATGGAACACAACGAGAGTACACCATGATGTTACACCTGGCACACACACCACCTGAAGTGGATTAAAGCCTTGAATGGCAGACTTGAAACCGTGAACCTTGTAGGAGAAGACCTAGGCAGAGTGCTCTTTGCCATCTGTCTGAGCCGCCTATTTGGAAGAAGCATGTCTGACTGGGCAAGGGCAACAAAGGAAACAAGAAACAAACGGGACCACATCAAATGCACACACTTCTGCCCACTCAAGGAAACCATCAACTGAATACTAAGACACCACAACAATTGGGAGAGGATGTTTGCAAACCACACATCGGACAAGGGGTGAAAAGCCCAAAGATACAATCAACTCGCACGTCTCCACAAGAAAAAAAACAAGCCAATGAAAACCTGGTCAAAAGATGGAAGCAGAGATTTCTCCGAAGAAGACAGAAAGAGGGCCAGTAGGTGCATGAAAACTTGTTCACCATCATGAAGTCTCAGGAAAATGCAAATCCAAACTGCAAGGCCATGGCAGCTCACTGTGGTCAGCATGGCTAGAAGGAAGCAGACAGGAAATAACAAGTGTCAGAGAGGAGGTGCAGAGAAGGGAAGCCTCCTGCACTGCTGGTGGGAGTGTAACCCGGTGCAGCCACGATGCCAAAGGTGTGGAACTGCCTCAGAAATTTAAGTATCCATGTCCCGTATGACCCAGCTATTAATCTGCCGCTTGCTTATCCAAAAAAGTCAGAAAGACTACCGCATAAAGACATGTGCATGGCTGTGTTCACCACAGTCTTACTCCTGATATCCAAGACTTGGAAAGCACCCTGGTGTCCAGCAAGGGATGATTGGAGAAGGAAGATGGGCTATAGCCACACAATGGTATACCACTCAGCCGGAACAAATGATGCAATCCAGCCATTTGTGACCACCAGAATGGCTGTGAGGGTTTTAGGGGAAGTGTAACAAGCCCCAGTGAGAAATTCAAATACCATAGAATCTCACTTACAAGGAGAAGAAAAAGCAAGCACTAACCAACAGGTGGCACTGAACATTTGTATGCGGGCTCCCAGAGGCAAAGAGGGGCGGTGACGGAGGGTGAAAGAGAAGATTAGGCACAAGTGTGTGGTGAGGGCCTGTGATTAGTCTTACACTGGTGAAGATGATGTAAGCTACACAGAAGTCTAAAGCAATGAGGATGTGAATCTGGAAGTTATAGTACGTTCTAATGCAGGGTCATGGCTATAAATTCACCTCAAATCAAAAATCCAAAAAGGGGTCCAGAATGATGTCATAAAGCTTTGGGGGCGGAAAGAGTTTATGGAAGGTGAACTTCCAAGGATGGAAAATCACCTCCAAATGCTTACAGATGCTACAGAAAGGCAGACCATTCCAAATAGGTGAAGAGGAATACTACGAAGAGAACATGATCAGTCCTAAACCCATGAACGAACGGAAAATGTTACCGTCCATGATGTTATTACTAATCACCTTCACGAATAATCCAAACAGGCCCACGTCTTCCCAAGTTCAGGCAAAAGGTTGGTCCAAAAGTACAATTCAGGGCCGGCCCTGTGGTGGAGCAGGTAAGTGCCCACATTCCGCTTGGGCGGCCCGGGCCTCACTGTTTCACATTACGAGTGCATATCACATTAGTAGTGTTAGGAAATATAGATTTCATGGTATGGTGCTGGCAGAGATCATAAATAAGCAGCAATTGTGAGGATACGTTATCAATACGCACAAGAAAAGGAACCATAAGAATATTACAATCTATGGAAGTATCTGGTACACTTCCCAAAGGCAGAAGGAAGGAAATCTTGTGACCTGCCAAGGTGGAATTGGCAGAGTGCCACGAGATGACACCATCATTGTGCATCAGAACATTCCCTGGGCAACTTCAACTTGTGAGGGAGTCCAGGACTTTTTCTGGGTAAGGTCCACCCATTTTGCCATCTACCCAAGATATAAGAGATAAAACCCAGGATAATCTTACAGGAGTGACACCAGTGTCTAGAGAGAATGTAGGAGCCCTTTCGAAGTTCAAGGAGAAAGATAGAAACTGACAACAATTGCAGAAAAAGGAAAACTATCCTACCTAGACAGGGTGAGGAGTCAGACTGGTCTGAGATGGCTGTGAAACTCTGTGTGCACGGAGGTTGTCAGGACAACTTCGAATTTTGAGGTCGCTTATGACATCACGGTGAACATGTCCCCCAGGGTGGCCGCATGGTTACAGTCTGAGGATTGGCCTAGGCTAGGCTATTAAAGGGACAGATACCCAGAAACAGGTTTGGCAAACAGAAAGCAGGCACAGAAACTAGAAGAGATAAAACAGAGTCTGATGCAAGGGATAAGAAAGGAACCCTAGGCCACAAGTGAGAATAGAGGGACAGGCACGGAGAGGAGAACATTGTCATCTATTCAAGTCTATGGGGAGGTCATGCTGATTCAAGCTTGCAACTTCATTGGAAACAAGTGGCCGGACTTGGCGTTCATCACACCTACAGTGCCCTTGTGCCTTAAGCATAATGCAAAGTCAAGAAAGATGTCTTGAGGACATTGAAGAGAAGAATCGATGCCTCCTTTCCAAGGCCCATAGCATTCTTTGAAGGTCAGTCTCTTTTTCCGAAGCTCTGGTGTCACGTGGGCCCACTGGGCACATGGTAATGTGTCCCAAGAGATGTCTTGGAAGCCTTGAAGGAATGGAGCCCTGTCACGCTTGGGGTATGTCTCTTTGTTTGGAAGTGCTCTACAAGGGTGCTGAAAAGCACCCTCTTCCACAGGGCTTCGTTCCTTCGTGAAGGCTGCCCTCCCAGGCTAGTGTGCTCTGTTTGCCTCCATCGAAATTCTCTCCCCCTACCTCTTGCCGTAGAAGGATTATTGATTATGTGTTTTGACACCATATGTAAGGAAGTTGCACGAAAATTAGAACTTTACAGTTGTGTTTCAAGAAAAATAAACAGGCCAGGGTAGAGGATGTAGGGCAAACAAATGGCACACCCTATAAAAATTAAGTAAGCCCGTATCTGGACGGAATCTAGGGGAACGTTCAAGGATCAGGGGTCAAGTTCGAAACTTCCCAAATCCGGAAAAGAGACAGAAAAATATCTTTCCTGGAGAGTGGAATTCATCCGATTTGTCTAAGTTGTCTTGGAAACATTGTGTCCGTGAAGGGGGTTGCCAGGACCACCTCGAATTTGGAGTTTCTGATCTCAGGATGTCAAACCAACCCACATGACCACGTGTTCTCAGTGCTTAGTTTGACCTAGGCTAGGATAGCCAAGAGTCCTACAAGTGACCGGTGCAAATTCAAGGACAACAACCAAGAGTCACGAAAGCACTCACACCTCACCCTAGAGAACATACAGCGATTAAAGAAATACAAACTAATCCCTTGGAATGAAGGAGAACGGACTGATAAGCATGTCTAAGGGAGATAGCTGAGAAAGACCATGACGAGTATACTATGGAAAAGAAAAAGAGGACCCAGAAAATGGAAGGTGAACAGAAATCACACCTGAATTATCCACAATGAAAGATGATGTCCGTCTTTAGACAGACTCTGCTGGAACGTTTGAAAGTCAGAGAAATTCACAAGCCAAAAAACGGCAGCGAAGGTCAAGCATGGGCTAACTGGGAAGGGTGAGTTATGAGACTGCTCCAAGCAGGCTCTGAAACCTGTATCCAGGAAGCATGCTGGACCTCAGAGACACAATTATGACAAATCCTCTGACATCACAATGGACCCGAAAAACAACCTAGCCTCATCTACACAGTGCTAGAGTTGGGCTCACTAGTATATTTAACTCCCATTGCACTCAACTGCACGTTGCCACTGAACATGTAAGTGGCCGGCCGGTGGTGCAGTGGTGAGGTCCGCACCTTCTGGGTCTGTGGCCCAGTATGGGCTGGGTGGAATCCTCGGTTTGGGCCTCCTCACCACTGCTTCAGTTGTTCTGGTGCAGGCGTCCGAGGTAGAGTAGAGGCAGATGGGAAGGGACGTTGGACAGGGCCAGACTTCCACAGCAAATACAGGAGCATTGCCAGCAGATGTGAGCACAGCAATGCACTTGTGCCAAAACAAAACCAATTAAAAGTTGCAAAGAATAGAAAAACTGAAGCTAAGGAAAAAAAAAACAAAAAAACAGGAGCTTGCCATTACGAAGAATAGGATCTCTGTGAATAACCTTAGCAAAACAGGTGAATTCTATGTTAATTCAAAAACTAGCAAACCTTTGGCGAAAGAAACTCAAGAAGACACAAGAAAAAAAAAGATATCGAGGGATCTAGGAATGGAAGGATTAACACACTTGAAAGGTTCATACCGCAGTAAGGAATCTCTGGATTCCATGCAATCCCAGTCAAAGTTGCAGCAGTATTTGCCACAGAGAAGAAGAGAGAATCCTGAAGTTTCTAGCCAGCAACACGAGACCCTGACTAGGCAAAGGAATCCTCAGGAAAACGAACAAAGCAGCACGTGTCACAATTTCTGATTTCAACATAGAGGACGAAGCGCTAGGTACCGAAACGGCACAGTCTGGGCCCCAAAACAGGCATGAAGACCCATGCAAAACAATTGAGAGCCCAGAGCCCAACTCAAACTTACATGGACAGCCCATTTTGGACCAGGGAGCCAAGTGGAGACAGCGGAGAAAGGAGAGTCTCTACAATAAACGGTGCTGGGAAGCCTGCACAGCCACATGGAACACAACGACAGTACACCATGATGTTACACCTGGCACACACACCACCTGAAGTGGATTAAAGCCTTGAATGGCAGACTTGAAACCGTGAACCTTGTAGGAGAAGACCTAGGCAGAGTGCTCTTTGCCATCTGTCTGAGCCGCCTATTTGGAAGAAGCATGTCTGACTGGGCAAGGGCAACAAAGGAAACAAGAAACAAACGGGACCACATCAAATGCACACACTTCTGCCCACTCAAGGAAACCATCAACTGAATACTAAGACACCACAACAATTGGGAGAGGATGTTTGCAAACCACACATCGGACAAGGGGTGAAAAGCCCAAAGATACAATCAACTCGCACGTCTCCACAAGAAAAAAAACAAGCCAATGAAAACCTGGTCAAAAGATGGAAGCAGAGATTTCTCCGAAGAAGACAGAAAGAGGGCCAGTAGGTGCATGAAAACTTGTTCACCATCATGAAGTCTCAGGAAAATGCAAATCCAAACTGCAAGGCCATGGCAGCTCACTGTGGTCAGCATGGCTAGAAGGAAGCAGACAGGAAATAACAAGTGTCAGAGAGGAGGTGCAGAGAAGGGAAGCCTCCTGCACTGCTGGTGGGAGTGTAACCCGGTGCAGCCACGATGCCAAAGGTGTGGAACTGCCTCAGAAATTTAAGTATCCATGTCCCGTATGACCCAGCTATTAATCTGCCGCTTGCTTATCCAAAAAAGTCAGAAAGACTACCGCATAAAGACATGTGCATGGCTGTGTTCACCACAGTCTTACTCCTGATATCCAAGACTTGGAAAGCACCCTGGTGTCCAGCAAGGGATGATTGGAGAAGGAAGATGGGCTATAGCCACACAATGGTATACCACTCAGCCGGAACAAATGATGCAATCCAGCCATTTGTGACCACCAGAATGGCTGTGAGGGTTTTAGGGGAAGTGTAACAAGCCCCAGTGAGAAATTCAAATACCATAGAATCTCACTTACAAGGAGAAGAAAAAGCAAGCACTAACCAACAGGTGGCACTGAACATTTGTATGCGGGCTCCCAGAGGCAAAGAGGGGCGGTGACGGAGGGTGAAAGAGAAGATTAGGCACAAGTGTGTGGTGAGGGCCTGTGATTAGTCTTACACTGGTGAAGATGATGTAAGCTACACAGAAGTCTAAAGCAATGAGGATGTGAATCTGGAAGTTATAGTACGTTCTAATGCAGGGTCATGGCTATAAATTCACCTCAAATCAAAAATCCAAAAAGGGGTCCAGAATGATGTCATAAAGCTTTGGGGGCGGAAAGAGTTTACGGAAGGTGAACTTCCAAGGATGGAAAATCACCTCCAAATGCTTACAGATGCTACAGAAAGGCAGACCATTCCAAATAGGTGAAGAGGAATACTACGAAGAGAACATGATCAGTCCTAAACCCATGAACGAACGGAAAATGTTACCGTCCATGATGTTATTACTAATCACCTTCACGAATAATCCAAACAGGCCCACGTCTTCCCAAGTTCAGGCAAAAGGTTGGTCCAAAAGTACAATTCAGGGCCGGCCCTGTGGTGGAGCAGGTAAGTGCCCACATTCCGCTTGGGCGGCCCGGGCCTCACTGTTTCACATTACGAGTGCATATCACATTAGTAGTGTTAGGAAATATAGATTTCATGGTATGGTGCGGGCAGAGATCATAAATAAGCAGCAATTGTGAGGATACGTTATCAATACGCACAAGAAAAGGAACCATAAGAATATTACAATCTATGGAAGTATCTGGTACACTTCCCAAAGGCAGAAGGAAGGAAATCTTGTGACCTGCCAAGGTGGAATTGGCAGAGTGCCACGAGATGACACCATCATCGTGCATCAGAACATTCCCTGGGCAACTTCAACTTGTGAGGGAGTCCAGGACTTTTTCTGGGTAAGGTCCACCCATTTTGCCATCTACCCAAGATATAAGAGATAAAACCCAGGATAATCTTACAGGAGTGACACCAGTGTCTAGAGAGAATGTAGGAGCCCTTTCGAAGTTCAAGGAGAAAGATAGAAACTGACAACAATTGCAGAAAAAGGAAAACTATCCTACCTAGACAGGGTGAGGAGTCAGACTGGTCTGAGATGGCTGTGAAACTCTGTGTGCACGGAGGTTGTCAGGACAACTTCGAATTTTGAGGTCGCTTATGACATCACGGTGAACATGTCCCCCAGGGTGGCCGCATGGTTACAGTCTGAGGATTGGCCTAGGCTAGGCTATTAAAGGGACAGATACCCAGAAACAGGTTTGGCAAACAGAAAGCAGGCACAGAAACTAGAAGAGATAAAACAGAGTCTGATGCAAGGGATAAGAAAGGAACCCTAGGCCACAAGTGAGAATAGAGGGACAGGCACGGAGAGGAGAACATTGTCATCTATTCAAGTCTATGGGGAGGTCATGCTGATTCAAGCTTGCAACTTCATTGGAAACAAGTGGCCGGACTTGGCGTTCATCACACCTACAGTGCCCTCGTGCCTTAAGCATAATGCAAAGTCAAGAAAGATGTCTTGAGGACATTGAAGAGAAGAATCGATGCCTCCTTTCCAAGGCCCATAGCATTCTTTGAAGGTCAGTCTCTTTTTCCGAAGCTCTGGTGTCACGTGGGCCCACTGGGCACATGGTAATGTGTCCCAAGAGATGTCTTGGAAGCCTTGAAGGAATGGAGCCCTGTCACGCTTGGGGTATGTCTCTTTGTTTGGAAGTGCTCTACAAGGGTGCTGAAAAGCACCCTCTTCCACAGGGCTTCGTTCCTTCGTGAAGGCTGCCCTCCCAGGCTAGTGTGCTCTGTTTGGCTCCATCGAAATTCTCTCCCCCTACCTCTTGCCGTAGAAGGATTATTGATTATGTGTTTTGACACCATATGTAAGGAAGTTGCACGAAAATTAGAACTTTACAGTTGTGTTTCAAGAAAAATAAACAGGCCAGGGTAGAGGATGTAGGGCAAACAAATGGCACACCCTATAAAAATTAAGTAAGCCCGTATCTGGACGGAATCTAGGGGAACGTTCAAGGATCAGGGGTCAAGTTCGAAACTTCCCAAATCCGGAAAAGAGACAGAAAAATATCTTTCCTGGAGAGTGGAATTCATCCGATTTGTCTAAGTTGTCTTGGAAACATTGTGTCCGTGAAGGGGGTTGCCAGGACCACCTCGAATTTGGAGTTTCTGATCTCAGGATGTCAAACCAACCCACATGACCACGTGTTCTCAGTGCTTAGTTTGACCTAGGCTAGGGTAGCCAAGAGTCCTACAAGTGACCGGTGCAAATTCAAGGACAACAACCAAGAGTCACGAAAGCACTCACACCTCACCCTAGAGAACATACAGCGATTAAAGAAATACAAACTAATCACTCGGAATGAAGGAGAACGGACTGATAAGCATGTCTAAGGGAGATAGCTGAGAAAGACCATGACGAGTATACTATGGAAAAGAAAAAGAGGACCCAGAAAATGGAAGGTGAACAGAAATCACACCTGAATTATCCACAATGAAAGATGATGTCCGTCTTTAGACAGACTCTGCTGGAACGTTTGAAAGTCAGAGAAATTCACAAGCCAAAAAACGGCAGCGAAGGTCAAGCATGGGCTAACTGGGAAGGGTGAGTTATGAGACTGCTCCAAGCAGGCTCTGAAACCTGTATCCAGGAAGCATGCTGGACCTCAGAGACACAATTATGACAAATCCTCTGACATCACAATGGACCCGAAAAACAACCTAGCCTCATCTACACAGTGCTAGAGTTGGGCTCACTAGTATATTTAACTCCCATTGCACTCAACTGCACGTTGCCACTGAACATGTAAGTGGCCGGCCGGTGGTGCAGTGGTGAGGTCCGCACCTTCTGGGTCTGTGGCCCAGTATGGGCTGGGTGGAATCCTCGGTTTGGGCCTCCTCACCACTGCTTCAGTTGTTCTGGTGCAGGCGTCCGAGGTAGAGTAGAGGCAGATGGGAAGGGACGTTGGACAGGGCCAGACTTCCACAGCAAATACAGGAGCATTGCCAGCAGATGTGAGCACAGCAATGCACTTGTGCCAAAACAAAACCAATTAAAAGTTGCAAAGAATAGAAAAACTGAAGCTAAGGAAAAAAAAAACAAAAAAACAGGAGCTTGCCATTACGAAGAATAGGATCTCTGTGAATAACCTTAGCAAAACAGGTGAATTCTATGTTAATTCAAAAACTAGCAAACCTTTGGCGAAAGAAACTCAAGAAGACACAAGAAAAAAAAAGATATCGAGGGATCTAGGAATGGAAGGATTAACACACTTGAAAGGTTCATACCGCAGTAAGGAATCTCTGGATTCCATGCAATCCCAGTCAAAGTTGCAGCAGTATTTGCCACAGAGAAGAAGAGAGAATCCTGAAGTTTCTAGCCAGCAACGCGAGACCCTGACTAGGCAAAGGAATCCTCAGGAAAACGAACAAAGCAGCACGTGTCACAATTTCTGATTTCAACATAGAGGACGAAGCGCTAGGTACCGAAACGGCACAGTCTGGGCCCCAAAACAGGCATGAAGACCCATGCAAAACAATTGAGAGCCCAGAGCCCAACTCAAACTTACATGGACAGCCCATTTTGGACCAGGGAGCCAAGTGGAGACAGCGGAGAAAGGAGAGTCTCTACAATAAACGGTGCTGGGAAGCCTGCACAGCCACATGGAACACAACGACAGTACACCATGATGTTACACCTGGCACACACACCACCTGAAGTGGATTAAAGCCTTGAATGGCAGACTTGAAACCGTGAACCTTGTAGGAGAAGACCTAGGCAGAGTGCTCTTTGCCATCTGTCTGAGCCGCCTATTTGGAAGAAGCATGTCTGACTGGGCAAGGGCAACAAAGGAAACAAGAAACAAACGGGACCACATCAAATGCACACACTTCTGCCCACTCAAGGAAACCATCAACTGAATACTAAGACACCACAACAATTGGGAGAGGATGTTTGCAAACCACACATCGGACAAGGGGTGAAAAGCCCAAAGATACAATCAACTCGCACGTCTCCACAAGAAAAAAAACAAGCCAATGAAAACCTGGTCAAAAGATGGAAGCAGAGATTTCTCCGAAGAAGACAGAAAGAGGGCCAGTAGGTGCATGAAAACTTGTTCACCATCATGAAGTCTCAGGAAAATGCAAATCCAAACTGCAAGGCCATGGCAGCTCACTGTGGTCAGCATGGCTAGAAGGAAGCAGACAGGAAATAACAAGTGTCAGAGAGGAGGTGCAGAGAAGGGAAGCCTCCTGCACTGCTGGTGGGAGTGTAACCCGGTGCAGCCACGATGCCAAAGGTGTGGAACTGCCTCAGAAATTTAAGTATCCATGTCCCGTATGACCCAGCTATTAATCTGCCGCTTGCTTATCCAAAAAAGTCAGAAAGACTACCGCATAAAGACATGTGCATGGCTGTGTTCACCACAGTCTTACTCCTGATATCCAAGACTTGGAAAGCACCCTGGTGTCCAGCAAGGGATGATTGGAGAAGGAAGATGGGCTATAGCCACACAATGGTATACCACTCAGCCGGAACAAATGATGCAATCCAGCCATTTGTGACCACCAGAATGGCTGTGAGGGTTTTAGGGGAAGTGTAACAAGCCCCAGTGAGAAATTCAAATACCATAGAATCTCACTTACAAGGAGAAGAAAAAGCAAGCACTAACCAACAGGTGGCACTGAACATTTGTATGCGGGCTCCCAGAGGCAAAGAGGGGCGGTGACGGAGGGTGAAAGAGAAGATTAGGCACAAGTGTGTGGTGAGGGCCTGTGATTAGTCTTACACTGGTGAAGATGATGTAAGCTACACAGAAGTCTAAAGCAATGAGGATGTGAATCTGGAAGTTATAGTACGTTCTAATGCAGGGTCATGGCTATAAATTCACCTCAAATCAAAAATCCAAAAAGGGGTCCAGAATGATGTCATAAAGCTTTGGGGGCGGAAAGAGTTTACGGAAGGTGAACTTCCAAGGATGGAAAATCACCTCCAAATGCTTACAGATGCTACAGAAAGGCAGACCATTCCAAATAGGTGAAGAGGAATACTACGAAGAGAACATGATCAGTCCTAAACCCATGAACGAACGGAAAATGTTACCGTCCATGATGTTATTACTAATCACCTTCACGAATAATCCAAACAGGCCCACGTCTTCCCAAGTTCAGGCAAAAGGTTGGTCCAAAAGTACAATTCAGGGCCGGCCCTGTGGTGGAGCAGGTAAGTGCCCACATTCCGCTTGGGCGGCCCGGGCCTCACTGTTTCACATTACGAGTGCATATCACATTAGTAGTGTTAGGAAATATAGATTTCATGGTATGGTGCGGGCAGAGATCATAAATAAGCAGCAATTGTGAGGATACGTTATCAATACGCACAAGAAAAGGAACCATAAGAATATTACAATCTATGGAAGTATCTGGTACACTTCCCAAAGGCAGAAGGAAGGAAATCTTGTGACCTGCCAAGGTGGAATTGGCAGAGTGCCACGAGATGACACCATCATCGTGCATCAGAACATTCCCTGGGCAACTTCAACTTGTGAGGGAGTCCAGGACTTTTTCTGGGTAAGGTCCACCCATTTTGCCATCTACCCAAGATATAAGAGATAAAACCCAGGATAATCTTACAGGAGTGACACCAGTGTCTAGAGAGAATGTAGGAGCCCTTTCGAAGTTCAAGGAGAAAGATAGAAACTGACAACAATTGCAGAAAAAGGAAAACTATCCTACCTAGACAGGGTGAGGAGTCAGACTGGTCTGAGATGGCTGTGAAACTCTGTGTGCACGGAGGTTGTCAGGACAACTTCGAATTTTGAGGTCGCTTATGACATCACGGTGAACATGTCCCCCAGGGTGGCCGCATGGTTACAGTCTGAGGATTGGCCTAGGCTAGGCTATTAAAGGGACAGATACCCAGAAACAGGTTTGGCAAACAGAAAGCAGGCACAGAAACTAGAAGAGATAAAACAGAGTCTGATGCAAGGGATAAGAAAGGAACCCTAGGCCACAAGTGAGAATAGAGGGACAGGCACGGAGAGGAGAACATTGTCATCTATTCAAGTCTATGGGGAGGTCATGCTGATTCAAGCTTGCAACTTCATTGGAAACAAGTGGCCGGACTTGGCGTTCATCACACCTACAGTGCCCTTGTGCCTTAAGCATAATGCAAAGTCAAGAAAGATGTCTTGAGGACATTGAAGAGAAGAATCGATGCCTCCTTTCCAAGGCCCATAGCATTCTTTGAAGGTCAGTCTCTTTTTCCGAAGCTCTGGTGTCACGTGGGCCCACTGGGCACATGGTAATGTGTCCCAAGAGATGTCTTGGAAGCCTTGAAGGAATGGAGCCCTGTCACGCTTGGGGTATGTCTCTTTGTTTGGAAGTGCTCTACAAGGGTGCTGAAAAGCACCCTCTTCCACAGGGCTTCGTTCCTTCGTGAAGGCTGCCCTCCCAGGCTAGTGTGCTCTGTTTGGCTCCATCGAAATTCTCTCCCCCTACCTCTTGCCGTAGAAGGATTATTGATTATGTGTTTTGACACCATATGTAAGGAAGTTGCACGAAAATTAGAACTTTACAGTTGTGTTTCAAGAAAAATAAACAGGCCAGGGTAGAGGATGTAGGGCAAACAAATGGCACACCCTATAAAAATTAAGTAAGCCCGTATCTGGACGGAATCTAGGGGAACGTTCAAGGATCAGGGGTCAAGTTCGAAACTTCCCAAATCCGGAAAAGAGACAGAAAAATATCTTTCCTGGAGAGTGGAATTCATCCGATTTGTCTAAGTTGTCTTGGAAACATTGTGTCCGTGAAGGGGGTTGCCAGGACCACCTCGAATTTGGAGTTTCTGATCTCAGGATGTCAAACCAACCCACATGACCACGTGTTCTCAGTGCTTAGTTTGACCTAGGCTAGGGTAGCCAAGAGTCCTACAAGTGACCGGTGCAAATTCAAGGACAACAACCAAGAGTCACGAAAGCACTCACACCTCACCCTAGAGAACATACAGCGATTAAAGAAATACAAACTAATCACTCGGAATGAAGGAGAACGGACTGATAAGCATGTCTAAGGGAGATAGCTGAGAAAGACCATGACGAGTATACTATGGAAAAGAAAAAGAGGACCCAGAAAATGGAAGGTGAACAGAAATCACACCTGAATTATCCACAATGAAAGATGATGTCCGTCTTTAGACAGACTCTGCTGGAACGTTTGAAAGTCAGAGAAATTCACAAGCCAAAAAACGGCAGCGAAGGTCAAGCATGGGCTAACTGGGAAGGGTGAGTTATGAGACTGCTCCAAGCAGGCTCTGAAACCTGTATCCAGGAAGCATGCTGGACCTCAGAGACACAATTATGACAAATCCTCTGACATCACAATGGACCCGAAAAACAACCTAGCCTCATCTACACAGTGCTAGAGTTGGGCTCACTAGTATATTTAACTCCCATTGCACTCAACTGCACGTTGCCACTGAACATGTAAGTGGCCGGCCGGTGGTGCAGTGGTGAGGTCCGCACCTTCTGGGTCTGTGGCCCAGTATGGGCTGGGTGGAATCCTCGGTTTGGGCCTCCTCACCACTGCTTCAGTTGTTCTGGTGCAGGCGTCCGAGGTAGAGTAGAGGCAGATGGGAAGGGACGTTGGACAGGGCCAGACTTCCACAGCAAATACAGGAGCATTGCCAGCAGATGTGAGCACAGCAATGCACTTGTGCCAAAACAAAACCAATTAAAAGTTGCAAAGAATAGAAAAACTGAAGCTAAGGAAAAAAAAAACAAAAAAACAGGAGCTTGCCATTACGAAGAATAGGATCTCTGTGAATAACCTTAGCAAAACAGGTGAATTCTATGTTAATTCAAAAACTAGCAAACCTTTGGCGAAAGAAACTCAAGAAGACACAAGAAAAAAAAAGATATCGAGGGATCTAGGAATGGAAGGATTAACACACTTGAAAGGTTCATACCGCAGTAAGGAATCTCTGGATTCCATGCAATCCCAGTCAAAGTTGCAGCAGTATTTGCCACAGAGAAGAAGAGAGAATCCTGAAGTTTCTAGCCAGCAACGCGAGACCCTGACTAGGCAAAGGAATCCTCAGGAAAACGAACAAAGCAGCACGTGTCACAATTTCTGATTTCAACATAGAGGACGAAGCGCTAGGTACCGAAACGGCACAGTCTGGGCCCCAAAACAGGCATGAAGACCCATGCAAAACAATTGAGAGCCCAGAGCCCAACTCAAACTTACATGGACAGCCCATTTTGGACCAGGGAGCCAAGTGGAGACAGCGGAGAAAGGAGAGTCTCTACAATAAACGGTGCTGGGAAGCCTGCACAGCCACATGGAACACAACGAGAGTACACCATGATGTTACACCTGGCACACACACCACCTGAAGTGGATTAAAGCCTTGAATGGCAGACTTGAAACCGTGAACCTTGTAGGAGAAGACCTAGGCAGAGTGCTCTTTGCCATCTGTCTGAGCCGCCTATTTGGAAGAAGCATGTCTGACTGGGCAAGGGCAACAAAGGAAACAAGAAACAAACGGGACCACATCAAATGCACACACTTCTGCCCACTCAAGGAAACCATCAACTGAATACTAAGACACCACAACAATTGGGAGAGGATGTTTGCAAACCACACATCGGACAAGGGGTGAAAAGCCCAAAGATACAATCAACTCGCACGTCTCCACAAGAACAAAAACAAGCCAATGAAAACCTGGTCAAAAGATGGAAGCAGAGATTTCTCCGAAGAAGACAGAAAGAGGGCCAGTAGGTGCATGAAAACTTGTTCACCATCATGAAGTCTCAGGAAAATGCAAATCCAAACTGCAAGGCCATGGCAGCTCACTGTGGTCAGCATGGCTAGAAGGAAGCAGACAGGAAATAACAAGTGTCAGAGAGGAGGTGGAGAGAAGGGAAGCCTCCTGCACTGCTGGTGGGAGTGTAACCCGGTGCAGCCACGATGCCAAAGGTGTGGAACTGCCTCAGAAATTTAAGTATCCATGTCCCGTATGACCCAGCTATTAATCTGCCGCTTGCTTATCCAAAAAAGTCAGAAAGACTACCGCATAAAGACATGTGCATGGCTGTGTTCACCACAGTCTTACTCCTGATATCCAAGACTTGGAAAGCACCCTGGTGTCCAGCAAGGGATGATTGGAGAAGGAAGATGGGCTATAGCCACACAATGGTATACCACTCAGCCGGAACAAATGATGCAATCCAGCCATTTGTGACCACCAGAATGGCTGTGAGGGTTTTAGGGGAAGTGTAACAAGCCCCAGTGAGAAATTCAAATACCATAGAATCTCACTTACAAGGAGAAGAAAAAGCAAGCACTAACCAACAGGTGGCACTGAACATTTGTATGCGGGCTCCCAGAGGCAAAGAGGGGCGGTGACGGAGGGTGAAAGAGAAGATTAGGCACAAGTGTGTGGTGAGGGCCTGTGATTAGTCTTACACTGGTGAAGATGATGTAAGCTACACAGAAGTCTAAAGCAATGAGGATGTGAATCTGGAAGTTATAGTACGTTCTAATGCAGGGTCATGGCTATAAATTCACCTCAAATCAAAAATCCAAAAAGGGGTCCAGAATGATGTCATAAAGCTTTGGGGGCGGAAAGAGTTTACGGAAGGTGAACTTCCAAGGATGGAAAATCACCTCCAAATGCTTACAGATGCTACAGAAAGGCAGACCATTCCAAATAGGTGAAGAGGAATACTACGAAGAGAACATGATCAGTCCTAAACCCATGAACGAACGGAAAATGTTACCGTCCATGATGTTATTACTAATCACCTTCACGAATAATCCAAACAGGCCCACGTCTTCCCAAGTTCAGGCAAAAGGTTGGTCCAAAAGTACAATTCAGGGCCGGCCCTGTGGTGGAGCAGGTAAGTGCCCACATTCCGCTTGGGCGGCCCGGGCCTCACTGTTTCACATTACGAGTGCATATCACATTAGTAGTGTTAGGAAATATAGATTTCATGGTATGGTGCGGGCAGAGATCATAAATAAGCAGCAATTGTGAGGATACGTTATCAATACGCACAAGAAAAGGAACCATAAGAATATTACAATCTATGGAAGTATCTGGTACACTTCCCAAAGGCAGAAGGAAGGAAATCTTGTGACCTGCCAAGGTGGAATTGGCAGAGTGCCACGAGATGACACCATCATCGTGCATCAGAACATTCCCTGGGCAACTTCAACTTGTGAGGGAGTCCAGGACTTTTTCTGGGTAAGGTCCACCCATTTTGCCATCTACCCAAGATATAAGAGATAAAACCCAGGATAATCTTACAGGAGTGACACCAGTGTCTAGAGAGAATGTAGGAGCCCTTTCGAAGTTCAAGGAGAAAGATAGAAACTGACAACAATTGCAGAAAAAGGAAAACTATCCTACCTAGACAGGGTGAGGAGTCAGACTGGTCTGAGATGGCTGTGAAACTCTGTGTGCACGGAGGTTGTCAGGACAACTTCGAATTTTGAGGTCGCTTATGACATCACGGTGAACATGTCCCCCAGGGTGGCCGCATGGTTACAGTCTGAGGATTGGCCTAGGCTAGGCTATTAAAGGGACAGATACCCAGAAACAGGTTTGGCAAACAGAAAGCAGGCACAGAAACTAGAAGAGATAAAACAGAGTCTGATGCAAGGGATAAGAAAGGAACCCTAGGCCACAAGTGAGAATAGAGGGACAGGCACGGAGAGGAGAACATTGTCATCTATTCAAGTCTATGGGGAGGTCATGCTGATTCAAGCTTGCAACTTCATTGGAAACAAGTGGCCGGACTTGGCGTTCATCACACCTACAGTGCCCTTGTGCCTTAAGCATAATGCAAAGTCAAGAAAGATGTCTTGAGGACATTGAAGAGAAGAATCGATGCCTCCTTTCCAAGGCCCATAGCATTCTTTGCAGGTCAGTCTCTTTTTCCGAAGCTCTGGTGTCACGTGGGCCCACTGGGCACATGGTAATGTGTCCCAAGAGATGTCTTGGAAGCCTTGAAGGAATGGAGCCCTGTCACGCTTGGGGTATGTCTCTTTGTTTGGAAGTGCTCTACAAGGGTGCTGAAAAGCACCCTCTTCCACAGGGCTTCGTTCCTTCGTGAAGGCTGCCCTCCCAGGCTAGTGTGCTCTGTTTGCCTCCATCGAAATTCTCTCCCCCTACCTCTTGCCGTAGAAGGATTATTGATTATGTGTTTTGACACCACATGTAAGGAAGTTGCACGAAAATTAGAACTTTACAGTTGTGTTTCAAGAAAAATAAACAGGCCAGGGTAGAGGATGTAGGGCAAACAAATGGCACACCCTATAAAAATTAAGTAAGCCCGTATCTGGACGGAATCTAGGGGAACGTTCAAGGATCAGGGGTCAAGTTCGAAACTTCCCAAATCCGGAAAAGAGACAGAAAAATATCTTTCCTGGAGAGTGGAATTCATCCGATTTGTCTAAGTTGTCTTGGAAACATTGTGTCCGTGAAGGGGGTTGCCAGGACCACCTCGAATTTGGAGTTTCTGATCTCAGGATGTCAAACCAACCCACATGACCACGTGTTCTCAGTGCTTAGTTTGACCTAGGCTAGGGTAGCCAAGAGTCCTACAAGTGACCGGTGCAAATTCAAGGACAACAACCAAGAGTCACGAAAGCACTCACACCTCACCCTAGAGAACATACAGCGATTAAAGAAATACAAACTAATCCCTTGGAATGAAGGAGAACGGACTGATAAGCATGTCTAAGGGAGATAGCTGAGAAAGACCATGACGAGTATACTATGGAAAAGAAAAAGAGGACCCAGAAAATGGAAGGTGAACAGAAATCACACCTGAATTATCCACAATGAAAGATGATGTCCGTCTTTAGACAGACTCTGCTGGAACGTTTGAAAGTCAGAGAAATTCACAAGCCAAAAAACGGCAGCGAAGGTCAAGCATGGGCTAACTGGGAAGGGTGAGTTATGAGACTGCTCCAAGCAGGCTCTGAAACCTGTATCCAGGAAGCATGCTGGACCTCAGAGACACAATTATGACAAATCCTCTGACATCACAATGGACCCGAAAAACAACCTAGCCTCATCTACACAGTGCTAGAGTTGGGCTCACTAGTATATTTAACTCCCATTGCACTCAAGTGCACGTTGCCACTGAACATGTAAGTGGCCGGCCGGTGGTGCAGTGGTGAGGTCCGCACCTTCTGGGTCTGTGGCCCAGTATGGGCTGGGTGGAATCCTCGGTTTGGGCCTCCTCACCACTGCTTCAGTTGTTCTGGTGCAGGCGTCCGAGGTAGAGTAGAGGCAGATGGGAAGGGACGTTGGACAGGGCCACACTTCCACAGCAAATACAGGAGCATTGCCAGCAGATGTGAGCACAGCAATGCACTTGTGCCAAAACAAAACCAATTAAAAGTTGCAAAGAATAGAAAAACTGAAGCTAAGGAAAAAAAAAACAAAAAAACAGGAGCTTGCCATTACGAAGAATAGGATCTCTGTGAATAACCTTAGCAAAACAGGTGAATTCTATGTTAATTCAAAACCTAGCAAACCTTTGGCGAAAGAAACTCAAGAAGACACAAGAAAAAAAAAGATATCGAGGGATCTAGGAATGGAAGGATTAACACACTTGAAAGGTTCATACCGCAGTAAGGAATCTCTGGATTCCATGCAATCCCAGTCAAAGTTGCAGCAGTATTTGCCACAGAGAAGAAGAGAGAATCCTGAAGTTTCTAGCCAGCAACACGAGACCCTGACTAGGCAAAGGAATCCTCAGGAAAACGAACAAAGCAGCACGTGTCACAATTTCTGATTTCAACATAGAGGACGAAGCGCTAGGTACCGAAACGGCACAGTCTGGGCCCCAAAACAGGCATGAAGACCCATGCAAAACAATTGAGAGCCCAGAGCCCAACTCAAACTTACATGGACAGCCCATTTTGGACCAGGGAGCCAAGTGGAGACAGCGGAGAAAGGAGAGTCTCTACAATAAACGGTGCTGGGAAGCCTGCACAGCCACATGGAACACAACGAGAGTACACCATGATGTTACACCTGGCACACACACCACCTGAAGTGGATTAAAGCCTTGAATGGCAGACTTGAAACCGTGAACCTTGTAGGAGAAGACCTAGGCAGAGTGCTCTTTGCCATCTGTCTGAGCCGCCTATTTGGAAGAAGCATGTCTGACTGGGCAAGGGCAACAAAGGAAACAAGAAACAAACGGGACCACATCAAATGCACACACTTCTGCCCACTCAAGGAAACCATCAACTGAATACTAAGACACCACAACAATTGGGAGAGGATGTTTGCAAACCACACATCGGACAAGGGGTGAAAAGCCCAAAGATACAATCAACTCGCACGTCTCCACAAGAAAAAAAACAAGCCAATGAAAACCTGGTCAAAAGATGGAAGCAGAGATTTCTCCGAAGAAGACAGAAAGAGGGCCAGTAGGTGCATGAAAACTTGTTCACCATCATTAAGTCTCAGGAAAATGCAAATCCAAACTGCAAGGCCATGGCAGCTCACTGTGGTCAGCATGGCTAGAAGGAAGCAGACAGGAAATAACAAGTGTCAGAGAGGAGGTGCAGAGAAGGGAAGCCTCCTGCACTGCTGGTGGGAGTGTAACCCGGTGCAGCCACGATGCCAAAGGTGTGGAACTGCCTCAGAAATTTAAGTATCCATGTCCCGTATGACCCAGCTATTAATCTGCCGCTTGCTTATCCAAAAAAGTCAGAAAGACTACCGCATAAAGACATGTGCATGGCTGTGTTCACCACAGTCTTACTCCTGATATCCAAGACTTGGAAAGCACCCTGGTGTCCAGCAAGGGATGATTGGAGAAGGAAGATGGGCTATAGCCACACAATGGTATACCACTCAGCCGGAACAAATGATGCAATCCAGCCATTTGTGACCACCAGAATGGCTGTGAGGGTTTTAGGGGAAGTGTAACAAGCCCCAGTGAGAAATTCAAATACCATAGAATCTCACTTACAAGGAGAAGAAAAAGCAAGCACTAACCAACAGGTGGCACTGAACATTTGTATGCGGGCTCCCAGAGGCAAAGAGGGGCGGTGACGGAGGGTGAAAGAGAAGATTAGGCACAAGTGTGTGGTGAGGGCCTGTGATTAGTCTTACACTGGTGAAGATGATGTAAGCTACACAGAAGTCTAAAGCAATGAGGATGTGAATCTGGAAGTTATAGTACGTTCTAATGCAGGGTCATGGCTATAAATTCACCTCAAATCAAAAATCCAAAACGGGGTCCAGAATGATGTCATAAAGCTTTGGGGGCGGAAAGAGTTTACGGAAGGTGAACTTCCAAGGATGGAAAATCACCTCCAAATGCTTACAGATGCTACAGAAAGGCAGACCATTCCAAATAGGTGAAGAGGAATACTACGAAGAGAACATGATCAGTCCTAAACCCATGAACGAACGGAAAATGTTACCGTCCATGATGTTATTACTAATCACCTTCACGAATAATCCAAACAGGCCCACGTCTTCCCAAGTTCAGGCAAAAGGTTGGTCCAAAAGTACAATTCAGGGCCGGCCCTGTGGTGGAGCAGGTAAGTGCCCACATTCCGCTTGGGCGGCCCGGGCCTCACTGTTTCACATTACGAGTGCATATCACATTAGTAGTGTTAGGAAATATAGATTTCATGGTATGGTGCGGGCAGAGATCATAAATAAGCAGCAATTGTGAGGATACGTTATCAATACGCACAAGAAAAGGAACCATAAGAATATTACAATCTATGGAAGTATCTGGTACACTTCCCAAAGGCAGAAGGAAGGAAAACTTGTGACCTGCCAAGGTGGAATTGGCAGAGTGCCACGAGATGACACCATCATTGTGCATCAGAACATTCCCTGGGCAACTTCAACTTGTGAGGGAGTCCAGGACTTTTTCTGGGTAAGGTCCACCCATTTTGCCATCTACCCAAGATATAAGAGATAAAACCCAGGATAATCTTACAGGAGTGACACCAGTGTCTAGAGAGAATGTAGGAGCCCTTTCGAAGTTCAAGGAGAAAGATAGAAACTGACAACAATTGCAGAAAAAGGAAAACTATCCTACCTAGACAGGGTGAGGAGTCAGACTGGTCTGAGATGGCTGTGAAACTCTGTGTGCACGGAGGTTGTCAGGACAACTTCGAATTTTGAGGTCGCTTATGACATCACGGTGAACATGTCCCCCAGGGTGGCCGCATGGTTACAGTCTGAGGATTGGCCTAGGCTAGGCTATTAAAGGGACAGATACCCAGAAACAGGTTTGGCAAACAGAAAGCAGGCACAGAAACTAGAAGAGATAAAACAGAGTCTGATGCAAGGGATAAGAAAGGAACCCTAGGCCACAAGTGAGAATAGAGGGACAGGCACGGAGAGGAGAACATTGTCATCTATTCAAGTCTATGGGGAGGTCATGCTGATTCAAGCTTGCAACTTCATTGGAAACAAGTGGCCGGACTTGGGGTTCATCACACCTACAGTGCCCTTGTGCCTTAAGCATAATGCAAAGTCAAGAAAGATGTCTTGAGGACATTGAAGAGAAGAATCGATGCCTCCTTTCCAAGGCCCATAGCATTCTTTGAAGGTCAGTCTCTTTTTCCGAAGCTCTGGTGTCACGTGGGCCCACTGGGCACATGGTAATGTGTCCCAAGAGATGTCTTGGAAGCCTTGAAGGAATGGAGCCCTGTCACGCTTGGGGTATGTCTCTTTGTTTGGAAGTGCTCTACAAGGGTGCTGAAAAGCACCCTCTTCCACAGGGCTTCGTTCCTTCGTGAAGGCTGCCCTCCCAGGCTAGTGTGCTCTGTTTGCCTCCATCGAAATTCTCTCCCCCTACCTCTTGCCGTAGAAGGATTATTGATTATGTGTTTTGACACCATATGTAAGGAAGTTGCACGAAAATTAGAACTTTACAGTTGTGTTTCAAGAAAAATAAACAGGCCAGGGTAGAGGATGTAGGGCAAACAAATGGCACACCCTATAAAAATTAAGTAAGCCCGTATCTGGACGGAATCTAGGGGAACGTTCAAGGATCAGGGGTCAAGTTCGAAACTTCCCAAATCCGGAAAAGAGACAGAAAAATATCTTTCCTGGAGAGTGGAATTCATCCAATTTGTCTAAGTTGTCTTGGAAACATTGTGTCCGTGAAGAGAGTTGCCAGGACCACCTCGAATTTGGAGTTTCTGATCTCAGGATGTCAAACCAACCCACATGACCACGTGTTCTCAGTGCTTAGTTTGACCTAGGCTAGGATAGCCAAGAGTCCTACAAGTGACCGGTGCAAATTCAAGGACAACAACCAAGAGTCACGAAAGCACTCACACCTCACCCTAGAGAACATACAGCGATTAAAGAAATACAAACTAATCCCTCGGAATGAAGGAGAACGGACTGATAAGCATGTCTAAGGGAGATAGCTGAGAAAGACCATGACGAGTATACTATGGAAAAGAAAAAGAGGACCCAGAAAATGGAAGGTGAACAGAAATCACACCTGAATTATCCACAATGAAAGATGATGTCCGTCTTTAGACAGACTCTGCTGGAACGTTTGAAAGTCAGAGAAATTCACAAGCCAAAAAACGGCAGCGAAGGTCAAGCATGGGCTAACTGGGAAGGGTGAGTTATGAGACTGCTCCAAGCAGGCTCTGAAACCTGTATCCAGGAAGCATGCTGGACCTCAGAGACACAATTATGACAAATCCTCTGACATCACAATGGACCCGAAAAACAACCTAGCCTCATCTACACAGTGCTAGAGTTGGGCTCACTAGTATATTTAACTCCCATTGCACTCAACTGCACGTTGCCACTGAACATGTAAGTGGCCGGCCGGTGGTGCAGTGGTGAGGTCCGCACCTTCTGGGTCTGTGGCCCAGTATGGGCTGGGTGGAATCCTCGGTTTGGGCCTCCTCACCTCTGCTTCAGTTGTTCTGGTGCAGGCGTCCGAGGTAGAGTAGAGGCAGATGGGAAGGGACGTTGGACAGGGCCAGACTTCCACAGCAAATACAGGAGCATTGCCAGCAGATGTGAGCACAGCAATGCACTTGTGCCAATACAAAACCAATTAAAAGTTGCAAAGAATAGAAACACTGAAGCTAAGGAAAAAAAAAAACAAAAAAACAGGAGCTTGCCATTACGAAGAATAGGATCTCTGTGAATAACCTTAGCAAAACAGGTGAATTCTATGTTAATTCAAAAACTAGCAAACCTTTGGGGAAAGAAACTCAAGAAGACACAAGAAAAAAAAAGATATCGAGGGATCTAGGAATGGAAGGATTAACACACTTGAAAGGTTCATACCGCAGTAAGGAATCTCTGGATTCCATGCAATCCCAGTCAAAGTTGCAGCAGTATTTGCCACAGAGAAGAAGAGAGAATCCTAAAGTTTCTAGCCAGCAACACGAGACCCTGACTAGGCAAAGGAATCCTCAGGAAAACGAACAAAGCAGCACGTGTCACAATTTCTGATTTCAACATAGAGGACGAAGCGCTAGGTACCGAAACGGCACAGTCTGGGCCCCAAAACAGGCATGAAGACCCATGCAAAACAATTGAGAGCCCAGAGCCCAACTCAAACTTACATGGACAGCCCATTTTGGACCAGGGAGCCAAGTGGAGACAGCGGAGAAAGGAGAGTCTCTACAATAAACGGTGCTGGGAAGCCTGCACAGCCACATGGAACACAACGAGAGTACACCATGATGTTACACCTGGCACACACACCACCTGAAGTGGATTAAAGCCTTGAATGGCAGACTTGAAACCGTGAACCTTGTAGGAGAAGACCTAGGCAGAGTGCTCTTTGCCATCTGTCTGAGCCGCCTATTTGGAAGAAGCATGTCTGACTGGGCAAGGGCAACAAAGGAAACAAGAAACAAACGGGACCACATCAAATGCACACACTTCTGCCCACTCAAGGAAACCATTAACTGAATACTAAGACACCACAACAATTGGGAGAGGATGTT
Organism: Equus asinus; assembly: GCF_041296235.1. Taxonomy (NCBI): domain Eukaryota; kingdom Metazoa; phylum Chordata; class Mammalia; order Perissodactyla; family Equidae; genus Equus; species Equus asinus. The sequence goes on along the minus strand of NC_091809.1, from coordinate 5,344,657 downwards.
TGCAAACCACACATCGGACAAGGGGTGAAAAGCCCAAAGATACAATCAACTCGCACGTCTCCACAAGAAAAAAAACAAGCCAATGAAAACCTGGTCAAAAGATGGAAGCAGAGATTTCTCCGAAGAAGACAGAAAGAGGGCCAGTAGGTGCACGAAAACTTGTTCACCATCATTAAGTCTCAGGAATATGCAAATCCAAACTGCAAGGCCATGGCAGCTCACTGTGGTCAGCATGGCTAGAAGGAAGCAGACAGGAAATAACAAGTGTCAGAGAGGAGGTGGAGAGAAGGGAAGCCTCCTGCACTGCTGGTGGGAGTGTAACCCGGTGCAGCCACGATGCCAAAGGTGTGGAACTGCCTCAGAAATTTAAGTATCCATGTCCCGTATGACCCAGCTATTAATCTGCCGCTTGTTTATCCAAAAAAGTCAGAAAGACTACCGCATAAAGACATGTGCATGGCTGTGTTCACCACAGTCTTACTCCTGATATCCAAGACTTGGAAAGCACCCTGGTGTCCAGCAAGGGATGATTGGAGAAGGAAGATGGGCTATAGCCACACAATGGTATACCACTCAGCCGGAACAAATGATGCAATCCAGCCATTTGTGACCACCAGAATGGCTGTGAGGGTTTTAGGGGAAGTGTAACAAGCCCCAGTGAGAAATTCAAATACCATAGAATCTCACTTACAAGGCGAAGAAAAAGCAAGCACTAACCATCAGGTGGCACTGAACATTTGTATGCGGGCTCCCAGAGGCAAAGAGGGGCGGTGACGGAGGGTGAAAGAGAAGATTAGGCACAAGTGTGTGGTGAGGGCCTGTGATTAGTCTTACACTGGTGAAGATGATGTAAGCTACACAGAAGTCTAAAGCAATGAGGATGTGAATCTGGAAGTTATAGTACGTTCTAATGCAGGGTCATGGCTATAAATTCACCTCAAATCAAAAATCCAAAAAGGGGTCCAGAATGATGTCATAAAGCTTTGGGGGCGGAAAGAGTTTACGGAAGGTGAACTTCCAAGGATGGAAAATCACCTCCAAATGCTTACAGATGCTACAGAAAGGCAGACCATTCCAAATAGGTGAAGAGGAATACTACGAAGAGAACATGATCAGTCCTAAACCCATGAACGAACGGAAAATGTTACCGTCCATGATGTTATTACTAATCACCTTCACGAATAATCCAAACAGGCCCACGTCTTCCCAAGTTCAGGCAAAAGGTTGGTCCAAAAGTACAATTCAGGGCCGGCCCTGTGGTGAAGCAGGTAAGTGCCCACATTCTGCTTGGGCGGCCCGGGCCTCACTGTTTCACATTACGAGTGCATATCACATTAGTAGTGTTAGGAAATATAGATTTCATGGTATGGTGCGGGCAGAGATCATAAATAAGCAGCAATTGTGGGGATACGCTATCAATACGCACAAGAAAAGGAACCATAAGAATATTACAATCTATGGAAGTATCTGGTACACTTCCCAAAGGCAGAAGGAAGGAAATCTTGTGACCTGCCAAGGTGGAATTGGCAGAGTGCCACGAGATGACACCATCATTGTGCATCAGAACATTCCCTGGGCAACTTCAACTTGTGAGGGAGTCCAGGACTTTTTCTGGGTAAGGTCCACCCATTTTGCCATCTACCCAAGATATAAGAGATAAAACCCAGGATAATCTTACAGGAGTGACACCAGTGTCTAGAGAGAATGTAGGAGCCCTTTCGAAGTTCAAGGAGAAAGATAGAAACTGACAACAATTGCAGAAAAAGGAAAACTATCCTACCTAGACAGGGTGAGGAGTCAGACTGGTCTGAGATGGCTGTGAAACTCTGTGTGCACGGAGGTTGTCAGGACAACTTCGAATTTTGAGGTCGCTTATGACATCACGGTGAACATGTCCCCCAGGGTGGCCGCATGGTTACAGTCTGAGGATTGGCCTAGGCTAGGCTATTAAAGGGACAGATACCCAGAAACAGGTTTGGCAAACAGAAAGCAGGCACAGAAACTAGAAGAGATAAAACAGAGTCTGATGCAAGGGATAAGAAAGGAACCCTAGGCCACAAGTGAGAATAGAGGGACAGGCACGGAGAGGAGAACATTGTCATCTATTCAAGTCTATGGGGAGGTCATGCTGATTCAAGCTTGCAACTTCATTGGAAACAAGTGGCCGGACTTGGCGTTCATCACACCTACAGTGCCCTTGTGCCTTAAGCATAATGCAAAGTCAAGAAAGATGTCTTGAGGACATTGAAGAGAAGAATCGATGCCTCCTTTCCAAGGCCCATAGCATTCTTTGAAGGTCAGTCTCTTTTTCCGAAGCTCTGGTGTCACGTGGGCCCACTGGGCACATGGTAATGTGTCCCAAGAGATGTCTTGGAAGCCTTGAAGGAATGGAGCCCTGTCACGCTTGGGGTATGTCTCTTTGTTTGGAAGTGCTCTACAAGGGTGCTGAAAAGCACCCTCTTCCACAGGGCTTCGTTCCTTCGTGAAGGCTGCCCTCCCAGGCTAGTGTGCTCTGTTTGCCTCCATCGAAATTCTCTCCCCCTACCTCTTGCCGTAGAAGGATTATTGATTATGTGTTTTGACACCATATGTAAGGAAGTTGCACGAAAATTAGAACTTTACAGTTGTGTTTCAAGAAAAATAAACAGGCCAGGGTAGAGGATGTAGGGCAAACAAATGGCACACCCTATAAAAATTAAGTAAGCCCGTATCTGGACGGAATCTAGGGGAACGTTCAAGGATCAGGGGTCAAGTTCGAAACTTCCCAAATCCGGAAAAGAGACAGAAAAATATCTTTCCTGGAGAGTGGAATTCATCCGATTTGTCTAAGTTGTCTTGGAAACATTGTGTCCGTGAAGGGGGTTGCCAGGACCACCTCGAATTTGGAGTTTCTGATCTCAGGATGTCAAACCAACCCACATGACCACGTGTTCTCAGTGCTTAGTTTGACCTAGGCTAGGATAGCCAAGAGTCCTACAAGTGACCGGTGCAAATTCAAGGACAACAACCAAGAGTCACGAAAGCACTCACACCTCACCCTAGAGAACATACAGCGATTAAAGAAATACAAACTAATCACTCGGAATGAAGGAGAACGGACTGATAAGCATGTCTAAGGGAGATAGCTGAGAAAGACCATGACGAGTATACTATGGAAAAGAAAAAGAGGACCCAGAAAATGGAAGGTGAACAGAAATCACACCTGAATTATCCACAATGAAAGATGATGTCCGTCTTTAGACAGACTCTGCTGGAACGTTTGAAAGTCAGAGAAATTCACAAGCCAAAAAACGGCAGCGAAGGTCAAGCATGGGCTAACTGGGAAGGGTGAGTTATGAGACTGCTCCAAGCAGGCTCTGAAACCTGTATCCAGGAAGCATGCTGGACCTCAGAGACACAATTATGACAAATCCTCTGACATCACAATGGACCCGAAAAACAACCTAGCCTCATCTACACAGTGCTAGAGTTGGGCTCACTAGTATATTTAACTCCCATTGCACTCAACTGCACGTTGCCACTGAACATGTAAGTGGCCGGCCGGTGGTGCAGTGGTGAGGTCCGCACCTTCTGGGTCTGTGGCCCAGTATGGGCTGGGTGGAATCCTCGGTTTGGGCCTCCTCACCACTGCTTCAGTTGTTCTGGTGCAGGCGTCCGAGGTAGAGTAGAGGCAGATGGGAAGGGACGTTGGACAGGGCCACACTTCCACAGCAAATACAGGAGCATTGCCAGCAGATGTGAGCACAGCAATGCACTTGTGCCAAAACAAAACCAATTAAAAGTTGCAAAGAATAGAAAAACTGAAGCTAAGGAAAAAAAAAAAAAAAAAAAACAGGAGCTTGCCATTACGAAGAATAGGATCTCTGTGAATAACCTTAGCAAAACAGGTGAATTCTATGTTAATTCAAAAACTAGCAAACCTTTGGGGAAAGAAACTCAAGAAGACACAAGAAAAAAAAAGATATCGAGGGATCTAGGAATGGAAGGATTAACACACTTGAAAGGTTCATACCGCAGTAAGGAATCTCTGGATTCCATGCAATCCCAGTCAAAGTTGCAGCAGTATTTGCCACAGAGAAGAAGAGAGAATCCTAAAGTTTCTAGCCAGCAACACGAGACCCTGACTAGGCAAAGGAATCCTCAGGAAAACGAACAAAGCGGCACGTGTCACAATTTCTGATTTCAAAATAGAGGACGAAGCGCTAGGTACCGAAACGGCACAGTCTGGGCCCCAAAACAGGCATGAAGACCCATGCAAAACAATTGAGAGCCCAGAGCCCAACTCAAACTTACATGGACAGCCCATTTTGGACCAGGGAGCCAAGTGGAGACAGCGGAGAAAGGAGAGTCTCTACAATAAACGGTGCTGGGAAGCCTGCACAGCCACATGGAACACAACGAGAGTACACCATGATGTTACACCTGGCACACACACCACCTGAAATGGATTAAAGCCTTGAATGGCAGACTTGAAACCGTGAACCTTGTAGGAGAAGACCTAGGCAGAGTGCTCTTTGCCATCTGTCTGAGCCGCCTATTTGGAAGAAGCATGTCTGACTGGGCAAGGGCAACAAAGGAAACAAGAAACAAACGGGACCACATCAAATGCACACACTTCTGCCCACTCAAGGAAACCATCAACTGAATACTAAGACACCACAACAATTGGGAGAGGATGTTTGCAAACCACACATCGGACAAGGGGTGAAAAGCCCAAAGATACAATCAACTCGCACGTCTCCACAAGAAAAAAAACAAGCCAATGAAAACCTGGTCAAAAGATGGAAGCAGAGATTTCTCCGAAGAAGACAGAAAGAGGGCCAGTAGGTGCACGAAAACTTGTTCACCATCATTAAGTCTCAGGAAAATGCAAATCCAAACTGCAAGGCCATGGCAGCTCACTGTGGTCAGCATGGCTAGAAGGAAGCAGACAGGAAATAACAAGTGTCAGAGAGGAGGTGCAGAGAAGGGAAGCCTCCTGCACTGCTGGTGGGAGTGTAACCCGGTGCAGCCACGATGCCAAAGGTGTGGAACTGCCTCAGAAGTTTAAGTATCCACGTCCCGTATGACCCAGCTATTAATCTGCCGCTTGCTTATCCAAAAAAGTCAGAAAGACTACCGCATAAAGACATGTGCATGGCTGTGTTCACCACAGTCTTACTCCTGATATCCAAGACTTGGAAAGCACCCTGGTGTCCAGCAAGGGATGATTGGAGAAGGAAGATGGGCTATAGCCACACAATGGTATACCACTCAGCCGGAACAAATGATGCAATCCAGCCATTTGTGACCACCAGAATGGCTGTGAGGGTTTTAGGGGAAGTGTAACAAGCCCCAGTGAGAAATTCAAATACCATAGAATCTCACTTACAAGGCGAAGAAAAAGCAAGCACTAACCAACAGGTGGCACTGAACATTTGTATGCGGGCTCCCAGAGGCAAAGAGGGGCGGTGACGGAGGGTGAAAGAGAAGATTAGGCACAAGTGTGTGGTGAGGGCCTGTGATTAGTCTTACACTGGTGAAGATGATGTAAGCTACACAGAAGTCTAAAGCAATGAGGATGTGAATCTGGAAGTTATAGTACGTTCTAATGCAGGGTCATGGCTATAAATTCACCTCAAATCAAAAATCCAAAAAGGGGTCCAGAATGATGTCATAAAGCTTTGGGGGCGGAAAGAGTTTACGGAAGGTGAACTTCCAAGGATGGAAAATCACCTCCAAATGCTTACAGATGCTACAGAAAGGCAGACCATTCCAAATAGGTGAAGAGGAATACTACGAAGAGAACATGATCAGTCCTAAACCCATGAACGAACGGAAAATGTTACCGTCCATGATGTTATTACTAATCACCTTCACGAATAATCCAAACAGGCCCACGTCTTCCCAAGTTCAGGCAAAAGGTTGGTCCAAAAGTACAATTCAGGGCCGGCCCTGTGGTGGAGCAGGTAAGTGCCCACATTCCGCTTGGGCGGCCCGGGCCTCACTGTTTCACATTACGAGTGCATATCACATTAGTAGTGTTAGGAAATATAGATTTCATGGTATGGTGCGGGCAGAGATCATAAATAAGCAGCAATTGTGAGGATACGTTATCAATACGCACAAGAAAAGGAACCATAAGAATATTACAATCTATGGAAGTATCTGGTACACTTCCCAAAGGCAGAAGGAAGGAAAACTTGTGACCTGCCAAGGTGGAATTGGCAGAGTGCCACGAGATGACACCATCATTGTGCATCAGAACATTCCCTGGGCAACTTCAACTTGTGAGGGAGTCCAGGACTTTTTCTGGGTAAGGTCCACCCATTTTGCCATCTACCCAAGATATAAGAGATAAAACCCAGGATAATCTTACAGGAGTGAAACCAGTGTCTAGAGAGAATGTAGGAGCCCTTTCGAAGTTCAAGGAGAAAGATAGAAACTGACAACAATTGCAGAAAAAGGAAAACTATCCTACCTAGACAGGGTGAGGAGTCAGACTGGTCTGAGATGGCTGTGAAACTCTGTGTGCACGGAGGTTGTCAGGACAACTTCGAATTTTGAGGTCGCTTATGACATCACGGTGAACATGTCCCCCAGGGTGGCCGCATGGTTACAGTCTGAGGATTGGCCTAGGCTAGGCTATTAAAGGGACAGATACCCAGAAACAGGTTTGGCAAACAGAAAGCAGGCACAGAAACTAGAAGAGATAAAACAGAGTCTGATGCAAGGGATAAGAAAGGAACCCTAGGCCACAAGTGAGAATAGAGGGACAGGCACGGAGAGGAGAACATTGTCATCTATTCAAGTCTATGGGGAGGTCATGCTGATTCAAGCTTGCAACTTCATTGGAAACAAGTGGCCGGACTTGGCGTTCATCACACCTACAGTGCCCTTGTGCCTTAAGCATAATGCAAAGTCAAGAAAGATGTCTTGAGGACATTGAAGAGAAGAATCGATGCCTCCTTTCCAAGGCCCATAGCATTCTTTGAAGGTCAGTCTCTTTTTCCGAAGCTCTGGTGTCACGTGGGCCCACTGGGCACATGGTAATGTGTCCCAAGAGATGTCTTGGAAGCCTTGAAGGAATGGAGCCCTGTCACGCTTGGGGTATGTCTCTTTGTTTGGAAGTGCTCTACAAGGGTGCTGAAAAGCACCCTCTTCCACAGGGCTTCGTTCCTTCGTGAAGGCTGCCCTCCCAGGCTAGTGTGCTCTGTTTGCCTCCATCGAAATTCTCTCCCCCTACCTCTTGCCGTAGAAGGATTATTGATTATGTGTTTTGACACCATATGTAAGGAAGTTGCACGAAAATTAGAACTTTACAGTTGTGTTTCAAGAAAAATAAACAGGCCAGGGTAGAGGATGTAGGGCAAACAAATGGCACACCCTATAAAAATTAAGTAAGCCCGTATCTGGACGGAATCTAGGGGAACGTTCAAGGATCAGGGGTCAAGTTCGAAACTTCCCAAATCCGGAAAAGAGACAGAAAAATATCTTTCCTGGAGAGTGGAATTCATCCGATTTGTCTAAGTTGTCTTGGAAACATTGTGTCCGTGAAGGGGGTTGCCAGGACCACCTCGAATTTGGAGTTTCTGATCTCAGGATGTCAAACCAACCCACATGACCACGTGTTCTCAGTGCTTAGTTTGACCTAGGCTAGGGTAGCCAAGAGTCCTACAAGTGACCGGTGCAAATTCAAGGACAACAACCAAGAGTCACGAAAGCACTCACACCTCACCCTAGAGAACATACAGCGATTAAAGAAATACAAACTAATCCCTCGGAATGAAGGAGAACGGACTGATAAGCATGTCTAAGGGAGATAGCTGAGAAAGACCATGACGAGTATACTATGGAAAAGAAAAAGAGGACCCAGAAAATGGAAGGTGAACAGAAATCACACCTGAATTATCCACAATGAAAGATGATGTCCGTCTTTAGACAGACTCTGCTGGAACGTTTGAAAGTCAGAGAAATTCACAAGCCAAAAAACGGCAGCGAAGGTCAAGCATGGGCTAACTGGGAAGGGTGAGTTATGAGACTGCTCCAAGCAGGCTCTGAAACCTGTATCCAGGAAGCATGCTGGACCTCAGAGACACAATTATGACAAATCCTCTGACATCACAATGGACCCGAAAAACAACCTAGCCTCATCTACACAGTGCTAGAGTTGGGCTCACTAGTATATTTAACTCCCATTGCACTCAACTGCACGTTGCCACTGAACATGTAAGTGGCCGGCCGGTGGTGCAGTGGTGAGGTCCGCACCTTCTGGGTCTGTGGCCCAGTATGGGCTGGGTGGAATCCTCGGTTTGGGCCTCCTCACCACTGCTTCAGTTGTTCTGGTGCAGGCGTCCGAGGTAGAGTAGAGGCAGATGGGAAGGGACGTTGGACAGGGCCAGACTTCCACAGCAAATACAGGAGCATTGCCAGCAGATGTGAGCACAGCAATGCACTTGTGCCAAAACAAAACCAATTAAAAGTTGCAAAGAATAGAAAAACTGAAGCTAAGGAAAAAAAAAACAAAAAAACAGGAGCTTGCCATTACGAAGAATAGGATCTCTGTGAATAACCTTAGCAAAACAGGTGAATTCTATGTTAATTCAAAAACTAGCAAACCTTTGGCGAAAGAAACTCAAGAAGACACAAGAAAAAGAAAGATATCGAGGGATCTAGGAATGGAAGGATTAACACACTTGAAAGGTTCATACCGCAGTAAGGAATCTCTGGATTCCATGCAATCCCAGTCAAAGTTGCAGCAGTATTTGCCACAGAGAAGAAGAGAGAATCCTAAAGTTTCTAGCCAGCAACACGAGACCCTGACTAGGCAAAGGAATCCTCAGGAAAACGAACAAAGCAGCACGTGTCACAATTTCTGATTTCAACATAGAGGACGAAGCGCTAGGTACCGAAACGGCACAGTCTGGGCCCCAAAACAGGCATGAAGACCCATGCAAAACAATTGAGAGCCCAGAGCCCAACTCAAACTTACATGGACAGCCCATTTTGGACCAGGGAGCCAAGTGGAGACAGCGGAGAAAGGAGAGTCTCTACAATAAACGGTGCTGGGAAGCCTGCACAGCCACATGGAACACAACGAGAGTACACCATGATGTTACACCTGGCACACACACCACCTGAAGTGGATTAAAGCCTTGAATGGCAGACTTGAAACCGTGAACCTTGTAGGAGAAGACCTAGGCAGAGTGCTCTTTGCCATCTGTCTGAGCCGCCTATTTGGAAGAAGCATGTCTGACTGGGCAAGGGCAACAAAGGAAACAAGAAACAAACGGGACCACATCAAATGCACACACTTCTGCCCACTCAAGGAAACCATTAACTGAATACTAAGACACCACAACAATTGGGAGAGGATGTTTGCAAACCACACATCGGACAAGGGGTGAAAAGCCCAAAGATACAATCAACTCGCACGTCTCCACAAGAAAAAAAACAAGCCAATGAAAACCTGGTCAAAAGATGGAAGCAGAGATTTCTCCGAAGAAGACAGAAAGAGGGCCAGTAGGTGCACGAAAACTTGTTCACCATCATTAAGTCTCAGGAATATGCAAATCCAAACTGCAAGGCCATGGCAGCTCACTGTGGTCAGCATGGCTAGAAGGAAGCAGACAGGAAATAACAAGTGTCAGAGAGGAGGTGGAGAGAAGGGAAGCCTCCTGCACTGCTGGTGGGAGTGTAACCCGGTGCAGCCACGATGCCAAAGGTGTGGAACTGCCTCAGAAATTTAAGTATCCATGTCCCGTATGACCCAGCTATTAATCTGCCGCTTGTTTATCCAAAAAAGTCAGAAAGACTACCGCATAAAGACATGTGCATGGCTGTGTTCACCACAGTCTTACTCCTGATATCCAAGACTTGGAAAGCACCCTGGTGTCCAGCAAGGGATGATTGGAGAAGGAAGATGGGCTATAGCCACACAATGGTATACCACTCAGCCGGAACAAATGATGCAATCCAGCCATTTGTGACCACCAGAATGGCTGTGAGGGTTTTAGGGGAAGTGTAACAAGCCCCAGTGAGAAATTCAAATACCATAGAATCTCACTTACAAGGCGAAGAAAAAGCAAGCACTAACCATCAGGTGGCACTGAACATTTGTATGCGGGCTCCCAGAGGCAAAGAGGGGCGGTGACGGAGGGTGAAAGAGAAGATTAGGCACAAGTGTGTGGTGAGGGCCTGTGATTAGTCTTACACTGGTGAAGATGATGTAAGCTACACAGAAGTCTAAAGCAATGAGGATGTGAATCTGGAAGTTATAGTACGTTCTAATGCAGGGTCATGGCTATAAATTCACCTCAAATCAAAAATCCAAAAAGGGGTCCAGAATGATGTCATAAAGCTTTGGGGGCGGAAAGAGTTTACGGAAGGTGAACTTCCAAGGATGGAAAATCACCTCCAAATGCTTACAGATGCTACAGAAAGGCAGACCATTCCAAATAGGTGAAGAGGAATACTACGAAGAGAACATGATCAGTCCTAAACCCATGAACGAACGGAAAATGTTACCGTCCATGATGTTATTACTAATCACCTTCACGAATAATCCAAACAGGCCCACGTCTTCCCAAGTTCAGGCAAAAGGTTGGTCCAAAAGTACAATTCAGGGCCAGCCCTGTGGTGAAGCAGGTAAGTGCCCACATTCTGCTTGGGCGGCCCGGGCCTCACTGTTTCACATTACGAGTGCATATCACATTAGTAGTGTTAGGAAATATAGATTTCATGGTATGGTGCGGGCAGAGATCATAAATAAGCAGCAATTGTGGGGATACGCTATCAATACGCACAAGAAAAGGAACCATAAGAATATTACAATCTATGGAAGTATCTGGTACACTTCCCAAAGGCAGAAGGAAGGAAATCTTGTGACCTGCCAAGGTGGAATTGGCAGAGTGCCACGAGATGACACCATCATCGTGCATCAGAACATTCCCTGGGCAACTTCAACTTGTGAGGGAGTCCAGGACTTTTTCTGGGTAAGGTCCACCCATTTTGCCATCTACCCAAGATATAAGAGATAAAACCCAGGATAATCTTACAGGAGTGACACCAGTGTCTAGAGAGAATGTAGGAGCCCTTTCGAAGTTCAAGGAGAAAGATAGAAACTGACAACAATTGCAGAAAAAGGAAAACTATCCTACCTAGACAGGGTGAGGAGTCAGACTGGTCTGAGATGGCTGTGAAACTCTGTGTGCACGGAGGTTGTCAGGACAACTTCGAATTTTGAGGTCGCTTATGACATCACGGTGAACATGTCCCCCAGGGTGGCCGCATGGTTACAGTCTGAGGATTGGCCTAGGCTAGGCTATTAAAGGGACAGATACCCAGAAACAGGTTTGGCAAACAGAAAGCAGGCACAGAAACTAGAAGAGATAAAACAGAGTCTGATGCAAGGGATAAGAAAGGAACCCTAGGCCACAAGTGAGAATAGAGGGACAGGCACGGAGAGGAGAACATTGTCATCTATTCAAGTCTATGGGGAGGTCATGCTGATTCAAGCTTGCAACTTCATTGGAAACAAGTGGCCGGACTTGGCGTTCATCACACCTACAGTGCCCTTGTGCCTTAAGCATAATGCAAAGTCAAGAAAGATGTCTTGAGGACATTGAAGAGAAGAATCGATGCCTCCTTTCCAAGGCCCATAGCATTCTTTGAAGGTCAGTCTCTTTTTCCGAAGCTCTGGTGTCACGTGGGCCCACTGGGCACATGGTAATGTGTCCCAAGAGATGTCTTGGAAGCCTTGAAGGAATGGAGCCCTGTCACGCTTGGGGTATGTCTCTTTGTTTGGAAGTGCTCTACAAGGGTGCTGAAAAGCACCCTCTTCCACAGGGCTTCGTTCCTTCGTGAAGGCTGCCCTCCCAGGCTAGTGTGCTCTGTTTGCCTCCATCGAAATTCTCTCCCCCTACCTCTTGCCGTAGAAGGATTATTGATTATGTGTTTTGACACCATATGTAAGGAAGTTGCACGAAAATTAGAACTTTACAGTTGTGTTTCAAGAAAAATAAACAGGCCAGGGTAGAGGATGTAGGGCAAACAAATGGCACACCCTATAAAAATTAAGTAAGCCCGTATCTGGACGGAATCTAGGGGAACGTTCAAGGATCAGGGGTCAAGTTCGAAACTTCCCAAATCCGGAAAAGAGACAGAAAAATATCTTTCCTGGAGAGTGGAATTCATCCGATTTGTCTAAGTTGTCTTGGAAACATTGTGTCCGTGAAGGGGGTTGCCAGGACCACCTCGAATTTGGAGTTTCTGATCTCAGGATGTCAAACCAACCCACATGACCACGTGTTCTCAGTGCTTAGTTTGACCTAGGCTAGGATAGCCAAGAGTCCTACAAGTGACCGGTGCAAATTCAAGGACAACAACCAAGAGTCACGAAAGCACTCACACCTCACCCTAGAGAACATACAGCGATTAAAGAAATACAAACTAATCCCTTGGAATGAAGGAGAACGGACTGATAAGCATGTCTAAGGGAGATAGCTGAGAAAGACCATGACGAGTATACTATGGAAAAGAAAAAGAGGACCCAGAAAATGGAAGGTGAACAGAAATCACACCTGAATTATCCACAATGAAAGATGATGTCCGTCTTTAGACAGACTCTGCTGGAACGTTTGAAAGTCAGAGAAATTCACAAGCCAAAAAACGGCAGCGAAGGTCAAGCATGGGCTAACTGGGAAGGGTGAGTTATGAGACTGCTCCAAGCAGGCTCTGAAACCTGTATCCAGGAAGCATGCTGGACCTCAGAGACACAATTATGACAAATCCTCTGACATCACAATGGACCCGAAAAACAACCTAGCCTCATCTACACAGTGCTAGAGTTGGGCTCACTAGTATATTTAACTCCCATTGCACTCAACTGCACGTTGCCACTGAACATGTAAGTGGCCGGCCGGTGGTGCAGTGGTGAGGTCCGCACCTTCTGGGTCTGTGGCCCAGTATGGGCTGGGTGGAATCCTCGGTTTGGGCCTCCTCACCACTGCTTCAGTTGTTCTGGTGCAGGCGTCCGAGGTAGAGTAGAGGCAGATGGGAAGGGACGTTGGACAGGGCCAGACTTCCACAGCAAATACAGGAGCATTGCCAGCAGATGTGAGCACAGCAATGCACTTGTGCCAAAACAAAACCAATTAAAAGTTGCAAAGAATAGAAAAACTGAAGCTAAGGAAAAAAAAAAAAAAAAAAACAGGAGCTTGCCATTACGAAGAATAGGATCTCTGTGAATAACCTTAGCAAAACAGGTGAATTCTATGTTAATTCAAAAACTAGCAAACCTTTGGGGAAAGAAACTCAAGAAGACACAAGAAAAAAAAAGATATCGAGGGATCTAGGAATGGAAGGATTAACACACTTGAAAGGTTCATACCGCAGTAAGGAATCTCTGGATTCCATGCAATCCCAGTCAAAGTTGCAGCAGTATTTGCCACAGAGAAGAAGAGAGAATCCTAAAGTTTCTAGCCAGCAACACGAGACCCTGACTAGGCAAAGGAATCCTCAGGAAAACGAACAAAGCGGCACGTGTCACAATTTCTGATTTCAAAATAGAGGACGAAGCGCTAGGTACCGAAACGGCACAGTCTGGGCCCCAAAACAGGCATGAAGACCCATGCAAAACAATTGAGAGCCCAGAGCCCAACTCAAACTTACATGGACAGCCCATTTTGGACCAGGGAGCCAAGTGGAGACAGCGGAGAAAGGAGAGTCTCTACAATAAACGGTGCTGGGAAGCCTGCACAGCCACATGGAACACAACGAGAGTACACCATGATGTTACACCTGGCACACACACCACCTGAAATGGATTAAAGCCTTGAATGGCAGACTTGAAACCGTGAACCTTGTAGGAGAAGACCTAGGCAGAGTGCTCTTTGCCATCTGTCTGAGCCGCCTATTTGGAAGAAGCATGTCTGACTGGGCAAGGGCAACAAAGGAAACAAGAAACAAACGGGACCACATCAAATGCACACACTTCTGCCCACTCAAGGAAACCATCAACTGAATACTAAGACACCACAACAATTGGGAGAGGATGTTTGCAAACCACACATCGGACAAGGGGTGAAAAGCCCAAAGATACAATCAACTCGCACGTCTCCACAAGAAAAAAAACAAGCCAATGAAAACCTGGTCAAAAGATGGAAGCAGAGATTTCTCCGAAGAAGACAGAAAGAGGGCCAGTAGGTGCACGAAAACTTGTTCACCATCATTAAGTCTCAGGAAAATGCAAATCCAAACTGCAAGGCCATGGCAGCTCACTGTGGTCAGCATGGCTAGAAGGAAGCAGACAGGAAATAACAAGTGTCAGAGAGGAGGTGGAGAGAAGGGAAGCCTCCTGCACTGCTGGTGGGAGTGTAACCCGGTGCAGCCACGATGCCAAAGGTGTGGAACTGCCTCAGAAGTTTAAGTATCCACGTCCCGTATGACCCAGCTATTAATCTGCCGCTTGCTTATCCAAAAAAGTCAGAAAGACTACCGCATAAAGACATGTGCATGGCTGTGTTCACCACAGTCTTACTCCTGATATCCAAGACTTGGAAAGCACCCTGGTGTCCAGCAAGGGATGATTGGAGAAGGAAGATGGGCTATAGCCACACAATGGTATACCACTCAGCCGGAACAAATGATGCAATCCAGCCATTTGTGACCACCAGAATGGCTGTGAGGGTTTTAGGGGAAGTGTAACAAGCCCCAGTGAGAAATTCAAATACCATAGAATCTCACTTACAAGGCGAAGAAAAAGCAAGCACTAACCAACAGGTGGCACTGAACATTTGTATGCGGGCTCCCAGAGGCAAAGAGGGGCGGTGACGGAGGGTGAAAGAGAAGATTAGGCACAAGTGTGTGGTGAGGGCCTGTGATTAGTCTTACACTGGTGAAGATGATGTAAGCTACACAGAAGTCTAAAGCAATGAGGATGTGAATCTGGAAGTTATAGTACGTTCTAATGCAGGGTCATGGCTATAAATTCACCTCAAATCAAAAATCCAAAAAGGGGTCCAGAATGATGTCATAAAGCTTTGGGGGCGGAAAGAGTTTACGGAAGGTGAACTTCCAAGGATGGAAAATCACCTCCAAATGCTTACAGATGCTACAGAAAGGCAGACCATTCCAAATAGGTGAAGAGGAATACTACGAAGAGAACATGATCAGTCCTAAACCCATGAACGAACGGAAAATGTTACCGTCCATGATGTTATTACTAATCACCTTCACGAATAATCCAAACAGGCCCACGTCTTCCCAAGTTCAGGCAAAAGGTTGGTCCAAAAGTACAATTCAGGGCCGGCCCTGTGGTGGAGCAGGTAAGTGCCCACATTCCGCTTGGGCGGCCCGGGCCTCACTGTTTCACATTACGAGTGCATATCACATTAGTAGTGTTAGGAAATATAGATTTCATGGTATGGTGCGGGCAGAGATCATAAATAAGCAGCAATTGTGAGGATACGTTATCAATACGCACAAGAAAAGGAACCATAAGAATATTACAATCTATGGAAGTATCTGGTACACTTCCCAAAGGCAGAAGGAAGGAAAACTTGTGACCTGCCAAGGTGGAATTGGCAGAGTGCCACGAGATGACACCATCATTGTGCATCAGAACATTCCCTGGGCAACTTCAACTTGTGAGGGAGTCCAGGACTTTTTCTGGGTAAGGTCCACCCATTTTGCCATCTACCCAAGATATAAGAGATAAAACCCAGGATAATCTTACAGGAGTGACACCAGTGTCTAGAGAGAATGTAGGAGCCCTTTCGAAGTTCAAGGAGAAAGATAGAAACTGACAACAATTGCAGAAAAAGGAAAACTATCCTACCTAGACAGGGTGAGGAGTCAGACTGGTCTGAGATGGCTGTGAAACTCTGTGTGCACGGAGGTTGTCAGGACAACTTCGAATTTTGAGGTCGCTTATGACATCACGGTGAACATGTCCCCCAGGGTGGCCGCATGGTTACAGTCTGAGGATTGGCCTAGGCTAGGCTATTAAAGGGACAGATACCCAGAAACAGGTTTGGCA
The DNA here is from genome assembly GCF_041296235.1 of Equus asinus. Taxonomy (NCBI): domain Eukaryota; kingdom Metazoa; phylum Chordata; class Mammalia; order Perissodactyla; family Equidae; genus Equus; species Equus asinus. Next base: position 5,328,639 of record NC_091809.1, on the reverse strand, counting down.
AACAGAAAGCAGGCACAGAAACTAGAAGAGATAAAACAGAGTCTGATGCAAGGGATAAGAAAGGAACCCTAGGCCACAAGTGAGAATAGAGGGACAGGCACGGAGAGGAGAACATTGTCATCTATTCAAGTCTATGGGGAGGTCATGCTGATTCAAGCTTGCAACTTCATTGGAAACAAGTGGCCGGACTTGGCGTTCATCACACCTACAGTGCCCTTGTGCCTTAAGCATAATGCAAAGTCAAGAAAGATGTCTTGAGGACATTGAAGAGAAGAATCGATGCCTCCTTTCCAAGGCCCATAGCATTCTTTGAAGGTCAGTCTCTTTTTCCGAAGCTCTGGTGTCACGTGGGCCCACTGGGCACATGGTAATGTGTCCCAAGAGATGTCTTGGAAGCCTTGAAGGAATGGAGCCCTGTCACGCTTGGGGTATGTCTCTTTGTTTGGAAGTGCTCTACAAGGGTGCTGAAAAGCACCCTCTTCCACAGGGCTTCGTTCCTTCGTGAAGGCTGCCCTCCCAGGCTAGTGTGCTCTGTTTGCCTCCATCGAAATTCTCTCCCCCTACCTCTTGCCGTAGAAGGATTATTGATTATGTGTTTTGACACCATATGTAAGGAAGTTGCACGAAAATTAGAACTTTACAGTTGTGTTTCAAGAAAAATAAACAGGCCAGGGTAGAGGATGTAGGGCAAACAAATGGCACACCCTATAAAAATTAAGTAAGCCCGTATCTGGACGGAATCTAGGGGAACGTTCAAGGATCAGGGGTCAAGTTCGAAACTTCCCAAATCCGGAAAAGAGACAGAAAAATATCTTTCCTGGAGAGTGGAATTCATCCGATTTGTCTAAGTTGTCTTGGAAACATTGTGTCCGTGAAGGGGGTTGCCAGGACCACCTCGAATTTGGAGTTTCTGATCTCAGGATGTCAAACCAACCCACATGACCACGTGTTCTCAGTGCTTAGTTTGACCTAGGCTAGGGTAGCCAAGAGTCCTACAAGTGACCGGTGCAAATTCAAGGACAACAACCAAGAGTCACGAAAGCACTCACACCTCACCCTAGAGAACATACAGCGATTAAAGAAATACAAACTAATCCCTCGGAATGAAGGAGAACGGACTGATAAGCATGTCTAAGGGAGATAGCTGAGAAAGACCATGACGAGTAAACTATGGAAAAGAAAAAGAGGACCCAGAAAATGGAAGGTGAACAGAAATCACACCTGAATTATCCACAATGAAAGATGATGTCCGTCTTTAGACAGACTCTGCTGGAACGTTTGAAAGTCAGAGAAATTCACAAGCCAAAAAACGGCAGCGAAGGTCAAGCATGGGCTAACTGGGAAGGGTGAGTTATGAGACTGCTCCAAGCAGGCTCTGAAACCTGTATCCAGGAAGCATGCTGGACCTCAGAGACACAATTATGACAAATCCTCTGACATCACAATGGACCCGAAAAACAACCTAGCCTCATCTACACAGTGCTAGAGTTGGGCTCACTAGTATATTTAACTCCCGTTGCACTCAACTGCACGTTGCCACTGAACATGTAAGTGGCCGGCCGGTGGTGCAGTGGTGAGGTCCGCACCTTCTGGGTCTGTGGCCCAGTATGGGCTGGGTGGAATCCTCGGTTTGGGCCTCCTCACCACTGCTTCAGTTGTTCTGGTGCAGGCGTCCGAGGTAGAGTAGAGGCAGATGGGAAGGGACGTTGGACAGGGCCAGACTTCCACAGCAAATACAGGAGCATTGCCAGCAGATGTGAGCACAGCAATGCACTTGTGCCAAAACAAAACCAATTAAAAGTTGCAAAGAATAGAAAAACTGAAGCTAAGGAAAAAAAAAAAAAAAAAACAGGAGCTTGCCATTACGAAGAATAGGATCTCTGTGAATAACCTTAGCAAAACAGGTGAATTCTATGTTAATTCAAAAACTAGCAAACCATTGGGGAAAGAAACTCAAGAAGACACAAGAAAAAAAAAGATATCGAGGGATCTAGGAATGGAAGGATTAACACACTTGAAAGGTTCATACCGCAGTAAGGAATCTCTGGATTCCATGCAATCCCAGTCAAAGTTGCAGCAGTATTTGCCACAGAGAAGAAGAGAGAATCCTAAAGTTTCTAGCCAGCAACACGAGACCCTGACTAGGCAAAGGAATCCTCAGGAAAACGAACAAAGCGGCACGTGTCACAATTTCTGATTTCAACATAGAGGACGAAGCGCTAGGTACCGAAACGGCACAGTCTGGGCCCCAAAACAGGCATGAAGACCCATGCAAAACAATTGAGAGCCCAGAGCCCAACTCAAACTTACATGGACAGCCCATTTTGGACCAGGGAGCCAAGTGGAGACAGCGGAGAAAGGAGAGTCTCTACAATAAACGGTGCTGGGAAGCCTGCACAGCCACATGGAACACAACGAGAGTACACCATGATGTTACACCTGGCACACACACCACCTGAAATGGATTAAAGCCTTGAATGGCAGACTTGAAACCGTGAACCTTGTAGGAGAAGACCTAGGCAGAGTGCTCTTTGCCATCTGTCTGAGCCGCCTATTTGGAAGAAGCATGTCTGACTGGGCAAGGGCAACAAAGGAAACAAGAAACAAACGGGACCACATCAAATGCACACACTTCTGCCCACTCAAGGAAACCATCAACTGAATACTAAGACACCACAACAATTGGGAGAGGATGTTTGCAAACCACACATCGGACAAGGGGTGAAAAGCCCAAAGATACAATCAACTCGCACGTCTCCACAAGAAAAAAAACAAGCCAATGAAAACCTGGTCAAAAGATGGAAGCAGAGATTTCTCCGAAGAAGACAGAAAGAGGGCCAGTAGGTGCATGAAAACTTGTTCACCATCATTAAGTCTCAGGAAAATGCAAATCCAAACTGCAAGGCCATGGCAGCTCACTGTGGTCAGCATGGCTAGAAGGAAGCAGACAGGAAATAACAAGTGTCAGAGAGGAGGTGGAGAGAAGGGAAGCCTCCTGCACTGCTGGTGGGAGTGTAACCCGGTGCAGCCACGATGCCAAAGGTGTGGAACTGCCTCAGAAGTTTAAGTATCCATGTCCCGTATGACCCAGCTATTAATCTGCCGCTTGTTTATCCAAAAAAGTCAGAAAGACTACCGCATAAAGACATGTGCATGGCTGTGTTCACCACAGTCTTACTCCTGATATCCAAGACTTGGAAAGCACCCTGGTGTCCAGCAAGGGATGATTGGAGAAGGAAGATGGGCTATAGCCACACAATGGTATACCACTCAGCCGGAACAAATGATGCAATCCAGCCATTTGTGACCACCAGAATGGCTGTGAGGGTTTTAGGGGAAGTGTAACAAGCCCCAGTGAGAAATTCAAATACCATAGAATCTCACTTACAAGGCGAAGAAAAAGCAAGCACTAACCATCAGGTGGCACTGAACATTTGTATGCGGGCTCCCAGAGGCAAAGAGGGGCGGTGACGGAGGGTGAAAGAGAAGATTAGGCACAAGTGTGTGGTGAGGGCCTGTGATTAGTCTTACACTGGTGAAGATGATGTAAGCTACACAGAAGTCTAAAGCAATGAGGATGTGAATCTGGAAGTTATAGTACGTTCTAATGCAGGGTCATGGCTATAAATTCACCTCAAATCAAAAATCCAAAAAGGGGTCCAGAATGATGTCATAAAGCTTTGGGGGCGGAAAGAGTTTACGGAAGGTGAACTTCCAAGGATGGAAAATCACCTCCAAATGCTTACAGATGCTACAGAAAGGCAGACCATTCCAAATAGGTGAAGAGGAATACTACGAAGAGAACATGATCAGTCCTAAACCCATGAACGAACGGAAAATGTTACCGTCCATGATGTTATTACTAATCACCTTCACGAATAATCCAAACAGGCCCACGTCTTCCCAAGTTCAGGCAAAAGGTTGGTCCAAAAGTACAATTCAGGGCCGGCCCTGTGGTGGAGCAGGTAAGTGCCCACATTCCGCTTGGGCGGCCCGGGCCTCACTGTTTCACATTACGAGTGCATATCACATTAGTAGTGTTAGGAAATATAGATTTCATGGTATGGTGCGGGCAGAGATCATAAATAAGCAGCAATTGTGAGGATACGTTATCAATACGCACAAGAAAAGGAACCATAAGAATATTACAATCTATGGAAGTATCTGGTACACTTCCCAAAGGCAGAAGGAAGGAAAACTTGTGACCTGCCAAGGTGGAATTGGCAGAGTGCCACGAGATGACACCATCATTGTGCATCAGAACATTCCCTGGGCAACTTCAACTTGTGAGGGAGTCCAGGACTTTTTCTGGGTAAGGTCCACCCATTTTGCCATCTACCCAAGATATAAGAGATAAAACCCAGGATAATCTTACAGGAGTGACACCAGTGTCTAGAGAGAATGTAGGAGCCCTTTCGAAGTTCAAGGAGAAAGATAGAAACTGACAACAATTGCAGAAAAAGGAAAACTATCCTACCTAGACAGGGTGAGGAGTCAGACTGGTCTGAGATGGCTGTGAAACTCTGTGTGCACGGAGGTTGTCAGGACAACTTCGAATTTTGAGGTCGCTTATGACATCACGGTGAACATGTCCCCCAGGGTGGCCGCATGGTTACAGTCTGAGGATTGGCCTAGGCTAGGCTATTAAAGGGACAGATACCCAGAAACAGGTTTGGCAAACAGAAAGCAGGCACAGAAACTAGAAGAGATAAAACAGAGTCTGATGCAAGGGATAAGAAAGGAACCCTAGGCCACAAGTGAGAATAGAGGGACAGGCACGGAGAGGAGAACATTGTCATCTATTCAAGTCTATGGGGAGGTCATGCTGATTCAAGCTTGCAACTTCATTGGAAACAAGTGGCCGGACTTGGCGTTCATCACACCTACAGTGCCCTTGTGCCTTAAGCATAATGCAAAGTCAAGAAAGATGTCTTGAGGACATTGAAGAGAAGAATCGATGCCTCCTTTCCAAGGCCCATAGCATTCTTTGAAGGTCAGTCTCTTTTTCCGAAGCTCTGGTGTCACGTGGGCCCACTGGGCACATGGTAATGTGTCCCAAGAGATGTCTTGGAAGCCTTGAAGGAATGGAGCCCTGTCACGCTTGGGGTATGTCTCTTTGTTTGGAAGTGCTCTACAAGGGTGCTGAAAAGCACCCTCTTCCACAGGGCTTCATTCCTTCGTGAAGGCTGCCCTCCCAGGCTAGTGTGCTCTGTTTGCCTCCATCGAAATTCTCTCCCCCTACCTCTTGCCGTAGAAGGATTATTGATTATGTGTTTTGACACCATATGTAAGGAAGTTGCACGAAAATTAGAACTTTACAGTTGTGTTTCAAGAAAAATAAACAGGCCAGGGTAGAGGATGTAGGGCAAACAAATGGCACACCCTATAAAAATTAAGTAAGCCCGTATCTGGACGGAATCTAGGGGAACGTTCAAGGATCAGGGGTCAAGTTCGAAACTTCCCAAATCCGGAAAAGAGACAGAAAAATATCTTTCCTGGAGAGTGGAATTCATCCGATTTGTCTAAGTTGTCTTGGAAACATTGTGTCCGTGAAGGGGGTTGCCAGGACCACCTCGAATTTGGAGTTTCTGATCTCAGGATGTCAAACCAACCCACATGACCACGTGTTCTCAGTGCTTAGTTTGACCTAGGCTAGGGTAGCCAAGAGTCCTACAAGTGACCGGTGCAAATTCAAGGACAACAACCAAGAGTCACGAAAGCACTCACACCTCACCCTAGAGAACATACAGCGATTAAAGAAATACAAACTAATCCCTTGGAATGAAGGAGAACGGACTGATAAGCATGTCTAAGGGAGATAGCTGAGAAAGACCATGACGAGTATACTATGGAAAAGAAAAAGAGGACCCAGAAAATGGAAGGTGAACAGAAATCACACCTGAATTATCCACAATGAAAGATGATGTCCGTCTTTAGACAGACTCTGCTGGAACGTTTGAAAGTCAGAGAAATTCACAAGCCAAAAAACGGCAGCGAAGGTCAAGCATGGGCTAACTGGGAAGGGTGAGTTATGAGACTGCTCCAAGCAGGCTCTGAAACCTGTATCCAGGAAGCATGCTGGACCTCAGAGACACAATTATGACAAATCCTCTGACATCACAATGGACCCGAAAAACAACCTAGCCTCATCTACACAGTGCTAGAGTTGGGCTCACTAGTATATTTAACTCCCGTTGCACTCAACTGCACGTTGCCACTGAACATGTAAGTGGCCGGCCGGTGGTGCAGTGGTGAGGTCCGCACCTTCTGGGTCTGTGGCCCAGTATGGGCTGGGTGGAATCCTCGGTTTGGGCCTCCTCACCACTGCTTCAGTTGTTCTGGTGCAGGCGTCCGAGGTAGAGTAGAGGCAGATGGGAAGGGACGTTGGACAGGGCCAGACTTCCACAGCAAATACAGGAGCATTGCCAGCAGATGTGAGCACAGCAATGCACTTGTGCCAAAACAAAACCAATTAAAAGTTGCAAAGAATAGAAAAACTGAAGCTAAGGAAAAAAAAAAAAAAAAAAAAACAGGAGCTTGCCATTACGAAGAATAGGATCTCTGTGAATAACCTTAGCAAAACAGGTGAATTCTATGTTAATTCAAAAACTAGCAAACCTTTGGGGAAAGAAACTCAAGAAGACACAAGAAAAAAAAAGATACCGAGGGATCTAGGAATGGAAGGATTAACACACTTGAAAGGTTCATACCGCAGTAAGGAATCTCTGGATTCCATGCAATCCCAGTCAAAGTTGCAGCAGTATTTGCCACAGAGAAGAAGAGAGAATCCTAAAGTTTCTAGCCAGCAACGCGAGACCCTGACTAGGCAAAGGAATCCTCAGGAAAACGAACAAAGCGGCACGTGTCACAATTTCTGATTTCAACATAGAGGACGAAGCGCTAGGTACCGAAACGGCACAGTCTGGGCCCCAAAACAGGCATGAAGACCCATGCAAAACAATTGAGAGCCCAGAGCCCAACTCAAACTTACATGGACAGCCCATTTTGGACCAGGGAGCCAAGTGGAGACAGCGGAGAAAGGAGAGTCTCTACAATAAACGGTGCTGGGAAGCCTGCACAGCCACATGGAACACAACGAGAGTACAACATGATGTTACACCTGGCACACACACCACCTGAAGTGGATTAAAGCCTTGAATGGCAGACTTGAAACCGTGAACCTTGTAGGAGAAGACCTAGGCAGAGTGCTCTTTGCCATCTGTCTGAGCCGCCTATTTGGAAGAAGCATGTCTGACTGGGCAAGGGCAACAAAGGAAACAAGAAACAAACGGGACCACATCAAATGCACACACTTCTGCCCACTCAAGGAAACCATCAACTGAATACTAAGACACCACAACAATTGGGAGAGGATGTTTGCAAACCACACATCGGACAAGGGGTGAAAAGCCCAAAGATACAATCAACTCGCACGTCTCCACAAGAAAAAAAACAAGCCAATGAAAACCTGGTCAAAAGATGGAAGCAGAGATTTCTCCGAAGAAGACAGAAAGAGGGCCAGTAGGTGCATGAAAACTTGTTCACCATCATGAAGTCTCAGGAAAATGCAAATCAAAACTGCAAGGCCATGGCAGCTCACTGTGGTCAGCATGGCTAGAAGGAAGCAGACAGGAAATAACAAGTGTCAGAGAGTAGGTGGAGAGAAGGGAAGCCTCCTGCACTGCTGGTGGGAGTGTAACCCGGTGCAGCCACGATGCCAAAGGTGTGGAACTGCCTCAGAAGTTTAAGTATCCATGTCCCGTATGACCCAGCTATTAATCTGCCGCTTGCTTATCCAAAAAAGTCAGAAAGACTACCGCATAAAGACATGTGCATGGCTGTGTTCACCACAGTCTTACTCCTGATATCCAAGACTTGGAAAGCACCCTGGTGTCCAGCAAGGGATGATTGGAGAAGGAAGATGGGCTATAGCCACACAATGGTATACCACTCAGCCGGAACAAATGATGCAATCCAGCCATTTGTGACCACCAGAATGGCTGTGAGGGTTTTAGGGGAAGTGTAACAAGCCCCAGTGAGAAATTCAAATACCATAGAATCTCACTTACAAGGAGAAGAAAAAGCAAGCACTAACCAACAGGTGGCACTGAACATTTGTATGCGGGCTCCCAGAGGCAAAGAGGGGCGGTGACGGAGGGTGAAAGAGAAGATTAGGCACAAGTGTGTGGTGAGGGCCTGTGATTAGTCTTACACTGGTGAAGATGATGTAAGCTACACAGAAGTCTAAAGCAATGAGGATGTGAATCTGGAAGTTATAGTACGTTCTAATGCAGGGTCATGGCTATAAATTCACCTCAAATCAAAAATCCAAAAAGGGGTCCAGAATGATGTCATAAAGCTTTGGGGGCGGAAAGAGTTTACGGAAGGTGAACTTCCAAGGATGGAAAATCACCTCCAAATGCTTACAGATGCTACAGAAAGGCAGACCATTCCAAATAGGTGAAGAGGAATACTACGAAGAGAACATGATCAGTCCTAAACCCATGAACGAACGGAAAATGTTACCGTCCATGATGTTATTACTAATCACCTTCACGAATAATCCAAACAGGCCCACGTCTTCCCAAGTTCAGGCAAAAGGTTGGTCCAAAAGTACAATTCAGGGCCGGCCCTGTGGTGGAGCAGGTAAGTGCCCACATTCCGCTTGGGCGGCCCGGGCCTCACTGTTTCACATTACGAGTGCATATCACATTAGTAGTGTTAGGAAATATAGATTTCATGGTATGGTGCGGGCAGAGATCATAAATAAGCAGCAATTGTGAGGATACGTTATCAATACGCACAAGAAAAGGAACCATAAGAATATTACAATCTATGGAAGTATCTGGTACACTTCCCAAAGGCAGAAGGAAGGAAAACTTGTGACCTGCCAAGGTGGAATTGGCAGAGTGCCACGAGATGACACCATCATTGTGCATCAGAACATTCCCTGGGCAACTTCAACTTGTGAGGGAGTCCAGGACTTTTTCTGGGTAAGGTCCACCCATTTTGCCATCTACCCAAGATATAAGAGATAAAACCCAGGATAATCTTACAGGAGTGACACCAGTGTCTAGAGAGAATGTAGGAGCCCTTTCGAAGTTCAAGGAGAAAGATAGAAACTGACAACAATTGCAGAAAAAGGAAAACTATCCTACCTAGACAGGGTGAGGAGTCAGACTGGTCTGAGATGGCTGTGAAACTCTGTGTGCACGGAGGTTGTCAGGACAACTTCGAATTTTGAGGTCGCTTATGACATCATGGTGAACATGTCCCCCAGGGTGGCCGCATGGTTACAGTCTGAGGATTGGCCTAGGCTAGGCTATTAAAGGGACAGACACCCAGAAACAGGTTTGGCAAACAGAAAGCAGGCACAGAAACTAGAAGAGATAAAACAGAGTCTGATGCAAGGGATAAGAAAGGAACCCTAGGCCACAAGTGAGAATAGAGGGACAGGCACGGAGAGGAGAACATTGTCATCTATTCAAGTCTATGGGGAGGTCATGCTGATTCAAGCTTGCAACTTCATTGGAAACAAGTGGCCGGACTTGGCGTTCATCACACCTACAGTGCCCTTGTGCCTTAAGCATAATGCAAAGTCAAGAAAGATGTCTTGAGGACATTGAAGAGAAGAATCGATGCCTCCTTTCCAAGGCCCATAGCATTCTTTGAAGGTCAGTCTCTTTTTCCGAAGCTCTGGTGTCACGTGGGCCCACTGGGCACATGGTAATGTGTCCCAAGAGATGTCTTGGAAGCCTTGAAGGAATGGAGCCCTGTCACGCTTGGGGTATGTCTCTTTGTTTGGAAGTGCTCTACAAGGGTGCTGAAAAGCACCCTCTTCCACAGGGCTTCGTTCCTTCGTGAAGGCTGCCCTCCCAGGCTAGTGTGCTCTGTTTGCCTCCATCGAAATTCTCTCCCCCTACCTCTTGCCGTAGAAGGATTATTGATTATGTGTTTTGACACCATATGTAAGGAAGTTGCACGAAAATTAGAACTTTACAGTTGTGTTTCAAGAAAAATAAACAGGCCAGGGTAGAGGATGTAGGGCAAACAAATGGCACACCCTATAAAAATTAAGTAAGCCCGTATCTGGACGGAATCTAGGGGAACGTTCAAGGATCAGGGGTCAAGTTCGAAACTTCCCAAATCCGGAAAAGAGACAGAAAAATATCTTTCCTGGAGAGTGGAATTCATCCGATTTGTCTAAGTTGTCTTGGAAACATTGTGTCCGTGAAGGGGGTTGCCAGGACCACATCGAATTTGGAGTTTCTGATCTCAGGATGTCAAACCAACCCACATGACCACGTGTTCTCAGTGCTTAGTTTGACCTAGGCTAGGATAGCCAAGAGTCCTACAAGTGACCGGTGCAAATTCAAGGACAACAACCAAGAGTCACGAAAGCACTCACACCTCACCCTAGAGAACATACAGCGATTAAAGAAATACAAACTAATCCCTTGGAATGAAGGAGAACGGACTGATAAGCATGTCTAAGGGAGATAGCTGAGAAAGACCATGACGAGTATACTATGGAAAAGAAAAAGAGGACCCAGAAAATGGAAGGTGAACAGAAATCACACCTGAATTATCCACAATGAAAGATGATGTCCGTCTTTAGACAGACTCTGCTGGAACGTTTGAAAGTCAGAGAAATTCACAAGCCAAAAAACGGCAGCGAAGGTCAAGCATGGGCTAACTGGGAAGGGTGAGTTATGAGACTGCTCCAAGCAGGCTCTGAAACCTGTATCCAGGAAGCATGCTGGACCTCAGAGACACAATTATGACAAATCCTCTGACATCACAATGGACCCGAAAAACAACCTAGCCTCATCTACACAGTGCTAGAGTTGGGCTCACTAGTATATTTAACTCCCATTGCACTCAACTGCACGTTGCCACTGAACATGTAAGTGGCCGGCCGGTGGTGCAGTGGTGAGGTCCGCACCTTCTGGGTCTGTGGCCCAGTATGGGCTGGGTGGAATCCTCGGTTTGGGCCTCCTCACCACTGCTTCAGTTGTTCTGGTGCAGGCGTCCGAGGTAGAGTAGAGGCAGATGGGAAGGGACGTTGGACAGGGCCAGACTTCCACAGCAAATACAGGAGCATTGCCAGCAGATGTGAGCACAGCAATGCACTTGTGCCAAAACAAAACCAATTAAAAGTTGCAAAGAATAGAAAAACTGAAGCTAAGGAAAAAAAAAAAAAAAAACAGGAGCTTGCCATTACGAAGAATAGGATCTCTGTGAATAACCTTAGCAAAACAGGTGAATTCTATGTTAATTCAAAAACTAGCAAACCTTTGGGGAAAGAAACTCAAGAAGACACAAGAAAAAAAAAGATATCGAGGGATCTAGGAATGGAAGGATTAACACACTTGAAAGGTTCATACCGCAGTAAGGAATCTCTGGATTCCATGCAATCCCAGTCAAAGTTGCAGCAGTATTTGCCACAGAGAAGAAGAGAGAATCCTAAAGTTTCTAGCCAGCAACGCGAGACCCTGACTAGGCAAAGGAATCCTCAGGAAAACGAACAAAGCGGCACGTGTCACAATTTCTGATTTCAACATAGAGGACGAAGCGCTAGGTACCGAAACGGCACAGTCTGGGCCCCAAAACAGGCATGAAGACCCATGCAAAACAATTGAGAGCCCAGAGCCCAACTCAAACTTACATGGACAGCCCATTTTGGACCAGGGAGCCAAGTGGAGACAGCGGAGAAAGGAGAGTCTCTACAATAAACGGTGCTGGGAAGCCTGCACAGCCACATGGAACACAACGAGAGTACACCATGATGTTACACCTGGCACACACACCACCTGAAATGGATTAAAGCCTTGAATGGCAGACTTGAAACCGTGAACCTTGTAGGAGAAGACCTAGGCAGAGTGCTCTTTGCCATCTGTCTGAGCCGCCTATTTGGAAGAAGCATGTCTGACTGGGCAAGGGCAACAAAGGAAACAAGAAACAAACGGGACCACATCAAATGCACACACTTCTGCCCACTCAAGGAAACCATCAACTGAATACTAAGACACCACAACAATTGGGAGAGGATGTTTGCAAACCACACATCGGACAAGGGGTGAAAAGCCCAAAGATACAATCAACTCGCACGTCTCCACAAGAAAAAAAACAAGCCAATGAAAACCTGGTCAAAAGATGGAAGCAGAGATTTCTCCGAAGAAGACAGAAAGAGGGCCAGTAGGTGCATGAAAACTTGTTCACCATCATGAAGTCTCAGGAAAATGCAAATCCAAACTGCAAGGCCATGGCAGCTCACTGTGGTCAGCATGGCTAGAAGGAAGCAGACAGGAAATAACAAGTGTCAGAGAGGAGGTGGAGAGAAGGGAAGCCTCCTGCACTGCTGGTGGGAGTGTAACCCGGTGCAGCCACGATGCCAAAGGTGTGGAACTGCCTCAGAAGTTTAAGTATCCATGTCCCGTATGACCCAGCTATTAATCTGCCGCTTGCTTATCCAAAAAAGTCAGAAAGACTACCGCATAAAGACATGTGCATGGCTGTGTTCACCACAGTCTTACTCCTGATATCCAAGACTTGGAAAGCACCCTGGTGTCCAGCAAGGGATGATTGGAGAAGGAAGATGGGCTATAGCCACACAATGGTATACCACTCAGCCGGAACAAATGATGCAATCCAGCCATTTGTGACCACCAGAATGGCTGTGAGGGTTTTAGGGGAAGTGTAACAAGCCCCAGTGAGAAATTCAAATACCATAGAATCTCACTTACAAGGAGAAGAAAAAGCAAGCACTAACCAACAGGTGGCACTGAACATTTGTATGCGGGCTCCCAGAGGCAAAGAGGGGCGGTGACGGAGGGTGAAAGAGAAGATTAGGCACAAGTGTGTGGTGAGGGCCTGTGATTAGTCTTACACTGGTGAGGATGATGTAAGCTACACAGAAGTCTAAAGCAATGAGGATGTGAATCTGGAAGTTATAGTACGTTCTAATGCAGGGTCATGGCTATAAATTCACCTCAAATCAAAAATCCAAAACGGGGTCCAGAATGATGTCATAAAGCTTTGGGGGCGGAAAGAGTTTACGGAAGGTGAACTTCCAAGGATGGAAAATCACCTCCAAATGCTTACAGATGCTACAGAAAGGCAGACCATTCCAAATAGGTGAAGAGGAATACTACGAAGAGAACATGATCAGTCCTAAACCCATGAACGAATGGAAAATGTTACCGTCCATGATGTTATTACTAATCACCTTCACGAATAATCCAAACAGGCCCACGTCTTCCCAAGTTCAGGCAAAAGGTTGGTCCAAAAGTACAATTCAGGGCCGGCCCTGTGGTGGAGCAGGTAAGTGCCCACATTCCGCTTGGGCGGCCTGGGCCTCACTGTTTCACATTACGAGTGCATATCACATTAGTAGTGTTAGGAAATATAGATTTCATGGTATGGTGCGGGCAGAGATCATAAATAAGCAGCAATTGTGAGGATACGTTATCAATACGCACAAGAAAAGGAACCATAAGAATATTACAATCTATGGAAGTATCTGGTACACTTCCCAAAGGCAGAAGGAAGGAAATCTTGTGACCTGCCAAGGTGGAATTGGCAGAGTGCCACGAGATGACACCATCATTGTGCATCAGAACATTCCCTGGGCAACTTCAACTTGTGAGGGAGTCCAGGACTTTTTCTGGGTAAGGTCCACCCATTTTGCCATCTACCCAAGATATAAGAGATAAAACCCAGGATAATCTTACAGGAGTGAAACCAGTGTCTAGAGAGAATGTAGGAGCCCTTTCGAAGTTCAAGGAGAAAGATAGAAACTGACAACAATTGCAGAAAAAGGAAAACTATCCTACCTAGACAGGGTGAGGAGTCAGACTGGTCTGAGATGGCTGTGAAACTCTGTGTGCACGGAGGTTGTCAGGACAACTTCGAATTTTGAGGTCGCTTATGACATCATGGTGAACATGTGCCCCAGGGTGGCCGCATGGTTACAGTCTGAGGATTGGCCTAGGCTAGGCTATTAAAGGGACAGATACCCAGAAACAGGTTTGGCAAACAGAAAGCAGGCACAGAAACTAGAAGAGATAAAACAGAGTCTGATGCAAGGGATAAGAAAGGAACCCTAGGCCACAAGTGAGAATAGAGGGACAGGCACGGAGAGGAGAACATTGTCATCTATTCAAGTCTATGGGGAGGTCATGCTGATTCAAGCTTGCAACTTCATTGGAAACAAGTGGCCGGACTTGGCGTTCATCACACCTACAGTGCCCTTGTGCCTTAAGCATAATGCAAAGTCAAGAAAGATGTCTTGAGGACATTGAAGAGAAGAATCGATGCCTCCTTTCCAAGGCCCATAGCATTCTTTGCAGGTCAGTCTCTTTTTCCGAAGCTCTGGTGTCACGTGGGCCCACTGGGCACATGGTAATGTGTCCCAAGAGATGTCTTGGAAGCCTTGAAGGAATGGAGCCCTGTCACGCTTGGGGTATGTCTCTTTGTTTGGAAGTGCTCTACAAGGGTGCTGAAAAGCACCCTCTTCCACAGGGCTTCGTTCCTTCGTGAAGGCTGCCCTCCCAGGCTAGTGTGCTCTGTTTGCCTCCATCGAAATTCTCTCCCCCTACCTCTTGCCGTAGAAGGATTATTGATTATGTGTTTTGACACCATATGTAAGGAAGTTGCACGAAAATTAGAACTTTACAGTTGTGTTTCAAGAAAAATAAACAGGCCAGGGTAGAGGATGTAGGGCAAACAAATGGCACACCCTATAAAAATTAAGTAAGCCCGTATCTGGACGGAATCTAGGGGAACGTTCAAGGATCAGGGGTCAAGTTCGAAACTTCCCAAATCCGGAAAAGAGACAGAAAAATATCTTTCCTGGAGAGTGGAATTCATCCGATTTGTCTAAGTTGTCTTGGAAACATTGTGTCCGTGAAGGGGGTTGCCAGGACCACCTCGAATTTGGAGTTTCTGATCTCAGGATGTCAAACCAACCCACATGACCACGTGTTCTCAGTGCTTAGTTTGACCTAGGCTAGGGTAGCCAAGAGTCCTACAAGTGACCGGTGCAAATTCAAGGACAACAACCAAGAGTCACGAAAGCACTCACACCTCACCCTAGAGAACATACAGCGATTAAAGAAATACAAACTAATCCCTTGGAATGAAGGAGAACGGACTGATAAGCATGTCTAAGGGAGATAGCTGAGAAAGACCATGACGAGTATACTATGGAAAAGAAAAAGAGGACCCAGAAAATGGAAGGTGAACAGAAATCACACCTGAATTATCCACAATGAAAGATGATGTCCGTCTTTAGACAGACTCTGCTGGAACGTTTGAAAGTCAGAGAAATTCACAAGCCAAAAAACGGCAGCGAAGGTCAAGCATGGGCTAACTGGGAAGGGTGAGTTATGAGACTGCTCCAAGCAGGCTCTGAAACCTGTATCCAGGAAGCATGCTGGACCTCAGAGACACAATTATGACAAATCCTCTGACATCACAATGGACCCGAAAAACAACCTAGCCTCATCTACACAGTGCTAGAGTTGGGCTCACTAGTATATTTAACTCCCGTTGCACTCAACTGCACGTTGCCACTGAACATGTAAGTGGCCGGCCGGTGGTGCAGTGGTGAGGTCCGCACCTTCTGGGTCTGTGGCCCAGTATGGGCTGGGTGGAATCCTCGGTTTGGGCCTCCTCACCACTGCTTCAGTTGTTCTGGTGCAGGCGTCCGAGGTAGAGTAGAGGCAGATGGGAAGGGACGTTGGACAGGGCCAGACTTCCACAGCAAATACAGGAGCATTGCCAGCAGATGTGAGCACAGCAATGCACTTGTGCCAAAACAAAACCAATTAAAAGTTGCAAAGAATAGAAAAACTGAAGCTAAGGAAAAAAAAAAAAAAATACAGGAGCTTGCCATTACGAAGAATAGGATCTCTGTGAATAACCTTAGCAAAACAGGTGAATTCTATGTTAATTCAAAAACTAGCAAACCTTTGGGGAAAGAAACTCAAGAAGACACAAGAAAA
Source organism: Equus asinus (assembly GCF_041296235.1). Classification (NCBI taxonomy): domain Eukaryota; kingdom Metazoa; phylum Chordata; class Mammalia; order Perissodactyla; family Equidae; genus Equus; species Equus asinus. The sequence continues at coordinate 5,312,632 of NC_091809.1, read as the reverse complement.
AAAAAGATACCGAGGGATCTAGGAATGGAAGGATTAACACACTTGAAAGGTTCATACCGCAGTAAGGAATCTCTGGATTCCATGCAATCCCAGTCAAAGTTGCAGCAGTATTTGCCACAGAGAAGAAGAGAGAATCCTAAAGTTTCTAGCCAGCAACACGAGACCCTGACTAGGCAAAGGAATCCTCAGGAAAACGAACAAAGCAGCACGTGTCACAATTTCTGATTTCAACATAGAGGACGAAGCGCTAGGTACCGAAACGGCACAGTCTGGGCCCCAAAACAGGCATGAAGACCCATGCAAAACAATTGAGAGCCCAGAGCCCAACTCAAACTTACATGGACAGCCCATTTTGGACCAGGGAGCCAAGTGGAGACAGCGGAGGAAGGAGAGTCTCTACAATAAACGGTGCTGGGAAGCCTGCACAGCCACATGGAACACAACGAGAGTACACCATGATGTTACACCTGGCACACACACCACCTGAAATGGATTAAAGCCTTGAATGGCAGACTTGAAACCGTGAACCTTGTAGGAGAAGACCTAGGCAGAGTGCTCTTTGCCATCTGTCTGAGCCGCCTATTTGGAAGAAGCATGTCTGACTGGGCAAGGGCAACAAAGGAAACAAGAAACAAACGGGACCACATCAAATGCACACACTTCTGCCCACTCAAGGAAACCATCAACTGAATACTAAGACACCACAACAATTGGGAGAGGATGTTTGCAAACCACACATCGGACAAGGGGTGAAAAGCCCAAAGATACAATCAACTCGCACGTCTCCACAAGAAAAAAAACAAGCCAATGAAAACCTGGTCAAAAGATGGAAGCAGAGAATTCTCCGAAGAAGACAGAAAGAGGGCCAGTAGGTGCACGAAAACTTGTTCACCATAATTAAGTCTCAGGAAAATGCAAATCCAAACTGCAAGGCCATGGCAGCTCACTGTGGTCAGCATGGCTAGAAGGAAGCAGACAGGAAATAACAAGTGTCAGAGAGGAGGTGGAGAGAAGGGAAGCCTCCTGCACTGCTGGTGGGAGTGTAACCCGGTGCAGCCACGATGCCAAAGGTGTGGAACTGCCTCAGAAGTTTAAGTATCCATGTCCCGTATGACCCAGCTATTAATCTGCCGCTTGTTTATCCAAAAAAGTCAGAAAGACTACCGCATAAAGACATGTGCATGGCTGTGTTCACCACAGTCTTACTCCTGATATCCAAGACTTGGAAAGCACCCTGGTGTCCAGCAAGGGATGATTGGAGAAGGAAGATGGGCTATAGCCACACAATGGTATACCACTCAGCCGGAACAAATGATGCAATCCAGCCATTTGTGACCACCAGAATGGCTGTGAGGGTTTTAGGGGAAGTGTAACAAGCCCCAGTGAGAAATTCAAATACCATAGAATCTCACTTACAAGGCGAAGAAAAAGCAAGCACTAACCAACAGGTGGCACTGAACATTTGTATGCGGGCTCCCAGAGGCAAAGAGGGGCGGTGACGGAGGGTGAAAGAGAAGATTAGGCACAAGTGTGTGGTGAGGGCCTGTGATTAGTCTTACACTGGTGAAGATGATGTAAGCTACACAGAAGTCTAAAGCAATGAGGATGTGAATCTGGAAGTTATAGTACGTTCTAATGCAGGGTCATGGCTATAAATTCACCTCAAATCAAAAATCCAAAACGGGGTCCAGAATGATGTCATAAAGCTTTGGGGGCGGAAAGAGTTTATGGAAGGTGAACTTCCAAGGATGGAAAATCACCTCCAAATGCTTACAGATGCTACAGAAAGGCAGACCATTCCAAATAGGTGAAGAGGAATACTACGAAGAGAACATGATCAGTCCTAAACCCATGAACGAACGGAAAATGTTACCGTCCATGATGTTATTACTAATCACCTTCACGAATAATCCAAACAGGCCCACGTCTTCCCAAGTTCAGGCAAAAGGTTGGTCCAAAAGTACAATTCAGGGCCGGCCCTGTGGTGGAGCAGGTAAGTGCCCACATTCCGCTTGGGCGGCCCGGGCCTCACTGTTTCACATTACGAGTGCATATCACATTAGTAGTGTTAGGAAATATAGATTTCATGGTATGGTGCGGGCAGAGATCATAAATAAGCAGCAATTGTGAGGATACGTTATCAATACGCACAAGAAAAGGAACCATAAGAATATTACAATCTATGGAAGTATCTGGTACACTTCCCAAAGGCAGAAGGAAGGAAATCTTGTGACCTGCCAAGGTGGAATTGGCAGAGTGCCACGAGATGACACCATCATTGTGCATCAGAACATTCCCTGGGCAACTTCAACTTGTGAGGGAGTCCAGGACTTTTTCTGGGTAAGGTCCACCCATTTTGCCATCTACCCAAGATATAAGAGATAAAACCCAGGATAATCTTACAGGAGTGAAACCAGTGTCTAGAGAGAATGTAGGAGCCCTTTCGAAGTTCAAGGAGAAAGATAGAAACTGACAACAATTGCAGAAAAAGGAAAACTATCCTACCTAGACAGGGTGAGGAGTCAGACTGGTCTGAGATGGCTGTGAAACTCTGTGTGCACGGAGGTTGTCAGGACAACTTCGAATTTTGAGGTCGCTTATGACATCACGGTGAACATGTCCCCCAGGGTGGCCGCATGGTTACAGTCTGAGGATTGGCCTAGGCTAGGCTATTAAAGGGACAGATACCCAGAAACAGGTTTGGCAAACAGAAAGCAGGCACAGAAACTAGAAGAGATAAAACAGAGTCTGATGCAAGGGATAAGAAAGGAACCCTAGGCCACAAGTGAGAATAGAGGGACAGGCACGGAGAGGAGAACATTGTCATCTATTCAAGTCTATGGGGAGGTCATGCTGATTCAAGCTTGCAACTTCATTGGAAACAAGTGGCCGGACTTGGCGTTCATCACACCTACAGTGCCCTTGTGCCTTAAGCATAATGCAAAGTCAAGAAAGATGTCTTGAGGACATTGAAGAGAAGAATCGATGCCTCCTTTCCAAGGCCCATAGCATTCTTTGCAGGTCAGTCTCTTTTTCCGAAGCTCTGGTGTCACGTGGGCCCACTGGGCACATGGTAATGTGTCCCAAGAGATGTCTTGGAAGCCTTGAAGGAATGGAGCCCTGTCACGCTTGGGGTATGTCTCTTTGTTTGGAAGTGCTCTACAAGGGTGCTGAAAAGCACCCTCTTCCACAGGGCTTCGTTCCTTCGTGAAGGCTGCCCTCCCAGGCTAGTGTGCTCTGTTTGCCTCCATCGAAATTCTCTCCCCCTACCTCTTGCCGTAGAAGGATTATTGATTATGTGTTTTGACACCATATGTAAGGAAGTTGCACGAAAATTAGAACTTTACAGTTGTGTTTCAAGAAAAATAAACAGGCCAGGGTAGAGGATGTAGGGCAAACAAATGGCACACCCTATAAAAATTAAGTAAGCCCGTATCTGGACGGAATCTAGGGGAACGTTCAAGGATCAGGGGTCAAGTTCGAAACTTCCCAAATCCGGAAAAGAGACAGAAAAATATCTTTCCTGGAGAGTGGAATTCATCCGATTTGTCTAAGTTGTCTTGGAAACATTGTGTCCGTGAAGGGGGTTGCCAGGACCACCTCGAATTTGGAGTTTCTGATCTCAGGATGTCAAACCAACCCACATGACCACGTGTTCTCAGTGCTTAGTTTGACCTTGGCTAGGGTAGCCAAGAGTCCTACAAGTGACCGGTGCAAATTCAAGGACAACAACCAAGAGTCACGAAAGCACTCACACCTCACCCTAGAGAACATACAGCGATTAAAGAAATACAAACTAATCCCTCGGAATGAAGGAGAACGGACTGATAAGCATGTCTAAGGGAGATAGCTGAGAAAGACCATGACGAGTATACTATGGAAAAGAAAAAGAGGACCCAGAAAATGGAAGGTGAACAGAAATCACACCTGAATTATCCACAATGAAAGATGATGTCCGTCTTTAGACAGACTCTGCTGGAACGTTTGAAAGTCAGAGAAATTCACAAGCCAAAAAACGGCAGCGAAGGTCAAGCATGGGCTAACTGGGAAGGGTGAGTTATGAGACTGCTCCAAGCAGGCTCTGAAACCTGTATCCAGGAAGCATGCTGGACCTCAGAGACACAATTATGACAAATCCTCTGACATCACAATGGACCCGAAAAACAACCTAGCCTCATCTACACAGTGCTAGAGTTGGGCTCACTAGTATATTTAACTCCCGTTGCACTCAACTGCACGTTGCCACTGAACATGTAAGTGGCCGGCCGGTGGTGCAGTGGTGAGGTCCGCACCTTCTGGGTCTGTGGCCCAGTATGGGCTGGGTGGAATCCTCGGTTTGGGCCTCCTCACCACTGCTTCAGTTGTTCTGGTGCAGGCGTCCGAGGTAGAGTAGAGGCAGATGGGAAGGGACGTTGGACAGGGCCAGACTTCCACAGCAAATACAGGAGCATTGCCAGCAGATGTGAGCACAGCAATGCACTTGTGCCAAAACAAAACCAATTAAAAGTTGCAAAGAATAGAAAAACTGAAGCTAAGGAAAAAAAAAAAAAAAAAAAAACAGGAGCTTGCCATTACGAAGAATAGGATCTCTGTGAATAACCTTAGCAAAACAGGTGAATTCTATGTTAATTCAAAAACTAGCAAACCTTTGGGGAAAGAAACTCAAGAAGACACAAGAAAAAAAAAGATATCGAGGGATCTAGGAATGGAAGGATTAACACACTTGAAAGGTTCATACCGCAGTAAGGAATCTCTGGATTCCATGCAATCCCAGTCAAAGTTGCAGCAGTATTTGCCACAGAGAAGAAGAGAGAATCCTAAAGTTTCTAGCCAGCAACACGAGACCCTGACTAGGCAAAGGAATCCTCAGGAAAACGAACAAAGCAGCACGTGTCACAATTTCTGATTTCAACATAGAGGACGAAGCGCTAGGTACCGAAACGGCACAGTCTGGGCCCCAAAACAGGCATGAAGACCCATGCAAAACAATTGAGAGCCCAGAGCCCAACTCAAACTTACATGGACAGCCCATTTTGGACCAGGGAGCCAAGTGGAGACAGCGGAGAAAGGAGAGTCTGTACAATAAACGGTGCTGGGAAGCCTGCACAGCCACATGGAACACAACGAGAGTACACCATGATGTTACACCTGGCACACACACCACCTGAAATGGATTAAAGCCTTGAATGGCAGACTTGAAACCGTGAACCTTGTAGGAGAAGACCTAGGCAGAGTGCTCTTTGCCATCTGTCTGAGCCGCCTATTTGGAAGAAGCATGTCTGACTGGGCAAGGGCAACAAAGGAAACAAGAAACAAACGGGACCACATCAAATGCACACACTTCTGCCCACTCAAGGAAACCATCAACTGAATACTAAGACACCACAACGATTGGGAGAGGATGTTTGCAAACCACACATCGGACAAGGGGTGAAAAGCCCAAAGATACAATCAACTCGCACGTCTCCACAAGAAAAAAAACAAGCCAATGAAAACCTGGTCAAAAGATGGAAGCAGAGATTTCTCCGAAGAAGACAGAAAGAGGGCCAGTAGGTGCACGAAAACTTGTTCACCATCATTAAGTCTCAGGAAAATGCAAATCCAAACTGCAAGGCCATGGCAGCTCACTGTGGTCAGCATGGCTAGAAGGAAGCAGACAGGAAATAACAAGTGTCAGAGAGGAGGTGGAGAGAAGGGAAGCCTCCTGCACTCCTGGTGGGAGTGTAACCCGGTGCAGCCACGATGCCAAAGGTGTGGAACTGCCTCAGAAATTTAAGTATCCATGTCCCGTATGACCCAGCTATTAATCTGCCGCTTGTTTATCCAAAAAAGTCAGAAAGACTACCGCATAAAGACATGTGCATGGCTGTGTTCACCACAGTCTTACTCCTGATATCCAAGACTTGGAAAGCACCCTGGTGTCCAGCAAGGGATGATTGGAGAAGGAAGATGGGCTATAGCCACACAATGGTATACCACTCAGCCGGAACAAATGATGCAATCCAGCCATTTGTGACCACCAGAATGGCTGTGAGGGTTTTAGGGGAAGTGTAACAAGCCCCAGGGAGAAATTCAAATACCATAGAATCTCACTTACAAGGCGAAGAAAAAGCAAGCACTAACCAACAGGTGGCACTGAACATTTGTATGCGGGCTCCCAGAGGCAAAGAGGGGCGGTGACGGAGGGTGAAAGAGAAGATTAGGCACAAGTGTGTGGTGAGGGCCTGTGATTAGTCTTACACTGGTGAAGATGATGTAAGCTACACAGAAGTCTAAAGCAATGAGGATGTGAATCTGGAAGTTATAGTACGTTCTAATGCAGGGTCATGGCTATAAATTCACCTCAAATCAAAAATCCAAAACGGGGTCCAGAATGATGTCATAAAGCTTTGGGGGCGGAAAGAGTTTACGGAAGGTGAACTTCCAAGGATGGAAAATCACCTCCAAATGCTTACAGATGCTACAGAAAGGCAGACCATTCCAAATAGGTGAAGAGGAATACTACGAAGAGAACATGATCAGTCCTAAACCCATGAACGAACGGAAAATGTTACCGTCCATGATGTTATTACTAATCACCTTCACGAATAATCCAAACAGGCCCACGTCTTCCCAAGTTCAGGCAAAAGGTTGGTCCAAAAGTACAATTCAGGGCCGGCCCTGTGGTGGAGCAGGTAAGTGCCCACATTCCGCTTGGGCGGCCCGGGCCTCACTGTTTCACATTACGAGTGCATATCACATTAGTAGTGTTAGGAAATATAGATTTCATGGTATGGTGCGGGCAGAGATCATAAATAAGCAGCAATTGTGAGGATACGTTATCAATACGCACAAGAAAAGGAACCATAAGAATATTACAATCTATGGAAGTATCTGGTACACTTCCCAAAGGCAGAAGGAAGGAAATCTTGTGACCTGCCAAGGTGGAATTGGCAGAGTGCCACGAGATGACACCATCATTGTGCATCAGAACATTCCCTGGGCAACTTCAACTTGTGAGGGAGTCCAGGACTTTTTCTGGGTAAGGTCCACCCATTTTGCCATCTGCCCAAGATATAAGAGATAAAACCCAGGATAATCTTACAGGAGTGAAACCAGTGTCTAGAGAGAATGTAGGAGCCCTTTCGAAGTTCAAGGAGAAAGATAGAAACTGACAACAATTGCAGAAAAAGGAAAACTATCCTACCTAGACAGGGTGAGGAGTCAGACTGGTCTGAGATGGCTGTGAAACTCTGTGTGCACGGAGGTTGTCAGGACAACTTCGAATTTTGAGGTCGCTTATGACATCACGGTGAACATGTCCCCCAGGGTGGCCGCATGGTTACAGTCTGAGGATTGGCCTAGGCTAGGCTATTAAAGGGACAGATACCCAGAAACAGGTTTGGCAAACAGAAAGCAGGCACAGAAACTAGAAGAGATAAAACAGAGTCTGATGCAAGGGATAAGAAAGGAACCCTAGGCCACAAGTGAGAATAGAGGGACAGGCACGGAGAGGAGAACATTGTCATCTATTCAAGTCTATGGGGAGGTCATGCTGATTCAAGCTTGCAACTTCATTGGAAACAAGTGGCCGGACTTGGGGTTCATCACACCTACAGTGCCCTTGTGCCTTAAGCATAATGCAAAGTCAAGAAAGATGTCTTGAGGACATTGAAGAGAAGAATCGATGCCTCCTTTCCAAGGCCCATAGCATTCTTTGCAGGTCAGTCTCTTTTTCCGAAGCTCTGGTGTCACGTGGGCCCACTGGGCACATGGTAATGTGTCCCAAGAGATGTCTTGGAAGCCTTGAAGGAATGGAGCCCTGTCACGCTTGGGGTATGTCTCTTTGTTTGGAAGTGCTCTACAAGGGTGCTGAAAAGCACCCTCTTCCACAGGGCTTCGTTCCTTCGTGAAGGCTGCCCTCCCAGGCTAGTGTGCTCTGTTTGCCTCCATCGAAATTCTCTCCCCCTACCTCTTGCCGTAGAAGGATTATTGATTATGTGTTTTGACACCATATGTAAGGAAGTTGCACGAAAATTAGAACTTTACAGTTGTGTTTCAAGAAAAATAAACAGGCCAGGGTAGAGGATGTAGGGCAAACAAATGGCACACCCTATAAAAATTAAGTAAGCCCGTATCTGGACGGAATCTAGGGGAACGTTCAAGGATCAGGGGTCAAGTTCGAAACTTCCCAAATCCGGAAAAGAGACAGAAAAATATCTTTCCTGGAGAGTGGAATTCATCCGATTTGTCTAAGTTGTCTTGGAAACATTGTGTCCGTGAAGGGAGTTGCCAGGACCACCTCGAATTTGGAGTTTCTGATCTCAGGATGTCAAACCAACCCACATGACCACGTGTTCTCAGTGCTTAGTTTGACCTAGGCTAGGATAGCCAAGAGTCCTACAAGTGACCGGTGCAAATTCAAGGACAACAACCAAGAGTCACGAAAGCACTCACACCTCACCCTAGAGAACATACAGCGATTAAAGAAATACAAACTAATCCCTCGGAATGAAGGAGAACGGACTGATAAGCATGTCTAAGGGAGATAGCTGAGAAAGACCATGACGAGTATACTATGGAAAAGAAAAAGAGGACCCAGAAAATGGAAGGTGAACAGAAATCACACCTGAATTATCCACAATGAAAGATGATGTCCGTCTTTAGACAGACTCTGCTGGAACGTTTGAAAGTCAGAGAAATTCACAAGCCAAAAAACGGCAGCGAAGGTCAAGCATGGGCTAACTGGGAAGGGTGAGTTATGAGACTGCTCCAAGCAGGCTCTGAAACCTGTATCCAGGAAGCATGCTGGACCTCAGAGACACAATTATGACAAATCCTCTGACATCACAATGGACCCGAAAAACAACCTAGCCTCATCTACACAGTGCTAGAGTTGGGCTCACTAGTATATTTAACTCCCGTTGCACTCAACTGCACGTTGCCACTGAACATGTAAGTGGCCGGCCGGTGGTGCAGTGGTGAGGTCCGCACCTTCTGGGTCTGTGGCCCAGTATGGGCTGGGTGGAATCCTCGGTTTGGGCCTCCTCACCACTGCTTCAGTTGTTCTGGTGCAGGCGTCCGAGGTAGAGTAGAGGCAGATGGGAAGGGACGTTGGACAGGGCCAGACTTCCACAGCAAATACAGGAGCATTGCCAGCAGATGTGAGCACAGCAATGCACTTGTGCCAAAACAAAACCAATTAAAAGTTGCAAAGAATAGAAAAACTGAAGCTAAGGAAAAAAAAAAAAAAAAAAACAGGAGCTTGCCATTACGAAGAATAGGATCTCTGTGAATAACCTTAGCAAAACAGGTGAATTCTATGTTAATTCAAAAACTAGCAAACCTTTGGGGAAAGAAACTCAAGAAGACACAAGAAAAAAAAAGATATCGAGGGATCTAGGAATGGAAGGATTAACACACTTGAAAGGTTCATACCGCAGTAAGGAATCTCTGGATTCCATGCAATCCCAGTCAAAGTTGCAGCAGTATTTGCCACAGAGAAGAAGAGAGAATCCTAAAGTTTCTAGCCAGCAACACGAGACCCTGACTAGGCAAAGGAATCCTCAGGAAAACGAACAAAGCAGCACGTGTCACAATTTCTGATTTCAACATAGAGGACGAAGCGCTAGGTACCGAAACGGCACAGTCTGGGCCCCAAAACAGGCATGAAGACCCATGCAAAACAATTGAGAGCCCAGAGCCCAACTCAAACTTACATGGACAGCCCATTTTGGACCAGGGAGCCAAGTGGAGACAGCGGAGAAAGGAGAGTCTCTACAATAAACGGTGCTGGGAAGCCTGCACAGCCACATGGAACACAACGAGAGTACACCATGATGTTACACCTGGCACACACACCACCTGAAATGGATTAAAGCCTTGAATGGCAGACTTGAAACCGTGAACCTTGTAGGAGAAGACCTAGGCAGAGTGCTCTTTGCCATCTGTCTGAGCCGCCTATTTGGAAGAAGCATGTCTGACTGGGCAAGGGCAACAAAGGAAACAAGAAACAAACGGGACCACATCAAATGCACACACTTCTGCCCACTCAAGGAAACCATCAACTGAATACTAAGACACCACAACGATTGGGAGAGGATGTTTGCAAACCACACATCGGACAAGGGGTGAAAAGCCCAAAGATACAATCAACTCGCACGTCTCCACAAGAAAAAAAACAAGCCAATGAAAACCTGGTCAAAAGATGGAAGCAGAGATTTCTCCGAAGAAGACAGAAAGAGGGCCAGTAGGTGCATGAAAACTTGTTCACCATCATTAAGTCTCAGGAAAATGCAAATCCAAACTGCAAGGCCATGGCAGCTCACTGTGGTCAGCATGGCTAGAAGGAAGCAGACAGGAAATAACAAGTGTCAGAGAGGAGGTGGAGAGAAGGGAAGCCTCCTGCACTGCTGGTGGGAGTGTAACCCGGTGCAGCCACGATGCCAAAGGTGTGGAACTGCCTCAGAAGTTTAAGTATCCATGTCCCGTATGACCCAGCTATTAATCTGCCGCTTGCTTATCCAAAACAGTCAGAAAGACTACCGCATAAAGACATGTGCATGGCTGTGTTCACCACAGTCTTACTCCTGATATCCAAGACTTGGAAAGCACCCTGGTGTCCAGCAAGGGATGATTGGAGAAGGAAGATGGGCTATAGCCACACAATGGTATACCACTCAGCCGGAACAAATGATGCAATCCAGCCATTTGTGACCACCAGAATGGCTGTGAGGGTTTTAGGGGAAGTGTAACAAGCCCCAGGGAGAAATTCAAATACCATAGAATCTCACTTACAAGGCGAAGAAAAAGCAAGCACTAACCAACAGGTGGCACTGAACATTTGTATGCGGGCTCCCAGAGGCAAAGAGGGGCGGTGACGGAGGGTGAAAGAGAAGATTAGGCACAAGTGTGTGGTGAGGGCCTGTGATTAGTCTTACACTGGTGAAGATGATGTAAGCTACACAGAAGTCTAAAGCAATGAGGATGTGAATCTGGAAGTTATAGTACGTTCTAATGCAGGGTCATGGCTATAAATTCACCTCAAATCAAAAATCCAAAACGGGGTCCAGAATGATGTCATAAAGCTTTGGGGGCGGAAAGAGTTTACGGAAGGTGAACTTCCAAGGATGGAAAATCACCTCCAAATGCTTACAGATGCTACAGAAAGGCAGACCATTCCAAATAGGTGAAGAGGAATACTACGAAGAGAACATGATCAGTCCTAAACCCATGAACGAACGGAAAATGTTACCGTCCATGATGTTATTACTAATCACCTTCACGAATAATCCAAACAGGCCCACGTCTTCCCAAGTTCAGGCAAAAGGTTGGTCCAAAAGTACAATTCAGGGCCGGCCCTGTGTTGGAGCAGGTAAGTGCCCACATTCCGCTTGGGCGGCCCGGGCCTCACTGTTTCACCTTACGAGTGCATATCACATTAGTAGTGTTAGGAAATATAGATTTCATGGTATGGTGCGGGCAGAGATCATAAATAAGCAGCAATTGTGAGGATACGTTATCAATACGCACAAGAAAAGGAACCATAAGAATATTACAATCTATGGAAGTATCTGGTACACTTCCCAAAGGCAGAAGGAAGGAAAACTTGTGACCTGCCAAGGTGGAATTGGCAGAGTGCCACGAGATGACACCATCATTGTGCATCAGAACATTCCCTGGGCAACTTCAACTTGTGAGGGAGTCCAGGACTTTTTCTGGGTAAGGTCCACCCATTTTGCCATCTGCCGAAGATATAAGAGATAAAACCCAGGATAATCTTACAGGAGTGAAACCAGTGTCTAGAGAGAATGTAGGAGCCCTTTCGAAGTTCAAGGAGAAAGATAGAAACTGACAACAATTGCAGAAAAAGGAAAACTATCCTACCTAGACAGGGTGAGGAGTCAGACTGGTCTGAGATGGCTGTGAAACTCTGTGTGCACGGAGGTTGTCAGGACAACTTCGAATTTTGAGGTCGCTTATGACATCACGGTGAACATGTCCCCCAGGGTGGCCGCATGGTTACAGTCTGAGGATTGGCCTAGGCTAGGCTATTAAAGGGACAGATACCCAGAAACAGGTTTGGCAAACAGAAAGCAGGCACAGAAACTAGAAGAGATAAAACAGAGTCTGATGCAAGGGATAAGAAAGGAACCCTAGGCCACAAGTGAGAATAGAGGGACAGGCACGGAGAGGAGAACATTGTCATCTATTCAAGTCTATGGGGAGGTCATGCTGATTCAAGCTTGCAACTTCATTGGAAACAAGTGGCCGGACTTGGGGTTCATCACACCTACAGTGCCCTTGTGCCTTAAGCATAATGCAAAGTCAAGAAAGATGTCTTGAGGACATTGAAGAGAAGAATCGATGCCTCCTTTCCAAGGCCCATAGCATTCTTTGCAGGTCAGTCTCTTTTTCCGAAGCTCTGGTGTCACGTGGGCCCACTGGGCACATGGTAATGTGTCCCAAGAGATGTCTTGGAAGCCTTGAAGGAATGGAGCCCTGTCACGCTTGGGGTATGTCTCTTTGTTTGGAAGTGCTCTACAAGGGTGCTGAAAAGCACCCTCTTCCACAGGGCTTCGTTCCTTCGTGAAGGCTGCCCTCCCAGGCTAGTGTGCTCTGTTTGCCTCCATCGAAATTCTCTCCCCCTACCTCTTGCCGTAGAAGGATTATTGATTATGTGTTTTGACACCATATGTAAGGAAGTTGCACGAAAATTAGAACTTTACAGTTGTGTTTCAAGAAAAATAAACAGGCCAGGGTAGAGGATGTAGGGCAAACAAATGGCACACCCTATAAAAATTAAGTAAGCCCGTATCTGGACGGAATCTAGGGGAACGTTCAAGGATCAGGGGTCAAGTTCGAAACTTCCCAAATCCGGAAAAGAGACAGAAAAATATCTTTCCTGGAGAGTGGAATTCATCCGATTTGTCTAAGTTGTCTTGGAAACATTGTGTCCGTGAAGGGAGTTGCCAGGACCACCTCGAATTTGGAGTTTCTGATCTCAGGATGTCAAACCAACCCACATGACCACGTGTTCTCAGTGCTTAGTTTGACCTAGGCTAGGATAGCCAAGAGTCCTACAAGTGACCGGTGCAAATTCAAGGACAACAACCAAGAGTCACGAAAGCACTCACACCTCACCCTAGAGAACATACAGCGATTAAAGAAATACAAACTAATCCCTCGGAATGAAGGAGAACGGACTGATAAGCATGTCTAAGGGAGATAGCTGAGAAAGACCATGACGAGTATACTATGGAAAAGAAAAAGAGGACCCAGAAAATGGAAGGTGAACAGAAATCACACCTGAATTATCCACAATGAAAGATGATGTCCGTCTTTAGACAGACTCTGCTGGAACGTTTGAAAGTCAGAGAAATTCACAAGCCAAAAAACGGCAGCGAAGGTCAAGCATGGGCTAACTGGGAAGGGTGAGTTATGAGACTGCTCCAAGCAGGCTCTGAAACCTGTATCCAGGAAGCATGCTGGACCTCAGAGACACAATTATGACAAATCCTCTGACATCACAATGGACCCGAAAAACAACCTAGCCTCATCTACACAGTGCTAGAGTTGGGCTCACTAGTATATTTAACTCCCGTTGCACTCAACTGCACGTTGCCACTGAACATGTAAGTGGCCGGCCGGTGGTGCAGTGGTGAGGTCCGCACCTTCTGGGTCTGTGGCCCAGTATGGGCTGGGTGGAATCCTCGGTTTGGGCCTCCTCACCACTGCTTCAGTTGTTCTGGTGCAGGCGTCCGAGGTAGAGTAGAGGCAGATGGGAAGGGACGTTGGACAGGGCCAGACTTCCACAGCAAATACAGGAGCATTGCCAGCAGATGTGAGCACAGCAATGCACTTGTGCCAAAACAAAACCAATTAAAAGTTGCAAAGAATAGAAAAACTGAAGCTAAGGAAAAAAAAAAAAAAAAAAACAGGAGCTTGCCATTATGAAGAATAGGATCTCTGTGAATAACCTTAGCAAAACAGGTGAATTCTATGTTAATTCAAAAACTAGCAAACCTTTGGGGAAAGAAACTCAAGAAGACACAAGAAAAAAAAAGATATCGAGGGATCTAGGAATGGAAGGATTAACACACTTGAAAGGTTCATACCGCAGTAAGGAATCTCTGGATTCCATGCAATCCCAGTCAAAGTTGCAGCAGTATTTGCCACAGAGAAGAAGAGAGAATCCTAAAGTTTCTAGCCAGCAACACGAGACCCTGACTAGGCAAAGGAATCCTCAGGAAAACGAACAAAGCAGCACGTGTCACAATTTCTGATTTCAACATAGAGGACGAAGCGCTAGGTACCGAAACGGCACAGTCTGGGCCCCAAAACAGGCATGAAGACCCATGCAAAACAATTGAGAGCCCAGAGCCCAACTCAAACTTACATGGACAGCCCATTTTGGACCAGGGAGCCAAGTGGAGACAGCGGAGGAAGGAGAGTCTGTACAATAAACGGTGCTGGGAAGCCTGCACAGCCACATGGAACACAACGAGAGTACACCATGATGTTACACCTGGCACACACACCACCTGAAATGGATTAAAGCCTTGAATGGCAGACTTGAAACCGTGAACCTTGTAGGAGAAGACCTAGGCAGAGTGCTCTTTGCCATCTGTCTGAGCCGCCTATTTGGAAGAAGCATGTCTGACTGGGCAAGGGCAACAAAGGAAACAAGAAACAAACGGGACCACATCAAATGCACACACTTCTGCCCACTCAAGGAAACCATCAACTGAATACTAAGACACCACAACGATTGGGAGAGGATGTTTGCAAACCACACATCGGACAAGGGGTGAAAAGCCCAAAGATACAATCAACTCGCACGTCTCCACAAGAAAAAAAACAAGCCAATGAAAACCTGGTCAAAAGATGGAAGCAGAGATTTCTCCGAAGAAGACAGAAAGAGGGCCAGTAGGTGCATGAAAACTTGTTCACCATCATTAAGTCTCAGGAAAATGCAAATCCAAACTGCAAGGCCATGGCAGCTCACTGTGGTCAGCATGGCTAGAAGGAAGCAGACAGGAAATAACAAGTGTCAGAGAGGAGGTGGAGAGAAGGGAAGCCTCCTGCACTGCTGGTGGGAGTGTAACCCGGTGCAGCCACGATGCCAAAGGTGTGGAACTGCCTCAGAAATTTAAGTATCCATGTCCCGTATGACCCAGCTATTAATCTGCCGCTTGCTTATCCAAAACAGTCAGAAAGACTACCGCATAAAGACATGTGCATGGCTGTGTTCACCACAGTCTTACTCCTGATATCCAAGACTTGGAAAGCACCCTGGTGTCCAGCAAGGGATGATTGGAGAAGGAAGATGGGCTATAGCCACACAATGGTATACCACTCAGCCGGAACAAATGATGCAATCCAGCCATTTGTGACCACCAGAATGGCTGTGAGGGTTTTAGGGGAAGTGTAACAAGCCCCAGGGAGAAATTCAAATACCATAGAATCTCACTTACAAGGCGAAGAAAAAGCAAGCACTAACCAACAGGTGGCACTGAACATTTGTATGCGGGCTCCCAGAGGCAAAGAGGGGCGGTGACGGAGGGTGAAAGAGAAGATTAGGCACAAGTGTGTGGTGAGGGCCTGTGATTAG
Organism: Equus asinus; assembly: GCF_041296235.1. Lineage (NCBI taxonomy): Eukaryota > Metazoa > Chordata > Mammalia > Perissodactyla > Equidae > Equus > Equus asinus. The sequence goes on along the minus strand of NC_091809.1, from coordinate 5,297,040 downwards.
TCTTACACTGGTGAAGATGATGTAAGCTACACAGAAGTCTAAAGCAATGAGGATGTGAATCTGGAAGTTATAGTACGTTCTAATGCAGGGTCATGGCTATAAATTCACCTCAAATCAAAAATCCAAAACGGGGTCCAGAATGATGTCATAAAGCTTTGGGGGCGGAAAGAGTTTACGGAAGGTGAACTTCCAAGGATGGAAAATCACCTCCAAATGCTTACAGATGCTACAGAAAGGCAGACCATTCCAAATAGGTGAAGAGGAATACTACGAAGAGAACATGATCAGTCCTAAACCCATGAACGAACGGAAAATGTTACCGTCCATGATGTTATTACTAATCACCTTCACGAATAATCCAAACAGGCCCACGTCTTCCCAAGTTCAGGCAAAAGGTTGGTCCAAAAGTACAATTCAGGGCCGGCCCTGTGGTGGAGCAGGTAAGTGCCCACATTCCGCTTGGGCGGCCCGGGCCTCACTGTTTCACATTACGAGTGCATATCACATTAGTAGTGTTAGGAAATATAGATTTCATGGTATGGTGCGGGCAGAGATCATAAATAAGCAGCAATTGTGAGGATACGTTATCAATACGCACAAGAAAAGGAACCATAAGAATATTACAATCTATGGAAGTATCTGGTACACTTCCCAAAGGCAGAAGGAAGGAAAACTTGTGACCTGCCAAGGTGGAATTGGCAGAGTGCCACGAGATGACACCATCATTGTGCATCAGAACATTCCCTGGGCAACTTCAACTTGTGAGGGAGTCCAGGACTTTTTCTGGGTAAGGTCCACCCATTTTGCCATCTACCCAAGATATAAGAGATAAAACCCAGGATAATCTTACAGGAGTGAAACCAGTGTCTAGAGAGAATGTAGGAGCCCTTTCGAAGTTCAAGGAGAAAGATAGAAACTGACAACAATTGCAGAAAAAGGAAAACTATCCTACCTAGACAGGGTGAGGAGTCAGACTGGTCTGAGATGGCTGTGAAACTCTGTGTGCACGGAGGTTGTCAGGACAACTTCGAATTTTGAGGTCGCTTATGACATCACGGTGAACATGTCCCCCAGGGTGGCCGCATGGTTACAGTCTGAGGATTGGCCTAGGCTAGGCTATTAAAGGGACAGATACCCAGAAACAGGTTTGGCAAACAGAAAGCAGGCACAGAAACTAGAAGAGATAAAACAGAGTCTGATGCAAGGGATAAGAAAGGAACCCTAGGCCACAAGTGAGAATAGAGGGACAGGCACGGAGAGGAGAACATTGTCATCTATTCAAGTCTATGGGGAGGTCATGCTGATTCAAGCTTGCAACTTCATTGGAAACAAGTGGCCGGACTTGGCGTTCATCACACCTACAGTGCCCTTGTGCCTTAAGCATAATGCAAAGTCAAGAAAGATGTCTTGAGGGCATTGAAGAGAAGAATCGATGCCTCCTTTCCAAGGCCCATAGCATTCTTTGCAGGTCAGTCTCTTTTTCCGAAGCTCTGGTGTCACGTGGGCCCACTGGGCACATGGTAATGTGTCCCAAGAGATGTCTTGGAAGCCTTGAAGGAATGGAGCCCTGTCATGCTTGGGGTATGTCTCTTTGTTTGGAAGTGCTCTACAAGGGTGCTGAAAAGCACCCTCTTCCACAGGGCTTCGTTCCTTCGTGAAGGCTGCCCTCCCAGGCTAGTGTGCTCTGTTTGCCTCCATCGAAATTCTCTCCCCCTACCTCTTGCCGTAGAAGGATTATTGATTATGTGTTTTGACACCATATGTAAGGAAGTTGCACGAAAATTAGAACTTTACAGTTGTGTTTCAAGAAAAATAAACAGGCCAGGGTAGAGGATGTAGGGCAAACAAATGGCACACCCTATAAAAATTAAGTAAGCCCGTATCTGGACGGAATCTAGGGGAACGTTCAAGGATCAGGGGTCAAGTTCGAAACTTCCCAAATCCGGAAAAGAGACAGAAAAATATCTTTCCTGGAGAGTGGAATTCATCCGATTTGTCTAAGTTGTCTTGGAAACATTGTGTCCGTGAAGGGGGTTGCCAGGACCACCTCGAATTTGGAGTTTCTGATCTCAGGATGTCAAACCAACCCACATGACCACGTGTTCTCAGTGCTTAGTTTGACCTTGGCTAGGGTAGCCAAGAGTCCTACAAGTGACCGGTGCAAATTCAAGGACAACAACCAAGAGTCACGAAAGCACTCACACCTCACCCTAGAGAACATACAGCGATTAAAGAAATACAAACTAATCCCTCGGAATGAAGGAGAACGGACTGATAAGCATGTCTAAGGGAGATAGCTGAGAAAGACCATGACGAGTATACTATGGAAAAGAAAAAGAGGACCCAGAAAATGGAAGGTGAACAGAAATCACACCTGAATTATCCACAATGAAAGATGATGTCCGTCTTTAGACAGACTCTGCTGGAACGTTTGAAAGTCAGAGAAATTCACAAGCCAAAAAACGGCAGCGAAGGTCAAGCATGGGCTAACTGGGAAGGGTGAGTTATGAGACTGCTCCAAGCAGGCTCTGAAACCTGTATCCAGGAAGCATGCTGGACCTCAGAGACACAATTATGACAAATCCTCTGACATCACAATGGACCCGAAAAACAACCTAGCCTCATCTACACAGTGCTAGAGTTGGGCTCACTAGTATATTTAACTCCCGTTGCACTCAACTGCACGTTGCCACTGAACATGTAAGTGGCCGGCCGGTGGTGCAGTGGTGAGGTCCGCACCTTCTGGGTCTGTGGCCCAGTATGGGCTGGGTGGAATCCTCGGTTTGGGCCTCCTCACCACTGCTTCAGTTGTTCTGGTGCAGGCGTCCGAGGTAGAGTAGAGGCAGATGGGAAGGGACGTTGGACAGGGCCAGACTTCCACAGCAAATACAGGAGCATTGCCAGCAGATGTGAGCACAGCAATGCACTTGTGCCAAAACAAAACCAATTAAAAGTTGCAAAGAATAGAAAAACTGAAGCTAAGGAAAAAAAAAAACAAAAAAACAGGAGCTTGCCATTATGAAGAATAGGATCTCTGTGAATAACCTTAGCAAAACAGGTGAATTCTATGTTAATTCAAAAACTAGCAAACCTTTGGGGAAAGAAACTCAAGAAGACACAAGAAAAAAAAAGATATCGAGGGATCTAGGAATGGAAGGATTAACACACTTGAAAGGTTCATACCGCAGTAAGGAATCTCTGGATTCCATGCAATCCCAGTCAAAGTTGCAGCAGTATTTGCCACAGAGAAGAAGAGAGAATCCTAAAGTTTCTAGCCAGCAACACGAGACCCTGACTAGGCAAAGGAATCCTCAGGAAAACGAACAAAGCAGCACGTGTCACAATTTCTGATTTCAACATAGAGGACGAAGCGCTAGGTACCGAAACGGCACAGTCTGGGCCCCAAAACAGGCATGAAGACCCATGCAAAACAATTGAGAGCCCAGAGCCCAACTCAAACTTACATGGACAGCCCATTTTGGACCAGGGAGCCAAGTGGAGACAGCGGAGGAAGGAGAGTCTGTACAATAAACGGTGCTGGGAAGCCTGCACAGCCACATGGAACACAACGAGAGTACACCATGATGTTACACCTGGCACACACACCACCTGAAATGGATTAAAGCCTTGAATGGCAGACTTGAAACCGTGAACCTTGTAGGAGAAGACCTAGGCAGAGTGCTCTTTGCCATCTGTCTGAGCCGCCTATTTGGAAGAAGCATGTCTGACTGGGCAAGGGCAACAAAGGAAACAAGAAACAAACGGGACCACATCAAATGCACACACTTCTGCCCACTCAAGGAAACCATCAACTGAATACTAAGACACCACAACGATTGGGAGAGGATGTTTGCAAACCACACATCGGACAAGGGGTGAAAAGCCCAAAGATACAATCAACTCGCACGTCTCCACAAGAAAAAAAACAAGCCAATGAAAACCTGGTCAAAAGATGGAAGCAGAGATTTCTCCGAAGAAGACAGAAAGAGGGCCAGTAGGTGCATGAAAACTTGTTCACCATCATTAAGTCTCAGGAAAATGCAAATCCAAACTGCAAGGCCATGGCAGCTCACTGTGGTCAGCATGGCTAGAAGGAAGCAGACAGGAAATAACAAGTGTCAGAGAGGAGGTGGAGAGAAGGGAAGCCTCCTGCACTGCTGGTGGGAGTGTAACCCGGTGCAGCCACGATGCCAAAGGTGTGGAACTGCCTCAGAAATTTAAGTATCCATGTCCCGTATGACCCAGCTATTAATCTGCCGCTTGCTTATCCAAAACAGTCAGAAAGACTACCGCATAAAGACATGTGCATGGCTGTGTTCACCACAGTCTTACTCCTGATATCCAAGACTTGGAAAGCACCCTGGTGTCCAGCAAGGGATGATTGGAGAAGGAAGATGGGCTATAGCCACACAATGGTATACCACTCAGCCGGAACAAATGATGCAATCCAGCCATTTGTGACCACCAGAATGGCTGTGAGGGTTTTAGGGGAAGTGTAACAAGCCCCAGTGAGAAATTCAAATACCATAGAATCTCACTTACAAGGCGAAGAAAAAGCAAGCACTAACCAACAGGTGGCACTGAACATTTGTATGCGGGCTCCCAGAGGCAAAGAGGGGCGGTGACGGAGGGTGAAAGAGAAGATTAGGCACAAGTGTGTGGTGAGGGCCTGTGATTAGTCTTACACTGGTGAAGATGATGTAAGCTACACAGAAGTCTAAAGCAATGAGGATGTGAATCTGGAAGTTATAGTACGTTCTAATGCAGGGTCATGGCTATAAATTCACCTCAAATCAAAAATCCAAAACGGGGTCCAGAATGATGTCATAAAGCTTTGGGGGCGGAAAGAGTTTACGGAAGGTGAACTTCCAAGGATGGAAAATCACCTCCAAATGCTTACAGATGCTACAGAAAGGCAGACCATTCCAAATAGGTGAAGAGGAATACTACGAAGAGAACATGATCAGTCCTAAACCCATGAACGAACGGAAAATGTTACCGTCCATGATGTTATTACTAATCACCTTCACGAATAATCCAAACAGGCCCACGTCTTCCCAAGTTCAGGCAAAAGGTTGGTCCAAAAGTACAATTCAGGGCCGGCCCTGTGGTGGAGCAGGTAAGTGCCCACATTCCGCTTGGGCGGCCCGGGCCTCACTGTTTCACATTACGAGTGCATATCACATTAGTAGTGTTAGGAAATATAGATTTCATGGTATGGTGCGGGCAGAGATCATAAATAAGCAGCAATTGTGAGGATACGTTATCAATACGCACAAGAAAAGGAACCATAAGAATATTACAATCTATGGAAGTATCTGGTACACTTCCCAAAGGCAGAAGGAAGGAAAACTTGTGACCTGCCAAGGTGGAATTGGCAGAGTGCCACGAGATGACACCATCATTGTGCATCAGAACATTCCCTGGGCAACTTCAACTTGTGAGGGAGTCCAGGACTTTTTCTGGGTAAGGTCCACCCATTTTGCCATCTACCCAAGATATAAGAGATAAAACCCAGGATAATCTTACAGGAGTGAAACCAGTGTCTAGAGAGAATGTAGGAGCCCTTTCGAAGTTCAAGGAGAAAGATAGAAACTGACAACAATTGCAGAAAAAGGAAAACTATCCTACCTAGACAGGGTGAGGAGTCAGACTGGTCTGAGATGGCTGTGAAACTCTGTGTGCACGGAGGTTGTCAGGACAACTTCGAATTTTGAGGTCGCTTATGACATCACGGTGAACATGTCCCCCAGGGTGGCCGCATGGTTACAGTCTGAGGATTGGCCTAGGCTAGGCTATTAAAGGGACAGATACCCAGAAACAGGTTTGGCAAACAGAAAGCAGGCACAGAAACTAGAAGAGATAAAACAGAGTCTGATGCAAGGGATAAGAAAGGAACCCTAGGCCACAAGTGAGAATAGAGGGACAGGCACGGAGAGGAGAACATTGTCATCTATTCAAGTCTATGGGGAGGTCATGCTGATTCAAGCTTGCAACTTCATTGGAAACAAGTGGCCGGACTTGGCGTTCATCACACCTACAGTGCCCTTGTGCCTTAAGCATAATGCAAAGTCAAGAAAGATGTCTTGAGGGCATTGAAGAGAAGAATCGATGCCTCCTTTCCAAGGCCCATAGCATTCTTTGCAGGTCAGTCTCTTTTTCCGAAGCTCTGGTGTCACGTGGGCCCACTGGGCACATGGTAATGTGTCCCAAGAGATGTCTTGGAAGCCTTGAAGGAATGGAGCCCTGTCATGCTTGGGGTATGTCTCTTTGTTTGGAAGTGCTCTACAAGGGTGCTGAAAAGCACCCTCTTCCACAGGGCTTCGTTCCTTCGTGAAGGCTGCCCTCCCAGGCTAGTGTGCTCTGTTTGCCTCCATCGAAATTCTCTCCCCCTACCTCTTGCCGTAGAAGGATTATTGATTATGTGTTTTGACACCATATGTAAGGAAGTTGCACGAAAATTAGAACTTTACAGTTGTGTTTCAAGAAAAATAAACAGGCCAGGGTAGAGGATGTAGGGCAAACAAATGGCACACCCTATAAAAATTAAGTAAGCCCGTATCTGGACGGAATCTAGGGGAACGTTCAAGGATCAGGGGTCAAGTTCGAAACTTCCCAAATCCGGAAAAGAGACAGAAAAATATCTTTCCTGGAGAGTGGAATTCATCCGATTTGTCTAAGTTGTCTTGGAAACATTGTGTCCGTGAAGGGGGTTGCCAGGACCACCTCGAATTTGGAGTTTCTGATCTCAGGATGTCAAACCAACCCACATGACCACGTGTTCTCAGTGCTTAGTTTGACCTTGGCTAGGGTAGCCAAGAGTCCTACAAGTGACCGGTGCAAATTCAAGGACAACAACCAAGAGTCACGAAAGCACTCACACCTCACCCTAGAGAACATACAGCGATTAAAGAAATACAAACTAATCCCTCGGAATGAAGGAGAACGGACTGATAAGCATGTCTAAGGGAGATAGCTGAGAAAGACCATGACGAGTATACTATGGAAAAGAAAAAGAGGACCCAGAAAATGGAAGGTGAACAGAAATCACACCTGAATTATCCACAATGAAAGATGATGTCCGTCTTTAGACAGACTCTGCTGGAACGTTTGAAAGTCAGAGAAATTCACAAGCCAAAAAACGGCAGCGAAGGTCAAGCATGGGCTAACTGGGAAGGGTGAGTTATGAGACTGCTCCAAGCAGGCTCTGAAACCTGTATCCAGGAAGCATGCTGGACCTCAGAGACACAATTATGACAAATCCTCTGACATCACAATGGACCCGAAAAACAACCTAGCCTCATCTACACAGTGCTAGAGTTGGGCTCACTAGTATATTTAACTCCCGTTGCACTCAACTGCACGTTGCCACTGAACATGTAAGTGGCCGGCCGGTGGTGCAGTGGTGAGGTCCGCACCTTCTGGGTCTGTGGCCCAGTATGGGCTGGGTGGAATCCTCGGTTTGGGCCTCCTCACCACTGCTTCAGTTGTTCTGGTGCAGGCGTCCGAGGTAGAGTAGAGGCAGATGGGAAGGGACGTTGGACAGGGCCAGACTTCCACAGCAAATACAGGAGCATTGCCAGCAGATGTGAGCACAGCAATGCACTTGTGCCAAAACAAAACCAATTAAAAGTTGCAAAGAATAGAAAAACTGAAGCTAAGGAAAAAAAAAAACAAAAAAACAGGAGCTTGCCATTATGAAGAATAGGATCTCTGTGAATAACCTTAGCAAAACAGGTGAATTCTATGTTAATTCAAAAACTAGCAAACCTTTGGGGAAAGAAACTCAAGAAGACACAAGAAAAAAAAAGATATCGAGGGATCTAGGAATGGAAGGATTAACACACTTGAAAGGTTCATACCGCAGTAAGGAATCTCTGGATTCCATGCAATCCCAGTCAAAGTTGCAGCAGTATTTGCCACAGAGAAGAAGAGAGAATCCTAAAGTTTCTAGCCAGCAACACGAGACCCTGACTAGGCAAAGGAATCCTCAGGAAAACGAACAAAGCAGCACGTGTCACAATTTCTGATTTCAACATAGAGGACGAAGCGCTAGGTACCGAAACGGCACAGTCTGGGCCCCAAAACAGGCATGAAGACCCATGCAAAACAATTGAGAGCCCAGAGCCCAACTCAAACTTACATGGACAGCCCATTTTGGACCAGGGAGCCAAGTGGAGACAGCGGAGGAAGGAGAGTCTGTACAATAAACGGTGCTGGGAAGCCTGCACAGCCACATGGAACACAACGAGAGTACACCATGATGTTACACCTGGCACACACACCACCTGAAATGGATTAAAGCCTTGAATGGCAGACTTGAAACCGTGAACCTTGTAGGAGAAGACCTAGGCAGAGTGCTCTTTGCCATCTGTCTGAGCCGCCTATTTGGAAGAAGCATGTCTGACTGGGCAAGGGCAACAAAGGAAACAAGAAACAAACGGGACCACATCAAATGCACACACTTCTGCCCACTCAAGGAAACCATCAACTGAATACTAAGACACCACAACGATTGGGAGAGGATGTTTGCAAACCACACATCGGACAAGGGGTGAAAAGCCCAAAGATACAATCAACTCGCACGTCTCCACAAGAAAAAAAACAAGCCAATGAAAACCTGGTCAAAAGATGGAAGCAGAGATTTCTCCGAAGAAGACAGAAAGAGGGCCAGTAGGTGCATGAAAACTTGTTCACCATCATTAAGTCTCAGGAAAATGCAAATCCAAACTGCAAGGCCATGGCAGCTCACTGTGGTCAGCATGGCTAGAAGGAAGCAGACAGGAAATAACAAGTGTCAGAGAGGAGGTGGAGAGAAGGGAAGCCTCCTGCACTGCTGGTGGGAGTGTAACCCGGTGCAGCCACGATGCCAAAGGTGTGGAACTGCCTCAGAAATTTAAGTATCCATGTCCCGTATGACCCAGCTATTAATCTGCCGCTTGCTTATCCAAAACAGTCAGAAAGACTACCGCATAAAGACATGTGCATGGCTGTGTTCACCACAGTCTTACTCCTGATATCCAAGACTTGGAAAGCACCCTGGTGTCCAGCAAGGGATGATTGGAGAAGGAAGATGGGCTATAGCCACACAATGGTATACCACTCAGCCGGAACAAATGATGCAATCCAGCCATTTGTGACCACCAGAATGGCTGTGAGGGTTTTAGGGGAAGTGTAACAAGCCCCAGTGAGAAATTCAAATACCATAGAATCTCACTTACAAGGCGAAGAAAAAGCAAGCACTAACCAACAGGTGGCACTGAACATTTGTATGCGGGCTCCCAGAGGCAAAGAGGGGCGGTGACGGAGGGTGAAAGAGAAGATTAGGCACAAGTGTGTGGTGAGGGCCTGTGATTAGTCTTACACTGGTGAAGATGATGTAAGCTACACAGAAGTCTAAAGCAATGAGGATGTGAATCTGGAAGTTATAGTACGTTCTAATGCAGGGTCATGGCTATAAATTCACCTCAAATCAAAAATCCAAAACGGGGTCCAGAATGATGTCATAAAGCTTTGGGGGCGGAAAGAGTTTACGGAAGGTGAACTTCCAAGGATGGAAAATCACCTCCAAATGCTTACAGATGCTACAGAAAGGCAGACCATTCCAAATAGGTGAAGAGGAATACTACGAAGAGAACATGATCAGTCCTAAACCCATGAACGAACGGAAAATGTTACCGTCCATGATGTTATTACTAATCACCTTCACGAATAATCCAAACAGGCCCACGTCTTCCCAAGTTCAGGCAAAAGGTTGGTCCAAAAGTACAATTCAGGGCCGGCCCTGTGGTGGAGCAGGTAAGTGCCCACATTCCGCTTGGGCGGCCCGGGCCTCACTGTTTCACATTACGAGTGCATATCACATTAGTAGTGTTAGGAAATATAGATTTCATGGTATGGTGCGGGCAGAGATCATAAATAAGCAGCAATTGTGAGGATACGTTATCAATACGCACAAGAAAAGGAACCATAAGAATATTACAATCTATGGAAGTATCTGGTACACTTCCCAAAGGCAGAAGGAAGGAAAACTTGTGACCTGCCAAGGTGGAATTGGCAGAGTGCCACGAGATGACACCATCATTGTGCATCAGAACATTCCCTGGGCAACTTCAACTTGTGAGGGAGTCCAGGACTTTTTCTGGGTAAGGTCCACCCATTTTGCCATCTACCCAAGATATAAGAGATAAAACCCAGGATAATCTTACAGGAGTGAAACCAGTGTCTAGAGAGAATGTAGGAGCCCTTTCGAAGTTCAAGGAGAAAGATAGAAACTGACAACAATTGCAGAAAAAGGAAAACTATCCTACCTAGACAGGGTGAGGAGTCAGACTGGTCTGAGATGGCTGTGAAACTCTGTGTGCACGGAGGTTGTCAGGACAACTTCGAATTTTGAGGTCGCTTATGACATCACGGTGAACATGTCCCCCAGGGTGGCCGCATGGTTACAGTCTGAGGATTGGCCTAGGCTAGGCTATTAAAGGGACAGATACCCAGAAACAGGTTTGGCAAACAGAAAGCAGGCACAGAAACTAGAAGAGATAAAACAGAGTCTGATGCAAGGGATAAGAAAGGAACCCTAGGCCACAAGTGAGAATAGAGGGACAGGCACGGAGAGGAGAACATTGTCATCTATTCAAGTCTATGGGGAGGTCATGCTGATTCAAGCTTGCAACTTCATTGGAAACAAGTGGCCGGACTTGGCGTTCATCACACCTACAGTGCCCTTGTGCCTTAAGCATAATGCAAAGTCAAGAAAGATGTCTTGAGGGCATTGAAGAGAAGAATCGATGCCTCCTTTCCAAGGCCCATAGCATTCTTTGCAGGTCAGTCTCTTTTTCCGAAGCTCTGGTGTCACGTGGGCCCACTGGGCACATGGTAATGTGTCCCAAGAGATGTCTTGGAAGCCTTGAAGGAATGGAGCCCTGTCATGCTTGGGGTATGTCTCTTTGTTTGGAAGTGCTCTACAAGGGTGCTGAAAAGCACCCTCTTCCACAGGGCTTCGTTCCTTCGTGAAGGCTGCCCTCCCAGGCTAGTGTGCTCTGTTTGCCTCCATCGAAATTCTCTCCCCCTACCTCTTGCCGTAGAAGGATTATTGATTATGTGTTTTGACACCATATGTAAGGAAGTTGCACGAAAATTAGAACTTTACAGTTGTGTTTCAAGAAAAATAAACAGGCCAGGGTAGAGGATGTAGGGCAAACAAATGGCACACCCTATAAAAATTAAGTAAGCCCGTATCTGGACGGAATCTAGGGGAACGTTCAAGGATCAGGGGTCAAGTTCGAAACTTCCCAAATCCGGAAAAGAGACAGAAAAATATCTTTCCTGGAGAGTGGAATTCATCCGATTTGTCTAAGTTGTCTTGGAAACATTGTGTCCGTGAAGGGGGTTGCCAGGACCACCTCGAATTTGGAGTTTCTGATCTCAGGATGTCAAACCAACCCACATGACCACGTGTTCTCAGTGCTTAGTTTGACCTTGGCTAGGGTAGCCAAGAGTCCTACAAGTGACCGGTGCAAATTCAAGGACAACAACCAAGAGTCACGAAAGCACTCACACCTCACCCTAGAGAACATACAGCGATTAACGAAATACAAACTAATCCCTCGGAATGAAGGAGAACGGACTGATAAGCATGTCTAAGGGAGATAGCTGAGAAAGACCATGACGAGTATACTATGGAAAAGAAAAAGAGGACCCAGAAAATGGAAGGTGAACAGAAATCACACCTGAATTATCCACAATGAAAGATGATGTCCGTCTTTAGACAGACTCTGCTGGAACGTTTGAAAGTCAGAGAAATTCACAAGCCAAAAAACGGCAGCGAAGGTCAAGCATGGGCTAACTGGGAAGGGTGAGTTATGAGACTGCTCCAAGCAGGCTCTGAAACCTGTATCCAGGAAGCATGCTGGACCTCAGAGACACAATTATGACAAATCCTCTGACATCACAATGGACCCGAAAAACAACCTAGCCTCATCTACACAGTGCTAGAGTTGGGCTCACTAGTATATTTAACTCCCGTTGCACTCAACTGCACGTTGCCACTGAACATGTAAGTGGCCGGCCGGTGGTGCAGTGGTGAGGTCCGCACCTTCTGGGTCTGTGGCCCAGTATGGGCTGGGTGGAATCCTCGGTTTGGGCCTCCTCACCACTGCTTCAGTTGTTCTGGTGCAGGCGTCCGAGGTAGAGTAGAGGCAGATGGGAAGGGACGTTGGACAGGGCCAGACTTCCACAGCAAATACAGGAGCATTGCCAGCAGATGTGAGCACAGCAATGCACTTGTGCCAAAACAAAACCAATTAAAAGTTGCAAAGAATAGAAAAACTGAAGCTAAGGAAAAAAAAAAAAAAAAAAACAGGAGCTTGCCATTATGAAGAATAGGATCTCTGTGAATAACCTTAGCAAAACAGGTGAATTCTATGTTAATTCAAAAACTAGCAAACCTTTGGGGAAAGAAACTCAAGAAGACACAAGAAAAAAAAAGATATCGAGGGATCTAGGAATGGAAGGATTAACACACTTGAAAGGTTCATACCGCAGTAAGGAATCTCTGGATTCCATGCAATCCCAGTCAAAGTTGCAGCAGTATTTGCCACAGAGAAGAAGAGAGAATCCTAAAGTTTCTAGCCAGCAACACGAGACCCTGACTAGGCAAAGGAATCCTCAGGAAAACGAACAAAGCAGCACGTGTCACAATTTCTGATTTCAACATAGAGGACGAAGCGCTAGGTACCGAAACGGCACAGTCTGGGCCCCAAAACAGGCATGAAGACCCATGCAAAACAATTGAGAGCCCAGAGCCCAACTCAAACTTACATGGACAGCCCATTTTGGACCAGGGAGCCAAGTGGAGACAGCGGAGGAAGGAGAGTCTGTACAATAAACGGTGCTGGGAAGCCTGCACAGCCACATGGAACACAACGAGAGTACACCATGATGTTACACCTGGCACACACACCACCTGAAATGGATTAAAGCCTTGAATGGCAGACTTGAAACCGTGAACCTTGTAGGAGAAGACCTAGGCAGAGTGCTCTTTGCCATCTGTCTGAGCCGCCTATTTGGAAGAAGCATGTCTGACTGGGCAAGGGCAACAAAGGAAACAAGAAACAAACGGGACCACATCAAATGCACACACTTCTGCCCACTCAAGGAAACCATCAACTGAATACTAAGACACCACAACGATTGGGAGAGGATGTTTGCAAACCACACATCGGACAAGGGGTGAAAAGCCCAAAGATACAATCAACTCGCACGTCTCCACAAGAAAAAAAACAAGCCAATGAAAACCTGGTCAAAAGATGGAAGCAGAGATTTCTCCGAAGAAGACAGAAAGAGGGCCAGTAGGTGCATGAAAACTTGTTCACCATCATTAAGTCTCAGGAAAATGCAAATCCAAACTGCAAGGCCATGGCAGCTCACTGTGGTCAGCATGGCTAGAAGGAAGCAGACAGGAAATAACAAGTGTCAGAGAGGAGGTGGAGAGAAGGGAAGCCTCCTGCACTGCTGGTGGGAGTGTAACCCGGTGCAGCCACGATGCCAAAGGTGTGGAACTGCCTCAGAAATTTAAGTATCCATGTCCCGTATGACCCAGCTATTAATCTGCCGCTTGCTTATCCAAAACAGTCAGAAAGACTACCGCATAAAGACATGTGCATGGCTGTGTTCACCACAGTCTTACTCCTGATATCCAAGACTTGGAAAGCACCCTGGTGTCCAGCAAGGGATGATTGGAGAAGGAAGATGGGCTATAGCCACACAATGGTATACCACTCAGCCGGAACAAATGATGCAATCCAGCCATTTGTGACCACCAGAATGGCTGTGAGGGTTTTAGGGGAAGTGTAACAAGCCCCAGGGAGAAATTCAAATACCATAGAATCTCACTTACAAGGCGAAGAAAAAGCAAGCACTAACCAACAGGTGGCACTGAACATTTGTATGCGGGCTCCCAGAGGCAAAGAGGGGCGGTGACGGAGGGTGAAAGAGAAGATTAGGCACAAGTGTGTGGTGAGGGCCTGTGATTAGTCTTACACTGGTGAAGATGATGTAAGCTACACAGAAGTCTAAAGCAATGAGGATGTGAATCTGGAAGTTATAGTACGTTCTAATGCAGGGTCATGGCTATAAATTCACCTCAAATCAAAAATCCAAAACGGGGTCCAGAATGATGTCATAAAGCTTTGGGGGCGGAAAGAGTTTACGGAAGGTGAACTTCCAAGGATGGAAAATCACCTCCAAATGCTTACAGATGCTACAGAAAGGCAGACCATTCCAAATAGGTGAAGAGGAATACTACGAAGAGAACATGATCAGTCCTAAACCCATGAACGAACGGAAAATGTTACCGTCCATGATGTTATTACTAATCACCTTCACGAATAATCCAAACAGGCCCACGTCTTCCCAAGTTCAGGCAAAAGGTTGGTCCAAAAGTACAATTCAGGGCCGGCCCTGTGGTGGAGCAGGTAAGTGCCCACATTCCGCTTGGGCGGCCCGGGCCTCACTGTTTCACATTACGAGTGCATATCACATTAGTAGTGTTAGGAAATATAGATTTCATGGTATGGTGCGGGCAGAGATCATAAATAAGCAGCAATTGTGAGGATACGTTATCAATACGCACAAGAAAAGGAACCATAAGAATATTACAATCTATGGAAGTATCTGGTACACTTCCCAAAGGCAGAAGGAAGGAAAACTTGTGACCTGCCAAGGTGGAATTGGCAGAGTGCCACGAGATGACACCATCATTGTGCATCAGAACATTCCCTGGGCAACTTCAACTTGTGAGGGAGTCCAGGACTTTTTCTGGGTAAGGTCCACCCATTTTGCCATCTACCCAAGATATAAGAGATAAAACCCAGGATAATCTTACAGGAGTGAAACCAGTGTCTAGAGAGAATGTAGGAGCCCTTTCGAAGTTCAAGGAGAAAGATAGAAACTGACAACAATTGCAGAAAAAGGAAAACTATCCTACCTAGACAGGGTGAGGAGTCAGACTGGTCTGAGATGGCTGTGAAACTCTGTGTGCACGGAGGTTGTCAGGACAACTTCGAATTTTGAGGTCGCTTATGACATCACGGTGAACATGTCCCCCAGGGTGGCCGCATGGTTACAGTCTGAGGATTGGCCTAGGCTAGGCTATTAAAGGGACAGATACCCAGAAACAGGTTTGGCAAACAGAAAGCAGGCACAGAAACTAGAAGAGATAAAACAGAGTCTGATGCAAGGGATAAGAAAGGAACCCTAGGCCACAAGTGAGAATAGAGGGACAGGCACGGAGAGGAGAACATTGTCATCTATTCAAGTCTATGGGGAGGTCATGCTGATTCAAGCTTGCAACTTCATTGGAAACAAGTGGCCGGACTTGGCGTTCATCACACCTACAGTGCCCTTGTGCCTTAAGCATAATGCAAAGTCAAGAAAGATGTCTTGAGGACATTGAAGAGAAGAATCGATGCCTCCTTTCCAAGGCCCATAGCATTCTTTGAAGGTCAGTCTCTTTTTCCGAAGCTCTGGTGTCACGTGGGCCCACTGGGCACATGGTAATGTGTCCCAAGAGATGTCTTGGAAGCCTTGAAGGAATGGAGCCCTGTCACGCTTGGGGTATGTCTCTTTGTTTGGAAGTGCTCTACAAGGGTGCTGAAAAGCACCCTCTTCCACAGGGCTTCGTTCCTTCGTGAAGGCTGCCCTCCCAGGCTAGTGTGCTCTGTTTGCCTCCATCGAAATTCTCTCCCCCTACCTCTTGCCGTAGAAGGATTATTGATTATGTGTTTTGACACCATATGTAAGGAAGTTGCACGAAAATTAGAACTTTACAGTTGTGTTTCAAGAAAAATAAACAGGCCAGGGTAGAGGATGTAGGGCAAACAAATGGCACACCCTATAAAAATTAAGTAAGCCCGTATCTGGACGGAATCTAGGGGAACGTTCAAGGATCAGGGGTCAAGTTCGAAACTTCCCAAATCCGGAAAAGAGACAGAAAAATATCTTTCCTGGAGAGTGGAATTCATCCGATTTGTCTAAGTTGTCTTGGAAACATTGTGTCCGTGAAGGGAGTTGCCAGGACCACCTCGAATTTGGAGTTTCTGATCTCAGGATGTCAAACCAACCCACATGACCACGTGTTCTCAGTGCTTAGTTTGACCTAGGCTAGGATAGCCAAGAGTCCTACAAGTGACCGGTGCAAATTCAAGGACAACAACCAAGAGTCACGAAAGCACTCACACCTCACCCTAGAGAACATACAGCGATTAAAGAAATACAAACTAATCCCTCGGAATGAAGGAGAACGGACTGATAAGCATGTCTAAGGGAGATAGCTGAGAAAGACCATGACGAGTATACTATGGAAAAGAAAAAGAGGACCCAGAAAATGGAAGGTGAACAGAAATCACACCTGAATTATCCACAATGAAAGATGATGTCCGTCTTTAGACAGACTCTGCTGGAACGTTTGAAAGTCAGAGAAATTCACAAGCCAAAAAACGGCAGCGAAGGTCAAGCATGGGCTAACTGGGAAGGGTGAGTTATGAGACTGCTCCAAGCAGGCTCTGAAACCTGTATCCAGGAAGCATGCTGGACCTCAGAGACACAATTATGACAAATCCTCTGACATCACAATGGACCCGAAAAACAACCTAGCCTCATCTACACAGTGCTAGAGTTGGGCTCACTAGTATATTTAACTCCCGTTGCACTCAACTGCACGTTGCCACTGAACATGTAAGTGGCCGGCCGGTGGTGCAGTGGTGAGGTCCGCACCTTCTGGGTCTGTGGCCCAGTATGGGCTGGGTGGAATCCTCGGTTTGGGCCTCCTCACCACTGCTTCAGTTGTTCTGGTGCAGGCGTCCGAGGTAGAGTAGAGGCAGATGGGAAGGGACGTTGGACAGGGCCAGACTTCCACAGCAAATACAGGAGCATTGCCAGCAGATGTGAGCACAGCAATGCACTTGTGCCAAAACAAAACCAATTAAAAGTTGCAAAGAATAGAAAAACTGAAGCTAAGGAAAAAAAAAAAAAAAAAAACAGGAGCTTGCCATTATGAAGAATAGGATCTCTGTGAATAACCTTAGCAAAACAGGTGAATTCTATGTTAATTCAAAAACTAGCAAACCTTTGGGGAAAGAAACTCAAGAAGACACAAGAAAAAAAAAGATATCGAGGGATCTAGGAATGGAAGGATTAACACACTTGAAAGGTTCATACCGCAGTAAGGAATCTCTGGATTCCATGCAATCCCAGTCAAAGTTGCAGCAGTATTTGCCACAGAGAAGAAGAGAGAATCCTAAAGTTTCTAGCCAGCAACACGAGACCCTGACTAGGCAAAGGAATCCTCAGGAAAACGAACAAAGCAGCACGTGTCACAATTTCTGATTTCAACATAGAGGACGAAGCGCTAGGTACCGAAACGGCACAGTCTGGGCCCCAAAACAGGCATGAAGACCCATGCAAAACAATTGAGAGCCCAGAGCCCAACTCAAACTTACATGGACAGCCCATTTTGGACCAGGGAGCCAAGTGGAGACAGCGGAGGAAGGAGAGTCTGTACAATAAACGGTGCTGGGAAGCCTGCACAGCCACATGGAACACAACGAGAGTACACCATGATGTTACACCTGGCACACACACCACCTGAAATGGATTAAAGCCTTGAATGGCAGACTTGAAACCGTGAACCTTGTAGGAGAAGACCTAGGCAGAGTGCTCTTTGCCATCTGTCTGAGCCGCCTATTTGGAAGAAGCATGTCTGACTGGGCAAGGGCAACAAAGGAAACAAGAAACAAACGGGACCACATCAAATGCACACACTTCTGCCCACTCAAGGAAACCATCAACTGAATACTAAGACACCACAACGATTGGGAGAGGATGTTTGCAAACCACACATCGGACAAGGGGTGAAAAGCCCAAAGATACAATCAACTCGCACGTCTCCACAAGAAAAAAAACAAGCCAATGAAAACCTGGTCAAAAGATGGAAGCAGAGATTTCTCCGAAGAAGACAGAAAGAGGGCCAGTAGGTGCATGAAAACTTGTTCACCATCATTAAGTCTCAGGAAAATGCAAATCCAAACTGCAAGGCCATGGCAGCTCACTGTGGTCAGCATGGCTAGAAGGAAGCAGACAGGAAATAACAAGTGTCAGAGAGGAGGTGGAGAGAAGGGAAGCCTCCTGCACTGCTGGTGGGAGTGTAACCCGGTGCAGCCACGATGCCAAAGGTGTGGAACTGCCTCAGAAATTTAAGTATCCATGTCCCGTATGACCCAGCTATTAATCTGCCGCTTGCTTATCCAAAACAGTCAGAAAGACTACCGCATAAAGACATGTGCATGGCTGTGTTCACCACAGTCTTACTCCTGATATCCAAGACTTGGAAAGCACCCTGGTGTCCAGCAAGGGATGATTGGAGAAGGAAGATGGGCTATAGCCACACAATGGTATACCACTCAGCCGGAACAAATGATGCAATCCAGCCATTTGTGACCACCAGAATGGCTGTGAGGGTTTTAGGGGAAGTGTAACAAGCCCCAGGGAGAAATTCAAATACCATAGAATCTCACTTACAAGGCGAAGAAAAAGCAAGCACTAACCAACAGGTGGCACTGAACATTTGTATGCGGGCTCCCAGAGGCAAAGAGGGGCGGTGACGGAGGGTGAAAGAGAAGATTAGGCACAAGTGTGTGGTGAGGGCCTGTGATTAGTCTTACACTGGTGAAGATGATGTAAGCTACACAGAAGTCTAAAGCAATGAGGATGTGAATCTGGAAGTTATAGTACGTTCTAATGCAGGGTCATGGCTATAAATTCACCTCAAATCAAAAATCCAAAACGGGGTCCAGAATGATGTCATAAAGCTTTGGGGGCGGAAAGAGTTTACGGAAGGTGAACTTCCAAGGATGGAAAATCACCTCCAAATGCTTACAGATGCTACAGAAAGGCAGACCATTCCAAATAGGTGAAGAGGAATACTACGAAGAGAACATGATCAGTCCTAAACCCATGAACGAACGGAAAATGTTACCGTCCATGATGTTATTACTAATCACCTTCACGAATAATCCAAACAGGCCCACGTCTTCCCAAGTTCAGGCAAAAGGTTGGTCCAAAAGTACAATTCAGGGCCGGCCCTGTGGTGGAGCAGGTAAGTGCCCACATTCCGCTTGGGCGGCCCGGGCCTCACTGTTTCACATTACGAGTGCATATCACATTAGTAGTGTTAGGAAATATAGATTTCATGGTATGGTGCGGGCAGAGATCATAAATAAGCAGCAATTGTGAGGATACGTTATCAATACGCACAAGAAAAGGAACCATAAGAATATTACAATCTATGGAAGTATCTGGTACACTTCCCAAAGGCAGAAGGAAGGAAAACTTGTGACCTGCCAAGGTGGAATTGGCAGAGTGCCACGAGATGACACCATCATTGTGCATCAGAACATTCCCTGGGCAACTTCAACTTGTGAGGGAGTCCAGGACTTTTTCTGGGTAAGGTCCACCCATTTTGCCATCTACCCAAGATATAAGAGATAAAACCCAGGATAATCTTACAGGAGTGAAACCAGTGTCTAGAGAGAATGTAGGAGCCCTTTCGAAGTTCAAGGAGAAAGATAGAAACTGACAACAATTGCAGAAAAAGGAAAACTATCCTACCTAGACAGGGTGAGGAGTCAGACTGGTCTGAGATGGCTGTGAAACTCTGTGTGCACGGAGGTTGTCAGGACAACTTCGAATTTTGAGGTCGCTTATGACATCACGGTGAACATGTCCCCCAGGGTGGCCGCATGGTTACAGTCTGAGGATTGGCCTAGGCTAGGCTATTAAAGGGACAGATACCCAGAAACAGGTTTGGCAAACAGAAAGCAGGCACAGAAACTAGAAGAGATAAAACAGAGTCTGATGCAAGGGATAAGAAAGGAACCCTAGGCCACAAGTGAGAATAGAGGGACAGGCACGGAGAGGAGAACATTGTCATCTATTCAAGTCTATGGGGAGGTCATGCTGATTCAAGCTTGCAACTTCATTGGAAACAAGTGGCCGGACTTGGCGTTCATCACACCTACAGTGCCCTTGTGCCTTAAGCATAATGCAAAGTCAAGAAAGATGTCTTGAGGACATTGAAGAGAAGAATCGATGCCTCCTTTCCAAGGCCCATAGCATTCTTTGAAGGTCAGTCTCTTTTTCCGAAGCTCTGGTGTCACGTGGGCCCACTGGGCACATGGTAATGTGTCCCAAGAGATGTCTTGGAAGCCTTGAAGGAATGGAGCCCTGTCACGCTTGGGGTATGTCTCTTTGTTTGGAAGTGCTCTACAAGGGTGCTGAAAAGCACCCTCTTCCACAGGGCTTCGTTCCTTCGTGAAGGCTGCCCTCCCAGGCTAGTGTGCTCTGTTTGCCTCCATCGAAATTCTCTCCCCCTACCTCTTGCCGTAGAAGGATTATTGATTATGTGTTTTGACACCATATGTAAGGAAGTTGCACGAAAATTAGAACTTTACAGTTGTGTTTCAAGAAAAATAAACAGGCCAGGGTAGAGGATGTAGGGCAAACAAATGGCACACCCTATAAAAATTAAGTAAGCCCGTATCTGGACGGAATCTAGGGGAACGTTCAAGGATCAGGGGTCAAGTTCGAAACTTCCCAAATCCGGAAAAGAGACAGAAAAATATCTTTCCTGGAGAGTGGAATTCATCCGATTTGTCTAAGTTGTCTTGGAAACATTGTGTCCGTGAAGGGAGTTGCCAGGACCACCTCGAATTTGGAGTTTCTGATCTCAGGATGTCAAACCAACCCACATGACCACGTGTTCTCAGTGCTTAGTTTGACCTAGGCTAGGATAGCCAAGAGTCCTACAAGTGACCGGTGCAAATTCAAGGACAACAACCAAGAGTCACGAAAGCACTCACACCTCACCCTAGAGAACATACAGCGATTAAAGAAATACAAACTAATCCCTCGGAATGAAGGAGAACGGACTGATAAGCATGTCTAAGGGAGATAGCTGAGAAAGACCATGACGAGTATACTATGGAAAAGAAAAAGAGGACCCAGAAAATGGAAGGTGAACAGAAATCACACCTGAATTATCCACAATGAAAGATGATGTCCGTCTTTAGACAGACTCTGCTGGAACGTTTGAAAGTCAGAGAAATTCACAAGCCAAAAAACGGCAGCGAAGGTCAAGCATGGGCTAACTGGGAAGGGTGAGTTATGAGACTGCTCCAAGCAGGCTCTGAAACCTGTATCCAGGAAGCATGCTGGACCTCAGAGACACAATTATGACAAATCCTCTGACATCACAATGGACCCGAAAAACAACCTAGCCTCATCTACACAGTGCTAGAGTTGGGCTCACTAGTATATTTAACTCCCGTTGCACTCAACTGCACGTTGCCACTGAACATGTAAGTGGCCGGCCGGTGGTGCAGTGGTGAGGTCCGCACCTTCTGGGTCTGTGGCCCAGTATGGGCTGGGTGGAATCCTCGGTTTGGGCCTCCTCACCACTGCTTCAGTTGTTCTGGTGCAGGCGTCCGAGGTAGAGTAGAGGCAGATGGGAAGGGACGTTGGACAGGGCCAGACTTCCACAGCAAATACAGGAGCATTGCCAGCAGATGTGAGCACAGCAATGCACTTGTGCCAAAACAAAACCAATTAAAAGTTGCAAAGAATAGAAAAACTGAAGCTAAGGAAAAAAAAAAAAAAAAAAACAGGAGCTTGCCATTATGAAGAATAGGATCTCTGTGAATAACCTTAGCAAAACAGGTGAATTCTATGTTAATTCAAAAACTAGCAAACCTTTGGGGAAAGAAACTCAAGAAGACACAAGAAAAAAAAAGATATCGAGGGATCTAGGAATGGAAGGATTAACACACTTGAAAGGTTCATACCGCAGTAAGGAATCTCTGGATTCCATGCAATCCCAGTCAAAGTTGCAGCAGTATTTGCCACAGAGAAGAAGAGAGAATCCTAAAGTTTCTAGCCAGCAACACGAGACCCTGACTAGGCAAAGGAATCCTCAGGAAAACGAACAAAGCAGCACGTGTCACAATTTCTGATTTCAACATAGAGGACGAAGCGCTAGGTACCGAAACGGCACAGTCTGGGCCCCAAAACAGGCATGAAGACCCATGCAAAACAATTGAGAGCCCAGAGCCCAACTCAAACTTACATGGACAGCCCATTTTGGACCAGGGAGCCAAGTGGAGACAGCGGAGGAAGGAGAGTCTGTACAATAAACGGTGCTGGGAAGCCTGCACAGCCACATGGAACACAACGAGAGTACACCATGATGTTACACCTGGCACACACACCACCTGAAATGGATTAAAGCCTTGAATGGCAGACTTGAAACCGTGAACCTTGTAGGAGAAGACCTAGGCAGAGTGCTCTTTGCCATCTGTCTGAGCCGCCTATTTGGAAGAAGCATGTCTGACTGGGCAAGGGCAACAAAGGAAACAAGAAACAAACGGGACCACATCAAATGCACACACTTCTGCCCACTCAAGGAAACCATCAACTGAATACTAAGACACCACAACGATTGGGAGAGGATGTTTGCAAACCACACATCGGACAAGGGGTGAAAAGCCCAAAGATACAATCAACTCGCACGTCTCCACAAGAAAAAAAACAAGCCAATGAAAACCTGGTCAAAAGATGGAAGCAGAGATTTCTCCGAAGAAGACAGAAAGAGGGCCAGTAGGTGCATGAAAACTTGTTCACCATCATTAAGTCTCAGGAAAATGCAAATCCAAACTGCAAGGCCATGGCAGCTCACTGTGGTCAGCATGGCTAGAAGGAAGCAGACAGGAAATAACAAGTGTCAGAGAGGAGGTGGAGAGAAGGGAAGCCTCCTGCACTGCTGGTGGGAGTGTAACCCGGTGCAGCCACGATGCCAAAGGTGTGGAACTGCCTCAGAAATTTAAGTATCCATGTCCCGTATGACCCAGCTATTAATCTGCCGCTTGCTTATCCAAAACAGTCAGAAAGACTACCGCATAAAGACATGTGCATGGCTGTGTTCACCACAGTCTTACTCCTGATATCCAAGACTTGGAAAGCACCCTGGTGTCCAGCAAGGGATGATTGGAGAAGGAAGATGGGCTATAGCCACACAATGGTATACCACTCAGCTGGAACAAATGATGCAATCCAGCCATTTGTGACCACCAGAATGGCTGTGAGGGTTTTAGGGGAAGTGTAACAAGCCCCAGTGAGAAATTCAAATACCATAGAATCTCACTTACAAGGCGAAGAAAAAGCAAGCACTAACCAACAGGTGGCACTGAACATTTGTATGCGGGCTCCCAGAGGCAAAGAGGGGCGGTGACGGAGGGTGAAAGAGAAGATTAGGCACAAGTGTGTGGTGAGGGCCTGTGATTAGTCTTACACTGGTGAAGATGATGTAAGCTACACAGAAGTCTAAAGCAATGAGGATGTGAATCTGGAAGTTATAGTACGTTCTAATGCAGGGTCATGGCTATAAATTCACCTCAAATCAAAAATCCAAAACGGGGTCCAGAATGATGTCATAAAGCTTTGGGGGCGGAAAGAGTTTACGGAAGGTGAACTTCCAAGGATGGAAAATCACCTCCAAATGCTTACAGATGCTACAGAAAGGCAGACCATTCCAAATAGGTGAAGAGGAATACTACGAAGAGAACATGATCAGTCCTAAACCCATGAACGAACGGAAAATGTTACCGTCCATGATGTTATTACTAATCACCTTCACGAATAATCCAAACAGGCCCACGTCTTCCCAAGTTCAGGCAAAAGGTTGGTCCAAAAGTACAATTCAGGGCCGGCCCTGTGGTGGAGCAGGTAAGTGCCCACATTCCGCTTGGGCGGCCCGGGCCTCACTGTTTCACATTACGAGTGCATATCACATTAGTAGTGTTAGGAAATATAGATTTCATGGTATGGTGCGGGCAGAGATCATAAATAAGCAGCAATTGTGAGGATACGTTATCAATACGCACAAGAAAAGGAACCATAAGAATATTACAATCTATGGAAGTATCTGGTACACTTCCCAAAGGCAGAAGGAAGGAAAACTTGTGACCTGCCAAGGTGGAATTGGCAGAGTGCCACGAGATGACACCATCATTGTGCATCAGAACATTCCCTGGGCAACTTCAACTTGTGAGGGAGTCCAGGACTTTTTCTGGGTAAGGTCCACCCATTTTGCCATCTACCCAAGATATAAGAGATAAAACCCAGGATAATCTTACAGGAGTGAAACCAGTGTCTAGAGAGAATGTAGGAGCCCTTTCGAAGTTCAAGGAGAAAGATAGAAACTGACAACAATTGCAGAAAAAGGAAAACTATCCTACCTAGACAGGGTGAGGAGTCAGACTGGTCTGAGATGGCTGTGAAACTCTGTGTGCACGGAGGTTGTCAGGACAACTTCGAATTTTGAGGTCGCTTATGACATCACGGTGAACATGTCCCCCAGGGTGGCCGCATGGTTACAGTCTGAGGATTGGCCTAGGCTAGGCTATTAAAGGGACAGATACCCAGAAACAGGTTTGGCAAACAGAAAGCAGGCACAGAAACTAGAAGAGATAAAACAGAGTCTGATGCAAGGGATAAGAAAGGAACCCTAGGCCACAAGTGAGAATAGAGGGACAGGCACGGAGAGGAGAACATTGTCATCTATTCAAGTCTATGGGGAGGTCATGCTGATTCAAGCTTGCAACTTCATTGGAAACAAGTGGCCGGACTTGGCGTTCATCACACCTACAGTGCCCTTGTGCCTTAAGCATAATGCAAAGTCAAGAAAGATGTCTTGAGGGCATTGAAGAGAAGAATCGATGCCTCCTTTCCAAGGCCCATAGCATTCTTTGCAGGTCAGTCTCTTTTTCCGAAGCTCTGGTGTCACGTGGGCCCACTGGGCACATGGTAATGTGTCCCAAGAGATGTCTTGGAAGCCTTGAAGGAATGGAGCCCTGTCACGCTTGGGGTATGTCTCTTTGTTTGGAAGTGCTCTACAAGGGTGCTGAAAAGCACCCTCTTCCACAGGGCTTCGTTCCTTCGTGAAGGCTGCCCTCCCAGGCTAGTGTGCTCTGTTTGCCTCCATCGAAATTCTCTCCCCCTACCTCTTGCCGTAGAAGGATTATTGATTATGTGTTTTGACACCATATGTAAGGAAGTTGCACGAAAATTAGAACTTTACAGTTGTGTTTCAAGAAAAATAAACAGGCCAGGGTAGAGGATGTAGGGCAAACAAATGGCACACCCTATAAAAATTAAGTAAGCCCGTATCTGGACGGAATCTAGGGGAACGTTCAAGGATCAGGGGTCAAGTTCGAAACTTCCCAAATCCGGAAAAGAGACAGAAAAATATCTTTCCTGGAGAGTGGAATTCATCCGATTTGTCTAAGTTGTCTTGGAAACATTGTGTCCGTGAAGGGGGTTGCCAGGACCACCTCGAATTTGGAGTTTCTGATCTCAGGATGTCAAACCAACCCACATGACCACGTGTTCTCAGTGCTTAGTTTGACCTTGGCTAGGGTAGCCAAGAGTCCTACAAGTGACCGGTGCAAATTCAAGGACAACAACCAAGAGTCACGAAAGCACTCACACCTCACCCTAGAGAACATACAGCGATTAAAGAAATACAAACTAATCCCTCGGAATGAAGGAGAACGGACTGATAAGCATGTCTAAGGGAGATAGCTGAGAAAGACCATGACGAGTATACTATGGAAAAGAAAAAGAGGACCCAGAAAATGGAAGGTGAACAGAAATCACACCTGAATTATCCACAATGAAAGATGATGTCCGTCTTTAGACAGACTCTGCTGGAACGTTTGAAAGTCAGAGAAATTCACAAGCCAAAAAACGGCAGCGAAGGTCAAGCATGGGCTAACTGGGAAGGGTGAGTTATGAGACTGCTCCAAGCAGGCTCTGAAACCTGTATCCAGGAAGCATGCTGGACCTCAGAGACACAATTATGACAAATCCTCTGACATCACAATGGACCCGAAAAACAACCTAGCCTCATCTACACAGTGCTAGAGTTGGGCTCACTAGTATATTTAACTCCCGTTGCACTCAACTGCACGTTGCCACTGAACATGTAAGTGGCCGGCCGGTGGTGCAGTGGTGAGGTCCGCACCTTCTGGGTCTGTGGCCCAGTATGGGCTGGGTGGAATCCTCGGTTTGGGCCTCCTCACCACTGCTTCAGTTGTTCTGGTGCAGGCGTCCGAGGTAGAGTAGAGGCAGATGGGAAGGGACGTTGGACAGGGCCAGACTTCCACAGCAAATACAGGAGCATTGCCAGCAGATGTGAGCACAGCAATGCACTTGTGCCAAAACAAAACCAATTAAAAGTTGCAAAGAATAGAAAAACTGAAGCTAAGGAAAAAAAAAAAAAAAAAAACAGGAGCTTGCCATTACGAAGAATAGGATCTCTGTGAATAACCTTAGCAAAACAGGTGAATTCTATGTTAATTCAAAAACTAGCAAACCTTTGGGGAAAGAAACTCAAGAAGACACAAGAAAAAAAAAGATATCGAGGGATCTAGGAATGGAAGGATTAACACACTTGAAAGGTTCATACCGCAGTAAGGAATCTCTGGATTCCATGCAATCCCAGTCAAAGTTGCAGCAGTATTTGCCACAGAGAAGAAGAGAGAATCCTAAAGTTTCTAGCCAGCAACACGAGACCCTGACTAGGCAAAGGAATCCTCAGGAAAACGAACAAAGCAGCACGTGTCACAATTTCTGATTTCAACATAGAGGACGAAGCGCTAGGTACCGAAACGGCACAGTCTGGGCCCCAAAACAGGCATGAAGACCCATGCAAAACAATTGAGAGCCCAGAGCCCAACTCAAACTTACATGGACAGCCCATTTTGGACCAGGGAGCCAAGTGGAGACAGCGGAGAAAGGAGAGTCTGTACAATAAACGGTGCTGGGAAGCCTGCACAGCCACATGGAACACAACGAGAGTACACCATGATGTTACACCTGGCACACACACCACCTGAAATGGATTAAAGCCTTGAATGGCAGACTTGAAACCGTGAACCTTGTAGGAGAAGACCTAGGCAGAGTGCTCTTTGCCATCTGTCTGAGCCGCCTATTTGGAAGAAGCATGTCTGACTGGGCAAGGGCAACAAAGGAAACAAGAAACAAACGGGACCACATCAAATGCACACACTTCTGCCCACTCAAGGAAACCATCAACTGAATACTAAGACACCACAACGATTGGGAGAGGATGTTTGCAAACCACACATCGGACAAGGGGTGAAAAGCCCAAAGATACAATCAACTCGCACGTCTCCACAAGAAAAAAAACAAGCCAATGAAAACCTGGTCAAAAGATGGAAGCAGAGATTTCTCCGAAGAAGACAGAAAGAGGGCCAGTAGGTGCACGAAAACTTGTTCACCATCATTAAGTCTCAGGAAAATGCAAATCCAAACTGCAAGGCCATGGCAGCTCACTGTGGTCAGCATGGCTAGAAGGAAGCAGACAGGAAATAACAAGTGTCAGAGAGGAGGTGGAGAGAAGGGAAGCCTCCTGCACTCCTGGTGGGAGTGTAACCCGGTGCAGCCACGATGCCAAAGGTGTGGAACTGCCTCAGAAATTTAAGTATCCATGTCCCGTATGACCCAGCTATTAATCTGCCGCTTGTTTATCCAAAAAAGTCAGAAAGACTACCGCATAAAGACATGTGCATGGCTGTGTTCACCACAGTCTTACTCCTGATATCCAAGACTTGGAAAGCACCCTGGTGTCCAGCAAGGGATGATTGGAGAAGGAAGATGGGCTATAGCCACACAATGGTATACCACTCAGCCGGAACAAATGATGCAATCCAGCCATTTGTGACCACCAGAATGGCTGTGAGGGTTTTAGGGGAAGTGTAACAAGCCCCAGGGAGAAATTCAAATACCATAGAATCTCACTTACAAGGCGAAGAAAAAGCAAGCACTAACCAACAGGTGGCACTGAACATTTGTATGCGGGCTCCCAGAGGCAAAGAGGGGCGGTGACGGAGGGTGAAAGAGAAGATTAGGCACAAGTGTGTGGTGAGGGCCTGTGATTAGTCTTACACTGGTGAAGATGATGTAAGCTACACAGAAGTCTAAAGCAATGAGGATGTGAATCTGGAAGTTATAGTACGTTCTAATGCAGGGTCATGGCTATAAATTCACCTCAAATCAAAAATCCAAAACGGGGTCCAGAATGATGTCATAAAGCTTTGGGGGCGGAAAGAGTTTACGGAAGGTGAACTTCCAAGGATGGAAAATCACCTCCAAATGCTTACAGATGCTACAGAAAGGCAGACCATTCCAAATAGGTGAAGAGGAATACTACGAAGAGAACATGATCAGTCCTAAACCCATGAACGAACGGAAAATGTTACCGTCCATGATGTTATTACTAATCACCTTCACGAATAATCCAAACAGGCCCACGTCTTCCCAAGTTCAGGCAAAAGGTTGGTCCAAAAGTACAATTCAGGGCCGGCCCTGTGGTGGAGCAGGTAAGTGCCCACATTCCGCTTGGGCGGCCCGGGCCTCACTGTTTCACATTACGAGTGCATATCACATTAGTAGTGTTAGGAAATATAGATTTCATGGTATGGTGCGGGCAGAGATCATAAATAAGCAGCAATTGTGAGGATACGTTATCAATACGCACAAGAAAAGGAACCATAAGAATATTACAATCTATGGAAGTATCTGGTACACTTCCCAAAGGCAGAAGGAAGGAAAACTTGTGACCTGCCAAGGTGGAATTGGCAGAGTGCCACGAGATGACACCATCATTGTGCATCAGAACATTCCCTGGGCAACTTCAACTTGTGAGGGAGTCCAGGACTTTTTCTGGGTAAGGTCCACCCATTTTGCCATCTACCCAAGATATAAGAGATAAAACCCAGGATAATCTTACAGGAGTGAAACCAGTGTCTAGAGAGAATGTAGGAGCCCTTTCGAAGTTCAAGGAGAAAGATAGAAACTGACAACAATTGCAGAAAAAGGAAAACTATCCTACCTAGACAGGGTGAGGAGTCAGACTGGTCTGAGATGGCTGTGAAACTCTGTGTGCACGGAGGTTGTCAGGACAACTTCGAATTTTGAGGTCGCTTATGACATCACGGTGAACATGTCCCCCAGGGTGGCCGCATGGTTACAGTCTGAGGATTGGCCTAGGCTAGGCTATTAAAGGGACAGATACCCAGAAACAGGTTTGGCAAACAGAAAGCAGGCACAGAAACTAGAAGAGATAAAACAGAGTCTGATGCAAGGGATAAGAAAGGAACCCTAGGCCACAAGTGAGAATAGAGGGACAGGCACGGAGAGGAGAACATTGTCATCTATTCAAGTCTATGGGGAGGTCATGCTGATTCAAGCTTGCAACTTCATTGGAAACAAGTGGCCGGACTTGGCGTTCATCACACCTACAGTGCCCTTGTGCCTTAAGCATAATGCAAAGTCAAGAAAGATGTCTTGAGGGCATTGAAGAGAAGAATCGATGCCTCCTTTCCAAGGCCCATAGCATTCTTTGCAGGTCAGTCTCTTTTTCCGAAGCTCTGGTGTCACGTGGGCCCACTGGGCACATGGTAATGTGTCCCAAGAGATGTCTTGGAAGCCTTGAAGGAATGGAGCCCTGTCACGCTTGGGGTATGTCTCTTTGTTTGGAAGTGCTCTACAAGGGTGCTGAAAAGCACCCTCTTCCACAGGGCTTCGTTCCTTCGTGAAGGCTGCCCTCCCAGGCTAGTGTGCTCTGTTTGCCTCCATCGAAATTCTCTCCCCCTACCTCTTGCCGTAGAAGGATTATTGATTATGTGTTTTGACACCATATGTAAGGAAGT
The DNA here is from genome assembly GCF_041296235.1 of Equus asinus. Taxonomy (NCBI): domain Eukaryota; kingdom Metazoa; phylum Chordata; class Mammalia; order Perissodactyla; family Equidae; genus Equus; species Equus asinus. Next base: position 5,267,194 of record NC_091809.1, on the reverse strand, counting down.
TGCACGAAAATTAGAACTTTACAGTTGTGTTTCAAGAAAAATAAACAGGCCAGGGTAGAGGATGTAGGGCAAACAAATGGCACACCCTATAAAAATTAAGTAAGCCCGTATCTGGACGGAATCTAGGGGAACGTTCAAGGATCAGGGGTCAAGTTCGAAACTTCCCAAATCCGGAAAAGAGACAGAAAAATATCTTTCCTGGAGAGTGGAATTCATCCGATTTGTCTAAGTTGTCTTGGAAACATTGTGTCCGTGAAGGGGGTTGCCAGGACCACCTCGAATTTGGAGTTTCTGATCTCAGGATGTCAAACCAACCCACATGACCACGTGTTCTCAGTGCTTAGTTTGACCTTGGCTAGGGTAGCCAAGAGTCCTACAAGTGACCGGTGCAAATTCAAGGACAACAACCAAGAGTCACGAAAGCACTCACACCTCACCCTAGAGAACATACAGCGATTAAAGAAATACAAACTAATCCCTCGGAATGAAGGAGAACGGACTGATAAGCATGTCTAAGGGAGATAGCTGAGAAAGACCATGACGAGTATACTATGGAAAAGAAAAAGAGGACCCAGAAAATGGAAGGTGAACAGAAATCACACCTGAATTATCCACAATGAAAGATGATGTCCGTCTTTAGACAGACTCTGCTGGAACGTTTGAAAGTCAGAGAAATTCACAAGCCAAAAAACGGCAGCGAAGGTCAAGCATGGGCTAACTGGGAAGGGTGAGTTATGAGACTGCTCCAAGCAGGCTCTGAAACCTGTATCCAGGAAGCATGCTGGACCTCAGAGACACAATTATGACAAATCCTCTGACATCACAATGGACCCGAAAAACAACCTAGCCTCATCTACACAGTGCTAGAGTTGGGCTCACTAGTATATTTAACTCCCGTTGCACTCAACTGCACGTTGCCACTGAACATGTAAGTGGCCGGCCGGTGGTGCAGTGGTGAGGTCCGCACCTTCTGGGTCTGTGGCCCAGTATGGGCTGGGTGGAATCCTCGGTTTGGGCCTCCTCACCACTGCTTCAGTTGTTCTGGTGCAGGCGTCCGAGGTAGAGTAGAGGCAGATGGGAAGGGACGTTGGACAGGGCCAGACTTCCACAGCAAATACAGGAGCATTGCCAGCAGATGTGAGCACAGCAATGCACTTGTGCCAAAACAAAACCAATTAAAAGTTGCAAAGAATAGAAAAACTGAAGCTAAGGAAAAAAAAAAAAAAAAAAACAGGAGCTTGCCATTACGAAGAATAGGATCTCTGTGAATAACCTTAGCAAAACAGGTGAATTCTATGTTAATTCAAAAACTAGCAAACCTTTGGGGAAAGAAACTCAAGAAGACACAAGAAAAAAAAAGATATCGAGGGATCTAGGAATGGAAGGATTAACACACTTGAAAGGTTCATACCGCAGTAAGGAATCTCTGGATTCCATGCAATCCCAGTCAAAGTTGCAGCAGTATTTGCCACAGAGAAGAAGAGAGAATCCTAAAGTTTCTAGCCAGCAACACGAGACCCTGACTAGGCAAAGGAATCCTCAGGAAAACGAACAAAGCAGCACGTGTCACAATTTCTGATTTCAACATAGAGGACGAAGCGCTAGGTACCGAAACGGCACAGTCTGGGCCCCAAAACAGGCATGAAGACCCATGCAAAACAATTGAGAGCCCAGAGCCCAACTCAAACTTACATGGACAGCCCATTTTGGACCAGGGAGCCAAGTGGAGACAGCGGAGAAAGGAGAGTCTGTACAATAAACGGTGCTGGGAAGCCTGCACAGCCACATGGAACACAACGAGAGTACACCATGATGTTACACCTGGCACACACACCACCTGAAATGGATTAAAGCCTTGAATGGCAGACTTGAAACCGTGAACCTTGTAGGAGAAGACCTAGGCAGAGTGCTCTTTGCCATCTGTCTGAGCCGCCTATTTGGAAGAAGCATGTCTGACTGGGCAAGGGCAACAAAGGAAACAAGAAACAAACGGGACCACATCAAATGCACACACTTCTGCCCACTCAAGGAAACCATCAACTGAATACTAAGACACCACAACGATTGGGAGAGGATGTTTGCAAACCACACATCGGACAAGGGGTGAAAAGCCCAAAGATACAATCAACTCGCACGTCTCCACAAGAAAAAAAACAAGCCAATGAAAACCTGGTCAAAAGATGGAAGCAGAGATTTCTCCGAAGAAGACAGAAAGAGGGCCAGTAGGTGCACGAAAACTTGTTCACCATCATTAAGTCTCAGGAAAATGCAAATCCAAACTGCAAGGCCATGGCAGCTCACTGTGGTCAGCATGGCTAGAAGGAAGCAGACAGGAAATAACAAGTGTCAGAGAGGAGGTGGAGAGAAGGGAAGCCTCCTGCACTCCTGGTGGGAGTGTAACCCGGTGCAGCCACGATGCCAAAGGTGTGGAACTGCCTCAGAAATTTAAGTATCCATGTCCCGTATGACCCAGCTATTAATCTGCCGCTTGTTTATCCAAAAAAGTCAGAAAGACTACCGCATAAAGACATGTGCATGGCTGTGTTCACCACAGTCTTACTCCTGATATCCAAGACTTGGAAAGCACCCTGGTGTCCAGCAAGGGATGATTGGAGAAGGAAGATGGGCTATAGCCACACAATGGTATACCACTCAGCCGGAACAAATGATGCAATCCAGCCATTTGTGACCACCAGAATGGCTGTGAGGGTTTTAGGGGAAGTGTAACAAGCCCCAGGGAGAAATTCAAATACCATAGAATCTCACTTACAAGGCGAAGAAAAAGCAAGCACTAACCAACAGGTGGCACTGAACATTTGTATGCGGGCTCCCAGAGGCAAAGAGGGGCGGTGACGGAGGGTGAAAGAGAAGATTAGGCACAAGTGTGTGGTGAGGGCCTGTGATTAGTCTTACACTGGTGAAGATGATGTAAGCTACACAGAAGTCTAAAGCAATGAGGATGTGAATCTGGAAGTTATAGTACGTTCTAATGCAGGGTCATGGCTATAAATTCACCTCAAATCAAAAATCCAAAACGGGGTCCAGAATGATGTCATAAAGCTTTGGGGGCGGAAAGAGTTTACGGAAGGTGAACTTCCAAGGATGGAAAATCACCTCCAAATGCTTACAGATGCTACAGAAAGGCAGACCATTCCAAATAGGTGAAGAGGAATACTACGAAGAGAACATGATCAGTCCTAAACCCATGAACGAACGGAAAATGTTACCGTCCATGATGTTATTACTAATCACCTTCACGAATAATCCAAACAGGCCCACGTCTTCCCAAGTTCAGGCAAAAGGTTGGTCCAAAAGTACAATTCAGGGCCGGCCCTGTGGTGGAGCAGGTAAGTGCCCACATTCCGCTTGGGCGGCCCGGGCCTCACTGTTTCACATTACGAGTGCATATCACATTAGTAGTGTTAGGAAATATAGATTTCATGGTATGGTGCGGGCAGAGATCATAAATAAGCAGCAATTGTGAGGATACGTTATCAATACGCACAAGAAAAGGAACCATAAGAATATTACAATCTATGGAAGTATCTGGTACACTTCCCAAAGGCAGAAGGAAGGAAATCTTGTGACCTGCCAAGGTGGAATTGGCAGAGTGCCACGAGATGACACCATCATTGTGCATCAGAACATTCCCTGGGCAACTTCAACTTGTGAGGGAGTCCAGGACTTTTTCTGGGTAAGGTCCACCCATTTTGCCATCTGCCCAAGATATAAGAGATAAAACCCAGGATAATCTTACAGGAGTGAAACCAGTGTCTAGAGAGAATGTAGGAGCCCTTTCGAAGTTCAAGGAGAAAGATAGAAACTGACAACAATTGCAGAAAAAGGAAAACTATCCTACCTAGACAGGGTGAGGAGTCAGACTGGTCTGAGATGGCTGTGAAACTCTGTGTGCACGGAGGTTGTCAGGACAACTTCGAATTTTGAGGTCGCTTATGACATCACGGTGAACATGTCCCCCAGGGTGGCCGCATGGTTACAGTCTGAGGATTGGCCTAGGCTAGGCTATTAAAGGGACAGATACCCAGAAACAGGTTTGGCAAACAGAAAGCAGGCACAGAAACTAGAAGAGATAAAACAGAGTCTGATGCAAGGGATAAGAAAGGAACCCTAGGCCACAAGTGAGAATAGAGGGACAGGCACGGAGAGGAGAACATTGTCATCTATTCAAGTCTATGGGGAGGTCATGCTGATTCAAGCTTGCAACTTCATTGGAAACAAGTGGCCGGACTTGGGGTTCATCACACCTACAGTGCCCTTGTGCCTTAAGCATAATGCAAAGTCAAGAAAGATGTCTTGAGGACATTGAAGAGAAGAATCGATGCCTCCTTTCCAAGGCCCATAGCATTCTTTGCAGGTCAGTCTCTTTTTCCGAAGCTCTGGTGTCACGTGGGCCCACTGGGCACATGGTAATGTGTCCCAAGAGATGTCTTGGAAGCCTTGAAGGAATGGAGCCCTGTCACGCTTGGGGTATGTCTCTTTGTTTGGAAGTGCTCTACAAGGGTGCTGAAAAGCACCCTCTTCCACAGGGCTTCGTTCCTTCGTGAAGGCTGCCCTCCCAGGCTAGTGTGCTCTGTTTGCCTCCATCGAAATTCTCTCCCCCTACCTCTTGCCGTAGAAGGATTATTGATTATGTGTTTTGACACCATATGTAAGGAAGTTGCACGAAAATTAGAACTTTACAGTTGTGTTTCAAGAAAAATAAACAGGCCAGGGTAGAGGATGTAGGGCAAACAAATGGCACACCCTATAAAAATTAAGTAAGCCCGTATCTGGACGGAATCTAGGGGAACGTTCAAGGATCAGGGGTCAAGTTCGAAACTTCCCAAATCCGGAAAAGAGACAGAAAAATATCTTTCCTGGAGAGTGGAATTCATCCGATTTGTCTAAGTTGTCTTGGAAACATTGTGTCCGTGAAGGGGGTTGCCAGGACCACCTCGAATTTGGAGTTTCTGATCTCAGGATGTCAAACCAACCCACATGACCACGTGTTCTCAGTGCTTAGTTTGACCTTGGCTAGGGTAGCCAAGAGTCCTACAAGTGACCGGTGCAAATTCAAGGACAACAACCAAGAGTCACGAAAGCACTCACACCTCACCCTAGAGAACATACAGCGATTAAAGAAATACAAACTAATCCCTCGGAATGAAGGAGAACGGACTGATAAGCATGTCTAAGGGAGATAGCTGAGAAAGACCATGACGAGTATACTATGGAAAAGAAAAAGAGGACCCAGAAAATGGAAGGTGAACAGAAATCACACCTGAATTATCCACAATGAAAGATGATGTCCGTCTTTAGACAGACTCTGCTGGAACGTTTGAAAGTCAGAGAAATTCACAAGCCAAAAAACGGCAGCGAAGGTCAAGCATGGGCTAACTGGGAAGGGTGAGTTATGAGACTGCTCCAAGCAGGCTCTGAAACCTGTATCCAGGAAGCATGCTGGACCTCAGAGACACAATTATGACAAATCCTCTGACATCACAATGGACCCGAAAAACAACCTAGCCTCATCTACACAGTGCTAGAGTTGGGCTCACTAGTATATTTAACTCCCGTTGCACTCAACTGCACGTTGCCACTGAACATGTAAGTGGCCGGCCGGTGGTGCAGTGGTGAGGTCCGCACCTTCTGGGTCTGTGGCCCAGTATGGGCTGGGTGGAATCCTCGGTTTGGGCCTCCTCACCACTGCTTCAGTTGTTCTGGTGCAGGCGTCCGAGGTAGAGTAGAGGCAGATGGGAAGGGACGTTGGACAGGGCCAGACTTCCACAGCAAATACAGGAGCATTGCCAGCAGATGTGAGCACAGCAATGCACTTGTGCCAAAACAAAACCAATTAAAAGTTGCAAAGAATAGAAAAACTGAAGCTAAGGAAAAAAAAAAAAAAAAAAACAGGAGCTTGCCATTATGAAGAATAGGATCTCTGTGAATAACCTTAGCAAAACAGGTGAATTCTATGTTAATTCAAAAACTAGCAAACCTTTGGGGAAAGAAACTCAAGAAGACACAAGAAAAAAAAAGATATCGAGGGATCTAGGAATGGAAGGATTAACACACTTGAAAGGTTCATACCGCAGTAAGGAATCTCTGGATTCCATGCAATCCCAGTCAAAGTTGCAGCAGTATTTGCCACAGAGAAGAAGAGAGAATCCTAAAGTTTCTAGCCAGCAACACGAGACCCTGACTAGGCAAAGGAATCCTCAGGAAAACGAACAAAGCAGCACGTGTCACAATTTCTGATTTCAACATAGAGGACGAAGCGCTAGGTACCGAAACGGCACAGTCTGGGCCCCAAAACAGGCATGAAGACCCATGCAAAACAATTGAGAGCCCAGAGCCCAACTCAAACTTACATGGACAGCCCATTTTGGACCAGGGAGCCAAGTGGAGACAGCGGAGGAAGGAGAGTCTGTACAATAAACGGTGCTGGGAAGCCTGCACAGCCACATGGAACACAACGAGAGTACACCATGATGTTACACCTGGCACACACACCACCTGAAATGGATTAAAGCCTTGAATGGCAGACTTGAAACCGTGAACCTTGTAGGAGAAGACCTAGGCAGAGTGCTCTTTGCCATCTGTCTGAGCCGCCTATTTGGAAGAAGCATGTCTGACTGGGCAAGGGCAACAAAGGAAACAAGAAACAAACGGGACCACATCAAATGCACACACTTCTGCCCACTCAAGGAAACCATCAACTGAATACTAAGACACCACAACGATTGGGAGAGGATGTTTGCAAACCACACATCGGACAAGGGGTGAAAAGCCCAAAGATACAATCAACTCGCACGTCTCCACAAGAAAAAAAACAAGCCAATGAAAACCTGGTCAAAAGATGGAAGCAGAGATTTCTCCGAAGAAGACAGAAAGAGGGCCAGTAGGTGCATGAAAACTTGTTCACCATCATTAAGTCTCAGGAAAATGCAAATCCAAACTGCAAGGCCATGGCAGCTCACTGTGGTCAGCATGGCTAGAAGGAAGCAGACAGGAAATAACAAGTGTCAGAGAGGAGGTGGAGAGAAGGTGGGAGTGTAACCCGGTGCAGCCACGATGCCAAAGGTGTGGAACTGCCTCAGAAATTTAAGTATCCATGTCCCGTATGACCCAGCTATTAATCTGCCGCTTGCTTATCCAAAACAGTCAGAAAGACTACCGCATAAAGACATGTGCATGGCTGTGTTCACCACAGTCTTACTCCTGATATCCAAGACTTGGAAAGCACCCTGGTGTCCAGCAAGGGATGATTGGAGAAGGAAGATGGGCTATAGCCACACAATGGTATACCACTCAGCCGGAACAAATGATGCAATCCAGCCATTTGTGACCACCAGAATGGCTGTGAGGGTTTTAGGGGAAGTGTAACAAGCCCCAGGGAGAAATTCAAATACCATAGAATCTCACTTACAAGGCGAAGAAAAAGCAAGCACTAACCAACAGGTGGCACTGAACATTTGTATGCGGGCTCCCAGAGGCAAAGAGGGGCGGTGACGGAGGGTGAAAGAGAAGATTAGGCACAAGTGTGTGGTGAGGGCCTGTGATTAGTCTTACACTGGTGAAGATGATGTAAGCTACACAGAAGTCTAAAGCAATGAGGATGTGAATCTGGAAGTTATAGTACGTTCTAATGCAGGGTCATGGCTATAAATTCACCTCAAATCAAAAATCCAAAACGGGGTCCAGAATGATGTCATAAAGCTTTGGGGGCGGAAAGAGTTTACGGAAGGTGAACTTCCAAGGATGGAAAATCACCTCCAAATGCTTACAGATGCTACAGAAAGGCAGACCATTCCAAATAGGTGAAGAGGAATACTACGAAGAGAACATGATCAGTCCTAAACCCATGAACGAACGGAAAATGTTACCGTCCATGATGTTATTACTAATCACCTTCACGAATAATCCAAACAGGCCCACGTCTTCCCAAGTTCAGGCAAAAGGTTGGTCCAAAAGTACAATTCAGGGCCGGCCCTGTGGTGGAGCAGGTAAGTGCCCACATTCCGCTTGGGCGGCCCGGGCCTCACTGTTTCACATTACGAGTGCATATCACATTAGTAGTGTTAGGAAATATAGATTTCATGGTATGGTGCGGGCAGAGATCATAAATAAGCAGCAATTGTGAGGATACGTTATCAATACGCACAAGAAAAGGAACCATAAGAATATTACAATCTATGGAAGTATCTGGTACACTTCCCAAAGGCAGAAGGAAGGAAAACTTGTGACCTGCCAAGGTGGAATTGGCAGAGTGCCACGAGATGACACCATCATTGTGCATCAGAACATTCCCTGGGCAACTTCAACTTGTGAGGGAGTCCAGGACTTTTTCTGGGTAAGGTCCACCCATTTTGCCATCTACCCAAGATATAAGAGATAAAACCCAGGATAATCTTACAGGAGTGAAACCAGTGTCTAGAGAGAATGTAGGAGCCCTTTCGAAGTTCAAGGAGAAAGATAGAAACTGACAACAATTGCAGAAAAAGGAAAACTATCCTACCTAGACAGGGTGAGGAGTCAGACTGGTCTGAGATGGCTGTGAAACTCTGTGTGCACGGAGGTTGTCAGGACAACTTCGAATTTTGAGGTCGCTTATGACATCACGGTGAACATGTCCCCCAGGGTGGCCGCATGGTTACAGTCTGAGGATTGGCCTAGGCTAGGCTATTAAAGGGACAGATACCCAGAAACAGGTTTGGCAAACAGAAAGCAGGCACAGAAACTAGAAGAGATAAAACAGAGTCTGATGCAAGGGATAAGAAAGGAACCCTAGGCCACAAGTGAGAATAGAGGGACAGGCACGGAGAGGAGAACATTGTCATCTATTCAAGTCTATGGGGAGGTCATGCTGATTCAAGCTTGCAACTTCATTGGAAACAAGTGGCCGGACTTGGCGTTCATCACACCTACAGTGCCCTTGTGCCTTAAGCATAATGCAAAGTCAAGAAAGATGTCTTGAGGGCATTGAAGAGAAGAATCGATGCCTCCTTTCCAAGGCCCATAGCATTCTTTGCAGGTCAGTCTCTTTTTCCGAAGCTCTGGTGTCACGTGGGCCCACTGGGCACATGGTAATGTGTCCCAAGAGATGTCTTGGAAGCCTTGAAGGAATGGAGCCCTGTCATGCTTGGGGTATGTCTCTTTGTTTGGAAGTGCTCTACAAGGGTGCTGAAAAGCACCCTCTTCCACAGGGCTTCGTTCCTTCGTGAAGGCTGCCCTCCCAGGCTAGTGTGCTCTGTTTGCCTCCATCGAAATTCTCTCCCCCTACCTCTTGCCGTAGAAGGATTATTGATTATGTGTTTTGACACCATATGTAAGGAAGTTGCACGAAAATTAGAACTTTACAGTTGTGTTTCAAGAAAAATAAACAGGCCAGGGTAGAGGATGTAGGGCAAACAAATGGCACACCCTATAAAAATTAAGTAAGCCCGTATCTGGACGGAATCTAGGGGAACGTTCAAGGATCAGGGGTCAAGTTCGAAACTTCCCAAATCCGGAAAAGAGACAGAAAAATATCTTTCCTGGAGAGTGGAATTCATCCGATTTGTCTAAGTTGTCTTGGAAACATTGTGTCCGTGAAGGGGGTTGCCAGGACCACCTCGAATTTGGAGTTTCTGATCTCAGGATGTCAAACCAACCCACATGACCACGTGTTCTCAGTGCTTAGTTTGACCTTGGCTAGGGTAGCCAAGAGTCCTACAAGTGACCGGTGCAAATTCAAGGACAACAACCAAGAGTCACGAAAGCACTCACACCTCACCCTAGAGAACATACAGCGATTAAAGAAATACAAACTAATCCCTCGGAATGAAGGAGAACGGACTGATAAGCATGTCTAAGGGAGATAGCTGAGAAAGACCATGACGAGTATACTATGGAAAAGAAAAAGAGGACCCAGAAAATGGAAGGTGAACAGAAATCACACCTGAATTATCCACAATGAAAGATGATGTCCGTCTTTAGACAGACTCTGCTGGAACGTTTGAAAGTCAGAGAAATTCACAAGCCAAAAAACGGCAGCGAAGGTCAAGCATGGGCTAACTGGGAAGGGTAAGTTATGAGACTGCTCCAAGCAGGCTCTGAAACCTGTATCCAGGAAGCATGCTGGACCTCAGAGACACAATTATGACAAATCCTCTGACATCACAATGGACCCGAAAAACAACCTAGCCTCATCTACACAGTGCTAGAGTTGGGCTCACTAGTATATTTAACTCCCGTTGCACTCAACTGCACGTTGCCACTGAACATGTAAGTGGCCGGCCGGTGGTGCAGTGGTGAGGTCCGCACCTTCTGGGTCTGTGGCCCAGTATGGGCTGGGTGGAATCCTCGGTTTGGGCCTCCTCACCACTGCTTCAGTTGTTCTGGTGCAGGCGTCCGAGGTAGAGTAGAGGCAGATGGGAAGGGACGTTGGACAGGGCCAGACTTCCACAGCAAATACAGGAGCATTGCCAGCAGATGTGAGCACAGCAATGCACTTGTGCCAAAACAAAACCAATTAAAAGTTGCAAAGAATAGAAAAACTGAAGCTAAGGAAAAAAAAAAACAAAAAAACAGGAGCTTGCCATTATGAAGAATAGGATCTCTGTGAATAACCTTAGCAAAACAGGTGAATTCTATGTTAATTCAAAAACTAGCAAACCTTTGGGGAAAGAAACTCAAGAAGACACAAGAAAAAAAAAGATATCGAGGGATCTAGGAATGGAAGGATTAACACACTTGAAAGGTTCATACCGCAGTAAGGAATCTCTGGATTCCATGCAATCCCAGTCAAAGTTGCAGCAGTATTTGCCACAGAGAAGAAGAGAGAATCCTAAAGTTTCTAGCCAGCAACACGAGACCCTGACTAGGCAAAGGAATCCTCAGGAAAACGAACAAAGCAGCACGTGTCACAATTTCTGATTTCAACATAGAGGACGAAGCGCTAGGTACCGAAACGGCACAGTCTGGGCCCCAAAACAGGCATGAAGACCCATGCAAAACAATTGAGAGCCCAGAGCCCAACTCAAACTTACATGGACAGCCCATTTTGGACCAGGGAGCCAAGTGGAGACAGCGGAGGAAGGAGAGTCTGTACAATAAACGGTGCTGGGAAGCCTGCACAGCCACATGGAACACAACGAGAGTACACCATGATGTTACACCTGGCACACACACCACCTGAAATGGATTAAAGCCTTGAATGGCAGACTTGAAACCGTGAACCTTGTAGGAGAAGACCTAGGCAGAGTGCTCTTTGCCATCTGTCTGAGCCGCCTATTTGGAAGAAGCATGTCTGACTGGGCAAGGGCAACAAAGGAAACAAGAAACAAACGGGACCACATCAAATGCACACACTTCTGCCCACTCAAGGAAACCATCAACTGAATACTAAGACACCACAACGATTGGGAGAGGATGTTTGCAAACCACACATCGGACAAGGGGTGAAAAGCCCAAAGATACAATCAACTCGCACGTCTCCACAAGAAAAAAAACAAGCCAATGAAAACCTGGTCAAAAGATGGAAGCAGAGATTTCTCCGAAGAAGACAGAAAGAGGGCCAGTAGGTGCATGAAAACTTGTTCACCATCATTAAGTCTCAGGAAAATGCAAATCCAAACTGCAAGGCCATGGCAGCTCACTGTGGTCAGCATGGCTAGAAGGAAGCAGACAGGAAATAACAAGTGTCAGAGAGGAGGTGGAGAGAAGGGAAGCCTCCTGCACTGCTGGTGGGAGTGTAACCCGGTGCAGCCACGATGCCAAAGGTGTGGAACTGCCTCAGAAATTTAAGTATCCATGTCCCGTATGACCCAGCTATTAATCTGCCGCTTGCTTATCCAAAACAGTCAGAAAGACTACCGCATAAAGACATGTGCATGGCTGTGTTCACCACAGTCTTACTCCTGATATCCAAGACTTGGAAAGCACCCTGGTGTCCAGCAAGGGATGATTGGAGAAGGAAGATGGGCTATAGCCACACAATGGTATACCACTCAGCCGGAACAAATGATGCAATCCAGCCATTTGTGACCACCAGAATGGCTGTGAGGGTTTTAGGGGAAGTGTAACAAGCCCCAGTGAGAAATTCAAATACCATAGAATCTCACTTACAAGGCGAAGAAAAAGCAAGCACTAACCAACAGGTGGCACTGAACATTTGTATGCGGGCTCCCAGAGGCAAAGAGGGGCGGTGACGGAGGGTGAAAGAGAAGATTAGGCACAAGTGTGTGGTGAGGGCCTGTGATTAGTCTTACACTGGTGAAGATGATGTAAGCTACACAGAAGTCTAAAGCAATGAGGATGTGAATCTGGAAGTTATAGTACGTTCTAATGCAGGGTCATGGCTATAAATTCACCTCAAATCAAAAATCCAAAACGGGGTCCAGAATGATGTCATAAAGCTTTGGGGGCGGAAAGAGTTTACGGAAGGTGAACTTCCAAGGATGGAAAATCACCTCCAAATGCTTACAGATGCTACAGAAAGGCAGACCATTCCAAATAGGTGAAGAGGAATACTACGAAGAGAACATGATCAGTCCTAAACCCATGAACGAACGGAAAATGTTACCGTCCATGATGTTATTACTAATCACCTTCACGAATAATCCAAACAGGCCCACGTCTTCCCAAGTTCAGGCAAAAGGTTGGTCCAAAAGTACAATTCAGGGCCGGCCCTGTGGTGGAGCAGGTAAGTGCCCACATTCCGCTTGGGCGGCCCGGGCCTCACTGTTTCACATTACGAGTGCATATCACATTAGTAGTGTTAGGAAATATAGATTTCATGGTATGGTGCGGGCAGAGATCATAAATAAGCAGCAATTGTGAGGATACGTTATCAATACGCACAAGAAAAGGAACCATAAGAATATTACAATCTATGGAAGTATCTGGTACACTTCCCAAAGGCAGAAGGAAGGAAAACTTGTGACCTGCCAAGGTGGAATTGGCAGAGTGCCACGAGATGACACCATCATTGTGCATCAGAACATTCCCTGGGCAACTTCAACTTGTGAGGGAGTCCAGGACTTTTTCTGGGTAAGGTCCACCCATTTTGCCATCTACCCAAGATATAAGAGATAAAACCCAGGATAATCTTACAGGAGTGAAACCAGTGTCTAGAGAGAATGTAGGAGCCCTTTCGAAGTTCAAGGAGAAAGATAGAAACTGACAACAATTGCAGAAAAAGGAAAACTATCCTACCTAGACAGGGTGAGGAGTCAGACTGGTCTGAGATGGCTGTGAAACTCTGTGTGCACGGAGGTTGTCAGGACAACTTCGAATTTTGAGGTCGCTTATGACATCACGGTGAACATGTCCCCCAGGGTGGCCGCATGGTTACAGTCTGAGGATTGGCCTAGGCTAGGCTATTAAAGGGACAGATACCCAGAAACAGGTTTGGCAAACAGAAAGCAGGCACAGAAACTAGAAGAGATAAAACAGAGTCTGATGCAAGGGATAAGAAAGGAACCCTAGGCCACAAGTGAGAATAGAGGGACAGGCACGGAGAGGAGAACATTGTCATCTATTCAAGTCTATGGGGAGGTCATGCTGATTCAAGCTTGCAACTTCATTGGAAACAAGTGGCCGGACTTGGCGTTCATCACACCTACAGTGCCCTTGTGCCTTAAGCATAATGCAAAGTCAAGAAAGATGTCTTGAGGGCATTGAAGAGAAGAATCGATGCCTCCTTTCCAAGGCCCATAGCATTCTTTGCAGGTCAGTCTCTTTTTCCGAAGCTCTGGTGTCACGTGGGCCCACTGGGCACATGGTAATGTGTCCCAAGAGATGTCTTGGAAGCCTTGAAGGAATGGAGCCCTGTCATGCTTGGGGTATGTCTCTTTGTTTGGAAGTGCTCTACAAGGGTGCTGAAAAGCACCCTCTTCCACAGGGCTTCGTTCCTTCGTGAAGGCTGCCCTCCCAGGCTAGTGTGCTCTGTTTGCCTCCATCGAAATTCTCTCCCCCTACCTCTTGCCGTAGAAGGATTATTGATTATGTGTTTTGACACCATATGTAAGGAAGTTGCACGAAAATTAGAACTTTACAGTTGTGTTTCAAGAAAAATAAACAGGCCAGGGTAGAGGATGTAGGGCAAACAAATGGCACACCCTATAAAAATTAAGTAAGCCCGTATCTGGACGGAATCTAGGGGAACGTTCAAGGATCAGGGGTCAAGTTCGAAACTTCCCAAATCCGGAAAAGAGACAGAAAAATATCTTTCCTGGAGAGTGGAATTCATCCGATTTGTCTAAGTTGTCTTGGAAACATTGTGTCCGTGAAGGGGGTTGCCAGGACCACCTCGAATTTGGAGTTTCTGATCTCAGGATGTCAAACCAACCCACATGACCACGTGTTCTCAGTGCTTAGTTTGACCTTGGCTAGGGTAGCCAAGAGTCCTACAAGTGACCGGTGCAAATTCAAGGACAACAACCAAGAGTCACGAAAGCACTCACACCTCACCCTAGAGAACATACAGCGATTAAAGAAATACAAACTAATCCCTCGGAATGAAGGAGAACGGACTGATAAGCATGTCTAAGGGAGATAGCTGAGAAAGACCATGACGAGTATACTATGGAAAAGAAAAAGAGGACCCAGAAAATGGAAGGTGAACAGAAATCACACCTGAATTATCCACAATGAAAGATGATGTCCGTCTTTAGACAGACTCTGCTGGAACGTTTGAAAGTCAGAGAAATTCACAAGCCAAAAAACGGCAGCGAAGGTCAAGCATGGGCTAACTGGGAAGGGTGAGTTATGAGACTGCTCCAAGCAGGCTCTGAAACCTGTATCCAGGAAGCATGCTGGACCTCAGAGACACAATTATGACAAATCCTCTGACATCACAATGGACCCGAAAAACAACCTAGCCTCATCTACACAGTGCTAGAGTTGGGCTCACTAGTATATTTAACTCCCGTTGCACTCAACTGCACGTTGCCACTGAACATGTAAGTGGCCGGCCGGTGGTGCAGTGGTGAGGTCCGCACCTTCTGGGTCTGTGGCCCAGTATGGGCTGGGTGGAATCCTCGGTTTGGGCCTCCTCACCACTGCTTCAGTTGTTCTGGTGCAGGCGTCCGAGGTAGAGTAGAGGCAGATGGGAAGGGACGTTGGACAGGGCCAGACTTCCACAGCAAATACAGGAGCATTGCCAGCAGATGTGAGCACAGCAATGCACTTGTGCCAAAACAAAACCAATTAAAAGTTGCAAAGAATAGAAAAACTGAAGCTAAGGAAAAAAAAAAAAAAAAAAACAGGAGCTTGCCATTATGAAGAATAGGATCTCTGTGAATAACCTTAGCAAAACAGGTGAATTCTATGTTAATTCAAAAACTAGCAAACCTTTGGGGAAAGAAACTCAAGAAGACACAAGAAAAAAAAAGATATCGAGGGATCTAGGAATGGAAGGATTAACACACTTGAAAGGTTCATACCGCAGTAAGGAATCTCTGGATTCCATGCAATCCCAGTCAAAGTTGCAGCAGTATTTGCCACAGAGAAGAAGAGAGAATCCTAAAGTTTCTAGCCAGCAACACGAGACCCTGACTAGGCAAAGGAATCCTCAGGAAAACGAACAAAGCAGCACGTGTCACAATTTCTGATTTCAACATAGAGGACGAAGCGCTAGGTACCGAAACGGCACAGTCTGGGCCCCAAAACAGGCATGAAGACCCATGCAAAACAATTGAGAGCCCAGAGCCCAACTCAAACTTACATGGACAGCCCATTTTGGACCAGGGAGCCAAGTGGAGACAGCGGAGGAAGGAGAGTCTGTACAATAAACGGTGCTGGGAAGCCTGCACAGCCACATGGAACACAACGAGAGTACACCATGATGTTACACCTGGCACACACACCACCTGAAATGGATTAAAGCCTTGAATGGCAGACTTGAAACCGTGAACCTTGTAGGAGAAGACCTAGGCAGAGTGCTCTTCGCCATCTGTCTGAGCCGCCTATTTGGAAGAAGCATGTCTGACTGGGCAAGGGCAACAAAGGAAACAAGAAACAAACGGGACCACATCAAATGCACACACTTCTGCCCACTCAAGGAAACCATCAACTGAATACTAAGACACCACAACGATTGGGAGAGGATGTTTGCAAACCACACATCGGACAAGGGGTGAAAAGCCCAAAGATACAATCAACTCGCACGTCTCCACAAGAAAAAAAACAAGCCAATGAAAACCTGGTCAAAAGATGGAAGCAGAGATTTCTCCGAAGAAGACAGAAAGAGGGCCAGTAGGTGCATGAAAACTTGTTCACCATCATTAAGTCTCAGGAAAATGCAAATCCAAACTGCAAGGCCATGGCAGCTCACTGTGGTCAGCATGGCTAGAAGGAAGCAGACAGGAAATAACAAGTGTCAGAGAGGAGGTGGAGAGAAGGGAAGCCTCCTGCACTGCTGGTGGGAGTGTAACCCGGTGCAGCCACGATGCCAAAGGTGTGGAACTGCCTCAGAAATTTAAGTATCCATGTCCCGTATGACCCAGCTATTAATCTGCCGCTTGCTTATCCAAAACAGTCAGAAAGACTACCGCATAAAGACATGTGCATGGCTGTGTTCACCACAGTCTTACTCCTGATATCCAAGACTTGGAAAGCACCCTGGTGTCCAGCAAGGGATGATTGGAGAAGGAAGATGGGCTATAGCCACACAATGGTATACCACTCAGCCGGAACAAATGATGCAATCCAGCCATTTGTGACCACCAGAATGGCTGTGAGGGTTTTAGGGGAAGTGTAACAAGCCCCAGGGAGAAATTCAAATACCATAGAATCTCACTTACAAGGAGAAGAAAAAGCAAGCACTAACCAACAGGTGGCACTGAACATTTGTATGCGGGCTCCCAGAGGCAAAGAGGGGCGGTGACGGAGGGTGAAAGAGAAGATTAGGCACAAGTGTGTGGTGAGGGCCTGTGATTAGTCTTACACTGGTGAAGATGATGTAAGCTACACAGAAGTCTAAAGCAATGAGGATGTGAATCTGGAAGTTATAGTACGTTCTAATGCAGGGTCATGGCTATAAATTCACCTCAAATCAAAAATCCAAAACGGGGTCCAGAATGATGTCATAAAGCTTTGGGGGCGGAAAGAGTTTACGGAAGGTGAACTTCCAAGGATGGAAAATCACCTCCAAATGCTTACAGATGCTACAGAAAGGCAGACCATTCCAAATAGGTGAAGAGGAATACTACGAAGAGAACATGATCAGTCCTAAACCCATGAACGAACGGAAAATGTTACCGTCCATGATGTTATTACTAATCACCTTCACGAATAATCCAAACAGGCCCACGTCTTCCCAAGTTCAGGCAAAAGGTTGGTCCAAAAGTACAATTCAGGGCCGGCCCTGTGGTGGAGCAGGTAAGTGCCCACATTCCGCTTGGGCGGCCCGGGCCTCACTGTTTCACATTACGAGTGCATATCACATTAGTAGTGTTAGGAAATATAGATTTCATGGTATGGTGCGGGCAGAGATCATAAATAAGCAGCAATTGTGAGGATACGTTATCAATACGCACAAGAAAAGGAACCATAAGAATATTACAATCTATGGAAGTATCTGGTACACTTCCCAAAGGCAGAAGGAAGGAAAACTTGTGACCTGCCACGGTGGAATTGGCAGAGTGCCACGAGATGACACCATCATTGTGCATCAGAACATTCCCTGGGCAACTTCAACTTGTGAGGGAGTCCAGGACTTTTTCTGGGTAAGGTCCACCCATTTTGCCATCTACCCAAGATATAAGAGATAAAACCCAGGATAATCTTACAGGAGTGAAACCAGTGTCTAGAGAGAATGTAGGAGCCCTTTCGAAGTTCAAGGAGAAAGATAGAAACTGACAACAATTGCAGAAAAAGGAAAACTATCCTACCTAGACAGGGTGAGGAGTCAGACTGGTCTGAGATGGCTGTGAAACTCTGTGTGCACGGAGGTTGTCAGGACAACTTCGAATTTTGAGGTCGCTTATGACATCACGGTGAACATGTCCCCCAGGGTGGCCGCATGGTTACAGTCTGAGGATTGGCCTAGGCTAGGCTATTAAAGGGACAGATACCCAGAAACAGGTTTGGCAAACAGAAAGCAGGCACAGAAACTAGAAGAGATAAAACAGAGTCTGATGCAAGGGATAAGAAAGGAACCCTAGGCCACAAGTGAGAATAGAGGGAGAGGCACGGAGAGGAGAACATTGTCATCTATTCAAGTCTATGGGGAGGTCATGCTGATTCAAGCTTGCAACTTCATTGGAAACAAGTGGCCGGACTTGGGGTTCATCACACCTACAGTGCCCTTGTGCCTTAAGCATAATGCAAAGTCAAGAAAGATGTCTTGAGGACATTGAAGAGAAGAATCGATGCCTCCTTTCCAAGGCCCATAGCATTCTTTGAAGGTCAGTCTCTTTTTCCGAAGCTCTGGTGTCACGTGGGCCCACTGGGCACATGGTAATGTGTCCCAAGAGATGTCTTGGAAGCCTTGAAGGAATGGAGCCCTGTCACGCTTGGGGTATGTCTCTTTGTTTGGAAGTGCTCTACAAGGGTGCTGAAAAGCACCCTCTTCCACAGGGCTTCGTTCCTTCGTGAAGGCTGCCCTCCCAGGCTAGTGTGCTCTGTTTGCCTCCATCGAAATTCTCTCCCCCTACCTCTTGCCGTAGAAGGATTATTGATTATGTGTTTTGACACCATATGTAAGGAAGTTGCACGAAAATTAGAACTTTACAGTTGTGTTTCAAGAAAAATAAACAGGCCAGGGTAGAGGATGTAGGGCAAACAAATGGCACACCCTATAAAAATTAAGTAAGCCCGTATCTGGACGGAATCTAGGGGAACGTTCAAGGATCAGGGGTCAAGTTCGAAACTTCCCAAATCCGGAAAAGAGACAGAAAAATATCTTTCCTGGAGAGTGGAATTCATCCGATTTGTCTAAGTTGTCTTGGAAACATTGTGTCCGTGAAGGGAGTTGCCAGGACCACCTCGAATTTGGAGTTTCTGATCTCAGGATGTCAAACCAACCCACATGACCACGTGTTCTCAGTGCTTAGTTTGACCTAGGCTAGGATAGCCAAGAGTCCTACAAGTGACCGGTGCAAATTCAAGGACAACAACCAAGAGTCACGAAAGCACTCACACCTCACCCTAGAGAACATACAGCGATTAAAGAAATACAAACTAATCCCTCGGAATGAAGGAGAACGGACTGATAAGCATGTCTAAGGGAGATAGCTGAGAAAGACCATGACGAGTATACTATGGAAAAGAAAAAGAGGACCCAGAAAATGGAAGGTGAACAGAAATCACACCTGAATTATCCACAATGAAAGATGATGTCCGTCTTTAGACAGACTCTGCTGGAACGTTTGAAAGTCAGAGAAATTCACAAGCCAAAAAACGGCAGCGAAGGTCAAGCATGGGCTAACTGGGAAGGGTGAGTTATGAGACTGCTCCAAGCAGGCTCTGAAACCTGTATCCAGGAAGCATGCTGGACCTCAGAGACACAATTATGACAAATCCTCTGACATCACAATGGACCCGAAAAACAACCTAGCCTCATCTACACAGTGCTAGAGTTGGGCTCACTAGTATATTTAACTCCCGTTGCACTCAACTGCACGTTGCCACTGAACATGTAAGTGGCCGGCCGGTGGTGCAGTGGTGAGGTCCGCACCTTCTGGGTCTGTGGCCCAGTATGGGCTGGGTGGAATCCTCGGTTTGGGCCTCCTCACCACTGCTTCAGTTGTTCTGGTGCAGGCGTCCGAGGTAGAGTAGAGGCAGATGGGAAGGGACGTTGGACAGGGCCAGACTTCCACAGCAAATACAGGAGCATTGCCAGCAGATGTGAGCACAGCAATGCACTTGTGCCAAAACAAAACCAATTAAAAGTTGCAAAGAATAGAAAAACTGAAGCTAAGGAAAAAAAAAAAAAAAAAAACAGGAGCTTGCCATTATGAAGAATAGGATCTCTGTGAATAACCTTAGCAAAACAGGTGAATTCTATGTTAATTCAAAAACTAGCAAACCTTTGGGGAAAGAAACTCAAGAAGACACAAGAAAAAAAAAGATATCGAGGGATCTAGGAATGGAAGGATTAACACACTTGAAAGGTTCATACCGCAGTAAGGAATCTCTGGATTCCATGCAATCCCAGTCAAAGTTGCAGCAGTATTTGCCACAGAGAAGAAGAGAGAATCCTAAAGTTTCTAGCCAGCAACACGAGACCCTGACTAGGCAAAGGAATCCTCAGGAAAACGAACAAAGCAGCACGTGTCACAATTTCTGATTTCAACATAGAGGACGAAGCGCTAGGTACCGAAACGGCACAGTCTGGGCCCCAAAACAGGCATGAAGACCCATGCAAAACAATTGAGAGCCCAGAGCCCAACTCAAACTTACATGGACAGCCCATTTTGGACCAGGGAGCCAAGTGGAGACAGCGGAGGAAGGAGAGTCTGTACAATAAACGGTGCTGGGAAGCCTGCACAGCCACATGGAACACAACGAGAGTACACCATGATGTTACACCTGGCACACACACCACCTGAAATGGATTAAAGCCTTGAATGGCAGACTTGAAACCGTGAACCTTGTAGGAGAAGACCTAGGCAGAGTGCTCTTTGCCATCTGTCTGAGCCGCCTATTTGGAAGAAGCATGTCTGACTGGGCAAGGGCAACAAAGGAAACAAGAAACAAACGGGACCACATCAAATGCACACACTTCTGCCCACTCAAGGAAACCATCAACTGAATACTAAGACACCACAACGATTGGGAGAGGATGTTTGCAAACCACACATCGGACAAGGGGTGAAAAGCCCAAAGATACAATCAACTCGCACGTCTCCACAAGAAAAAAAACAAGCCAATGAAAACCTGGTCAAAAGATGGAAGCAGAGATTTCTCCGAAGAAGACAGAAAGAGGGCCAGTAGGTGCATGAAAACTTGTTCACCATCATTAAGTCTCAGGAAAATGCAAATCCAAACTGCAAGGCCATGGCAGCTCACTGTGGTCAGCATGGCTAGAAGGAAGCAGACAGGAAATAACAAGTGTCAGAGAGGAGGTGGAGAGAAGGGAAGCCTCCTGCACTGCTGGTGGGAGTGTAACCCGGTGCAGCCACGATGCCAAAGGTGTGGAACTGCCTCAGAAATTTAAGTATCCATGTCCCGTATGACCCAGCTATTAATCTGCCGCTTGCTTATCCAAAACAGTCAGAAAGACTACCGCATAAAGACATGTGCATGGCTGTGTTCACCACAGTCTTACTCCTGATATCCAAGACTTGGAAAGCACCCTGGTGTCCAGCAAGGGATGATTGGAGAAGGAAGATGGGCTATAGCCACACAATGGTATACCACTCAGCCGGAACAAATGATGCAATCCAGCCATTTGTGACCACCAGAATGGCTGTGAGGGTTTTAGGGGAAGTGTAACAAGCCCCAGTGAGAAATTCAAATACCATAGAATCTCACTTACAAGGCGAAGAAAAAGCAAGCACTAACCAACAGGTGGCACTGAACATTTGTATGCGGGCTCCCAGAGGCAAAGAGGGGCGGTGACGGAGGGTGAAAGAGAAGATTAGGCACAAGTGTGTGGTGAGGGCCTGTGATTAGTCTTACACTGGTGAAGATGATGTAAGCTACACAGAAGTCTAAAGCAATGAGGATGTGAATCTGGAAGTTATAGTACGTTCTAATGCAGGGTCATGGCTATAAATTCACCTCAAATCAAAAATCCAAAACGGGGTCCAGAATGATGTCATAAAGCTTTGGGGGCGGAAAGAGTTTACGGAAGGTGAACTTCCAAGGATGGAAAATCACCTCCAAATGCTTACAGATGCTACAGAAAGGCAGACCATTCCAAATAGGTGAAGAGGAATACTACGAAGAGAACATGATCAGTCCTAAACCCATGAACGAACGGAAAATGTTACCGTCCATGATGTTATTACTAATCACCTTCACGAATAATCCAAACAGGCCCACGTCTTCCCAAGTTCAGGCAAAAGGTTGGTCCAAAAGTACAATTCAGGGCCGGCCCTGTGGTGGAGCAGGTAAGTGCCCACATTCCGCTTGGGCGGCCCGGGCCTCACTGTTTCACATTACGAGTGCATATCACATTAGTAGTGTTAGGAAATATAGATTTCATGGTATGGTGCGGGCAGAGATCATAAATAAGCAGCAATTGTGAGGATACGTTATCAATACGCACAAGAAAAGGAACCATAAGAATATTACAATCTATGGAAGTATCTGGTACACTTCCCAAAGGCAGAAGGAAGGAAAACTTGTGACCTGCCAAGGTGGAATTGGCAGAGTGCCACGAGATGACACCATCATTGTGCATCAGAACATTCCCTGGGCAACTTCAACTTGTGAGGGAGTCCAGGACTTTTTCTGGGTAAGGTCCACCCATTTTGCCATCTACCCAAGATATAAGAGATAAAACCCAGGATAATCTTACAGGAGTGAAACCAGTGTCTAGAGAGAATGTAGGAGCCCTTTCGAAGTTCAAGGAGAAAGATAGAAACTGACAACAATTGCAGAAAAAGGAAAACTATCCTACCTAGACAGGGTGAGGAGTCAGACTGGTCTGAGATGGCTGTGAAACTCTGTGTGCACGGAGGTTGTCAGGACAACTTCGAATTTTGAGGTCGCTTATGACATCACGGTGAACATGTCCCCCAGGGTGGCCGCATGGTTACAGTCTGAGGATTGGCCTAGGCTAGGCTATTAAAGGGACAGATACCCAGAAACAGGTTTGGCAAACAGAAAGCAGGCACAGAAACTAGAAGAGATAAAACAGAGTCTGATGCAAGGGATAAGAAAGGAACCCTAGGCCACAAGTGAGAATAGAGGGACAGGCACGGAGAGGAGAACATTGTCATCTATTCAAGTCTATGGGGAGGTCATGCTGATTCAAGCTTGCAACTTCATTGGAAACAAGTGGCCGGACTTGGCGTTCATCACACCTACAGTGCCCTTGTGCCTTAAGCATAATGCAAAGTCAAGAAAGATGTCTTGAGGGCATTGAAGAGAAGAATCGATGCCTCCTTTCCAAGGCCCATAGCATTCTTTGCAGGTCAGTCTCTTTTTCCGAAGCTCTGGTGTCACGTGGGCCCACTGGGCACATGGTAATGTGTCCCAAGAGATGTCTTGGAAGCCTTGAAGGAATGGAGCCCTGTCACGCTTGGGGTATGTCTCTTTGTTTGGAAGTGCTCTACAAGGGTGCTGAAAAGCACCCTCTTCCACAGGGCTTCGTTCCTTCGTGAAGGCTGCCCTCCCAGGCTAGTGTGCTCTGTTTGCCTCCATCGAAATTCTCTCCCCCTACCTCTTGCCGTAGAAGGATTATTGATTATGTGTTTTGACACCATATGTAAGGAAGTTGCACGAAAATTAGAACTTTACAGTTGTGTTTCAAGAAAAATAAACAGGCCAGGGTAGAGGATGTAGGGCAAACAAATGGCACACCCTATAAAAATTAAGTAAGCCCGTATCTGGACGGAATCTAGGGGAACGTTCAAGGATCAGGGGTCAAGTTCGAAACTTCCCAAATCCGGAAAAGAGACAGAAAAATATCTTTCCTGGAGAGTGGAATTCATCCGATTTGTCTAAGTTGTCTTGGAAACATTGTGTCCGTGAAGGGGGTTGCCAGGACCACCTCGAATTTGGAGTTTCTGATCTCAGGATGTCAAACCAACCCACATGACCACGTGTTCTCAGTGCTTAGTTTGACCTTGGCTAGGGTAGCCAAGAGTCCTACAAGTGACCGGTGCAAATTCAAGGACAACAACCAAGAGTCACGAAAGCACTCACACCTCACCCTAGAGAACATACAGCGATTAAAGAAATACAAACTAATCCCTCGGAATGAAGGAGAACGGACTGATAAGCATGTCTAAGGGAGATAGCTGAGAAAGACCATGACGAGTATACTATGGAAAAGAAAAAGAGGACCCAGAAAATGGAAGGTGAACAGAAATCACACCTGAATTATCCACAATGAAAGATGATGTCCGTCTTTAGACAGACTCTGCTGGAACGTTTGAAAGTCAGAGAAATTCACAAGCCAAAAAACGGCAGCGAAGGTCAAGCATGGGCTAACTGGGAAGGGTGAGTTATGAGACTGCTCCAAGCAGGCTCTGAAACCTGTATCCAGGAAGCATGCTGGACCTCAGAGACACAATTATGACAAATCCTCTGACATCACAATGGACCCGAAAAACAACCTAGCCTCATCTACACAGTGCTAGAGTTGGGCTCACTAGTATATTTAACTCCCGTTGCACTCAACTGCACGTTGCCACTGAACATGTAAGTGGCCGGCCGGTGGTGCAGTGGTGAGGTCCGCACCTTCTGGGTCTGTGGCCCAGTATGGGCTGGGTGGAATCCTCGGTTTGGGCCTCCTCACCACTGCTTCAGTTGTTCTGGTGCAGGCGTCCGAGGTAGACTAGAGGCAGATGGGAAGGGACGTTGGACAGGGCCAGACTTCCACAGCAAATACAGGAGCATTGCCAGCAGATGTGAGCACAGCAATGCACTTGTGCCAAAACAAAACCAATTAAAAGTTGCAAAGAATAGAAAAACTGAAGCTAAGGAAAAAAAAAAACAAAAAAACAGGAGCTTGCCATTATGAAGAATAGGATCTCTGTGAATAACCTTAGCAAAACAGGTGAATTCTATGTTAATTCAAAAACTAGCAAACCTTTGGGGAAAGAAACTCAAGAAGACACAAGAAAAAAAAAGATATCGAGGGATCTAGGAATGGAAGGATTAACACACTTGAAAGGTTCATACCGCAGTAAGGAATCTCTGGATTCCATGCAATCCCAGTCAAAGTTGCAGCAGTATTTGCCACAGAGAAGAAGAGAGAATCCTAAAGTTTCTAGCCAGCAACACGAGACCCTGACTAGGCAAAGGAATCCTCAGGAAAACGAACAAAGCAGCACGTGTCACAATTTCTGATTTCAACATAGAGGACGAAGCGCTAGGTACCGAAACGGCACAGTCTGGGCCCCAAAACAGGCATGAAGACCCATGCAAAACAATTGAGAGCCCAGAGCCCAACTCAAACTTACATGGACAGCCCATTTTGGACCAGGGAGCCAAGTGGAGACAGCGGAGGAAGGAGAGTCTGTACAATAAACGGTGCTGGGAAGCCTGCACAGCCACATGGAACACAACGAGAGTACACCATGATGTTACACCTGGCACACACACCACCTGAAATGGATTAAAGCCTTGAATGGCAGACTTGAAACCGTGAACCTTGTAGGAGAAGACCTAGGCAGAGTGCTCTTTGCCATCTGTCTGAGCCGCCTATTTGGAAGAAGCATGTCTGACTGGGCAAGGGCAACAAAGGAAACAAGAAACAAACGGGACCACATCAAATGCACACACTTCTGCCCACTCAAGGAAACCATCAACTGAATACTAAGACACCACAACGATTGGGAGAGGATGTTTGCAAACCACACATCGGACAAGGGGTGAAAAGCCCAAAGATACAATCAACTCGCACGTCTCCACAAGAAAAAAAACAAGCCAATGAAAACCTGGTCAAAAGATGGAAGCAGAGATTTCTCCGAAGAAGACAGAAAGAGGGCCAGTAGGTGCATGAAAACTTGTTCACCATCATTAAGTCTCAGGAAAATGCAAATCCAAACTGCAAGGCCATGGCAGCTCACTGTGGTCAGCATGGCTAGAAGGAAGCAGACAGGAAATAACAAGTGTCAGAGAGGAGGTGGAGAGAAGGGAAGCCTCCTGCACTGCTGGTGGGAGTGTAACCCGGTGCAGCCACGATGCCAAAGGTGTGGAACTGCCTCAGAAATTTAAGTATCCATGTCCCGTATGACCCAGCTATTAATCTGCCGCTTGCTTATCCAAAACAGTCAGAAAGACTACCGCATAAAGACATGTGCATGGCTGTGTTCACCACAGTCTTACTCCTGATATCCAAGACTTGGAAAGCACCCTGGTGTCCAGCAAGGGATGATTGGAGAAGGAAGATGGGCTATAGCCACACAATGGTATACCACTCAGCCGGAACAAATGATGCAATCCAGCCATTTGTGACCACCAGAATGGCTGTGAGGGTTTTAGGGGAAGTGTAACAAGCCCCAGTGAGAAATTCAAATACCATAGAATCTCACTTACAAGGCGAAGAAAAAGCAAGCACTAACCAACAGGTGGCACTGAACATTTGTATGCGGGCTCCCAGAGGCAAAGAGGGGCGGTGACGGAGGGTGAAAGAGAAGATTAGGCACAAGTGTGTGGTGAGGGCCTGTGATTAGTCTTACACTGGTGAAGATGATGTAAGCTACACAGAAGTCTAAAGCAATGAGGATGTGAATCTGGAAGTTATAGTACGTTCTAATGCAGGGTCATGGCTATAAATTCACCTCAAATCAAAAATCCAAAACGGGGTCCAGAATGATGTCATAAAGCTTTGGGGGCGGAAAGAGTTTACGGAAGGTGAACTTCCAAGGATGGAAAATCACCTCCAAATGCTTACAGATGCTACAGAAAGGCAGACCATTCCAAATAGGTGAAGAGGAATACTACGAAGAGAACATGATCAGTCCTAAACCCATGAACGAACGGAAAATGTTACCGTCCATGATGTTATTACTAATCACCTTCACGAATAATCCAAACAGGCCCACGTCTTCCCAAGTTCAGGCAAAAGGTTGGTCCAAAAGTACAATTCAGGGCCGGCCCTGTGGTGGAGCAGGTAAGTGCCCACATTCCGCTTGGGCGGCCCGGGCCTCACTGTTTCACATTACGAGTGCATATCACATTAGTAGTGTTAGGAAATATAGATTTCATGGTATGGTGCGGGCAGAGATCATAAATAAGCAGCAATTGTGAGGATACGTTATCAATACGCACAAGAAAAGGAACCATAAGAATATTACAATCTATGGAAGTATCTGGTACACTTCCCAAAGGCAGAAGGAAGGAAATCTTGTGACCTGCCAAGGTGGAATTGGCAGAGTGCCACCAGATGACACCATCATTGTGCATCAGAACATTCCCTGGGCAACTTCAACTTGTGAGGGAGTCCAGAACTTTTTCTGGGTAAGGTCCACCCATTTTGCCATCTACCCAAGATATAAGAGATAAAACCCAGGATAATCTTACAGGAGTGAAACCAGTGTCTAGAGAGAATGTAGGAGCCCTTTCGAAGTTCAAGGAGAAAGATAGAAACTGACAACAATTGCAGAAAAAGGAAAACTATCCTACCTAGACAGGGTGAGGAGTCAGACTGGTCTGAGATGGCTGTGAAACTCTGTGTGCACGGAGGTTGTCAGGACAACTTCGAATTTTGAGGTCGCTTATGACATCACGGTGAACATGTCCCCCAGGGTGGCCGCATGGTTACAGTCTGAGGATTGGCCTAGGCTAGGCTATTAAAGGGACAGACACCCAGAAACAGGTTTGGCAAACAGAAAGCAGGCACAGAAACTAGAAGAGATAAAACAGAGTCTGATGCAAGGGATAAGAAAGGAACCCTAGGCCACAAGTGAGAATAGAGGGACAGGCACGGAGAGGAGAACATTGTCATCTATTCAAGTCTATGGGGAGGTCATGCTGATTCAAGCTTGCAACTTCATTGGAAACAAGTGGCCGGACTTGGCGTTCATCACACCTACAGTGCCCTTGTGCCTTAAGCATAATGCAAAGTCAAGAAAGATGTCTTGAGGACATTGAGCAGAAGAATCGATGCCTCCTTTCCAAGGCCCATAGCATTCTTTGAAGGTCAGTCTCTTTTTCCGAAGCTCTGGTGTCACGTGGGCCCACTGGGCACATGGTAATGTGTCCCAAGAGATGTCTTGGAAGCCTTGAAGGAATGGAGCCCTGTCACGCTTGGGGTATGTCTCTTTGTTTGGAAGTGCTCTACAAGGGTGCTGAAAAGCACCCTCTTCCACAGGGCTTCGTTCCTTCGTGAAGGCTGCCCTCCCAGGCTAGTGTGCTCTGTTTGCCTCCATCGAAATTCTCTCCCCCTACCTCTTGCCGTAGAAGGATTATTGATTATGTGTTTTGACACCATATGTAAGGAAGTTGCACGAAAATTAGAACTTTACAGTTGTGTTTCAAGAAAAATAAACAGGCCAGGGTAGAGGATGTAGGGCAAACAAATGGCACACCCTATAAAAATTAAGTAAGCCCGTATCTGGACGGAATCTAGGGGAACGTTCAAGGATCAGGGGTCAAGTTCGAAACTTCCCAAATCCGGAAAAGAGACAGATAAATATCTTTCCTGGAGAGTGGAATTCATCCGATTTGTCTAAGTTGTCTTGGAAACATTGTGTCCGTGAAGGGGGTTGCCAGGACCACCTCGAATTTGGAGTTTCTGATCTCAGGATGTCAAACCAACCCACATGACCACGTGTTCTCAGTGCTTAGTTTGACCTTGGCTAGGGTAGCCAAGAGTCCTACAAGTGACCGGTGCAAATTCAAGGACAACAACCAAGAGTCACGAAAGCACTCACACCTCACCCTAGAGAACATACAGCGATTAAAGAAATACAAACTAATCCCTCGGAATGAAGGAGAACGGACTGATAAGCATGTCTAAGGGAGATAGCTGAGAAAGACCATGACGAGTATACTATGGAAAAGAAAAAGAGGACCCAGAAAATGGAAGGTGAACAGAAATCACACCTGAATTATCCACAATGAAAGATGATGTCCGTCTTTAGACAGACTCTGCTGGAACGTTTGAAAGTCAGAGAAATTCACAAGCCAAAAAACGGCAGCGAAGGTCAAGCATGGGCTAACTGGGAAGGGTGAGTTATGAGACTGCTCCAAGCAGGCTCTGAAACCTGTATCCAGGAAGCATGCTGGACCTCAGAGACACAATTATGACAAATCCTCTGACATCACAATGGACCCGAAAAACAACCTAGCCTCATCTACACAGTGCTAGAGTTGGGCTCACTAGTATATTTAACTCCCGTTGCACTCAACTGCACGTTGCCACTGAACATGTAAGTGGCCGGCCGGTGGTGCAGTGGTGAGGTCCGCACCTTCTGGGTCTGTGGCCCAGTATGGGCTGGGTGGAATCCTCGGTTTGGGCCTCCTCACCACTGCTTCAGTTGTTCTGGTGCAGGCGTCCGAGGTAGAGTAGAGGCAGATGGGAAGGGACGTTGGACAGGGCCAGACTTCCACAGCAAATACAGGAGCATTGCCAGCAGATGTGAGCACAGCAATGCACTTGTGCCAAAACAAAACCAATTAAAAGTTGCAAAGAATAGAAAAACTGAAGCTAAGGAAAAAAAAAAACAAAAAAACAGGAGCTTGCCATTATGAAGAATAGGATCTCTGTGAATAACCTTAGCAAAACAGGTGAATTCTATGTTAATTCAAAAACTAGCAAACCTTTGGGGAAAGAAACTCAAGAAGACACAAGAAAAAAAAAGATATCGAGGGATCTAGGAATGGAAGGATTAACACACTTGAAAGGTTCATACCGCAGTAAGGAATCTCTGGATTCCATGCAATCCCAGTCAAAGTTGCAGCAGTATTTGCCACAGAGAAGAAGAGAGAATCCTAAAGTTTCTAGCCAGCAACACGAGACCCTGACTAGGCAAAGGAATCCTCAGGAAAACGAACAAAGCAGCACGTGTCACAATTTCTGATTTCAACATAGAGGACGAAGCGCTAGGTACCGAAACGGCACAGTCTGGGCCCCAAAACAGGCATGAAGACCCATGCAAAACAATTGAGAGCCCAGAGCCCAACTCAAACTTACATGGACAGCCCATTTTGGACCAGGGAGCCAAGTGGAGACAGCGGAGGAAGGAGAGTCTGTACAATAAACGGTGCTGGGAAGCCTGCACAGCCACATGGAACACAACGAGAGTACACCATGATGTTACACCTGGCACACACACCACCTGAAATGGATTAAAGCCTTGAATGGCAGACTTGAAACCGTGAACCTTGTAGGAGAAGACCTAGGCAGAGTGCTCTTTGCCATCTGTCTGAGCCGCCTATTTGGAAGAAGCATGTCTGACTGGGCAAGGGCAACAAAGGAAACAAGAAACAAACGGGACCACATCAAATGCACACACTTCTGCCCACTCAAGGAAACCATCAACTGAATACTAAGACACCACAACGATTGGGAGAGGATGTTTGCAAACCACACATCGGACAAGGGGTGAAAAGCCCAAAGATACAATCAACTCGCACGTCTCCACAAGAAAAAAAACAAGCCAATGAAAACCTGGTCAAAAGATGGAAGCAGAGATTTCTCCGAAGAAGACAGAAAGAGGGCCAGTAGGTGCATGAAAACTTGTTCACCATCATGAAGTCTCAGGAAAATGCAAATCCAAACTGCAAGGCCATGGCAGCTCACTGTGGTCAGCATGGCTAGAAGGAAGCAGACAGGAAATAACAAGTGTCAGAGAGGAGGTGGAGAGAAGGGAAGCCTCCTGCACTGCTGGTGGGAGTGTAACCCGGTGCAGCCACGATGCCAAAGGTGTGGAACTGCCTCAGAAATTTAAGTATCCATGTCCCGTATGACCCAGCTATTAATCTGCCGCTTGCTTATCCAAAACAGTCAGAAAGACTACCGCATAAAGACATGTGCATGGCTGTGTTCACCACAGTCTTACTCCTGATATCCAAGACTTGGAAAGCACCCTGGTGTCCAGCAAGGGATGATTGGAGAAGGAAGATGGGCTATAGCCACACAATGGTATACCACTCAGCCGGAACAAATGATGCAATCCAGCCATTTGTGACCACCAGAATGGCTGTGAGGGTTTTAGGGGAAGTGTAACAAGCCCCAGGGAGAAATTCAAATACCATAGAATCTCACTTACAAGGCGAAGAAAAAGCAAGCACTAACCAACAGGTGGCACTGAACATTTGTATGCGGGCTCCCAGAGGCAAAGAGGGGCGGTGACGGAGGGTGAAAGAGAAGATTAGGCACAAGTGTGTGGTGAGGGCCTGTGATTAGTCTTACACTGGTGAAGATGATGTAAGCTACACAGAAGTCTAAAGCAATGAGGATGTGAATCTGGAAGTTATAGTACGTTCTAATGCAGGGTCATGGCTATAAATTCACCTCAAATCAAAAATCCAAAACGGGGTCCAGAATGATGTCATAAAGCTTTGGGGGCGGAAAGAGTTTACGGAAGGTGAACTTCCAAGGATGGAAAATCACCTCCAAATGCTTACAGATGCTACAGAAAGGCAGACCATTCCAAATAGGTGAAGAGGAATACTACGAAGAGAACATGATCAGTCCTAAACCCATGAACGAACGGAAAATGTTACCGTCCATGATGTTATTACTAATCACCTTCACGAATAATCCAAACAGGCCCACGTCTTCCCAAGTTCAGGCAAAAGGTTGGTCCAAAAGTACAATTCAGGGCCGGCCCTGTGGTGGAGCAGGTAAGTGCCCACATTCCGCTTGGGCGGCCCGGGCCTCACTGTTTCACATTACGAGTGCATATCACATTAGTAGTGTTAGGAAATATAGATTTCATGGTATGGTGCGGGCAGAGATCATAAATAAGCAGCAATTGTGAGGATACGTTATCAATACGCACAAGAAAAGGAACCATAAGAATATTACAATCTATGGAAGTATCTGGTACACTTCCCAAAGGCAGAAGGAAGGAAATCTTGTGACCTGCCAAGGTGGAATTGGCAGAGTGCCACCAGATGACACCATCATTGTGCATCAGAACATTCCCTGGGCAACTTCAACTTGTGAGGGAGTCCAGAACTTTTTCTGGGTAAGGTCCACCCATTTTGCCATCTACCCAAGATATAAGAGATAAAACCCAGGATAATCTTACAGGAGTGAAACCAGTGTCTAGAGAGAATGTAGGAGCCCTTTCGAAGTTCAAGGAGAAAGATAGAAACTGACAACAATTGCAGAAAAAGGAAAACTATCCTACCTAGACAGGGTGAGGAGTCAGACTGGTCTGAGATGGCTGTGAAACTCTGTGTGCACGGAGGTTGTCAGGACAACTTCGAATTTTGAGGTCGCTTATGACATCACGGTGAACATGTCCCCCAGGGTGGCCGCATGGTTACAGTCTGAGGATTGGCCTAGGCTAGGCTATTAAAGGGACAGACACCCAGAAACAGGTTTGGCAAACAGAAAGCAGGCACAGAAACTAGAAGAGATAAAACAGAGTCTGATGCAAGGGATAAGAAAGGAACCCTAGGCCACAAGTGAGAATAGAGGGACAGGCACGGAGAGGAGAACATTGTCATCTATTCAAGTCTATGGGGAGGTCATGCTGATTCAAGCTTGCAACTTCATTGGAAACAAGTGGCCGGACTTGGCGTTCATCACACCTACAGTGCCCTTGTGCCTTAAGCATAATGCAAAGTCAAGAAAGATGTCTTGAGGACATTGAGCAGAAGAATCGATGCCTCCTTTCCAAGGCCCATAGCATTCTTTGAAGGTCAGTCTCTTTTTCCGAAGCTCTGGTGTCACGTGGGCCCACTGGGCACATGGTAATGTGTCCCAAGAGATGTCTTGGAAGCCTTGAAGGAATGGAGCCCTGTCACGCTTGGGGTATGTCTCTTTGTTTGGAAGTGCTCTACAAGGGTGCTGAAAAGCACCCTCTTCCACAGGGCTTCGTTCCTTCGTGAAGGCTGCCCTCCCAGGCTAGTGTGCTCTGTTTGCCTCCATCGAAATTCTCTCCCCCTACCTCTTGCCGTAGAAGGATTATTGATTATGTGTTTTGACACCATATGTAAGGAAGTTGCACGAAAATTAGAACTTTACAGTTGTGTTTCAAGAAAAATAAACAGGCCAGGGTAGAGGATGTAGGGCAAACAAATGGCACACCCTATAAAAATTAAGTAAGCCCGTATCTGGACGGAATCTAGGGGAACGTTCAAGGATCAGGGGTCAAGTTCGAAACTTCCCAAATCCGGAAAAGAGACAGATAAATATCTTTCCTGGAGAGTGGAATTCATCCGATTTGTCTAAGTTGCCTTGGAAACATTGTGTCCGTGAAGGGGGTTGCCAGGACCACCTCGAATTTGGAGTTTCTGATCTCAGGATGTCAAACCAACCCACATGACCACGTGTTCTCAGTGCTTAGTTTGACCTTGGCTAGGGTAGCCAAGAGTCCTACAAGTGACCGGTGCAAATTCAAGGACAACAACCAAGAGTCACGAAAGCACTCACACCTCACCCTAGAGAACATACAGCGATTAAAGAAATACAAACTAATCCCTCGGAATGAAGGAGAACGGACTGATAAGCATGTCTAAGGGAGATAGCTGAGAAAGACCATGACGAGTATACTATGGAAAAGAAAAAGAGGACCCAGAAAATGGAAGGTGAACAGAAATCACACCTGAATTATCCACAATGAAAGATGATGTCCGTCTTTAGACAGACTCTGCTGGAACGTTTGAAAGTCAGAGAAATTCACAAGCCAAAAAACGGCAGCGAAGGTCAAGCATGGGCTAACTGGGAAGGGTGAGT
Source organism: Equus asinus (assembly GCF_041296235.1). Taxonomy (NCBI): domain Eukaryota; kingdom Metazoa; phylum Chordata; class Mammalia; order Perissodactyla; family Equidae; genus Equus; species Equus asinus. Next base: position 5,233,728 of record NC_091809.1, on the reverse strand, counting down.
TATGAGACTGCTCCAAGCAGGCTCTGAAACCTGTATCCAGGAAGCATGCTGGACCTCAGAGACACAATTATGACAAATCCTCTGACATCACAATGGACCCGAAAAACAACCTAGCCTCATCTACACAGTGCTAGAGTTGGGCTCACTAGTATATTTAACTCCCGTTGCACTCAACTGCACGTTGCCACTGAACATGTAAGTGGCCGGCCGGTGGTGCAGTGGTGAGGTCCGCACCTTCTGGGTCTGTGGCCCAGTATGGGCTGGGTGGAATCCTCGGTTTGGGCCTCCTCACCACTGCTTCAGTTGTTCTGGTGCAGGCGTCCGAGGTAGAGTAGAGGCAGATGGGAAGGGACGTTGGACAGGGCCAGACTTCCACAGCAAATACAGGAGCATTGCCAGCAGATGTGAGCACAGCAATGCACTTGTGCCAAAACAAAACCAATTAAAAGTTGCAAAGAATAGAAAAACTGAAGCTAAGGAAAAAAAAAAAAAAAAACAGGAGCTTGCCATTATGAAGAATAGGATCTCTGTGAATAACCTTAGCAAAACAGGTGAATTCTATGTTAATTCAAAAACTAGCAAACCTTTGGGGAAAGAAACTCAAGAAGACACAAGAAAAAAAAAGATATCGAGGGATCTAGGAATGGAAGGATTAACACACTTGAAAGGTTCATACCGCAGTAAGGAATCTCTGGATTCCATGCAATCCCAGTCAAAGTTGCAGCAGTATTTGCCACAGAGAAGAAGAGAGAATCCTAAAGTTTCTAGCCAGCAACACGAGACCCTGACTAGGCAAAGGAATCCTCAGGAAAACGAACAAAGCAGCACGTGTCACAATTTCTGATTTCAACATAGAGGACGAAGCGCTAGGTACCGAAACGGCACAGTCTGGGCCCCAAAACAGGCATGAAGACCCATGCAAAACAATTGAGAGCCCAGAGCCCAACTCAAACTTACATGGACAGCCCATTTTGGACCAGGGAGCCAAGTGGAGACAGCGGAGGAAGGAGAGTCTGTACAATAAACGGTGCTGGGAAGCCTGCACAGCCACATGGAACACAACGAGAGTACACCATGATGTTACACCTGGCACACACACCACCTGAAATGGATTAAAGCCTTGAATGGCAGACTTGAAACCGTGAACCTTGTAGGAGAAGACCTAGGCAGAGTGCTCTTTGCCATCTGTCTGAGCCGCCTATTTGGAAGAAGCATGTCTGACTGGGCAAGGGCAACAAAGGAAACAAGAAACAAACGGGACCACATCAAATGCACACACTTCTGCCCACTCAAGGAAACCATCAACTGAATACTAAGACACCACAACGATTGGGAGAGGATGTTTGCAAACCACACATCGGACAAGGGGTGAAAAGCCCAAAGATACAATCAACTCGCACGTCTCCACAAGAAAAAAAACAAGCCAATGAAAACCTGGTCAAAAGATGGAAGCAGAGATTTCTCCGAAGAAGACAGAAAGAGGGCCAGTAGGTGCATGAAAACTTGTTCACCATCATGAAGTCTCAGGAAAATGCAAATCCAAACTGCAAGGCCATGGCAGCTCACTGTGGTCAGCATGGCTAGAAGGAAGCAGACAGGAAATAACAAGTGTCAGAGAGGAGGTGGAGAGAAGGGAAGCCTCCTGCACTGCTGGTGGGAGTGTAACCCGGTGCAGCCACGATGCCAAAGGTGTGGAACTGCCTCAGAAATTTAAGTATCCATGTCCCGTATGACCCAGCTATTAATCTGCCGCTTGCTTATCCAAAACAGTCAGAAAGACTACCGCATAAAGACATGTGCATGGCTGTGTTCACCACAGTCTTACTCCTGATATCCAAGACTTGGAAAGCACCCTGGTGTCCAGCAAGGGATGATTGGAGAAGGAAGATGGGCTATAGCCACACAATGGTATACCACTCAGCCGGAACAAATGATGCAATCCAGCCATTTGTGACCACCAGAATGGCTGTGAGGGTTTTAGGGGAAGTGTAACAAGCCCCAGTGAGAAATTCAAATACCATAGAATCTCACTTACAAGGCGAAGAAAAAGCAAGCACTAACCAACAGGTGGCACTGAACATTTGTATGCGGGCTCCCAGAGGCAAAGAGGGGCGGTGACGGAGGGTGAAAGAGAAGATTAGGCACAAGTGTGTGGTGAGGGCCTGTGATTAGTCTTACACTGGTGAAGATGATGTAAGCTACACAGAAGTCTAAAGCAATGAGGATGTGAATCTGGAAGTTATAGTACGTTCTAATGCAGGGTCATGGCTATAAATTCACCTCAAATCAAAAATCCAAAACGGGGTCCAGAATGATGTCATAAAGCTTTGGGGGCGGAAAGAGTTTACGGAAGGTGAACTTCCAAGGATGGAAAATCACCTCCAAATGCTTACAGATGCTACAGAAAGGCAGACCATTCCAAATAGGTGAAGAGGAATACTACGAAGAGAACATGATCAGTCCTAAACCCATGAACGAACGGAAAATGTTACCGTCCATGATGTTATTACTAATCACCTTCACGAATAATCCAAACAGGCCCACGTCTTCCCAAGTTCAGGCAAAAGGTTGGTCCAAAAGTACAATTCAGGGCCGGCCCTGTGGTGGAGCAGGTAAGTGCCCACATTCCGCTTGGGCGGCCCGGGCCTCACTGTTTCACATTACGAGTGCATATCACATTAGTAGTGTTAGGAAATATAGATTTCATGGTATGGTGCGGGCAGAGATCATAAATAAGCAGCAATTGTGAGGATACGTTATCAATACGCACAAGAAAAGGAACCATAAGAATATTACAATCTATGGAAGTATCTGGTACACTTCCCAAAGGCAGAAGGAAGGAAATCTTGTGACCTGCCAAGGTGGAATTGGCAGGGTGCCACCAGATGACACCATCATTGTGCATCAGAACATTCCCTGGGCAACTTCAACTTGTGAGGGAGTCCAGGACTTTTTCTGGGTAAGGTCCACCCATTTTGCCATCTACCCAAGATATAAGAGATAAAACCCAGGATAATCTTACAGGAGTGAAACCAGTGTCTAGAGAGAATGTAGGAGCCCTTTCGAAGTTCAAGGAGAAAGATAGAAACTGACAACAATTGCAGAAAAAGGAAAACTATCCTACCTAGACAGGGTGAGGAGTCAGACTGGTCTGAGATGGCTGTGAAACTCTGTGTGCACGGAGGTTGTCAGGACAACTTCGAATTTTGAGGTCGCTTATGACATCACGGTGAACATGTCCCCCAGGGTGGCCGCATGGTTACAGTCTGAGGATTGGCCTAGGCTAGGCTATTAAAGGGACAGACACCCAGAAACAGGTTTGGCAAACAGAAAGCAGGCACAGAAACTAGAAGAGATAAAACAGAGTCTGATGCAAGGGATAAGAAAGGAACCCTAGGCCACAAGTGAGAATAGAGGGACAGGCACGGAGAGGAGAACATTGTCATCTATTCAAGTCTATGGGGAGGTCATGCTGATTCAAGCTTGCAACTTCATTGGAAACAAGTGGCCGGACTTGGGGTTCATCACACCTACAGTGCCCTTGTGCCTTAAGCATAATGCAAAGTCAAGAAAGATGTCTTGAGGACATTGAGCAGAAGAATCGATGCCTCCTTTCCAAGGCCCATAGCATTCTTTGCAGGTCAGTCTCTTTTTCCGAAGCTCTGGTGTCACGTGGGCCCACTGGGCACATGGTAATGTGTCCCAAGAGATGTCTTGGAAGCCTTGAAGGAATGGAGCCCTGTCACGCTTGGGGTATGTCTCTTTGTTTGGAAGTGCTCTACAAGGGTGCTGAAAAGCACCCTCTTCCACAGGGCTTCGTTCCTTCGTGAAGGCTGCCCTCCCAGGCTAGTGTGCTCTGTTTGCCTCCATCGAAATTCTCTCCCCCTACCTCTTGCCGTAGAAGGATTATTGATTATGTGTTTTGACACCATATGTAAGGAAGTTGCACGAAAATTAGAACTTTACAGTTGTGTTTCAAGAAAAATAAACAGGCCAGGGTAGAGGATGTAGGGCAAACAAATGGCACACCCTATAAAAATTAAGTAAGCCCGTATCTGGACGGAATCTAGGGGAACGTTCAAGGATCAGGGGTCAAGTTCGAAACTTCCCAAATCCGGAAAAGAGACAGAAAAATATCTTTCCTGGAGAGTGGAATTCATCCGATTTGTCTAAGTTGTCTTGGAAACATTGTGTCCGTGAAGGGAGTTGCCAGGACCACCTCGAATTTGGAGTTTCTGATCTCAGGATGTCAAACCAACCCACATGACCACGTGTTCTCAGTGCTTAGTTTGACCTAGGCTAGGATAGCCAAGAGTCCTACAAGTGACCGGTCCAAATTCAAGGACAACAACCAAGAGTCACGAAAGCACTCACACCTCACCCTAGAGAACATACAGCGATTAAAGAAATACAAACTAATCCCTCGGAATGAAGGAGAACGGACTGATAAGCATGTCTAAGGGAGATAGCTGAGAAAGACCATGACGAGTATACTATGGAAAAGAAAAAGAGGACCCAGAAAATGGAAGGTGAACAGAAATCACACCTGAATTATCCACAATGAAAGATGATGTCCGTCTTTAGACAGACTCTGCTGGAACGTTTGAAAGTCAGAGAAATTCACAAGCCAAAAAACGGCAGCGAAGGTCAAGCATGGGCTAACTGGGAAGGGTGAGTTATGAGACTGCTCCAAGCAGGCTCTGAAACCTGTATCCAGGAAGCATGCTGGACCTCAGAGACACAATTATGACAAATCCTCTGACATCACAATGGACCCGAAAAACAACCTAGCCTCATCTACACAGTGCTAGAGTTGGGCTCACTAGTATATTTAACTCCCGTTGCACTCAACTGCACGTTGCCACTGAACATGTAAGTGGCCGGCCGGTGGTGCAGTGGTGAGGTCCGCACCTTCTGGGTCTGTGGCCCAGTATGGGCTGGGTGGAATCCTCGGTTTGGGCCTCCTCACCACTGCTTCAGTTGTTCTGGTGCAGGCGTCCGAGGTAGAGTAGAGGCAGATGGGAAGGGACGTTGGACAGGGCCAGACTTCCACAGCAAATACAGGAGCATTGCCAGCAGATGTGAGCACAGCAATGCACTTGTGCCAAAACAAAACCAATTAAAAGTTGCAAAGAATAGAAAAACTGAAGCTAAGGAAAAAAAAAAAAAAAAAACAGGAGCTTGCCATTACGAAGAATAGGATCTCTGTGAATAACCTTAGCAAAACAGGTGAATTCTATGTTAATTCAAAAACTAGCAAACCTTTGGGGAAAGAAACTCAAGAAGACACAAGAAAAAAAAAGATATCGAGGGATCTAGGAATGGAAGGATTAACACACTTGAAAGGTTCATACCGCAGTAAGGAATCTCTGGATTCCATGCAATCCCAGTCAAAGTTGCAGCAGTATTTGCCACAGAGAAGAAGAGAGAATCCTAAAGTTTCTAGCCAGCAACACGAGACCCTGACTAGGCAAAGGAATCCTCAGGAAAACGAACAAAGCAGCACGTGTCACAATTTCTGATTTCAACATAGAGGACGAAGCGCTAGGTACCGAAACGGCACAGTCTGGGCCCCAAAACAGGCATGAAGACCCATGCAAAACAATTGAGAGCCCAGAGCCCAACTCAAACTTACATGGACAGCCCATTTTGGACCAGGGAGCCAAGTGGAGACAGCGGAGAAAGGAGAGTCTCTACAATAAACGGTGCTGGGAAGCCTGCACAGCCACATGGAACACAACGAGAGTACACCATGATGTTACACCTGGCACACACACCACCTGAAATGGATTAAAGCCTTGAATGGCAGACTTGAAACCGTGAACCTTGTAGGAGAAGACCTAGGCAGAGTGCTCTTTGCCATCTGTCTGAGCCGCCTATTTGGAAGAAGCATGTCTGACTGGGCAAGGGCAACAAAGGAAACAAGAAACAAACGGGACCACATCAAATGCACACACTTCTGCCCACTCAAGGAAACCATCAACTGAATACTAAGACACCACAACAATTGGGAGAGGATGTTTGCAAACCACACATCGGACAAGGGGTGAAAAGCCCAAAGATACAATCAACTCGCACGTCTCCACAAGAAAAAAAACAAGCCAATGAAAACCTGGTCAAAAGATGGAAGCAGAGATTTCTCCGAAGAAGACAGAAAGAGGGCCAGTAGGTGCATGAAAACTTGTTCACCATCATTAAGTCTCAGGAAAATGCAAATCCAAACTGCAAGGCCATGGCAGCTCACTGTGGTCAGCATGGCTAGAAGGAAGCAGACAGGAAATAACAAGTGTCAGAGAGGAGGTGGAGAGAAGGGAAGCCTCCTGCACTGCTGGTGGGAGTGTAACCCGGTGCAGCCACGATGCCAAAGGTGTGGAACTGCCTCAGAAGTTTAAGTATCCATGTCCCGTATGACCCAGCTATTAATCTGCCGCTTGCTTATCCAAAAAAGTCAGAAAGACTACCGCATAAAGACATGTGCATGGCTGTGTTCACCACAGTCTTACTCCTGATATCCAAGACTTGGAAAGCACCCTGGTGTCCAGCAAGGGATGATTGGAGAAGGAAGATGGGCTATAGCCACACAATGGTATACCACTCAGCCGGAACAAATGATGCAATCCAGCCATTTGTGACCACCAGAATGGCTGTGAGGGTTTTAGGGGAAGTGTAACAAGCCCCAGTGAGAAATTCAAATACCATAGAATCTCACTTACAAGGCGAAGAAAAAGCAAGCACTAACCAACAGGTGGCACTGAACATTTGTATGCGGGCTCCCAGAGGCAAAGAGGGGCGGTGACGGAGGGTGAAAGAGAAGATTAGGCACAAGTGTGTGGTGAGGGCCTGTGATTAGTCTTACACTGGTGAAGATGATGTAAGCTACACAGAAGTCTAAAGCAATGAGGATGTGAATCTGGAAGTTATAGTACGTTCTAATGCAGGGTCATGGCTATAAATTCACCTCAAATCAAAAATCCAAAACGGGGTCCAGAATGATGTCATAAAGCTTTGGGGGCGGAAAGAGTTTACGGAAGGTGAACTTCCAAGGATGGAAAATCACCTCCAAATGCTTACAGATGCTACAGAAAGGCAGACCATTCCAAATAGGTGAAGAGGAATACTACGAAGAGAACATGATCAGTCCTAAACCCATGAACGAACGGAAAATGTTACCGTCCATGATGTTATTACTAATCACCTTCACGAATAATCCAAACAGGCCCACGTCTTCCCAAGTTCAGGCAAAAGGTTGGTCCAAAAGTACAATTCAGGGCCGGCCCTGTGGTGGAGCAGGTAAGTGCCCACATTCCGCTTGGGCGGCCCGGGCCTCACTGTTTCACATTACGAGTGCATATCACATTAGTAGTGTTAGGAAATATAGATTTCATGGTATGGTGCGGGCAGAGATCATAAATAAGCAGCAATTGTGAGGATACGTTATCAATACGCACAAGAAAAGGAACCATAAGAATATTACAATCTATGGAAGTATCTGGTACACTTCCCAAAGGCAGAAGGAAGGAAATCTTGTGACCTGCCAAGGTGGAATTGGCAGAGTGCCACCAGATGACACCATCATTGTGCATCAGAACATTCCCTGGGCAACTTCAACTTGTGAGGGAGTCCAGGACTTTTTCTGGGTAAGGTCCACCCATTTTGCCATCTACCCAAGATATAAGAGATAAAACCCAGGATAATCTTACAGGAGTGAAACCAGTGTCTAGAGAGAATGTAGGAGCCCTTTCGAAGTTCAAGGAGAAAGATAGAAACTGACAACAATTGCAGAAAAAGGAAAACTATCCTACCTAGACAGGGTGAGGAGTCAGACTGGTCTGAGATGGCTGTGAAACTCTGTGTGCACGGAGGTTGTCAGGACAACTTCGAATTTTGAGGTCGCTTATGACATCACGGTGAACATGTCCCCCAGGGTGGCCGCATGGTTACAGTCTGAGGATTGGCCTAGGCTAGGCTATTAAAGGGACAGACACCCAGAAACAGGTTTGGCAAACAGAAAGCAGGCACAGAAACTAGAAGAGATAAAACAGAGTCTGATGCAAGGGATAAGAAAGGAACCCTAGGCCACAAGTGAGAATAGAGGGACAGGCACGGAGAGGAGAACATTGTCATCTATTCAAGTCTATGGGGAGGTCATGCTGATTCAAGCTTGCAACTTCATTGGAAACAAGTGGCCGGACTTGGCGTTCATCACACCTACAGTGCCCTTGTGCCTTAAGCATAATGCAAAGTCAAGAAAGATGTCTTGAGGACATTGAAGAGAAGAATCGATGCCTCCTTTCCAAGGCCCATAGCATTCTTTGCAGGTCAGTCTCTTTTTCCGAAGCTCTGGTGTCACGTGGGCCCACTGGGCACATGGTAATGTGTCCCAAGAGATGTCTTGGAAGCCTTGAAGGAATGGAGCCCTGTCACGCTTGGGGTATGTCTCTTTGTTTGGAAGTGCTCTACAAGGGTGCTGAAAAGCACCCTCTTCCACAGGGCTTCGTTCCTTCGTGAAGGCTGCCCTCCCAGGCTAGTGTGCTCTGTTTGCCTCCATCGAAATTCTCTCCCCCTACCTCTTGCCGTAGAAGGATTATTGATTATGTGTTTTGACACCATATGTAAGGAAGTTGCACGAAAATTAGAACTTTACAGTTGTGTTTCAAGAAAAATAAACAGGCCAGGGTAGAGGATGTAGGGCAAACAAATGGCACACCCTATAAAAATTAAGTAAGCCCGTATCTGGACGGAATCTAGGGGAACGTTCAAGGATCAGGGGTCAAGTTCGAAACTTCCCAAATCCGGAAAAGAGACAGAAAAATATCTTTCCTGGAGAGTGGAATTCATCCGATTTGTCTAAGTTGTCTTGGAAACATTGTGTCCGTGAAGGGAGTTGCCAGGACCACCTCGAATTTGGAGTTTCTGATCTCAGGATGTCAAACCAACCCACATGACCACGTGTTCTCAGTGCTTAGTTTGACCTAGGCTAGGATAGCCAAGAGTCCTACAAGTGACCGGTCCAAATTCAAGGACAACAACCAAGAGTCACGAAAGCACTCACACCTCACCCTAGAGAACATACAGCGATTAAAGAAATACAAACTAATCCCTCGGAATGAAGGAGAACGGACTGATAAGCATGTCTAAGGGAGATAGCTGAGAAAGACCATGACGAGTATACTATGGAAAAGAAAAAGAGGACCCAGAAAATGGAAGGTGAACAGAAATCACACCTGAATTATCCACAATGAAAGATGATGTCCGTCTTTAGACAGACTCTGCTGGAACGTTTGAAAGTCAGAGAAATTCACAAGCCAAAAAACGGCAGCGAAGGTCAAGCATGGGCTAACTGGGAAGGGTGAGTTATGAGACTGCTCCAAGCAGGCTCTGAAACCTGTATCCAGGAAGCATGCTGGACCTCAGAGACACAATTATGACAAATCCTCTGACATCACAATGGACCCGAAAAACAACCTAGCCTCATCTACACAGTGCTAGAGTTGGGCTCACTAGTATATTTAACTCCCGTTGCACTCAACTGCACGTTGCCACTGAACATGTAAGTGGCCGGCCGGTGGTGCAGTGGTGAGGTCCGCACCTTCTGGGTCTGTGGCCCAGTATGGGCTGGGTGGAATCCTCGGTTTGGGCCTCCTCACCACTGCTTCAGTTGTTCTGGTGCAGGCGTCCGAGGTAGAGTAGAGGCAGATGGGAAGGGACGTTGGACAGGGCCAGACTTCCACAGCAAATACAGGAGCATTGCCAGCAGATGTGAGCACAGCAATGCACTTGTGCCAAAACAAAACCAATTAAAAGTTGCAAAGAATAGAAAAACTGAAGCTAAGGAAAAAAAAAAAAAAAAAACAGGAGCTTGCCATTACGAAGAATAGGATCTCTGTGAATAACCTTAGCAAAACAGGTGAATTCTATGTTAATTCAAAAACTAGCAAACCTTTGGGGAAAGAAACTCAAGAAGACACAAGAAAAAAAAAGATATCGAGGGATCTAGGAATGGAAGGATTAACACACTTGAAAGGTTCATACCGCAGTAAGGAATCTCTGGATTCCATGCAATCCCAGTCAAAGTTGCAGCAGTATTTGCCACAGAGAAGAAGAGAGAATCCTAAAGTTTCTAGCCAGCAACACGAGACCCTGACTAGGCAAAGGAATCCTCAGGAAAACGAACAAAGCAGCACGTGTCACAATTTCTGATTTCAACATAGAGGACGAAGCGCTAGGTACCGAAACGGCACAGTCTGGGCCCCAAAACAGGCATGAAGACCCATGCAAAACAATTGAGAGCCCAGAGCCCAACTCAAACTTACATGGACAGCCCATTTTGGACCAGGGAGCCAAGTGGAGACAGCGGAGGAAGGAGAGTCTCTACAATAAACGGTGCTGGGAAGCCTGCACAGCCACATGGAACACAACGAGAGTACACCATGATGTTACACCTGGCACACACACCACCTGAAATGGATTAAAGCCTTGAATGGCAGACTTGAAACCGTGAACCTTGTAGGAGAAGACCTAGGCAGAGTGCTCTTTGCCATCTGTCTGAGCCGCCTATTTGGAAGAAGCATGTCTGACTGGGCAAGGGCAACAAAGGAAACAAGAAACAAACGGGACCACATCAAATGCACACACTTCTGCCCACTCAAGGAAACCATCAACTGAATACTAAGACACCACAACAATTGGGAGAGGATGTTTGCAAACCACACATCGGACAAGGGGTGAAAAGCCCAAAGATACAATCAACTCGCACGTCTCCACAAGAAAAAAAACAAGCCAATGAAAACCTGGTCAAAAGATGGAAGCAGAGATTTCTCCGAAGAAGACAGAAAGAGGGCCAGTAGGTGCATGAAAACTTGTTCACCATCATTAAGTCTCAGGAAAATGCAAATCCAAACTGCAAGGCCATGGCAGCTCACTGTGGTCAGCATGGCTAGAAGGAAGCAGACAGGAAATAACAAGTGTCAGAGAGGAGGTGGAGAGAAGGGAAGCCTCCTGCACTGCTGGTGGGAGTGTAACCCGGTGCAGCCACGATGCCAAAGGTGTGGAACTGCCTCAGAAGTTTAAGTATCCATGTCCCGTATGACCCAGCTATTAATCTGCCGCTTGCTTATCCAAAAAAGTCAGAAAGACTACCGCATAAAGACATGTGCATGGCTGTGTTCACCACAGTCTTACTCCTGATATCCAAGACTTGGAAAGCACCCTGGTGTCCAGCAAGGGATGATTGGAGAAGGAAGATGGGCTATAGCCACACAATGGTATACCACTCAGCCGGAACAAATGATGCAATCCAGCCATTTGTGACCACCAGAATGGCTGTGAGGGTTTTAGGGGAAGTGTAACAAGCCCCAGTGAGAAATTCAAATACCATAGAATCTCACTTACAAGGCGAAGAAAAAGCAAGCACTAACCAACAGGTGGCACTGAACATTTGTATGCGGGCTCCCAGAGGCAAAGAGGGGCGGTGACGGAGGGTGAAAGAGAAGATTAGGCACAAGTGTGTGGTGAGGGCCTGTGATTAGTCTTACACTGGTGAAGATGATGTAAGCTACACAGAAGTCTAAAGCAATGAGGATGTGAATCTGGAAGTTATAGTACGTTCTAATGCAGGGTCATGGCTATAAATTCACCTCAAATCAAAAATCCAAAACGGGGTCCAGAATGATGTCATAAAGCTTTGGGGGCGGAAAGAGTTTACGGAAGGTGAACTTCCAAGGATGGAAAATCACCTCCAAATGCTTACAGATGCTACAGAAAGGCAGACCATTCCAAATAGGTGAAGAGGAATACTACGAAGAGAACATGATCAGTCCTAAACCCATGAACGAACGGAAAATGTTACCGTCCATGATGTTATTACTAATCACCTTCACGAATAATCCAAACAGGCCCACGTCTTCCCAAGTTCAGGCAAAAGGTTGGTCCAAAAGTACAATTCAGGGCCGGCCCTGTGGTGGAGCAGGTAAGTGCCCACATTCCGCTTGGGCGGCCCGGGCCTCACTGTTTCACATTACGAGTGCATATCACATTAGTAGTGTTAGGAAATATAGATTTCATGGTATGGTGCGGGCAGAGATCATAAATAAGCAGCAATTGTGAGGATACGTTATCAATACGCACAAGAAAAGGAACCATAAGAATATTACAATCTATGGAAGTATCTGGTACACTTCCCAAAGGCAGAAGGAAGGAAATCTTGTGACCTGCCAAGGTGGAATTGGCAGAGTGCCACGAGATGACACCATCATTGTGCATCAGAACATTCCCTGGGCAACTTCAACTTGTGAGGGAGTCCAGGACTTTTTCTGGGTAAGGTCCACCCATTTTGCCATCTACCCAAGATATAAGAGATAAAACCCAGGATAATCTTACAGGAGTGAAACCAGTGTCTAGAGAGAATGTAGGAGCCCTTTCGAAGTTCAAGGAGAAAGATAGAAACTGACAACAATTGCAGAAAAAGGAAAACTATCCTACCTAGACAGGGTGAGGAGTCAGACTGGTCTGAGATGGCTGTGAAACTCTGTGTGCACGGAGGTTGTCAGGACAACTTCGAATTTTGAGGTCGCTTATGACATCACGGTGAACATGTCCCCCAGGGTGGCCGCATGGTTACAGTCTGAGGATTGGCCTAGGCTAGGCTATTAAAGGGACAGACACCCAGAAACAGGTTTGGCAAACAGAAAGCAGGCACAGAAACTAGAAGAGATAAAACAGAGTCTGATGCAAGGGATAAGAAAGGAACCCTAGGCCACAAGTGAGAATAGAGGGACAGGCACGGAGAGGAGAACATTGTCATCTATTCAAGTCTATGGGGAGGTCATGCTGATTCAAGCTTGCAACTTCATTGGAAACAAGTGGCCGGACTTGGCGTTCATCACACCTACAGTGCCCTTGTGCCTTAAGCATAATGCAAAGTCAAGAAAGATGTCTTGAGGACATTGAAGAGAAGAATCGATGCCTCCTTTCCAAGGCCCATAGCATTCTTTGCAGGTCAGTCTCTTTTTCCGAAGCTCTGGTGTCACGTGGGCCCACTGGGCACATGGTAATGTGTCCCAAGAGATGTCTTGGAAGCCTTGAAGGAATGGAGCCCTGTCACGCTTGGGGTATGTCTCTTTGTTTGGAAGTGCTCTACAAGGGTGCTGAAAAGCACCCTCTTCCACAGGGCTTCGTTCCTTCGTGAAGGCTGCCCTCCCAGGCTAGTGTGCTCTGTTTGCCTCCATCGAAATTCTCTCCCCCTACCTCTTGCCGTAGAAGGATTATTGATTATGTGTTTTGACACCATATGTAAGGAAGTTGCACGAAAATTAGAACTTTACAGTTGTGTTTCAAGAAAAATAAACAGGCCAGGGTAGAGGATGTAGGGCAAACAAATGGCACACCCTATAAAAATTAAGTAAGCCCGTATCTGGACGGAATCTAGGGGAACGTTCAAGGATCAGGGGTCAAGTTCGAAACTTCCCAAATCCGGAAAAGAGACAGAAAAATATCTTTCCTGGAGAGTGGAATTCATCCGATTTGTCTAAGTTGTCTTGGAAACATTGTGTCCGTGAAGGGAGTTGCCAGGACCACCTCGAATTTGGAGTTTCTGATCTCAGGATGTCAAACCAACCCACATGACCACGTGTTCTCAGTGCTTAGTTTGACCTAGGCTAGGATAGCCAAGAGTCCTACAAGTGACCGGTGCAAATTCAAGGACAACAACCAAGAGTCACGAAAGCACTCACACCTCACCCTAGAGAACATACAGCGATTAAAGAAATACAAACTAATCCCTCGGAATGAAGGAGAACGGACTGATAAGCATGTCTAAGGGAGATAGCTGAGAAAGACCATGACGAGTATACTATGGAAAAGAAAAAGAGGACCCAGAAAATGGAAGGTGAACAGAAATCACACCTGAATTATCCACAATGAAAGATGATGTCCGTCTTTAGACAGACTCTGCTGGAACGTTTGAAAGTCAGAGAAATTCACAAGCCAAAAAACGGCAGCGAAGGTCAAGCATGGGCTAACTGGGAAGGGTGAGTTATGAGACTGCTCCAAGCAGGCTCTGAAACCTGTATCCAGGAAGCATGCTGGACCTCAGAGACACAATTATGACAAATCCTCTGACATCACAATGGACCCGAAAAACAACCTAGCCTCATCTACACAGTGCTAGAGTTGGGCTCACTAGTATATTTAACTCCCGTTGCACTCAACTGCACGTTGCCACTGAACATGTAAGTGGCCGGCCGGTGGTGCAGTGGTGAGGTCCGCACCTTCTGGGTCTGTGGCCCAGTATGGGCTGGGTGGAATCCTCGGTTTGGGCCTCCTCACCACTGCTTCAGTTGTTCTGGTGCAGGCGTCCGAGGTAGAGTAGAGGCAGATGGGAAGGGACGTTGGACAGGGCCAGACTTCCACAGCAAATACAGGAGCATTGCCAGCAGATGTGAGCACAGCAATGCACTTGTGCCAAAACAAAACCAATTAAAAGTTGCAAAGAATAGAAAAACTGAAGCTAAGGAAAAAAAAAAAAAAAACAGGAGCTTGCCCTTACGAAGAATAGGATCTCTGTGAATAACCTTAGCAAAACAGGTGAATTCTATGTTAATTCAAAAACTAGCAAACCTTTGGGGAAAGAAACTCAAGAAGACACAAGAAAAAAAAAGATATCGAGGTATCTAGGAATGGAAGGATTAACACACTTGAAAGGTTCATACCGCAGTAAGGAATCTCTGGATTCCATGCAATCCCAGTCAAAGTTGCAGCAGTATTTGCCACAGAGAAGAAGAGAGAATCCTAAAGTTTCTAGCCAGCAACACGAGACCCTGACTAGGCAAAGGAATCCTCAGGAAAACGAACAAAGCAGCACGTGTCACAATTTCTGATTTCAACATAGAGGACGAAGCGCTAGGTACCGAAACGGCACAGTCTGGGCCCCAAAACAGGCATGAAGACCCATGCAAAACAATTGAGAGCCCAGAGCCCAACTCAAACTTACATGGACAGCCCATTTTGGACCAGGGAGCCAAGTGGAGACAGCGGAGAAAGGAGAGTCTCTACAATAAACGGTGCTGGGAAGCCTGCACAGCCACATGGAACACAACGAGAGTACACCATGATGTTACACCTGGCACACACACCACCTGAAATGGATTAAAGCCTTGAATGGCAGACTTGAAACCGTGAACCTTGTAGGAGAAGACCTAGGCAGAGTGCTCTTTGCCATCTGTCTGAGCCGCCTATTTGGAAGAAGCATGTCTGACTGGGCAAGGGCAACAAAGGAAACAAGAAACAAACGGGACCACATCAAACGCACACACTTCTGCCCACTCAAGGAAACCATCAACTGAATACTAAGACACCACAACAATTGGGAGAGGATGTTTGCAAACCACACATCGGACAAGGGGTGAAAAGCCCAAAGATACAATCAACTCGCACGTCTCCACAAGAAAAAAAACAAGCCAATGAAAACCTGGTCAAAAGATGGAAGCAGAGATTTCTCCGAAGAAGACAGAAAGAGGGCCAGTAGGTGCATGAAAACTTGTTCACCATCATGAAGTCTCAGGAAAATGCAAATCCAAACTGCAAGGCCATGGCAGCTCACTGTGGTCAGCATGGCTAGAAGGAAGCAGACAGGAAATAACAAGTGTCAGAGAGGAGGTGGAGAGAAGGGAAGCCTCCTGCACTGCTGGTGGGAGTGTAACCCGGTGCAGCCACGATGCCAAAGGTGTGGAACTGCCTCAGAAATTTAAGTATCCATGTCCCGTATGACCCAGCTATTAATCTGCCGCTTGCTTATCCAAAACAGTCAGAAAGACTACCGCATAAAGACATGTGCATGGCTGTGTTCACCACAGTCTTACTCCTGATATCCAAGACTTGGAAAGCACCCTGGTGTCCAGCAAGGGATGATTGGAGAAGGAAGATGGGCTATAGCCACACAATGGTATACCACTCAGCCGGAACAAATGATGCAATCCAGCCATTTGTGACCACCAGAATGGCTGTGAGGGTTTTAGGGGAAGTGTAACAAGCCCCAGTGAGAAATTCAAATACCATAGAATCTCACTTACAAGGAGAAGAAAAAGCAAGCACTAACCAACAGGTGGCACTGAACATTTGTATGCGGGCTCCCAGAGGCAAAGAGGGGTGGTGACGGAGGGTGAAAGAGAAGATTAGGCACAAGTGTGTGGTGAGGGCCTGTGATTAGTCTTACACTGGTGAAGATGATGTAAGCTACACAGAAGTCTAAAGCAATGAGGATGTGAATCTGGAAGTTATAGTACGTTCTAATGCAGGGTCATGGCTATAAATTCACCTCAAATCAAAAATCCAAAACGGGGTCCAGAATGATGTCATAAAGCTTTGGGGGCGGAAAGAGTTTACGGAAGGTGAACTTCCAAGGATGGAAAATCACCTCCAAATGCTTACAGATGCTACAGAAAGGCAGACCATTCCAAATAGGTGAAGAGGAATACTACGAAGAGAACATGATCAGTCCTAAACCCATGAACGAACGGAAAATGTTACCGTCCATGATGTTATTACTAATCACCTTCACGAATAATCCAAACAGGCCCACGTCTTCCCAAGTTCAGGCAAAAGGTTGGTCCAAAAGTACAATTCAGGGCCGGCCCTGTGGTGGAGCAGGTAAGTGCCCACATTCCGCTTGGGCGGCCCGGGCCTCACTGTTTCACATTACGAGTGCATATCACATTAGTAGTGTTAGGAAATATAGATTTCATGGTATGGTGCGGGCAGAGATCATAAATAAGCAGCAATTGTGAGGATACGTTATCAATACGCACAAGAAAAGGAACCATAAGAATATTACAATCTATGGAAGTATCTGGTACACTTCCCAAAGGCAGAAGGAAGGAAATCTTGTGACCTGCCAAGGTGGAATTGGCAGAGTGCCACGAGATGACACCATCATTGTGCATCAGAACATTCCCTGGGCAACTTCAACTTGTGAGGGAGTCCAGGACTTTTTCTGGGTAAGGTCCACCCATTTTGCCATCTACCCAAGATATAAGAGATAAAACCCAGGATAATCTTACAGGAGTGAAACCAGTGTCTAGAGAGAATGTAGGAGCCCTTTCGAAGTTCAAGGAGAAAGATAGAAACTGACAACAATTGCAGAAAAAGGAAAACTATCCTACCTAGACAGGGTGAGGAGTCAGACTGGTCTGAGATGGCTGTGAAACTCTGTGTGCACGGAGGTTGTCAGGACAACTTCGAATTTTGAGGTCGCTTATGACATCACGGTGAACATGTCCCCCAGGGTGGCCGCATGGTTACAGTCTGAGGATTGGCCTAGGCTAGGCTATTAAAGGGACAGATACCCAGAAACAGGTTTGGCAAACAGAAAGCAGGCACAGAAACTAGAAGAGATAAAACAGAGTCTGATGCAAGGGATAAGAAAGGAACCCTAGGCCACAAGTGAGAATAGAGGGACAGGCACGGAGAGGAGAACATTGTCATCTATTCAAGTCTATGGGGAGGTCATGCTGATTCAAGCTTGCAACTTCATTGGAAACAAGTGGCCGGACTTGGCGTTCATCACACCTACAGTGCCCTTGTGCCTTAAGCATAATGCAAAGTCAAGAAAGATGTCTTGAGGACATTGAAGAGAAGAATCGATGCCTCCTTTCCAAGGCCCATAGCATTCTTTGAAGGTCAGTCTCTTTTTCCGAAGCTCTGGTGTCACGTGGGCCCACTGGGCACATGGTAATGTGTCCCAAGAGATGTCTTGGAAGCCTTGAAGGAATGGAGCCCTGTCACGCTTGGGGTATGTCTCTTTGTTTGGAAGTGCTCTACAAGGGTGCTGAAAAGCACCCTCTTCCACAGGGCTTCGTTCCTTCGTGAAGGCTGCCCTCCCAGGCTAGTGTGCTCTGTTTGCCTCCATCGAAATTCTCTCCCCCTACCTCTTGCCGTAGAAGGATTATTGATTATGTGTTTTGACACCATATGTAAGGAAGTTGCACGAAAATTAGAACTTTACAGTTGTGTTTCAAGAAAAATAAACAGGCCAGGGTAGAGGATGTAGGGCAAACAAATGGCACACCCTATAAAAATTAAGTAAGCCCGTATCTGGACGGAATCTAGGGGAACGTTCAAGGATCAGGGGTCAAGTTCGAAACTTCCCAAATCCGGAAAAGAGACAGAAAAATATCTTTCCTGGAGAGTGGAATTCATCCGATTTGTCTAAGTTGTCTTGGAAACATTGTGTCCGTGAAGGGGGTTGCCAGGACCACATCGAATTTGGAGTTTCTGATCTCAGGATGTCAAACCAACCCACATGACCACGTGTTCTCAGTGCTTAGTTTGACCTAGGCTAGGGTAGCCAAGAGTCCTACAAGTGACCGGTGCAAATTCAAGGACAACAACCAAGAGTCACGAAAGCACTCACACCTCACCCTAGAGAACATACAGCGATTAAAGAAATACAAACTAATCCCTCGGAATGAAGGAGAACGGACTGATAAGCATGTCTAAGGGAGATAGCTGAGAAAGACCATGACGAGTATACTATGGAAAAGAAAAAGAGGACCCAGAAAATGGAAGGTGAACAGAAATCACACCTAAATTATCCACAATGAAAGATGATGTCCGTCTTTAGACAGACTCTGCTGGAACGTTTGAAAGTCAGAGAAATTCACAAGCCAAAAAACGGCAGCGAAGGTCAAGCATGGGCTAACTGGGAAGGGTGAGTTATGAGACTGCTCCAAGCAGGCTCTGAAACCTGTATCCAGGAAGCATGCTGGACCTCAGAGACACAATTATGACAAATCCTCTGACATCACAATGGACCCGAAAAACAACCTAGCCTCATCTACACAGTGCTAGAGTTGGGCTCACTAGTATATTTAACTCCCGTTGCACTCAACTGCACGTTGCCACTGAACATGTAAGTGGCCGGCCGGTGGTGCAGTGGTGAGGTCCGCACCTTCTGGGTCTGTGGCCCAGTATGGGCTGGGTGGAATCCTCGGTTTGGGCCTCCTCACCACTGCTTCAGTTGTTCTGGTGCAGGCGTCCGAGGTAGAGTAGAGGCAGATGGGAAGGGACGTTGGACAGGGCCAGACTTCCACAGCAAATACAGGAGCATTGCCAGCAGATGTGAGCACAGCAATGCACTTGTGCCAAAACAAAACCAATTAAAAGTTGCAAAGAATAGAAAAACTGAAGCTAAGGAAAAAAAAAAAAAAAAACAGGAGCTTGCCATTACGAAGAATAGGATCTCTGTGAATAACCTTAGCAAAACAGGTGAATTCTATGTTAATTCAAAAACTAGCAAACCTTTGGGGAAAGAAACTCAAGAAGACACAAGAAAAAAAAAGATATCGAGGGATCTAGGAATGGAAGGATTAACACACTTGAAAGGTTCATACCGCAGTAAGGAATCTCTGGATTCCATGCAATCCCAGTCAAAGTTGCAGCAGTATTTGCCACAGAGAAGAAGAGAGAATCCTAAAGTTTCTAGCCAGCAACACGAGACCCTGACTAGGCAAAGGAATCCTCAGGAAAACGAACAAAGCAGCACGTGTCACAATTTCTGATTTCAACATAGAGGACGAAGCGCTAGGTACCGAAACGGCACAGTCTGGGCCCCAAAACAGGCATGAAGACCCATGCAAAACAATTGAGAGCCCAGAGCCCAACTCAAACTTACATGGACAGCCCATTTTGGACCAGGGAGCCAAGTGGAGACAGCGGAGAAAGGAGAGTCTCTACAATAAACGGTGCTGGGAAGCCTGCACAGCCACATGGAACACAACGAGAGTACACCATGATGTTACACCTGGCACACACACCACCTGAAATGGATTAAAGCCTTGAATGGCAGACTTGAAACCGTGAACCTTGTAGGAGAAGACCTAGGCAGAGTGCTCTTTGCCATCTGTCTGAGCCGCCTATTTGGAAGAAGCATGTCTGACTGGGCAAGGGCAACAAAGGAAACAAGAAACAAACGGGACCACATCAAATGCACACACTTCTGCCCACTCAAGGAAACCATCAACTGAATACTAAGACACCACAACAATTGGGAGAGGATGTTTGCAAACCACACATCGGACAAGGGGTGAAAAGCCCAAAGATACAATCAACTCGCACGTCTCCACAAGAAAAAAAACAAGCCAATGAAAACCTGGTCAAAAGATGGAAGCAGAGATTTCTCCGAAGAAGACAGAAAGAGGGCCAGTAGGTGCATGAAAACTTGTTCACCATCATGAAGTCTCAGGAAAATGCAAATCCAAACTGCAAGGCCATGGCAGCTCACTGTGGTCAGCATGGCTAGAGGGAGCAGACAGGAAATAACAAGTGTCAGAGAGGAGGTGCAGAGAAGGGAAGCCTCCTGCACTGCTGGTGGGAGTGTAACCCGGTGCAGCCACGATGCCAAAGGTGTGGAACTGCCTCAGAAGTTTAAGTATCCATGTCCCGTATGACCCAGCTATTAATCTGCCGCTTGCTTATCCAAAAAAGTCAGAAAGACTACCGCATAAAGACATGTGCATGGCTGTGTTCACCACCGTCTTACTCCTGATATCCAAGACTTGGAAAGCACCCTGGTGTCCAGCAAGGGATGATTGGAGAAGGAAGATGGGCTATAGCCACACAATGGTATACCACTCAGCCGGAACAAATGATGCAATCCAGCCATTTGTGACCACCAGAATGGCTGTGAGGGTTTTAGGGGAAGTGTAACAAGCCCCAGTGAGAAATTCAAATACCATAGAATCTCACTTACAAGGCGAAGAAAAAGCAAGCACTAACCAACAGGTGGCACTGAACATTTGTATGCGGGCTCCCAGAGGCAAAGAGGGGCGGTGACGGAGGGTGAAAGAGAAGATTAGGCACAAGTGTGTGGTGAGGGCCTGTGATTAGTCTTACACTGGTGAAGATGATGTAAGCTACACAGAAGTCTAAAGCAATGAGGATGTGAATCTGGAAGTTATAGTACGTTCTAATGCAGGGTCATGGCTATAAATTCACCTCAAATCAAAAATCCAAAACGGGGTCCAGAATGATGTCATAAAGCTTTGGGGGCGGAAAGAGTTTACGGAAGGTGAACTTCCAAGGATGGAAAATCACCTCCAAATGCTTACAGATGCTACAGAAAGGCAGACCATTCCAAATAGGTGAAGAGGAATACTACGAAGAGAACATGATCAGTCCTAAACCCATGAACGAACGGAAAATGTTACCGTCCATGATGTTATTACTAATCACCTTCACGAATAATCCAAACA
Organism: Equus asinus; assembly: GCF_041296235.1. Taxonomy (NCBI): domain Eukaryota; kingdom Metazoa; phylum Chordata; class Mammalia; order Perissodactyla; family Equidae; genus Equus; species Equus asinus. The sequence continues at coordinate 5,212,483 of NC_091809.1, read as the reverse complement.
GGCCCACGTCTTCCCAAGTTCAGGCAAAAGGTTGGTCCAAAAGTACAATTCAGGGCCGGCCCTGTGGTGGAGCAGGTAAGTGCCCACATTCCGCTTGGGCGGCCCGGGCCTCACTGTTTCACCTTACGAGTGCATATCACATTAGTAGTGTTAGGAAATATAGATTTCATGGTATGGTGCGGGCAGAGATCATAAATAAGCAGCAATTGTGAGGATACGTTATCAATACGCACAAGAAAAGGAACCATAAGAATATTACAATCTATGGAAGTATCTGGTACACTTCCCAAAGGCAGAAGGAAGGAAATCTTGTGACCTGCCAAGGTGGAATTGGCAGAGTGCCACGAGATGACACCATCATTGTGCATCAGAACATTCCCTGGGCAACTTCAACTTGTGAGGGAGTCCAGGACTTTTTCTGGGTAAGGTCCACCCATTTTGCCATCTACCCAAGATATAAGAGATAAAACCCAGGATAATCTTACAGGAGTGAAACCAGTGTCTAGAGAGAATGTAGGAGCCCTTTCGAAGTTCAAGGAGAAAGATAGAAACTGACAACAATTGCAGAAAAAGGAAAACTATCCTACCTAGACAGGGTGAGGAGTCAGACTGGTCTGAGATGGCTGTGAAACTCTGTGTGCACGGAGGTTGTCAGGACAACTTCGAATTTTGAGGTCGCTTATGACATCACGGTGAACATGTCCCCCAGGGTGGCCGCATGGTTACAGTCTGAGGATTGGCCTAGGCTAGGCTATTAAAGGGACAGACACCCAGAAACAGGTTTGGCAAACAGAAAGCAGGCACAGAAACTAGAAGAGATAAAACAGAGTCTGATGCAAGGGATAAGAAAGGAACCCTAGGCCACAAGTGAGAATAGAGGGACAGGCACGGAGAGGAGAACATTGTCATCTATTCAAGTCTATGGGGAGGTCATGCTGATTCAAGCTTGCAACTTCATTGGAAACAAGTGGCCGGACTTGGCGTTCATCACACCTACAGTGCCCTTGTGCCTTAAGCATAATGCAAAGTCAAGAAAGATGTCTTGAGGACATTGAAGAGAAGAATCGATGCCTCCTTTCCAAGGCCCATAGCATTCTTTGCAGGTCAGTCTCTTTTTCCGAAGCTCTGGTGTCACGTGGGCCCACTGGGCACATGGTAATGTGTCCCAAGAGATGTCTTGGAAGCCTTGAAGGAATGGAGCCCTGTCACGCTTGGGGTATGTCTCTTTGTTTGGAAGTGCTCTACAAGGGTGCTGAAAAGCACCCTCTTCCACAGGGCTTCGTTCCTTCGTGAAGGCTGCCCTCCCAGGCTAGTGTGCTCTGTTTGCCTCCATCGAAATTCTCTCCCCCTACCTCTTGCCGTAGAAGGATTATTGATTATGTGTTTTGACACCATATGTAAGGAAGTTGCACGAAAATTAGAACTTTACAGTTGTGTTTCAAGAAAAATAAACAGGCCAGGGTAGAGGATGTAGGGCAAACAAATGGCACACCCTATAAAAATTAAGTAAGCCCGTATCTGGACGGAATCTAGGGGAACGTTCAAGGATCAGGGGTCAAGTTCGAAACTTCCCAAATCCGGAAAAGAGACAGAAAAATATCTTTCCTGGAGAGTGGAATTCATCCGATTTGTCTAAGTTGTCTTGGAAACATTGTGTCCGTGAAGGGGGTTGCCAGGACCACCTCGAATTTGGAGTTTCTGATCTCAGGATGTCAAACCAACCCACATGACCACGTGTTCTCAGTGCTTAGTTTGACCTAGGCTAGGATAGCCAAGAGTCCTACAAGTGACCGGTGCAAATTCAAGGACAACAACCAAGAGTCACGAAAGCACTCACACCTCACCCTAGAGAACATACAGCGATTAAAGAAATACAAACTAATCCCTCGGAATGAAGGAGAACGGACTGATAAGCATGTCTAAGGGAGATAGCTGAGAAAGACCATGACGAGTATACTATGGAAAAGAAAAAGAGGACCCAGAAAATGGAAGGTGAACAGAAATCACACCTGAATTATCCACAATGAAAGATGATGTCCGTCTTTAGACAGACTCTGCTGGAACGTTTGAAAGTCAGAGAAATTCACAAGCCAAAAAACGGCAGCGAAGGTCAAGCATGGGCTAACTGGGAAGGGTGAGTTATGAGACTGCTCCAAGCAGGCTCTGAAACCTGTATCCAGGAAGCATGCTGGACCTCAGAGACACAATTATGACAAATCCTCTGACATCACAATGGACCCGAAAAACAACCTAGCCTCATCTACACAGTGCTAGAGTTGGGCTCACTAGTATATTTAACTCCCGTTGCACTCAACTGCACGTTGCCACTGAACATGTAAGTGGCCGGCCGGTGGTGCAGTGGTGAGGTCCGCACCTTCTGGGTCTGTGGCCCAGTATGGGCTGGGTGGAATCCTCGGTTTGGGCCTCCTCACCACTGCTTCAGTTGTTCTGGTGCAGGCGTCCGAGGTAGAGTAGAGGCAGATGGGAAGGGACGTTGGACAGGGCCAGACTTCCACAGCAAATACAGGAGCATTGCCAGCAGATGTGAGCACAGCAATGCACTTGTGCCAAAACAAAACCAATTAAAAGTTGCAAAGAATAGAAAAACTGAAGCTAAGGAAAAAAAAAAAAAAAAAACAGGAGCTTGCCATTACGAAGAATAGGATCTCTGTGAATAACCTTAGCAAAACAGGTGAATTCTATGTTAATTCAAAAACTAGCAAACCTTTGGGGAAAGAAACTCAAGAAGACACAAGAAAAAAAAAGATATCGAGGGATCTAGGAATGGAAGGATTAACACACTTGAAAGGTTCATACCGCAGTAAGGAATCTCTGGATTCCATGCAATCCCAGTCAAAGTTGCAGCAGTATTTGCCACAGAGAAGAAGAGAGAATCCTAAAGTTTCTAGCCAGCAACACGAGACCCTGACTAGGCAAAGGAATCCTCAGGAAAACGAACAAAGCAGCACGTGTCACAATTTCTGATTTCAACATAGAGGACGAAGCGCTAGGTACCGAAACGGCACAGTCTGGGCCCCAAAACAGGCATGAAGACCCATGCAAAACAATTGAGAGCCCAGAGCCCAACTCAAACTTACATGGACAGCCCATTTTGGACCAGGGAGCCAAGTGGAGACAGCGGAGGAAGGAGAGTCTCTACAATAAACGGTGCTGGGAAGCCTGCACAGCCACATGGAACACAACGAGAGTACACCATGATGTTACACCTGGCACACACACCACCTGAAATGGATTAAAGCCTTGAATGGCAGACTTGAAACCGTGAACCTTGTAGGAGAAGACCTAGGCAGAGTGCTCTTTGCCATCTGTCTGAGCCGCCTATTTGGAAGAAGCATGTCTGACTGGGCAAGGGCAACAAAGGAAACAAGAAACAAACGGGACCACATCAAATGCACACACTTCTGCCCACTCAAGGAAACCATCAACTGAATACTAAGACACCACAACAATTGGGAGAGGATGTTTGCAAACCACACATCGGACAAGGGGTGAAAAGCCCAAAGATACAATCAACTCGCACGTCTCCACAAGAAAAAAAACAAGCCAATGAAAACCTGGTCAAAAGATGGAAGCAGAGATTTCTCCGAAGAAGACAGAAAGAGGGCCAGTAGGTGCATGAAAACTTGTTCACCATCATGAAGTCTCAGGAAAATGCAAATCCAAACTGCAAGGCCATGGCAGCTCACTGTGGTCAGCATGGCTAGAGGGAGCAGACAGGAAATAACAAGTGTCAGAGAGGAGGTGCAGAGAAGGGAAGCCTCCTGCACTGCTGGTGGGAGTGTAACCCGGTGCAGCCACGATGCCAAAGGTGTGGAACTGCCTCAGAAGTTTAAGTATCCATGTCCCGTATGACCCAGCTATTAATCTGCCGCTTGCTTATCCAAAAAAGTCAGAAAGACTACCGCATAAAGACATGTGCATGGCTGTGTTCACCACCGTCTTACTCCTGATATCCAAGACTTGGAAAGCACCCTGGTGTCCAGCAAGGGATGATTGGAGAAGGAAGATGGGCTATAGCCACACAATGGTATACCACTCAGCCGGAACAAATGATGCAATCCAGCCATTTGTGACCACCAGAATGGCTGTGAGGGTTTTAGGGGAAGTGTAACAAGCCCCAGTGAGAAATTCAAATACCATAGAATCTCACTTACAAGGCGAAGAAAAAGCAAGCACTAACCAACAGGTGGCACTGAACATTTGGATGCGGGCTCCAAGAGGCAAAGAGGGGCGGTGACGGAGGGTGAAAGAGAAGATTAGGCACAAGTGTGTGGTGAGGGCCTGTGATTAGTCTTACACTGGTGAAGATGATGTAAGCTACACAGAAGTCTAAAGCAATGAGGATGTGAATCTGGAAGTTATAGTACGTTCTAATGCAGGGTCATGGCTATAAATTCACCTCAAATCAAAAATCCAAAACGGGGTCCAGAATGATGTCATAAAGCTTTGGGGGCGGAAAGAGTTTACGGAAGGTGAACTTCCAAGGATGGAAAATCACCTCCAAATGCTTACAGATGCTACAGAAAGGCAGACCATTCCAAATAGGTGAAGAGGAATACTACGAAGAGAACATGATCAGTCCTAAACCCATGAACGAACGGAAAATGTTACCGTCCATGATGTTATTACTAATCACCTTCACGAATAATCCAAACAGGCCCACGTCTTCCCAAGTTCAGGCAAAAGGTTGGTCCAAAAGTACAATTCAGGGCCGGCCCTGTGGTGGAGCAGGTAAGTGCCCACATTCCGCTTGGGCGGCCCGGGCCTCACTGTTTCACATTACGAGTGCATATCACATTAGTAGTGTTAGGAAATATAGATTTCATGGTATGGTGCGGGCAGAGATCATAAATAAGCAGCAATTGTGAGGATACGTTATCAATACGCACAAGAAAAGGAACCATAAGAATATTACAATCTATGGAAGTATCTGGTACACTTCCCAAAGGCAGAAGGAAGGAAAACTTGTGACCTGCCAAGGTGGAATTGGCAGAGTGCCACGAGATGACACCATCATTGTGCATCAGAACATTCCCTGGGCAACTTCAACTTGTGAGGGAGTCCAGGACTTTTTCTGGGTAAGGTCCACCCATTTTGCCATCTACCCAAGATATAAGAGATAAAACCCAGGATAATCTTACAGGAGTGAAACCAGTGTCTAGAGAGAATGTAGGAGCCCTTTCGAAGTTCAAGGAGAAAGATAGAAACTGACAACAATTGCAGAAAAAGGAAAACTATCCTACCTAGACAGGGTGAGGAGTCAGACTGGTCTGAGATGGCTGTGAAACTCTGTGTGCACGGAGGTTGTCAGGACAACTTCGAATTTTGAGGTCGCTTATGACATCACGGTGAACATGTCCCCCAGGGTGGCCGCATGGTTACAGTCTGAGGATTGGCCTAGGCTAGGCTATTAAAGGGACAGATACCCAGAAACAGGTTTGGCAAACAGAAAGCAGGCACAGAAACTAGAAGAGATAAAACAGAGTCTGATGCAAGGGATAAGAAAGGAACCCTAGGCCACAAGTGAGAATAGAGGGAGAGGCACGGAGAGGAGAACATTGTCATCTATTCAAGTCTATGGGGAGGTCATGCTGATTCAAGCTTGCAACTTCATTGGAAACAAGTGGCCGGACTTGGGGTTCATCACACCTACAGTGCCCTTGTGCCTTAAGCATAATGCAAAGTCAAGAAAGATGTCTTGAGGACATTGAAGAGAAGAATCGATGCCTCCTTTCCAAGGCCCATAGCATTCTTTGAAGGTCAGTCTCTTTTTCCGAAGCTCTGGTGTCACGTGGGCCCACTGGGCACATGGTAATGTGTCCCAAGAGATGTCTTGGAAGCCTTGAAGGAATGGAGCCCTGTCACGCTTGGGGTATGTCTCTTTGTTTGGAAGTGCTCTACAAGGGTGCTGAAAAGCACCCTCTTCCACAGGGCTTCGTTCCTTCGTGAAGGCTGCCCTCCCAGGCTAGTGTGCTCTGTTTGCCTCCATCGAAATTCTCTCCCCCTACCTCTTGCCGTAGAAGGATTATTGATTATGTGTTTTGACACCATATGTAAGGAAGTTGCACGAAAATTAGAACTTTACAGTTGTGTTTCAAGAAAAATAAACAGGCCAGGGTAGAGGATGTAGGGCAAACAAATGGCACACCCTATAGAAATTAAGTAAGCCGGTATCTGGACGGAATCTAGGGGAACGTTCAAGGATCAGGGGTCAAGTTCGAAACTTCCCAAATCCGGAAAAGAGACAGAAAAATATCTTTCCTGGAGAGTGGAATTCATCCGATTTGTCTATGTTGTCTTGGAGACATTGTGTCCGTGAAGGGGGTTGCCAGGACCACCTCGAATTTGGAGTTTCTGATCTCAGGATGTCAAACCAACCCACATGACCACGTGTTCTCAGTGCTTAGTTTGACCTAGGCTAGGATAGCCAAGAGTCCTACAAGTGACCGGTGCAAATTCAAGGACAACAACCAAGAGTCACGAAAGCACTCACACCTCACCCTAGAGAACATACAGCGATTAAAGAAATACAAACTAATCCCTCGGAATGAAGGAGAACGGACTGATAAGCATGTCTAAGGGAGATAGCTGAGAAAGACCATGACGAGTATACTATGGAAAAGAAAAAGAGGACCCAGAAAATGGAAGGTGAACAGAAATCACACCTGAATTATCCACAATGAAAGATGATGTCCGTCTTTAGACAGACTCTGCTGGAACGTTTGAAAGTCAGAGAAATTCACAAGCCAAAAAACGGCAGCGAAGGTCAAGCATGGGCTAACTGGGAAGGGTGAGTTATGAGACTGCTCCAAGCAGGCTCTGAAACCTGTATCCAGGAAGCATGCTGGACCTCAGAGACACAATTATGACAAATCCTCTGACATCACAATGGACCCGAAAAACAACCTAGCCTCATCTACACAGTGCTAGAGTTGGGCTCACTAGTATATTTAACTCCCGTTGCACTCAACTGCACGTTGCCACTGAACATGTAAGTGGCCGGCCGGTGGTGCAGTGGTGAGGTCCGCACCTTCTGGGTCTGTGGCCCAGTATGGGCTGGGTGGAATCCTCGGTTTGGGCCTCCTCACCACTGCTTCAGTTGTTCTGGTGCAGGCGTCCGAGGTAGAGTAGAGGCAGATGGGAAGGGACGTTGGACAGGGCCAGACTTCCACAGCAAATACAGGAGCATTGCCAGCAGATGTGAGCACAGCAATGCACTTGTGCCAAAACAAAACCAATTAAAAGTTGCAAAGAATAGAAAAACTGAAGCTAAGGAAAAAAAAAAAAAAAAAACAGGAGCTTGCCATTACGAAGAATAGGATCTCTGTGAATAACCTTAGCAAAACAGGTGAATTCTATGTTAATTCAAAAACTAGCAAACCTTTGGGGAAAGAAACTCAAGAAGACACAAGAAAAAAAAAGATATCGAGGGATCGAGGAATGGAAGGATTAACACACTTGAAAGGTTCATACCGCAGTAAGGAATCTCTGGATTCCATGCAATCCCAGTCAAAGTTGCAGCAGTATTTGCCACAGAGAAGAAGAGAGAATCCTAAAGTTTCTAGCCAGCAACACGAGACCCTGACTAGGCAAAGGAATCCTCAGGAAAACGAACAAAGCAGCACGTGTCACAATTTCTGATTTCAACATAGAGGACGAAGCGCTAGGTACCGAAACGGCACAGTCTGGGCCCCAAAACAGGCATGAAGACCCATGCAAAACAATTGAGAGCCCAGAGCCCAACTCAAACTTACATGGACAGCCCATTTTGGACCAGGGAGCCAAGTGGAGACAGCGGAGGAAGGAGAGTCTCTACAATAAACGGTGCTGGGAAGCCTGCACAGCCACATGGAACACAACGAGAGTACACCATGATGTTACACCTGGCACACACACCACCTGAAATGGATTAAAGCCTTGAATGGCAGACTTGAAACCGTGAACCTTGTAGGAGAAGACCTAGGCAGAGTGCTCTTTGCCATCTGTCTGAGCCGCCTATTTGGAAGAAGCATGTCTGACTGGGCAAGGGCAACAAAGGAAACAAGAAACAAACGGGACCACATCAAACGCACACACTTCTGCCCACTCAAGGAAACCATCAACTGAATACTAAGACACCACAACAATTGGGAGAGGATGTTTGCAAACCACACATCGGACAAGGGGTGAAAAGCCCAAAGATACAATCAACTCGCACGTCTCCACAAGAAAAAAAACAAGCCAATGAAAACCTGGTCAAAAGATGGAAGCAGAGATTTCTCCGAAGAAGACAGAAAGAGGGCCAGTAGGTGCATGAAAACTTGTTCACCATCATGAAGTCTCAGGAAAATGCAAATCCAAACTGCAAGGCCATGGCAGCTCACTGTGGTCAGCATGGCTAGAAGGAAGCAGACAGGAAATAACAAGTGTCAGAGAGGAGGTGGAGAGAAGGGAAGCCTCCTGCACTGCTGGTGGGAGTGTAACCCGGTGCAGCCACGATGCCAAAGGTGTGGAACTGCCTCAGAAATTTAAGTATCCATGTCCCGTATGACCCAGCTATTAATCTGCCGCTTGCTTATCCAAAACAGTCAGAAAGACTACCGCATAAAGACATGTGCATGGCTGTGTTCACCACAGTCTTACTCCTGATATCCAAGACTTGGAAAGCACCCTGGTGTCCAGCAAGGGATGATTGGAGAAGGAAGATGGGCTATAGCCACACAATGGTATACCACTCAGCCGGAACAAATGATGCAATCCAGCCATTTGTGACCACCAGAATGGCTGTGAGGGTTTTAGGGGAAGTGTAACAAGCCCCAGTGAGAAATTCAAATACCATAGAATCTCACTTACAAGGAGAAGAAAAAGCAAGCACTAACCAACAGGTGGCACTGAACATTTGTATGCGGGCTCCCAGAGGCAAAGAGGGGCGGTGACGGAGGGTGAAAGAGAAGATTAGGCACAAGTGTGTGGTGAGGGCCTGTGATTAGTCTTACACTGGTGAAGATGATGTAAGCTACACAGAAGTCTAAAGCAATGAGGATGTGAATCTGGAAGTTATAGTACGTTCTAATGCAGGGTCATGGCTATAAATTCACCTCAAATCAAAAATCCAAAACGGGGTCCAGAATGATGTCATAAAGCTTTGGGGGCGGAAAGAGTTTACAGAAGGTGAACTTCCAAGGATGGAAAATCACCTCCAAATGCTTACAGATGCTACAGAAAGGCAGACCATTCCAAATAGGTGAAGAGGAATACTACGAAGAGAACATGATCAGTCCTAAACCCATGAACGAACGGAAAATGTTACCGTCCATGATGTTATTACTAATCACCTTCACGAATAATCCAAACAGGCCCACGTCTTCCCAAGTTCAGGCAAAAGGTTGGTCCAAAAGTACAATTCAGGGCCGGCCCTGTGGTGGAGCAGGTAAGTGCCCACATTCCGCTTGGGCGGCCCGGGCCTCACTGTTTCACATTACGAGTGCATATCACATTAGTAGTGTTAGGAAATATAGATTTCATGGTATGGTGCGGGCAGAGATCATAAATAAGCAGCAATTGTGAGGATACGTTATCAATACGCACAAGAAAAGGAACCATAAGAATATTACAATCTATGGAAGTATCTGGTACACTTCCCAAAGGCAGAAGGAAGGAAAACTTGTGACCTGCCAAGGTGGAATTGGCAGAGTGCCACGAGATGACACCATCATTGTGCATCAGAACATTCCCTGGGCAACTTCAACTTGTGAGGGAGTCCAGGACTTTTTCTGGGTAAGGTCCACCCATTTTGCCATCTACCCAAGATATAAGAGATAAAACCCAGGATAATCTTACAGGAGTGAAACCAGTGTCTAGAGAGAATGTAGGAGCCCTTTCGAAGTTCAAGGAGAAAGATAGAAACTGACAACAATTGCAGAAAAAGGAAAACTATCCTACCTAGACAGGGTGAGGAGTCAGACTGGTCTGAGATGGCTGTGAAACTCTGTGTGCACGGAGGTTGTCAGGACAACTTCGAATTTTGAGGTCGCTTATGACATCACGGTGAACATGTCCCCCAGGGTGGCCGCATGGTTACAGTCTGAGGATTGGCCTAGGCTAGGCTATTAAAGGGACAGACACCCAGAAACAGGTTTGGCAAACAGAAAGCAGGCACAGAAACTAGAAGAGATAAAACAGAGTCTGATGCAAGGGATAAGAAAGGAACCCTAGGCCACAAGTGAGAATAGAGGGACAGGCACGGAGAGGAGAACATTGTCATCTATTCAAGTCTATGGGGAGGTCATGCTGATTCAAGCTTGCAACTTCATTGGAAACAAGTGGCCGGACTTGGGGTTCATCACACCTACAGTGCCCTTGTGCCTTAAGCATAATGCAAAGTCAAGAAAGATGTCTTGAGGACATTGAGCAGAAGAATCGATGCCTCCTTTCCAAGGCCCATAGCATTCTTTGAAGGTCAGTCTCTTTTTCCGAAGCTCTGGTGTCACGTGGGCCCACTGGGCACATGGTAATGTGTCCCAAGAGATGTCTTGGAAGCCTTGAAGGAATGGAGCCCTGTCACGCTTGGGGTATGTCTCTTTGTTTGGAAGTGCTCTACAAGGGTGCTGAAAAGCACCCTCTTCCACAGGGCTTCGTTCCTTCGTGAAGGCTGCCCTCCCAGGCTAGTGTGCTCTGTTTGCCTCCATCGAAATTCTCTCCCCCTACCTCTTGCCGTAGAAGGATTATTGATTATGTGTTTTGACACCATATGTAAGGAAGTTGCACGAAAATTAGAACTTTACAGTTGTGTTTCAAGAAAAATAAACAGGCCAGGGTAGAGGATGTAGGGCAAACAAATGGCACACCCTATAGAAATTAAGTAAGCCGGTATCTGGACGGAATCTAGGGGAACGTTCAAGGATCAGGGGTCAAGTTCGAAACTTCCCAAATCCGGAAAAGAGACAGAAAAATATCTTTCCTGGAGAGTGGAATTCATCCGATTTGTCTATGTTGTCTTGGAGACATTGTGTCCGTGAAGGGGGTTGCCAGGACCACCTCGAATTTGGAGTTTCTGATCTCAGGATGTCAAACCAACCCACATGACCACGTGTTCTCAGTGCTTAGTTTGACCTAGGCTAGGATAGCCAAGAGTCCTACAAGTGACCGGTGCAAATTCAAGGACAACAACCAAGAGTCACGAAAGCACTCACACCTCACCCTAGAGAACATACAGCGATTAAAGAAATACAAACTAATCCCTCGGAATGAAGGAGAACGGACTGATAAGCATGTCTAAGGGAGATAGCTGAGAAAGACCATGACGAGTATACTATGGAAAAGAAAAAGAGGACCCAGAAAATGGAAGGTGAACAGAAATCACACCTGAATTATCCACAATGAAAGATGATGTCCGTCTTTAGACAGACTCTGCTGGAACGTTTGAAAGTCAGAGAAATTCACAAGCCAAAAAACGGCAGCGAAGGTCAAGCATGGGCTAACTGGGAAGGGTGAGTTATGAGACTGCTCCAAGCAGGCTCTGAAACCTGTATCCAGGAAGCATGCTGGACCTCAGAGACACAATTATGACAAATCCTCTGACATCACAATGGACCCGAAAAACAACCTAGCCTCATCTACACAGTGCTAGAGTTGGGCTCACTAGTATATTTAACTCCCATTGCACTCAACTGCACGTTGCCACTGAACATGTAAGTGGCCGGCCGGTGGTGCAGTGGTGAGGTCCGCACCTTCTGGGTCTGTGGCCCAGTATGGGCTGGGTGGAATCCTCGGTTTGGGCCTCCTCACCACTGCTTCAGTTGTTCTGGTGCAGGCGTCCGAGGTAGAGTAGAGGCAGATGGGAAGGGACGTTGGACAGGGCCAGACTTCCACAGCAAATACAGGAGCATTGCCAGCAGATGTGAGCACAGCAATGCACTTGTGCCAAAACAAAACCAATTAAAAGTTGCAAAGAATAGAAAAACTGAAGCTAAGGAAAAAAAAAAAAAAAAAACAGGAGCTTGCCATTACGAAGAATAGGATCTCTGTGAATAACCTTAGCAAAACAGGTGAATTCTATGTTAATTCAAAAACTAGCAAACCTTTGGGGAAAGAAACTCAAGAAGACACAAGAAAAAAAAAGATATCGAGGTATCTAGGAATGGAAGGATTAACACACTTGAAAGGTTCATACCGCAGTAAGGAATCTCTGGATTCCATGCAATCCCAGTCAAAGTTGCAGCAGTATTTGCCACAGAGAAGAAGAGAGAATCCTAAAGTTTCTAGCCAGCAACACGAGACCCTGACTAGGCAAAGGAATCCTCAGGAAAACGAACAAAGCAGCACGTGTCACAATTTCTGATTTCAACATAGAGGACGAAGCGCTAGGTACCGAAACGGCACAGTCTGGGCCCCAAAACAGGCATGAAGACCCATGCAAAACAATTGAGAGCCCAGAGCCCAACTCAAACTTACATGGACAGCCCATTTTGGACCAGGGAGCCAAGTGGAGACAGCGGAGGAAGGAGAGTCTCTACAATAAACGGTGCTGGGAAGCCTGCACAGCCACATGGAACACAACGAGAGTACACCATGATGTTACACCTGGCACACACACCACCTGAAATGGATTAAAGCCTTGAATGGCAGACTTGAAACCGTGAACCTTGTAGGAGAAGACCTAGGCAGAGTGCTCTTTGCCATCTGTCTGAGCCGCCTATTTGGAAGAAGCATGTCTGACTGGGCAAGGGCAACAAAGGAAACAAGAAACAAACGGGACCACATCAAACGCACACACTTCTGCCCACTCAAGGAAACCATCAACTGAATACTAAGACACCACAACAATTGGGAGAGGATGTTTGCAAACCACACATCGGACAAGGGGTGAAAAGCCCAAAGATACAATCAACTCGCACGTCTCCACAAGAAAAAAAACAAGCCAATGAAAACCTGGTCAAAAGATGGAAGCAGAGATTTCTCCGAAGAAGACAGAAAGAGGGCCAGTAGGTGCATGAAAACTTGTTCACCATCATGAAGTCTCAGGAAAATGCAAATCCAAACTGCAAGGCCATGGCAGCTCACTGTGGTCAGCATGGCTAGAAGGAAGCAGACAGGAAATAACAAGTGTCAGAGAGGAGGTGGAGAGAAGGGAAGCCTCCTGCACTGCTGGTGGGAGTGTAACCCGGTGCAGCCACGATGCCAAAGGTGTGGCACTGCCTCAGAAATTTAAGTATCCATGTCCCGTATGACCCAGCTATTAATCTGCCGCTTGCTTATCCAAAACAGTCAGAAAGACTACCGCATAAAGACATGTGCATGGCTGTGTTCACCACAGTCTTACTCCTGATATCCAAGACTTGGAAAGCACCCTGGTGTCCAGCAAGGGATGATTGGAGAAGGAAGATGGGCTATAGCCACACAATGGTATACCACTCAGCCGGAACAAATGATGCAATCCAGCCATTTGTGACCACCAGAATGGCTGTGAGGGTTTTAGGGGAAGTGTAACAAGCCCCAGTGAGAAATTCAAATACCATAGAATCTCACTTACAAGGAGAAGAAAAAGCAAGCACTAACCAACAGGTGGCACTGAACATTTGTATGCGGGCTCCCAGAGGCAAAGAGGGGCGGTGACGGAGGGTGAAAGAGAAGATTAGGCACAAGTGTGTGGTGAGGGCCTGTGATTAGTCTTACACTGGTGAAGATGATGTAAGCTACACAGAAGTCTAAAGCAATGAGGATGTGAATCTGGAAGTTATAGTACGTTCTAATGCAGGGTCATGGCTATAAATTCACCTCAAATCAAAAATCCAAAACGGGGTCCAGAATGATGTCATAAAGCTTTGGGGGCGGAAAGAGTTTACAGAAGGTGAACTTCCAAGGATGGAAAATCACCTCCAAATGCTTACAGATGCTACAGAAAGGCAGACCATTCCAAATAGGTGAAGAGGAATACTACGAAGAGAACATGATCAGTCCTAAACCCATGAACGAACGGAAAATGTTACCGTCCATGATGTTATTACTAATCACCTTCACGAATAATCCAAACAGGCCCACGTCTTCCCAAGTTCAGGCAAAAGGTTGGTCCAAAAGTACAATTCAGGGCCGGCCCTGTGGTGGAGCAGGTAAGTGCCCACATTCCGCTTGGGCGGCCCGGGCCTCACTGTTTCACATTACGAGTGCATATCACATTAGTAGTGTTAGGAAATATAGATTTCATGGTATGGTGCGGGCAGAGATCATAAATAAGCAGCAATTGTGAGGATACGTTATCAATACGCACAAGAAAAGGAACCATAAGAATATTACAATCTATGGAAGTATCTGGTACACTTCCCAAAGGCAGAAGGAAGGAAAACTTGTGACCTGCCAAGGTGGAATTGGCAGAGTGCCACGAGATGACACCATCATTGTGCATCAGAACATTCCCTGGGCAACTTCAACTTGTGAGGGAGTCCAGGACTTTTTCTGGGTAAGGTCCACCCATTTTGCCATCTACCCAAGATATAAGAGATAAAACCCAGGATAATCTTACAGGAGTGAAACCAGTGTCTAGAGAGAATGTAGGAGCCCTTTCGAAGTTCAAGGAGAAAGATAGAAACTGACAACAATTGCAGAAAAAGGAAAACTATCCTACCTAGACAGGGTGAGGAGTCAGACTGGTCTGAGATGGCTGTGAAACTCTGTGTGCACGGAGGTTGTCAGGACAACTTCGAATTTTGAGGTCGCTTATGACATCACGGTGAACATGTCCCCCAGGGTGGCCGCATGGTTACAGTCTGAGGATTGGCCTAGGCTAGGCTATTAAAGGGACAGACACCCAGAAACAGGTTTGGCAAACAGAAAGCAGGCACAGAAACTAGAAGAGATAAAACAGAGTCTGATGCAAGGGATAAGAAAGGAACCCTAGGCCACAAGTGAGAATAGAGGGACAGGCACGGAGAGGAGAACATTGTCATCTATTCAAGTCTATGGGGAGGTCATGCTGATTCAAGCTTGCAACTTCATTGGAAACAAGTGGCCGGACTTGGGGTTCATCACACCTACAGTGCCCTTGTGCCTTAAGCATAATGCAAAGTCAAGAAAGATGTCTTGAGGACATTGAGCAGAAGAATCGATGCCTCCTTTCCAAGGCCCATAGCATTCTTTGAAGGTCAGTCTCTTTTTCCGAAGCTCTGGTGTCACGTGGGCCCACTGGGCACATGGTAATGTGTCCCAAGAGATGTCTTGGAAGCCTTGAAGGAATGGAGCCCTGTCACGCTTGGGGTATGTCTCTTTGTTTGGAAGTGCTCTACAAGGGTGCTGAAAAGCACCCTCTTCCACAGGGCTTCGTTCCTTCGTGAAGGCTGCCCTCCCAGGCTAGTGTGCTCTGTTTGCCTCCATCGAAATTCTCTCCCCCTACCTCTTGCCGTAGAAGGATTATTGATTATGTGTTTTGACACCATATGTAAGGAAGTTGCACGAAAATTAGAACTTTACAGTTGTGTTTCAAGAAAAATAAACAGGCCAGCGTAGAGGATGTAGGGCAAACAAATGGCACACCCTATAAAAATTAAGTAAGCCGGTATCTGGACGGAATCTAGGGGAACGTTCAAGGATCAGGGGTCAAGTTCGAAACTTCCCAAATCCGGAAAAGAGACAGAAAAATATCTTTCCTGGAGAGTGGAATTCATCCGATTTGTCTAAGTTGTCTTGGAGACATTGTGTCCGTGAAGGGGGTTGCCAGGACCACCTCGAATTTGGAGTTTCTGATCTCAGGATGTCAAACCAACCCACATGACCACGTGTTCTCAGTGCTTAGTTTGACCTAGGCTAGGATAGCCAAGAGTCCTACAAGTGACCGGTGCAAATTCAAGGACAACAACCAAGAGTCACGAAAGCACTCACACCTCACCCTAGAGAACATACAGCGATTAAAGAAATACAAACTAATCCCTCGGAATGAAGGAGAACGGACTGATAAGCATGTCTAAGGGAGATAGCTGAGAAAGACCATGACGAGTATACTATGGAAAAGAAAAAGAGGACCCAGAAAATGGAAGGTGAACAGAAATCACACCTGAATTATCCACAATGAAAGATGATGTCCGTCTTTAGACAGACTCTGCTGGAACGTTTGAAAGTCAGAGAAATTCACAAGCCAAAAAACGGCAGCGAAGGTCAAGCATGGGCTAACTGGGAAGGGTGAGTTATGAGACTGCTCCAAGCAGGCTCTGAAACCTGTATCCAGGAAGCATGCTGGACCTCAGAGACACAATTATGACAAATCCTCTGACATCACAATGGACCCGAAAAACAACCTAGCCTCATCTACACAGTGCTAGAGTTGGGCTCACTAGTATATTTAACTCCCGTTGCACTCAACTGCACGTTGCCACTGAACATGTAAGTGGCCGGCCGGTGGTGCAGTGGTGAGGTCCGCACCTTCTGGGTCTGTGGCCCAGTATGGGCTGGGTGGAATCCTCGGTTTGGGCCTCCTCACCACTGCTTCAGTTGTTCTGGTGCAGGCGTCCGAGGTAGAGTAGAGGCAGATGGGAAGGGACGTTGGACAGGGCCAGACTTCCACAGCAAATACAGGAGCATTGCCAGCAGATGTGAGCACAGCAATGCACTTGTGCCAAAACAAAACCAATTAAAAGTTGCAAAGAATAGAAAAACTGAAGCTAAGGAAAAAAAAAAAAAAAAAACAGGAGCTTGCCATTACGAAGAATAGGATCTCTGTGAATAACCTTAGCAAAACAGGTGAATTCTATGTTAATTCAAAAACTAGCAAACCTTTGGGGAAAGAAACTCAAGAAGACACAAGAAAAAAAAAGATATCGAGGGATCGAGGAATGGAAGGATTAACACACTTGAAAGGTTCATACCGCAGTAAGGAATCTCTGGATTCCATGCAATCCCAGTCAAAGTTGCAGCAGTATTTGCCACAGAGAAGAAGAGAGAATCCTAAAGTTTCTAGCCAGCAACACGAGACCCTGACTAGGCAAAGGAATCCTCAGGAAAACGAACAAAGCAGCACGTGTCACAATTTCTGATTTCAACATAGAGGACGAAGCGCTAGGTACCGAAACGGCACAGTCTGGGCCCCAAAACAGGCATGAAGACCCATGCAAAACAATTGAGAGCCCAGAGCCCAACTCAAACTTACATGGACAGCCCATTTTGGACCAGGGAGCCAAGTGGAGACAGCGGAGGAAGGAGAGTCTCTACAATAAACGGTGCTGGGAAGCCTGCACAGCCACATGGAACACAACGAGAGTACACCATGATGTTACACCTGGCACACACACCACCTGAAATGGATTAAAGCCTTGAATGGCAGACTTGAAACCGTGAACCTTGTAGGAGAAGACCTAGGCAGAGTGCTCTTTGCCATCTGTCTGAGCCGCCTATTTGGAAGAAGCATGTCTGACTGGGCAAGGGCAACAAAGGAAACAAGAAACAAACGGGACCACATCAAACGCACACACTTCTGCCCACTCAAGGAAACCATCAACTGAATACTAAGACACCACAACAATTGGGAGAGGATGTTTGCAAACCACACATCGGACAAGGGGTGAAAAGCCCAAAGATACAATCAACTCGCACGTCTCCACAAGAAAAAAAACAAGCCAATGAAAACCTGGTCAAAAGATGGAAGCAGAGATTTCTCCGAAGAAGACAGAAAGAGGGCCAGTAGGTGCATGAAAACTTGTTCACCATCATGAAGTCTCAGGAAAATGCAAATCCAAACTGCAAGGCCATGGCAGCTCACTGTGGTCAGCATGGCTAGAAGGAAGCAGACAGGAAATAACAAGTGTCAGAGAGGAGGTGGAGAGAAGGGAAGCCTCCTGCACTGCTGGTGGGAGTGTAACCCGGTGCAGCCACGATGCCAAAGGTGTGGAACTGCCTCAGAAATTTAAGTATCCATGTCCCGTATGACCCAGCTATTAATCTGCCGCTTGCTTATCCAAAACAGTCAGAAAGACTACCGCATAAAGACATGTGCATGGCTGTGTTCACCACAGTCTTACTCCTGATATCCAAGACTTGGAAAGCACCCTGGTGTCCAGCAAGGGATGATTGGAGAAGGAAGATGGGCTATAGCCACACAATGGTATACCACTCAGCCGGAACAAATGATGCAATCCAGCCATTTGTGACCACCAGAATGGCTGTGAGGGTTTTAGGGGAAGTGTAACAAGCCCCAGTGAGAAATTCAAATACCATAGAATCTCACTTACAAGGCGAAGAAAAAGCAAGCACTAACCAACAGGTGGCACTGAACATTTGGATGCGGGCTCCCAGAGGCAAAGAGGGGCGGTGACGGAGGGTGAAAGAGAAGATTAGGCACAAGTGTGTGGTGAGGGCCTGTGATTAGTCTTACACTGGTGAAGATGATGTAAGCTACACAGAAGTCTAAAGCAATGAGGATGTGAATCTGGAAGTTATAGTACGTTCTAATGCAGGGTCATGGCTATAAATTCACCTCAAATCAAAAATCCAAAACGGGGTCCAGAATGATGTCATAAAGCTTTGGGGGCGGAAAGAGTTTACAGAAGGTGAACTTCCAAGGATGGAAAATCACCTCCAAATGCTTACAGATGCTACAGAAAGGCAGACCATTCCAAATAGGTGAAGAGGAATACTACGAAGAGAACATGATCAGTCCTAAACCCATGAACGAACGGAAAATGTTACCGTCCATGATGTTATTACTAATCACCTTCACGAATAATCCAAACAGGCCCACGTCTTCCCAAGTTCAGGCAAAAGGTTGGTCCAAAAGTACAATTCAGGGCCGGCCCTGTGGTGGAGCAGGTAAGTGCCCACATTCCGCTTGGGCGGCCCGGGCCTCACTGTTTCACATTACGAGTGCATATCACATTAGTAGTGTTAGGAAATATAGATTTCATGGTATGGTGCGGGCAGAGATCATAAATAAGCAGCAATTGTGAGGATACGTTATCAATACGCACAAGAAAAGGAACCATAAGAATATTACAATCTATGGAAGTATCTGGTACACTTCCCAAAGGCAGAAGGAAGGAAAACTTGTGACCTGCCAAGGTGGAATTGGCAGAGTGCCACGAGATGACACCATCATTGTGCATCAGAACATTCCCTGGGCAACTTCAACTTGTGAGGGAGTCCAGGACTTTTTCTGGGTAAGGTCCACCCATTTTGCCATCTACCCAAGATATAAGAGATAAAACCCAGGATAATCTTACAGGAGTGAAACCAGTGTCTAGAGAGAATGTAGGAGCCCTTTCGAAGTTCAAGGAGAAAGATAGAAACTGACAACAATTGCAGAAAAAGGAAAACTATCCTACCTAGACAGGGTGAGGAGTCAGACTGGTCTGAGATGGCTGTGAAACTCTGTGTGCACGGAGGTTGTCAGGACAACTTCGAATTTTGAGGTCGCTTATGACATCACGGTGAACATGTCCCCCAGGGTGGCCGCATGGTTACAGTCTGAGGATTGGCCTAGGCTAGGCTATTAAAGGGACAGACACCCAGAAACAGGTTTGGCAAACAGAAAGCAGGCACAGAAACTAGAAGAGATAAAACAGAGTCTGATGCAAGGGATAAGAAAGGAACCCTAGGCCACAAGTGAGAATAGAGGGACAGGCACGGAGAGGAGAACATTGTCATCTATTCAAGTCTATGGGGAGGTCATGCTGATTCAAGCTTGCAACTTCATTGGAAACAAGTGGCCGGACTTGGGGTTCATCACACCTACAGTGCCCTTGTGCCTTAAGCATAATGCAAAGTCAAGAAAGATGTCTTGAGGACATTGAGCAGAAGAATCGATGCCTCCTTTCCAAGGCCCATAGCATTCTTTGAAGGTCAGTCTCTTTTTCCGAAGCTCTGGTGTCACGTGGGCCCACTGGGCACATGGTAATGTGTCCCAAGAGATGTCTTGGAAGCCTTGAAGGAATGGAGCCCTGTCACGCTTGGGGTATGTCTCTTTGTTTGGAAGTGCTCTACAAGGGTGCTGAAAAGCACCCTCTTCCACAGGGCTTCGTTCCTTCGTGAAGGCTGCCCTCCCAGGCTAGTGTGCTCTGTTTGCCTCCATCGAAATTCTCTCCCCCTACCTCTTGCCGTAGAAGGATTATTGATTATGTGTTTTGACACCATATGTAAGGAAGTTGCACGAAAATTAGAACTTTACTGTTGTGTTTCAAGAAAAATAAACAGGCCAGGGTAGAGGATGTAGGGCAAACAAATGGCACACCCTATAGAAATTAAGTAAGCCGGTATCTGGACGGAATCTAGGGGAACGTTCAAGGATCAGGGGTCAAGTTCGAAACTTCCCAAATCCGGAAAAGAGACAGAAAAATATCTTTCCTGGAGAGTGGAATTCATCCGATTTGTCTATGTTGTCTTGGAGACATTGTGTCCGTGAAGGGGGTTGCCAGGACCACCTCGAATTTGGAGTTTCTGATCTCAGGATGTCAAACCAACCCACATGACCACGTGTTCTCAGTGCTTAGTTTGACCTAGGCTAGGATAGCCAAGAGTCCTACAAGTGACCGGTGCAAATTCAAGGACAACAACCAAGAGTCACGAAAGCACTCACACCTCACCCTAGAGAACATACAGCGATTAAAGAAATACAAACTAATCCCTCGGAATGAAGGAGAACGGACTGATAAGCATGTCTAAGGGAGATAGCTGAGAAAGACCATGACGAGTATACTATGGAAAAGAAAAAGAGGACCCAGAAAATGGAAGGTGAACAGAAATCACACCTGAATTATCCACAATGAAAGATGATGTCCGTCTTTAGACAGACTCTGCTGGAACGTTTGAAAGTCAGAGAAATTCACAAGCCAAAAAACGGCAGCGAAGGTCAAGCATGGGCTAACTGGGAAGGGTGAGTTATGAGACTGCTCCAAGCAGGCTCTGAAACCTGTATCCAGGAAGCATGCTGGACCTCAGAGACACAATTATGACAAATCCTCTGACATCACAATGGACCCGAAAAACAACCTAGCCTCATCTACACAGTGCTAGAGTTGGGCTCACTAGTATATTTAACTCCCATTGCACTCAACTGCACGTTGCCACTGAACATGTAAGTGGCCGGCCGGTGGTGCAGTGGTGAGGTCCGCACCTTCTGGGTCTGTGGCCCAGTATGGGCTGGGTGGAATCCTCGGTTTGGGCCTCCTCACCACTGCTTCAGTTGTTCTGGTGCAGGCGTCCGAGGTAGAGTAGAGGCAGATGGGAAGGGACGTTGGACAGGGCCAGACTTCCACAGCAAATACAGGAGCATTGCCAGCAGATGTGAGCACAGCAATGCACTTGTGCCAAAACAAAACCAATTAAAAGTTGCAAAGAATAGAAAAACTGAAGCTAAGGAAAAAAAAAAAAAAAAAACAGGAGCTTGCCATTACGAAGAATAGGATCTCTGTGAATAACCTTAGCAAAACAGGTGAATTCTATGTTAATTCAAAAACTAGCAAACCTTTGGGGAAAGAAACTCAAGAAGACACAAGAAAAAAAAAGATATCGAGGGATCTAGGAATGGAAGGATTAACACACTTGAAAGGTTCATACCGCAGTAAGGAATCTCTGGATTCCATGCAATCCCAGTCAAAGTTGCAGCAGTATTTGCCACAGAGAAGAAGAGAGAATCCTAAAGTTTCTAGCCAGCAACACGAGACCCTGACTAGGCAAAGGAATCCTCAGGAAAACGAACAAAGCAGCACGTGTCACAATTTCTGATTTCAACATAGAGGACGAAGCGCTAGGTACCGAAACGGCACAGTCTGGGCCCCAAAACAGGCATGAAGACCCATGCAAAACAATTGAGAGCCCAGAGCCCAACTCAAACTTACATGGACAGCCCATTTTGGACCAGGGAGCCAAGTGGAGACAGCGGAGGAAGGAGAGTCTCTACAATAAACGGTGCTGGGAAGCCTGCACAGCCACATGGAACACAACGAGAGTACACCATGATGTTACACCTGGCACACACACCACCTGAAATGGATTAAAGCCTTGAATGGCAGACTTGAAACCGTGAACCTTGTAGGAGAAGACCTAGGCAGAGTGCTCTTTGCCATCTGTCTGAGCCGCCTATTTGGAAGAAGCATGTCTGACTGGGCAAGGGCAACAAAGGAAACAAGAAACAAACGGGACCACATCAAACGCACACACTTCTGCCCACTCAAGGAAACCATCAACTGAATACTAAGACACCACAACAATTGGGAGAGGATGTTTGCAAACCACACATCGGACAAGGGGTGAAAAGCCCAAAGATACAATCAACTCGCACGTCTCCACAAGAAAAAAAACAAGCCAATGAAAACCTGGTCAAAAGATGGAAGCAGAGATTTCTCCGAAGAAGACAGAAAGAGGGCCAGTAGGTGCATGAAAACTTGTTCACCATCATGAAGTCTCAGGAAAATGCAAATCCAAACTGCAAGGCCATGGCAGCTCACTGTGGTCAGCATGGCTAGAAGGAAGCAGACAGGAAATAACAAGTGTCAGAGAGGAGGTGGAGAGAAGGGAAGCCTCCTGCACTGCTGGTGGGAGTGTAACCCGGTGCAGCCACGATGCCAAAGGTGTGGCACTGCCTCAGAAATTTAAGTATCCATGTCCCGTATGACCCAGCTATTAATCTGCCGCTTGCTTATCCAAAACAGTCAGAAAGACTACCGCATAAAGACATGTGCATGGCTGTGTTCACCACAGTCTTACTCCTGATATCCAAGACTTGGAAAGCACCCTGGTGTCCAGCAAGGGATGATTGGAGAAGGAAGATGGGCTATAGCCACACAATGGTATACCACTCAGCCGGAACAAATGATGCAATCCAGCCATTTGTGACCACCAGAATGGCTGTGAGGGTTTTAGGGGAAGTGTAACAAGCCCCAGTGAGAAATTCAAATACCATAGAATCTCACTTACAAGGAGAAGAAAAAGCAAGCACTAACCAACAGGTGGCACTGAACATTTGTATGCGGGCTCCCAGAGGCAAAGAGGGGCGGTGACGGAGGGTGAAAGAGAAGATTAGGCACAAGTGTGTGGTGAGGGCCTGTGATTAGTCTTACACTGGTGAAGATGATGTAAGCTACACAGAAGTCTAAAGCAATGAGGATGTGAATCTGGAAGTTATAGTACGTTCTAATGCAGGGTCATGGCTATAAATTCACCTCAAATCAAAAATCCAAAACGGGGTCCAGAATGATGTCATAAAGCTTTGGGGGCGGAAAGAGTTTACAGAAGGTGAACTTCCAAGGATGGAAAATCACCTCCAAATGCTTACAGATGCTACAGAAAGGCAGACCATTCCAAATAGGTGAAGAGGAATACTACGAAGAGAACATGATCAGTCCTAAACCCATGAACGAACGGAAAATGTTACCGTCCATGATGTTATTACTAATCACCTTCACGAATAATCCAAACAGGCCCACGTCTTCCCAAGTTCAGGCAAAAGGTTGGTCCAAAAGTACAATTCAGGGCCGGCCCTGTGGTGGAGCAGGTAAGTGCCCACATTCCGCTTGGGCGGCCCGGGCCTCACTGTTTCACATTACGAGTGCATATCACATTAGTAGTGTTAGGAAATATAGATTTCATGGTATGGTGCGGGCAGAGATCATAAATAAGCAGCAATTGTGAGGATACGTTATCAATACGCACAAGAAAAGGAACCATAAGAATATTACAATCTATGGAAGTATCTGGTACACTTCCCAAAGGCAGAAGGAAGGAAAACTTGTGACCTGCCAAGGTGGAATTGGCAGAGTGCCACGAGATGACACCATCATTGTGCATCAGAACATTCCCTGGGCAACTTCAACTTGTGAGGGAGTCCAGGACTTTTTCTGGGTAAGGTCCACCCATTTTGCCATCTACCCAAGATATAAGAGATAAAACCCAGGATAATCTTACAGGAGTGAAACCAGTGTCTAGAGAGAATGTAGGAGCCCTTTCGAAGTTCAAGGAGAAAGATAGAAACTGACAACAATTGCAGAAAAAGGAAAACTATCCTACCTAGACAGGGTGAGGAGTCAGACTGGTCTGAGATGGCTGTGAAACTCTGTGTGCACGGAGGTTGTCAGGACAACTTCGAATTTTGAGGTCGCTTATGACATCACGGTGAACATGTCCCCCAGGGTGGCCGCATGGTTACAGTCTGAGGATTGGCCTAGGCTAGGCTATTAAAGGGACAGACACCCAGAAACAGGTTTGGCAAACAGAAAGCAGGCACAGAAACTAGAAGAGATAAAACAGAGTCTGATGCAAGGGATAAGAAAGGAACCCTAGGCCACAAGTGAGAATAGAGGGACAGGCACGGAGAGGAGAACATTGTCATCTATTCAAGTCTATGGGGAGGTCATGCTGATTCAAGCTTGCAACTTCATTGGAAACAAGTGGCCGGACTTGGGGTTCATCACACCTACAGTGCCCTTGTGCCTTAAGCATAATGCAAAGTCAAGAAAGATGTCTTGAGGACATTGAGCAGAAGAATCGATGCCTCCTTTCCAAGGCCCATAGCATTCTTTGAAGGTCAGTCTCTTTTTCCGAAGCTCTGGTGTCACGTGGGCCCACTGGGCACATGGTAATGTGTCCCAAGAGATGTCTTGGAAGCCTTGAAGGAATGGAGCCCTGTCACGCTTGGGGTATGTCTCTTTGTTTGGAAGTGCTCTACAAGGGTGCTGAAAAGCACCCTCTTCCACAGGGCTTCGTTCCTTCGTGAAGGCTGCCCTCCCAGGCTAGTGTGCTCTGTTTGCCTCCATCGAAATTCTCTCCCCCTACCTCTTGCCGTAGAAGGATTATTGATTATGTGTTTTGACACCATATGTAAGGAAGTTGCACGAAAATTAGAACTTTACAGTTGTGTTTCAAGAAAAATAAACAGGCCAGCGTAGAGGATGTAGGGCAAACAAATGGCACACCCTATAAAAATTAAGTAAGCCCGTATCTGGACGGAATCTAGGGGAACGTTCAAGGATCAGGGGTCAAGTTCGAAACTTCCCAAATCCGGAAAAGAGACAGAAAAATATCTTTCCTGGAGAGTGGAATTCATCCGATTTGTCTAAGTTGTCTTGGAGACATTGTGTCCGTGAAGGGGGTTGCCAGGACCACCTCGAATTTGGAGTTTCTGATCTCAGGATGTCAAACCAACCCACATGACCACGTGTTCTCAGTGCTTAGTTTGACCTAGGCTAGGATAGCCAAGAGTCCTACAAGTGACCGGTGCAAATTCAAGGACAACAACCAAGAGTCACGAAAGCACTCACACCTCACCCTAGAGAACATACAGCGATTAAAGAAATACAAACTAATCCCTTGGAATGAAGGAGAACGGACTGATAAGCATGTCTAAGGGAGATAGCTGAGAAAGACCATGACGAGTATACTATGGAAAAGAAAAAGAGGACCCAGAAAATGGAAGGTGAACAGAAATCACACCTGAATTATCCACAATGAAAGATGATGTCCGTCTTTAGACAGACTCTGCTGGAACGTTTGAAAGTCAGAGAAATTCACAAGCCAAAAAACGGCAGCGAAGGTCAAGCATGGGCTAACTGGGAAGGGTGAGTTATGAGACTGCTCCAAGCAGGCTCTGAAACCTGTATCCAGGAAGCATGCTGGACCTCAGAGACACAATTATGACAAATCCTCTGACATCACAATGGACCCGAAAAACAACCTAGCCTCATCTACACAGTGCTAGAGTTGGGCTCACTAGTATATTTAACTCCCATTGCACTCAACTGCACGTTGCCACTGAACATGTAAGTGGCCGGCCGGTGGTGCAGTGGTGAGGTCCGCACCTTCTGGGTCTGTGGCCCAGTATGGGCTGGGTGGAATCCTCGGTTTGGGCCTCCTCACCACTGCTTCAGTTGTTCTGGTGCAGGCGTCCGAGGTAGAGTAGAGGCAGATGGGAAGGGACGTTGGACAGGGCCAGACTTCCACAGCAAATACAGGAGCATTGCCAGCAGATGTGAGCACAGCAATGCACTTGTGCCAAAACAAAACCAATTAAAAGTTGCAAAGAATAGAAAAACTGAAGCTAAGGAAAAAAAAAACAAAAAAACAGGAGCTTGCCATTACGAAGAATAGGATCTCTGTGAATAACCTTAGCAAAACAGGTGAATTCTATGTTAATTCAAAAACTAGCAAACCTTTGGGGAAAGAAACTCAAGAAGACACAAGAAAAAAAAAGATATCGAGGGATCTAGGAATGGAAGGATTAACACACTTGAAAGGTTCATACCGCAGTAAGGAATCTCTGGATTCCATGCAATCCCAGTCAAAGTTGCAGCAGTATTTGCCACAGAGAAGAAGAGAGAATCCTAAAGTTTCTAGCCAGCAACACGAGACCCTGACTAGGCAAAGGAATCCTCAGGAAAACGAACAAAGCAGCACGTGTCACAATTTCTGATTTCAACATAGAGGACGAAGCGCTAGGTACCGAAACGGCACAGTCTGGGCCCCAAAACAGGCATGAAGACCCATGCAAAACAATTGAGAGCCCAGAGCCCAACTCAAACTTACATGGACAGCCCATTTTGGACCAGGGAGCCAAGTGGAGACAGCGGAGGAAGGAGAGTCTCTACAATAAACGGTGCTGGGAAGCCTGCACAGCCACATGGAACACAACGAGAGTACACCATGATGTTACACCTGGCACACACACCACCTGAAATGGATTAAAGCCTTGAATGGCAGACTTGAAACCGTGAACCTTGTAGGAGAAGACCTAGGCAGAGTGCTCTTTGCCATCTGTCTGAGCCGCCTATTTGGAAGAAGCATGTCTGACTGGGCAAGGGCAACAAAGGAAACAAGAAACAAACGGGACCACATCAAATGCACACACTTCTGCCCACTCAAGGAAACCATCAACTGAATACTAAGACACCACAACGATTGGGAGAGGATGTTTGCAAACCACACATCGGACAAGGGGTGAAAAGCCCAAAGATGCAATCAACTCGCACGTCTCCACAAGAAAAAAAACAAGCCAATGAAAACCTGGTCAAAAGATGGAAGCAGAGATTTCTCCGAAGAAGACAGAAAGAGGGCCAGTAGGTGCATGAAAACTTGTTCACCATCATGAAGTCTCAGGAAAATGCAAATCCAAACTGCAAGGCCATGGCAGCTCACTGTGGTCAGCATGGCTAGAAGGAAGCAGACAGGAAATAACAAGTGTCAGAGAGGAGGTGGAGAGAAGGGAAGCCTCCTGCACTGCTGGTGGGAGTGTAACCCGGTGCAGCCACGATGCCAAAGGTGTGGAACTGCCTCAGAAGTTTAAGTATCCATGTCCCGTATGACCCAGCTATTAATCTGCCGCTTGCTTATCCAAAACAGTCAGAAAGACTACCGCATAAAGACATGTGCATGGCTGTGTTCACCACAGTCTTACTCCTGATATCCAAGACTTGGAAAGCACCCTGGTGTCCAGCAAGGGATGATTGGAGAAGGAAGATGGGCTATAGCCACACAATGGTATACCACTCAGCCGGAACAAATGATGCAATCCAGCCATTTGTGACCACCAGAATGGCTGTGAGGGTTTTAGGGGAAGTGTAACAAGCCCCAGTGAGAAATTCAAATACCATAGAATCTCACTTACAAGGAGAAGAAAAAGCAAGCACTAACCAACAGGTGGCACTGAACATTTGTATGCGGGCTCCCAGAGGCAAAGAGGGGCGGTGACGGAGGGTGAAAGAGAAGATTAGGCACAAGTGTGTGGTGAGGGCCTGTGATTAGTCTTACACTGGTGAAGATGATGTAAGCTACACAGAAGTCTAAAGCAATGAGGATGTGAATCTGGAAGTTATAGTACGTTCTAATGCAGGGTCATGGCTATAAATTCACCTCAAATCAAAAATCCAAAAAGGGGTCCAGAATGATGTCATAAAGCTTTGGGGGCGGAAAGAGTTTACAGAAGGTGAACTTCCAAGGATGGAAAATCACCTCCAAA
The DNA here is from genome assembly GCF_041296235.1 of Equus asinus. Taxonomy (NCBI): domain Eukaryota; kingdom Metazoa; phylum Chordata; class Mammalia; order Perissodactyla; family Equidae; genus Equus; species Equus asinus. Next base: position 5,184,567 of record NC_091809.1, on the reverse strand, counting down.
TGCTTACAGATGCTACAGAAAGGCAGACCATTCCAAATAGGTGAAGAGGAATACTACGAAGAGAACATGATCAGTCCTAAACCCATGAACGAACGGAAAATGTTACCGTCCATGATGTTATTACTAATCACCTTCACGAATAATCCAAACAGGCCCACGTCTTCCCAAGTTCAGGCAAAAGGTTGGTCCAAAAGTACAATTCAGGGCCGGCCCTGTGGTGGAGCAGGTAAGTGCCCACATTCCGCTTGGGCGGCCCGGGCCTCACTGTTTCACCTTACGAGTGCATATCACATTAGTAGTGTTAGGAAATATAGATTTCATGGTATGGTGCGGGCAGAGATCATAAATAAGCAGCAATTGTGAGGATACGTTATCAATACGCACAAGAAAAGGAACCATAAGAATATTACAATCTATGGAAGTATCTGGTACACTTCCCAAAGGCAGAAGGAAGGAAAACTTGTGACCTGCCAAGGTGGAATTGGCAGAGTGCCACGAGATGACACCATCATTGTGCATCAGAACATTCCCTGGGCAACTTCAACTTGTGAGGGAGTCCAGGACTTTTTCTGGGTAAGGTCCACCCATTTTGCCATCTACCCAAGATATAAGAGATAAAACCCAGGATAATCTTACAGGAGTGAAACCAGTGTCTAGAGAGAATGTAGGAGCCCTTTCGAAGTTCAAGGAGAAAGATAGAAACTGACAACAATTGCAGAAAAAGGAAAACTATCCTACCTAGACAGGGTGAGGAGTCAGACTGGTCTGAGATGGCTGTGAAACTCTGTGTGCACGGAGGTTGTCAGGACAACTTCGAATTTTGAGGTCGCTTATGACATCACGGTGAACATGTCCCCCAGGGTGGCCGCATGGTTACAGTCTGAGGATTGGCCTAGGCTAGGCTATTAAAGGGACAGATACCCAGAAACAGGTTTGGCAAACAGAAAGCAGGCACAGAAACTAGAAGAGATAAAACAGAGTCTGATGCAAGGGATAAGAAAGGAACCCTAGGCCACAAGTGAGAATAGAGGGACAGGCACGGAGAGGAGAACATTGTCATCTATTCAAGTCTATGGGGAGGTCATGCTGATTCAAGCTTGCAACTTCATTGGAAACAAGTGGCCGGACTTGGCGTTCATCACACCTACAGTGCCCTTGTGCCTTAAGCATAATGCAAAGTCAAGAAAGATGTCTTGAGGACATTGAAGAGAAGAATCGATGCCTCCTTTCCAAGGCCCATAGCATTCTTTGCAGGTCAGTCTCTTTTTCCGAAGCTCTGGTGTCACGTGGGCCCACTGGGCACATGGTAATGTGTCCCAAGAGATGTCTTGGAAGCCTTGAAGGAATGGAGCCCTGTCACGCTTGGGGTATGTCTCTTTGTTTGGAAGTGCTCTACAAGGGTGCTGAAAAGCACCCTCTTCCACAGGGCTTCGTTCCTTCGTGAAGGCTGCCCTCCCAGGCTAGTGTGCTCTGTTTGCCTCCATCGAAATTCTCTCCCCCTACCTCTTGCCGTAGAAGGATTATTGATTATGTGTTTTGACACCATATGTAAGGAAGTTGCACGAAAATTAGAACTTTACAGTTGTGTTTCAAGAAAAATAAACAGGCCAGGGTAGAGGATGTAGGGCAAACAAATGGCACACCCTATAAAAATTAAGTAAGCCCGTATCTGGACGGAATCTAGGGGAACGTTCAAGGATCAGGGGTCAAGTTCGAAACTTCCCAAATCCGGAAAAGAGACAGAAAAATATCTTTCCTGGAGAGTGGAATTCATCCGATTTGTCTAAGTTGTCTTGGAAACATTGTGTCCGTGAAGGGGGTTGCCAGGACCACCTCGAATTTGGAGTTTCTGATCTCAGGATGTCAAACCAACCCACATGACCACGTGTTCTCAGTGCTTAGTTTGACCTAGGCTAGGGTAGCCAAGAGTCCTACAAGTGACCGGTGCAAATTCAAGGACAACAACCAAGAGTCACGAAAGCACTCACACCTCACCCTAGAGAACATACAGCGATTAAAGAAATACAAACTAATCCCTTGGAATGAAGGAGAACGGACTGATAAGCATGTCTAAGGGAGATAGCTGAGAAAGACCATGACGAGTATACTATGGAAAAGAAAAAGAGGACCCAGAAAATGGAAGGTGAACAGAAATCACACCTGAATTATCCACAATGAAAGATGATGTCCGTCTTTAGACAGACTCTGCTGGAACGTTTGAAAGTCAGAGAAATTCACAAGCCAAAAAACGGCAGCGAAGGTCAAGCATGGGCTAACTGGGAAGGGTGAGTTATGAGACTGCTCCAAGCAGGCTCTGAAACCTGTATCCAGGAAGCATGCTGGACCTCAGAGACACAATTATGACAAATCCTCTGACATCACAATGGACCCGAAAAACAACCTAGCCTCATCTACACAGTGCTAGAGTTGGGCTCACTAGTATATTTAACTCCCATTGCACTCAACTGCACGTTGCCACTGAACATGTAAGTGGCCGGCCGGTGGTGCAGTGGTGAGGTCCGCACCTTCTGGGTCTGTGGCCCAGTATGGGCTGGGTGGAATCCTCGGTTTGGGCCTCCTCACCACTGCTTCAGTTGTTCTGGTGCAGGCGTCCGAGGTAGAGTAGAGGCAGATGGGAAGGGACGTTGGACAGGGCCAGACTTCCACAGCAAATACAGGAGCATTGCCAGCAGATGTGAGCACAGCAATGCACTTGTGCCAAAACAAAACCAATTAAAAGTTGCAAAGAATAGAAAAACTGAAGCTAAGGAAAAAAAAAACAAAAAAACAGGAGCTTGCCATTACGAAGAATAGGATCTCTGTGAATAACCTTAGCAAAACAGGTGAATTCTATGTTAATTCAAAAACTAGCAAACCTTTGGGGAAAGAAACTCAAGAAGACACAAGAAAAAAAAAGATATCGAGGGATCGAGGAATGGAAGGATTAACACACTTGAAAGGTTCATACCGCAGTAAGGAATCTCTGGATTCCATGCAATCCCAGTCAAAGTTGCAGCAGTATTTGCCACAGAGAAGAAGAGAGAATCCTAAAGTTTCTAGCCAGCAACACGAGACCCTGACTAGGCAAAGGAATCCTCAGGAAAACGAACAAAGCAGCACGTGTCACAATTTCTGATTTCAACATAGAGGACGAAGCGCTAGGTACCGAAACGGCACAGTCTGGGCCCCAAAACAGGCATGAAGACCCATGCAAAACAATTGAGAGCCCAGAGCCCAACTCAAACTTACATGGACAGCCCATTTTGGACCAGGGAGCCAAGTGGAGACAGCGGAGAAAGGAGAGTCTCTACAATAAACGGTGCTGGGAAGCCTGCACAGCCACATGGAACACAACGAGAGTACACCATGATGTTACACCTGGCACACACACCACCTGAAATGGATTAAAGCCTTGAATGGCAGACTTGAAACCGTGAACCTTGTAGGAGAAGACCTAGGCAGAGTGCTCTTTGCCATCTGTCTGAGCCGCCTATTTGGAAGAAGCATGTCTGACTGGGCAAGGGCAACAAAGGAAACAAGAAACAAACGGGACCACATCAAACGCACACACTTCTGCCCACTCAAGGAAACCATCAACTGAATACTAAGACACCACAACGATTGGGAGAGGATGTTTGCAAACCACACATCGGACAAGGGGTGAAAAGCCCAAAGATACAATCAACTCGCACGTCTCCACAAGAAAAAAAACAAGCCAATGAAAACCTGGTCAAAAGATGGAAGCAGAGATTTCTCCGAAGAAGACAGAAAGAGGGCCAGTAGGTGCATGAAAACTTGTTCACCATCATGAAGTCTCAGGAAAATGCAAATCCAAACTGCAAGGCCATGGCAGCTCACTGTGGTCAGCATGGCTAGAAGGAAGCAGACAGGAAATAACAAGTGTCAGAGAGGAGGTGGAGAGAAGGGAAGCCTCCTGCACTGCTGGTGGAAGTGTAACCCGGTGCAGCCACGATGCCAAAGGTGTGGAACTGCCTCAGAAGTTTAAGTATCCATGTCCCGTATGACCCAGCTATTAATCTGCCGCTTGCTTATCCAAAACAGTCAGAAAGACTACCGCATAAAGACATGTGCATGGCTGTGTTCACCACAGTCTTACTCCTGATATCCAAGACTTGGAAAGCACCCTGGTGTCCAGCAAGGGATGATTGGAGAAGGAAGATGGGCTATAGCCACACAATGGTATACCACTCAGCCGGAACAAATGATGCAATCCAGCCATTTGTGACCACCAGAATGGCTGTGAGGGTTTTAGGGGAAGTGTAACAAGCCCCAGTGAGAAATTCAAATACCATAGAATCTCACTTACAAGGAGAAGAAAAAGCAAGCACTAACCAACAGGTGGCACTGAACATTTGTATGCGGGCTCCCAGAGGCAAAGAGGGGCGGTGACGGAGGGTGAAAGAGAAGATTAGGCACAAGTGTGTGGTGAGGGCCTGTGATTAGTCTTACACTGGTGAAGATGATGTAAGCTACACAGAAGTCTAAAGCAATGAGGATGTGAATCTGGAAGTTATAGTACGTTCTAATGCAGGGTCATGGCTATAAATTCACCTCAAATCAAAAATCCAAAAAGGGGTCCAGAATGATGTCATAAAGCTTTGGGGGCGGAAAGAGTTTACAGAAGGTGAACTTCCAAGGATGGAAAATCACCTCCAAATGCTTACAGATGCTACAGAAAGGCAGACCATTCCAAATAGGTGAAGAGGAATACTACGAAGAGAACATGATCAGTCCTAAACCCATGAACGAACGGAAAATGTTACCGTCCATGATGTTATTACTAATCACCTTCACGAATAATCCAAACAGGCCCACGTCTTCCCAAGTTCAGGCAAAAGGTTGGTCCAAAAGTACAATTCAGGGCCGGCCCTGTGGTGGAGCAGGTAAGTGCCCACATTCCGCTTGGGCGGCCCGGGCCTCACTGTTTCACCTTACGAGTGCATATCACATTAGTAGTGTTAGGAAATATAGATTTCATGGTATGGTGCGGGCAGAGATCATAAATAAGCAGCAATTGTGAGGATACGTTATCAATACGCACAAGAAAAGGAACCATAAGAATATTACAATCTATGGAAGTATCTGGTACACTTCCCAAAGGCAGAAGGAAGGAAAACTTGTGACCTGCCAAGGTGGAATTGGCAGAGTGCCACGAGATGACACCATCATTGTGCATCAGAACATTCCCTGGGCAACTTCAACTTGTGAGGGAGTCCAGGACTTTTTCTGGGTAAGGTCCACCCATTTTGCCATCTACCCAAGATATAAGAGATAAAACCCAGGATAATCTTACAGGAGTGAAACCAGTGTCTAGAGAGAATGTAGGAGCCCTTTCGAAGTTCAAGGAGAAAGATAGAAACTGACAACAATTGCAGAAAAAGGAAAACTATCCTACCTAGACAGGGTGAGGAGTCAGACTGGTCTGAGATGGCTGTGAAACTCTGTGTGCACGGAGGTTGTCAGGACAACTTCGAATTTTGAGGTCGCTTATGACATCACGGTGAACATGTCCCCCAGGGTGGCCGCATGGTTACAGTCTGAGGATTGGCCTAGGCTAGGCTATTAAAGGGACAGATACCCAGAAACAGGTTTGGCAAACAGAAAGCAGGCACAGAAACTAGAAGAGATAAAACAGAGTCTGATGCAAGGGATAAGAAAGGAACCCTAGGCCACAAGTGAGAATAGAGGGACAGGCACGGAGAGGAGAACATTGTCATCTATTCAAGTCTATGGGGAGGTCATGCTGATTCAAGCTTGCAACTTCATTGGAAACAAGTGGCCGGACTTGGCGTTCATCACACCTACAGTGCCCTTGTGCCTTAAGCATAATGCAAAGTCAAGAAAGATGTCTTGAGGACATTGAAGAGAAGAATCGATGCCTCCTTTCCAAGGCCCATAGCATTCTTTGCAGGTCAGTCTCTTTTTCCGAAGCTCTGGTGTCACGTGGGCCCACTGGGCACATGGTAATGTGTCCCAAGAGATGTCTTGGAAGCCTTGAAGGAATGGAGCCCTGTCACGCTTGGGGTATGTCTCTTTGTTTGGAAGTGCTCTACAAGGGTGCTGAAAAGCACCCTCTTCCACAGGGCTTCGTTCCTTCGTGAAGGCTGCCCTCCCAGGCTAGTGTGCTCTGTTTGCCTCCATCGAAATTCTCTCCCCCTACCTCTTGCCGTAGAAGGATTATTGATTATGTGTTTTGACACCATATGTAAGGAAGTTGCACGAAAATTAGAACTTTACAGTTGTGTTTCAAGAAAAATAAACAGGCCAGGGTAGAGGATGTAGGGCAAACAAATGGCACACCCTATAAAAATTAAGTAAGCCCGTATCTGGACGGAATCTAGGGGAACGTTCAAGGATCAGGGGTCAAGTTCGAAACTTCCCAAATCCGGAAAAGAGACAGAAAAATATCTTTCCTGGAGAGTGGAATTCATCCGATTTGTCTAAGTTGTCTTGGAAACATTGTGTCCGTGAAGGGGGTTGCCAGGACCACCTCGAATTTGGAGTTTCTGATCTCAGGATGTCAAACCAACCCACATGACCACGTGTTCTCAGTGCTTAGTTTGACCTAGGCTAGGGTAGCCAAGAGTCCTACAAGTGACCGGTGCAAATTCAAGGACAACAACCAAGAGTCACGAAAGCACTCACACCTCACCCTAGAGAACATACAGCGATTAAAGAAATACAAACTAATCCCTTGGAATGAAGGAGAACGGACTGATAAGCATGTCTAAGGGAGATAGCTGAGAAAGACCATGACGAGTATACTATGGAAAAGAAAAAGAGGACCCAGAAAATGGAAGGTGAACAGAAATCACACCTGAATTATCCACAATGAAAGATGATGTCCGTCTTTAGACAGACTCTGCTGGAACGTTTGAAAGTCAGAGAAATTCACAAGCCAAAAAACGGCAGCGAAGGTCAAGCATGGGCTAACTGGGAAGGGTGAGTTATGAGACTGCTCCAAGCAGGCTCTGAAACCTGTATCCAGGAAGCATGCTGGACCTCAGAGACACAATTATGACAAATCCTCTGACATCACAATGGACCCGAAAAACAACCTAGCCTCATCTACACAGTGCTAGAGTTGGGCTCACTAGTATATTTAACTCCCATTGCACTCAACTGCACGTTGCCACTGAACATGTAAGTGGCCGGCCGGTGGTGCAGTGGTGAGGTCCGCACCTTCTGGGTCTGTGGCCCAGTATGGGCTGGGTGGAATCCTCGGTTTGGGCCTCCTCACCACTGCTTCAGTTGTTCTGGTGCAGGCGTCCGAGGTAGAGTAGAGGCAGATGGGAAGGGACGTTGGACAGGGCCAGACTTCCACAGCAAATACAGGAGCATTGCCAGCAGATGTGAGCACAGCAATGCACTTGTGCCAAAACAAAACCAATTAAAAGTTGCAAAGAATAGAAAAACTGAAGCTAAGGAAAAAAAAAACAAAAAAACAGGAGCTTGCCATTACGAAGAATAGGATCTCTGTGAATAACCTTAGCAAAACAGGTGAATTCTATGTTAATTCAAAAACTAGCAAACCTTTGGGGAAAGAAACTCAAGAAGACACAAGAAAAAAAAAGATATCGAGGGATCGAGGAATGGAAGGATTAACACACTTGAAAGGTTCATACCGCAGTAAGGAATCTCTGGATTCCATGCAATCCCAGTCAAAGTTGCAGCAGTATTTGCCACAGAGAAGAAGAGAGAATCCTAAAGTTTCTAGCCAGCAACACGAGACCCTGACTAGGCAAAGGAATCCTCAGGAAAACGAACAAAGCAGCACGTGTCACAATTTCTGATTTCAACATAGAGGACGAAGCGCTAGGTACCGAAACGGCACAGTCTGGGCCCCAAAACAGGCATGAAGACCCATGCAAAACAATTGAGAGCCCAGAGCCCAACTCAAACTTACATGGACAGCCCATTTTGGACCAGGGAGCCAAGTGGAGACAGCGGAGAAAGGAGAGTCTCTACAATAAACGGTGCTGGGAAGCCTGCACAGCCACATGGAACACAACGAGAGTACACCATGATGTTACACCTGGCACACACACCACCTGAAATGGATTAAAGCCTTGAATGGCAGACTTGAAACCGTGAACCTTGTAGGAGAAGACCTAGGCAGAGTGCTCTTTGCCATCTGTCTGAGCCGCCTATTTGGAAGAAGCATGTCTGACTGGGCAAGGGCAACAAAGGAAACAAGAAACAAACGGGACCACATCAAACGCACACACTTCTGCCCACTCAAGGAAACCATCAACTGAATACTAAGACACCACAACGATTGGGAGAGGATGTTTGCAAACCACACATCGGACAAGGGGTGAAAAGCCCAAAGATACAATCAACTCGCACGTCTCCACAAGAAAAAAAACAAGCCAATGAAAACCTGGTCAAAAGATGGAAGCAGAGATTTCTCCGAAGAAGACAGAAAGAGGGCCAGTAGGTGCATGAAAACTTGTTCACCATCATGAAGTCTCAGGAAAATGCAAATCCAAACTGCAAGGCCATGGCAGCTCACTGTGGTCAGCATGGCTAGAAGGAAGCAGACAGGAAATAACAAGTGTCAGAGAGGAGGTGGAGAGAAGGGAAGCCTCCTGCACTGCTGGTGGAAGTGTAACCCGGTGCAGCCACGATGCCAAAGGTGTGGAACTGCCTCAGAAGTTTAAGTATCCATGTCCCGTATGACCCAGCTATTAATCTGCCGCTTGCTTATCCAAAACAGTCAGAAAGACTACCGCATAAAGACATGTGCATGGCTGTGTTCACCACAGTCTTACTCCTGATATCCAAGACTTGGAAAGCACCCTGGTGTCCAGCAAGGGATGATTGGAGAAGGAAGATGGGCTATAGCCACACAATGGTATACCACTCAGCCGGAACAAATGATGCAATCCAGCCATTTGTGACCACCAGAATGGCTGTGAGGGTTTTAGGGGAAGTGTAACAAGCCCCAGTGAGAAATTCAAATACCATAGAATCTCACTTACAAGGAGAAGAAAAAGCAAGCACTAACCAACAGGTGGCACTGAACATTTGTATGCGGGCTCCCAGAGGCAAAGAGGGGCGGTGACGGAGGGTGAAAGAGAAGATTAGGCACAAGTGTGTGGTGAGGGCCTGTGATTAGTCTTACACTGGTGAAGATGATGTAAGCTACACAGAAGTCTAAAGCAATGAGGATGTGAATCTGGAAGTTATAGTACGTTCTAATGCAGGGTCATGGCTATAAATTCACCTCAAATCAAAAATCCAAAAAGGGGTCCAGAATGATGTCATAAAGCTTTGGGGGCGGAAAGAGTTTACAGAAGGTGAACTTCCAAGGATGGAAAATCACCTCCAAATGCTTACAGATGCTACAGAAAGGCAGACCATTCCAAATAGGTGAAGAGGAATACTACGAAGAGAACATGATCAGTCCTAAACCCATGAACGAACGGAAAATGTTACCGTCCATGATGTTATTACTAATCACCTTCACGAATAATCCAAACAGGCCCACGTCTTCCCAAGTTCAGGCAAAAGGTTGGTCCAAAAGTACAATTCAGGGCCGGCCCTGTGGTGGAGCAGGTAAGTGCCCACATTCCGCTTGGGCGGCCCGGGCCTCACTGTTTCACCTTACGAGTGCATATCACATTAGTAGTGTTAGGAAATATAGATTTCATGGTATGGTGCGGGCAGAGATCATAAATAAGCAGCAATTGTGAGGATACGTTATCAATACGCACAAGAAAAGGAACCATAAGAATATTACAATCTATGGAAGTATCTGGTACACTTCCCAAAGGCAGAAGGAAGGAAAACTTGTGACCTGCCAAGGTGGAATTGGCAGAGTGCCACGAGATGACACCATCATTGTGCATCAGAACATTCCCTGGGCAACTTCAACTTGTGAGGGAGTCCAGGACTTTTTCTGGGTAAGGTCCACCCATTTTGCCATCTACCCAAGATATAAGAGATAAAACCCAGGATAATCTTACAGGAGTGAAACCAGTGTCTAGAGAGAATGTAGGAGCCCTTTCGAAGTTCAAGGAGAAAGATAGAAACTGACAACAATTGCAGAAAAAGGAAAACTATCCTACCTAGACAGGGTGAGGAGTCAGACTGGTCTGAGATGGCTGTGAAACTCTGTGTGCACGGAGGTTGTCAGGACAACTTCGAATTTTGAGGTCGCTTATGACATCACGGTGAACATGTCCCCCAGGGTGGCCGCATGGTTACAGTCTGAGGATTGGCCTAGGCTAGGCTATTAAAGGGACAGATACCCAGAAACAGGTTTGGCAAACAGAAAGCAGGCACAGAAACTAGAAGAGATAAAACAGAGTCTGATGCAAGGGATAAGAAAGGAACCCTAGGCCACAAGTGAGAATAGAGGGACAGGCACGGAGAGGAGAACATTGTCATCTATTCAAGTCTATGGGGAGGTCATGCTGATTCAAGCTTGCAACTTCATTGGAAACAAGTGGCCGGACTTGGCGTTCATCACACCTACAGTGCCCTTGTGCCTTAAGCATAATGCAAAGTCAAGAAAGATGTCTTGAGGACATTGAAGAGAAGAATCGATGCCTCCTTTCCAAGGCCCATAGCATTCTTTGCAGGTCAGTCTCTTTTTCCGAAGCTCTGGTGTCACGTGGGCCCACTGGGCACATGGTAATGTGTCCCAAGAGATGTCTTGGAAGCCTTGAAGGAATGGAGCCCTGTCACGCTTGGGGTATGTCTCTTTGTTTGGAAGTGCTCTACAAGGGTGCTGAAAAGCACCCTCTTCCACAGGGCTTCGTTCCTTCGTGAAGGCTGCCCTCCCAGGCTAGTGTGCTCTGTTTGCCTCCATCGAAATTCTCTCCCCCTACCTCTTGCCGTAGAAGGATTATTGATTATGTGTTTTGACACCATATGTAAGGAAGTTGCACGAAAATTAGAACTTTACAGTTGTGTTTCAAGAAAAATAAACAGGCCAGGGTAGAGGATGTAGGGCAAACAAATGGCACACCCTATAAAAATTAAGTAAGCCCGTATCTGGACGGAATCTAGGGGAACGTTCAAGGATCAGGGGTCAAGTTCGAAACTTCCCAAATCCGGAAAAGAGACAGAAAAATATCTTTCCTGGAGAGTGGAATTCATCCGATTTGTCTAAGTTGTCTTGGAAACATTGTGTCCGTGAAGGGGGTTGCCAGGACCACCTCGAATTTGGAGTTTCTGATCTCAGGATGTCAAACCAACCCACATGACCACGTGTTCTCAGTGCTTAGTTTGACCTAGGCTAGGGTAGCCAAGAGTCCTACAAGTGACCGGTGCAAATTCAAGGACAACAACCAAGAGTCACGAAAGCACTCACACCTCACCCTAGAGAACATACAGCGATTAAAGAAATACAAACTAATCCCTTGGAATGAAGGAGAACGGACTGATAAGCATGTCTAAGGGAGATAGCTGAGAAAGACCATGACGAGTATACTATGGAAAAGAAAAAGAGGACCCAGAAAATGGAAGGTGAACAGAAATCACACCTGAATTATCCACAATGAAAGATGATGTCCGTCTTTAGACAGACTCTGCTGGAACGTTTGAAAGTCAGAGAAATTCACAAGCCAAAAAACGGCAGCGAAGGTCAAGCATGGGCTAACTGGGAAGGGTGAGTTATGAGACTGCTCCAAGCAGGCTCTGAAACCTGTATCCAGGAAGCATGCTGGACCTCAGAGACACAATTATGACAAATCCTCTGACATCACAATGGACCCGAAAAACAACCTAGCCTCATCTACACAGTGCTAGAGTTGGGCTCACTAGTATATTTAACTCCCATTGCACTCAACTGCACGTTGCCACTGAACATGTAAGTGGCCGGCCGGTGGTGCAGTGGTGAGGTCCGCACCTTCTGGGTCTGTGGCCCAGTATGGGCTGGGTGGAATCCTCGGTTTGGGCCTCCTCACCACTGCTTCAGTTGTTCTGGTGCAGGCGTCCGAGGTAGAGTAGAGGCAGATGGGAAGGGACGTTGGACAGGGCCAGACTTCCACAGCAAATACAGGAGCATTGCCAGCAGATGTGAGCACAGCAATGCACTTGTGCCAAAACAAAACCAATTAAAAGTTGCAAAGAATAGAAAAACTGAAGCTAAGGAAAAAAAAAACAAAAAAACAGGAGCTTGCCATTACGAAGAATAGGATCTCTGTGAATAACCTTAGCAAAACAGGTGAATTCTATGTTAATTCAAAAACTAGCAAACCTTTGGGGAAAGAAACTCAAGAAGACACAAGAAAAAAAAAGATATCGAGGGATCTAGGAATGGAAGGATTAACACACTTGAAAGGTTCATACCGCAGTAAGGAATCTCTGGATTCCATGCAATCCCAGTCAAAGTTGCAGCAGTATTTGCCACAGAGAAGAAGAGAGAATCCTAAAGTTTCTAGCCAGCAACACGAGACCCTGACTAGGCAAAGGAATCCTCAGGAAAACGAACAAAGCAGCACGTGTCACAATTTCTGATTTCAACATAGAGGACGAAGCGCTAGGTACCGAAACGGCACAGTCTGGGCCCCAAAACAGGCATGAAGACCCATGCAAAACAATTGAGAGCCCAGAGCCCAACTCAAACTTACATGGACAGCCCATTTTGGACCAGGGAGCCAAGTGGAGACAGCGGAGAAAGGAGAGTCTCTACAATAAACGGTGCTGGGAAGCCTGCACAGCCACATGGAACACAACGAGAGTACACCATGATGTTACACCTGGCACACACACCACCTGAAATGGATTAAAGCCTTGAATGGCAGACTTGAAACCGTGAACCTTGTAGGAGAAGACCTAGGCAGAGTGCTCTTTGCCATCTGTCTGAGCCGCCTATTTGGAAGAAGCATGTCTGACTGGGCAAGGGCAACAAAGGAAACAAGAAACAAACGGGACCACATCAAACGCACACACTTCTGCCCACTCAAGGAAACCATCAACTGAATACTAAGACACCACAACGATTGGGAGAGGATGTTTGCAAACCACACATCGGACAAGGGGTGAAAAGCCCAAAGATACAATCAACTCGCACGTCTCCACAAGAAAAAAAACAAGCCAATGAAAACCTGGTCAAAAGATGGAAGCAGAGATTTCTCCGAAGAAGACAGAAAGAGGGCCAGTAGGTGCATGAAAACTTGTTCACCATCATGAAGTCTCAGGAAAATGCAAATCCAAACTGCAAGGCCATGGCAGCTCACTGTGGTCAGCATGGCTAGAAGGAAGCAGACAGGAAATAACAAGTGTCAGAGAGGAGGTGGAGAGAAGGGAAGCCTCCTGCACTGCTGGTGGAAGTGTAACCCGGTGCAGCCACGATGCCAAAGGTGTGGAACTGCCTCAGAAGTTTAAGTATCCATGTCCCGTATGACCCAGCTATTAATCTGCCGCTTGCTTATCCAAAACAGTCAGAAAGACTACCGCATAAAGACATGTGCATGGCTGTGTTCACCACAGTCTTACTCCTGATATCCAAGACTTGGAAAGCACCCTGGTGTCCAGCAAGGGATGATTGGAGAAGGAAGATGGGCTATAGCCACACAATGGTATACCACTCAGCCGGAACAAATGATGCAATCCAGCCATTTGTGACCACCAGAATGGCTGTGAGGGTTTTAGGGGAAGTGTAACAAGCCCCAGTGAGAAATTCAAATACCATAGAATCTCACTTACAAGGAGAAGAAAAAGCAAGCACTAACCAACAGGTGGCACTGAACATTTGTATGCGGGCTCCCAGAGGCAAAGAGGGGCGGTGACGGAGGGTGAAAGAGAAGATTAGGCACAAGTGTGTGGTGAGGGCCTGTGATTAGTCTTACACTGGTGAAGATGATGTAAGCTACACAGAAGTCTAAAGCAATGAGGATGTGAATCTGGAAGTTATAGTACGTTCTAATGCAGGGTCATGGCTATAAATTCACCTCAAATCAAAAATCCAAAAAGGGGTCCAGAATGATGTCATAAAGCTTTGGGGGCGGAAAGAGTTTACAGAAGGTGAACTTCCAAGGATGGAAAATCACCTCCAAATGCTTACAGATGCTACAGAAAGGCAGACCATTCCAAATAGGTGAAGAGGAATACTACGAAGAGAACATGATCAGTCCTAAACCCATGAACGAACGGAAAATGTTACCGTCCATGATGTTATTACTAATCACCTTCACGAATAATCCAAACAGGCCCACGTCTTCCCAAGTTCAGGCAAAAGGTTGGTCCAAAAGTACAATTCAGGGCCGGCCCTGTGGTGGAGCAGGTAAGTGCCCACATTCCGCTTGGGCGGCCCGGGCCTCACTGTTTCACCTTACGAGTGCATATCACATTAGTAGTGTTAGGAAATATAGATTTCATGGTATGGTGCGGGCAGAGATCATAAATAAGCAGCAATTGTGAGGATACGTTATCAATACGCACAAGAAAAGGAACCATAAGAATATTACAATCTATGGAAGTATCTGGTACACTTCCCAAAGGCAGAAGGAAGGAAAACTTGTGACCTGCCAAGGTGGAATTGGCAGAGTGCCACGAGATGACACCATCATTGTGCATCAGAACATTCCCTGGGCAACTTCAACTTGTGAGGGAGTCCAGGACTTTTTCTGGGTAAGGTCCACCCATTTTGCCATCTACCCAAGATATAAGAGATAAAACCCAGGATAATCTTACAGGAGTGAAACCAGTGTCTAGAGAGAATGTAGGAGCCCTTTCGAAGTTCAAGGAGAAAGATAGAAACTGACAACAATTGCAGAAAAAGGAAAACTATCCTACCTAGACAGGGTGAGGAGTCAGACTGGTCTGAGATGGCTGTGAAACTCTGTGTGCACGGAGGTTGTCAGGACAACTTCGAATTTTGAGGTCGCTTATGACATCACGGTGAACATGTCCCCCAGGGTGGCCGCATGGTTACAGTCTGAGGATTGGCCTAGGCTAGGCTATTAAAGGGACAGATACCCAGAAACAGGTTTGGCAAACAGAAAGCAGGCACAGAAACTAGAAGAGATAAAACAGAGTCTGATGCAAGGGATAAGAAAGGAACCCTAGGCCACAAGTGAGAATAGAGGGACAGGCACGGAGAGGAGAACATTGTCATCTATTCAAGTCTATGGGGAGGTCATGCTGATTCAAGCTTGCAACTTCATTGGAAACAAGTGGCCGGACTTGGGGTTCATCACACCTACAGTGCCCTTGTGCCTTAAGCATAATGCAAAGTCAAGAAAGATGTCTTGAGGACATTGAAGAGAAGAATCGATGCCTCCTTTCCAAGGCCCATAGCATTCTTTGAAGGTCAGTCTCTTTTTCCGAAGCTCTGGTGTCACGTGGGCCCACTGGGCACATGGTAATGTGTCCCAAGAGATGTCTTGGAAGCCTTGAAGGAATGGAGCCCTGTCACGCTTGGGGTATGTCTCTTTGTTTGGAAGTGCTCTACAAGGGTGCTGAAAAGCACCCTCTTCCACAGGGCTTCGTTCCTTCGTGAAGGCTGCCCTCCCAGGCTAGTGTGCTCTGTTTGCCTCCATCGAAATTCTCTCCCCCTACCTCTTGCCGTAGAAGGATTATTGATTATGTGTTTTGACACCATATGTAAGGAAGTTGCACGAAAATTAGAACTTTACAGTTGTGTTTCAAGAAAAATAAACAGGCCAGGGTAGAGGATGTAGGGCAAACAAATGGCACACCCTATAAAAAGTAAGTAAGCCCGTATCTGGACGGAATCTAGGGGAACGTTCAAGGATCAGGGGTCAAGTTCGAAACTTCCCAAATCCGGAAAAGAGACAGAAAAATATCTTTCCTGGAGAGTGGAATTCATCCGATTTGTCTAAGTTGTCTTGGAAACATTGTGTCCGTGAAGGGGGTTGCCAGGACCACCTCGAATTTGGAGTTTCTGATCTCAGGATGTCAAACCAACCCACATGACCACGTGTTCTCAGTGCTTAGTTTGACCTAGGCTAGGGTAGCCAAGAGTCCTACAAGTGACCGGTGCAAATTCAAGGACAACAACCAAGAGTCACGAAAGCACTCACACCTCACCCTAGAGAACATACAGCGATTAAAGAAATACAAACTAATCCCTTGGAATGAAGGAGAACGGACTGATAAGCATGTCTAAGGGAGATAGCTGAGAAAGACCATGACGAGTATACTATGGAAAAGAAAAAGAGGACCCAGAAAATGGAAGGTGAACAGAAATCACACCTGAATTATCCACAATGAAAGATGATGTCCGTCTTTAGACAGACTCTGCTGGAACGTTTGAAAGTCAGAGAAATTCACAAGCCAAAAAACGGCAGCGAAGGTCAAGCATGGGCTAACTGGGAAGGGTGAGTTATGAGACTGCTCCAAGCAGGCTCTGAAACCTGTATCCAGGAAGCATGCTGGACCTCAGAGACACAATTATGACAAATCCTCTGACATCACAATGGACCCGAAAAACAACCTAGCCTCATCTACACAGTGCTAGAGTTGGGCTCACTAGTATATTTAACTCCCATTGCACTCAACTGCACGTTGCCACTGAACATGTAAGTGGCCGGCCGGTGGTGCAGTGGTGAGGTCCGCACCTTCTGGGTCTGTGGCCCAGTATGGGCTGGGTGGAATCCTCGGTTTGGGCCTCCTCACCACTGCTTCAGTTGTTCTGGTGCAGGCGTCCGAGGTAGAGTAGAGGCAGATGGGAAGGGACGTTGGACAGGGCCAGACTTCCACAGCAAATACAGGAGCATTGCCAGCAGATGTGAGCACAGCAATGCACTTGTGCCAAAACAAAACCAATTAAAAGTTGCAAAGAACAGAAAAACTGAAGCTAAGGAAAAAAAAAACAAAAAAACAGGAGCTTGCCATTACGAAGAATAGGATCTCTGTGAATAACCTTAGCAAAACAGGTGAATTCTATGTTAATTCAAAAACTAGCAAACCTTTGGGGAAAGAAACTCAAGAAGACACAAGAAAAAAAAAGATATCGAGGGATCGAGGAATGGAAGGATTAACACACTTGAAAGGTTCATACCGCAGTAAGGAATCTCTGGATTCCATGCAATCCCAGTCAAAGTTGCAGCAGTATTTGCCACAGAGAAGAAGAGAGAATCCTAAAGTTTCTAGCCAGCAACACGAGACCCTGACTAGGCAAAGGAATCCTCAGGAAAACGAACAAAGCAGCACGTGTCACAATTTCTGATTTCAACATAGAGGACGAAGCGCTAGGTACCGAAACGGCACAGTCTGGGCCCCAAAACAGGCATGAAGACCCATGCAAAACAATTGAGAGCCCAGAGCCCAACTCAAACTTACATGGACAGCCCATTTTGGACCAGGGAGCCAAGTGGAGACAGCGGAGGAAGGAGAGTCTCTACAATAAACGGTGCTGGGAAGCCTGCACAGCCACATGGAACACAAAGAGAGTACACCATGATGTTACACCTGGCACACACACCACCTGAAATGGATTAAAGCCTTGAATGGCAGACTTGAAACCGTGAACCTTGTAGGAGAAGACCTAGGCAGAGTGCTCTTTGCCATCTGTCTGAGCCGCCTATTTGGAAGAAGCATGTCTGACTGGGCAAGGGCAACAAAGGAAACAAGAAACAAACGGGACCACATCAAACGCACACACTTCTGCCCACTCAAGGAAACCATCAACTGAATACTAAGACACCACAACGATTGGGAGAGGATGTTTGCAAACCACACATCGGACAAGGGGTGAAAAGCCCAAAGATACAATCAACTCGCACGTCTCCACAAGAAAAAAAACAAGCCAATGAAAACCTGGTCAAAAGATGGAAGCAGAGATTTCTCCGAAGAAGACAGAAAGAGGGCCAGTAGGTGCATGAAAACTTGTTCACCATCATGAAGTCTCAGGAAAATGCAAATCCAAACTGCAAGGCCATGGCAGCTCACTGTGGTCAGCATGGCTAGAAGGAAGCAGACAGGAAATAACAAGTGTCAGAGAGGACGTGGAGAGAAGGGAAGCCTCCTGCACTGCTGGTGGGAGTGTAACCCGGTGCAGCCACGATGCCAAAGGTGTGGAACTGCCTCAGAAGTTTAAGTATCCATGTCCCGTATGACCCAGCTATTAATCTGCCGCTTGCTTATCCAAAAAAGTCAGAAAGACTACCGCATAAAGACATGTGCATGGCTGTGTTCACCACAGTCTTACTCCTGATATCCAAGACTTGGAAAGCACCCTGGTGTCCAGCAAGGGATGATTGGAGAAGGAAGATGGGCTATAGCCACACAATGGTATACCACTCAGCCGGAACAAATGATGCAATCCAGCCATTTGTGACCACCAGAATGGCTGTGAGGGTTTTAGGGGAAGTGTAACAAGCCCCAGTGAGAAATTCAAATACCATAGAATCTCACTTACAAGGAGAAGAAAAAGCAAGCACTAACCAACAGGTGGCACTGAACATTTGTATGCGGGCTCCCAGAGGCAAAGAGGGGCGGTGACGGAGGGTGAAAGAGAAGATTAGGCACAAGTGTGTGGTGAGGGCCTGTGATTAGTCTTACACTGGTGAAGATGATGTAAGCTACACAGAAGTCTAAAGCAATGAGGATGTGAATCTGGAAGTTATAGTACGTTCTAATGCAGGGTCATGGCTATAAATTCACCTCAAATCAAAAATCCAAAAAGGGGTCCAGAATGATGTCATAAAGCTTTGGGGGCGGAAAGAGTTTACAGAAGGTGAACTTCCAAGGATGGAAAATCACCTCCAAATGCTTACAGATGCTACAGAAAGGCAGACCATTCCAAATAGGTGAAGAGGAATACTACGAAGAGAACATGATCAGTCCTAAACCCATGAACGAACGGAAAATGTTACCGTCCATGATGTTATTACTAATCACCTTCACGAATAATCCAAACAGGCCCACGTCTTCCCAAGTTCAGGCAAAAGGTTGGTCCAAAAGTACAATTCAGGGCCGGCCCTGTGGTGGAGCAGGTAAGTGCCCACATTCCGCTTGGGCGGCCCGGGCCTCACTGTTTCACCTTACGAGTGCATATCACATTAGTAGTGTTAGGAAATATAGATTTCATGGTATGGTGCGGGCAGAGATCATAAATAAGCAGCAATTGTGAGGATACGTTATCAATACGCACAAGAAAAGGAACCATAAGAATATTACAATCTATGGAAGTATCTGGTACACTTCCCAAAGGCAGAAGGAAGGAAAACTTGTGACCTGCCAAGGTGGAATTGGCAGAGTGCCACGAGATGACACCATCATTGTGCATCAGAACATTCCCTGGGCAACTTCAACTTGTGAGGGAGTCCAGGACTTTTTCTGGGTAAGGTCCACCCATTTTGCCATCTACCCAAGATATAAGAGATAAAACCCAGGATAATCTTACAGGAGTGAAACCAGTGTCTAGAGAGAATGTAGGAGCCCTTTCGAAGTTCAAGGAGAAAGATAGAAACTGACAACAATTGCAGAAAAAGGAAAACTATCCTACCTAGACAGGGTGAGGAGTCAGACTGGTCTGAGATGGCTGTGAAACTCTGTGTGCACGGAGGTTGTCAGGACAACTTCGAATTTTGAGGTCGCTTATGACATCACGGTGAACATGTGCCCCAGGGTGGCCGCATGGTTACAGTCTGAGGATTGGCCTAGGCTAGGCTATTAAAGGGACAGATACCCAGAAACAGGTTTGGCAAACAGAAAGCAGGCACAGAAACTAGAAGAGATAAAACAGAGTCTGATGCAAGGGATAAGAAAGGAACCCTAGGCCACAAGTGAGAATAGAGGGACAGGCACGGAGAGGAGAACATTGTCATCTATTCAAGTCTATGGGGAGGTCATGCTGATTCAAGCTTGCAACTTCATTGGAAACAAGTGGCCGGACTTGGGGTTCATCACACCTACAGTGCCCTTGTGCCTTAAGCATAATGCAAAGTCAAGAAAGATGTCTTGAGGACATTGAAGAGAAGAATCGATGCCTCCTTTCCAAGGCCCATAGCATTCTTTGCAGGTCAGTCTCTTTTTCCGAAGCTCTGGTGTCACGTGGGCCCACTGGGCACATGGTAATGTGTCCCAAGAGATGTCTTGGAAGCCTTGAAGGAATGGAGCCCTGTCACGCTTGGGGTATGTCTCTTTGTTTGGAAGTGCTCTACAAGGGTGCTGAAAAGCACCCTCTTCCACAGGGCTTCGTTCCTTCGTGAAGGCTGCCCTCCCAGGCTAGTGTGCTCTGTTTGCCTCCATCGAAATTCTCTCCCCCTACCTCTTGCCGTAGAAGGATTATTGATTATGTGTTTTGACACCATATGTAAGGAAGTTGCACGAAAATTAGAACTTTACAGTTGTGTTTCAAGAAAAATAAACAGGCCAGGGTAGAGGATGTAGGGCAAACAAATGGCACACCCTATAAAAATTAAGTAAGCCCGTATCTGGACGGAATCTAGGGGAACGTTCAAGGATCAGGGGTCAAGTTCGAAACTTCCCAAATCCGGAAAAGAGACAGAAAAATATCTTTCCTGGAGAGTGGAATTCATCCGATTTGTCTAAGTTGTCTTGGAAACATTGTGTCCGTGAAGGGGGTTGCCAGGACCACCTCGAATTTGGAGTTTCTGATCTCAGGATGTCAAACCAACCCACATGACCACGTGTTCTCAGTGCTTAGTTTGACCTAGGCTAGGGTAGCCAAGAGTCCTACAAGTGACCGGTGCAAATTCAAGGACAACAACCAAGAGTCACGAAAGCACTCACACCTCACCCTAGAGAACATACAGCGATTAAAGAAATACAAACTAATCCCTCGGAATGAAGGAGAACGGACTGATAAGCATGTCTAAGGGAGATAGCTGAGAAAGACCATGACGAGTATACTATGGAAAAGAAAAAGAGGACCCAGAAAATGGAAGGTGAACAGAAATCACACCTGAATTATCCACAATGAAAGATGATGTCCGTCTTTAGACAGACTCTGCTGGAACGTTTGAAAGTCAGAGAAATTCACAAGCCAAAAAACGGCAGCGAAGGTCAAGCATGGGCTAACTGGGAAGGGTGAGTTATGAGACTGCTCCAAGCAGGCTCTGAAACCTGTATCCAGGAAGCATGCTGGACCTCAGAGACACAATTATGACAAATCCTCTGACATCACAATGGACCCGAAAAACAACCTAGCCTCATCTACACAGTGCTAGAGTTGGGCTCACTAGTATATTTAACTCCCGTTGCACTCAACTGCACGTTGCCACTGAACATGTAAGTGGCCGGCCGGTGGTGCAGTGGTGAGGTCCGCACCTTCTGGGTCTGTGGCCCAGTATGGGCTGGGTGGAATCCTCGGTTTGGGCCTCCTCACCACTGCTTCAGTTGTTCTGGTGCAGGCGTCCGAGGTAGAGTAGAGGCAGATGGGAAGGGACGTTGGACAGGGCCAGACTTCCACAGCAAATACAGGAGCATTGCCAGCAGATGTGAGCACAGCAATGCACTTGTGCCAAAACAAAACCAATTAAAAGTTGCAAAGAATAGAAAAACTGAAGCTAAGGAAAAAAAAAAACAAAAAAACAGGAGCTTGCCATTACGAAGAATAGGATCTCTGTGAATAACCTTAGCAAAACAGGTGAATTCTATGTTAATTCAAAAACTAGCAAACCTTTGGGGAAAGAAACTCAAGAAGACACAAGAAAAAAAAAGATATCGAGGGATCTAGGAATGGAAGGATTAACACACTTGAAAGGTTCATACCGCAGTAAGGAATCTCTGGATTCCATGCAATCCCAGTCAAAGTTGCAGCAGTATTTGCCACAGAGAAGAAGAGAGAATCCTAAAGTTTCTAGCCAGCAACACGAGACCCTGACTAGGCAAAGGAATCCTCAGGAAAACGAACAAAGCAGCACGTGTCACAATTTCTGATTTCAACATAGAGGACGAAGCGCTAGGTACCGAAACGGCACAGTCTGGGCCCCAAAACAGGCATGAAGACCCATGCAAAACAATTGAGAGCCCAGAGCCCAACTCAAACTTACATGGACAGCCCATTTTGGACCAGGGAGCCAAGTGGAGACAGCGGAGGAAGGAGAGTCTCTACAATAAACGGTGCTGGGAAGCCTGCACAGCCACATGGAACACAACGAGAGTACACCATGATGTTACACCTGGCACACACACCACCTGAAATGGATTAAAGCCTTGAATGGCAGACTTGAAACCGTGAACCTTGTAGGAGAAGACCTAGGCAGAGTGCTCTTTGCCATCTGTCTGAGCCGCCTATTTGGAAGAAGCATGTCTGACTGGGCAAGGGCAACAAAGGAAACAAGAAACAAACGGGACCACATCAAACGCACACACTTCTGCCCACTCAAGGAAACCATCAACTGAATACTAAGACACCACAACGATTGGGAGAGGATGTTTGCAAACCACACATCGGACAAGGGGTGAAAAGCCCAAAGATACAATCAACTCGCACGTCTCCACAAGAAAAAAAACAAGCCAATGAAAACCTGGTCAAAAGATGGAAGCAGAGATTTCTCCGAAGAAGACAGAAAGAGGGCCAGTAGGTGCATGAAAACTTGTTCACCATCATGAAGTCTCAGGAAAATGCAAATCCAAACTGCAAGGCCATGGCAGCTCACTGTGGTCAGCATGGCTAGAAGGAAGCAGACAGGAAATAACAAGTGTCAGAGAGGAGGTGGAGAGAAGGGAAGCCTCCTGCACTGCTGGTGGGAGTGTAACCCGGTGCAGCCACGATGCCAAAGGTGTGGAACTGCCTCAGAAGTTTAAGTATCCATGTCCCGTATGACCCAGCTATTAATCTGCCGCTTGCTTATCCAAAAAAGTCAGAAAGACTACCGCATAAAGACATGTGCATGGCTGTGTTCACCACAGTCTTACTCCTGATATCCAAGACTTGGAAAGCACCCTGGTGTCCAGCAAGGGATGATTGGAGAAGGAAGATGGGCTATAGCCACACAATGGTATACCACTCAGCCGGAACAAATGATGCAATCCAGCCATTTGTGACCACCAGAATGGCTGTGAGGGTTTTAGGGGAAGTGTAACAAGCCCCAGTGAGAAATTCAAATACCATAGAATCTCACTTACAAGGAGAAGAAAAAGCAAGCACTAACCAACAGGTGGCACTGAACATTTGTATGCGGGCTCCCAGAGGCAAAGAGGGGCGGTGACGGAGGGTGAAAGAGAAGATTAGGCACAAGTGTGTGGTGAGGGCCTGTGATTAGTCTTACACTGGTGAAGATGATGTAAGCTACACAGAAGTCTAAAGCAATGAGGATGTGAATCTGGAAGTTATAGTACGTTCTAATGCAGGGTCATGGCTATAAATTCACCTCAAATCAAAAATCCAAAAAGGGGTCCAGAATGATGTCATAAAGCTTTGGGGGCGGAAAGAGTTTACAGCAGGTGAACTTCCAAGGATGGAAAATCACCTCCAAATGCTTACAGATGCTACAGAAAGGCAGACCATTCCAAATAGGTGAAGAGGAATACTACGAAGAGAACATGATCAGTCCTAAACCCATGAACGAACGGAAAATGTTACCGTCCATGATGTTATTACTAATCACCTTCACGAATAATCCAAACAGGCCCACGTCTTCCCAAGTTCAGGCAAAAGGTTGGTCCAAAAGTACAATTCAGGGCCGGCCCTGTGGTGGAGCAGGTAAGTGCCCACATTCCGCTTGGGCGGCCCGGGCCTCACTGTTTCACCTTACGAGTGCATATCACATTAGTAGTGTTAGGAAATATAGATTTCATGGTATGGTGCGGGCAGAGATCATAAATAAGCAGCAATTGTGAGGATACGTTATCAATACGCACAAGAAAAGGAACCATAAGAATATTACAATCTATGGAAGTATCTGGTACACTTCCCAAAGGCAGAAGGAAGGAAAACTTGTGACCTGCCAAGGTGGAATTGGCAGAGTGCCACGAGATGACACCATCATTGTGCATCAGAACATTCCCTGGGCAACTTCAACTTGTGAGGGAGTCCAGGACTTTTTCTGGGTAAGGTCCACCCATTTTGCCATCTACCCAAGATATAAGAGATAAAACCCAGGATAATCTTACAGGAGTGAAACCAGTGTCTAGAGAGAATGTAGGAGCCCTTTCGAAGTTCAAGGAGAAAGATAGAAACTGACAACAATTGCAGAAAAAGGAAAACTATCCTACCTAGACAGGGTGAGGAGTCAGACTGGTCTGAGATGGCTGTGAAACTCTGTGTGCACGGAGGTTGTCAGGACAACTTCGAATTTTGAGGTCGCTTATGACATCACGGTGAACATGTCCCCCAGGGTGGCCGCATGGTTACAGTCTGAGGATTGGCCTAGGCTAGGCTATTAAAGGGACAGATACCCAGAAACAGGTTTGGCAAACAGAAAGCAGGCACAGAAACTAGAAGAGATAAAACAGAGTCTGATGCAAGGGATAAGAAAGGAACCCTAGGCCACAAGTGAGAATAGAGGGACAGGCACGGAGAGGAGAACATTGTCATCTATTCAAGTCTATGGGGAGGTCATGCTGATTCAAGCTTGCAACTTCATTGGAAACAAGTGGCCGGACTTGGGGTTCATCACACCTACAGTGCCCTTGTGCCTTAAGCATAATGCAAAGTCAAGAAAGATGTCTTGAGGACATTGAAGAGAAGAATCGATGCCTCCTTTCCAAGGCCCATAGCATTCTTTGCAGGTCAGTCTCTTTTTCCGAAGCTCTGGTGTCACGTGGGCCCACTGGGCACATGGTAATGTGTCCCAAGAGATGTCTTGGAAGCCTTGAAGGAATGGAGCCCTGTCACGCTTGGGGTATGTCTCTTTGTTTGGAAGTGCTCTACAAGGGTGCTGAAAAGCACCCTCTTCCACAGGGCTTCGTTCCTTCGTGAAGGCTGCCCTCCCAGGCTAGTGTGCTCTGTTTGCCTCCATCGAAATTCTCTCCCCCTACCTCTTGCCGTAGAAGGATTATTGATTATGTGTTTTGACACCATATGTAAGGAAGTTGCACGAAAATTAGAACTTTACAGTTGTGTTTCAAGAAAAATAAACAGGCCAGGGTAGAGGATGTAGGGCAAACAAATGGCACACCCTATAAAAAGTAAGTAAGCCCGTATCTGGACGGAATCTAGGGGAACGTTCAAGGATCAGGGGTCAAGTTCGAAACTTCCCAAATCCGGAAAAGAGACAGAAAAATATCTTTCCTGGAGAGTGGAATTCATCCGATTTGTCTAAGTTGTCTTGGAAACATTGTGTCCGTGAAGGGGGTTGCCAGGACCACCTCGAATTTGGAGTTTCTGATCTCAGGATGTCAAACCAACCCACATGACCACGTGTTCTCAGTGCTTAGTTTGACCTAGGCTAGGGTAGCCAAGAGTCCTACAAGTGACCGGTGCAAATTCAAGGACAACAACCAAGAGTCACGAAAGCACTCACACCTCACCCTAGAGAACATACAGCGATTAAAGAAATACAAACTAATCCCTCGGAATGAAGGAGAACGGACTGATAAGCATGTCTAAGGGAGATAGCTGAGAAAGACCATGACGAGTATACTATGGAAAAGAAAAAGAGGACCCAGAAAATGGAAGGTGAACAGAAATCACACCTGAATTATCCACAATGAAAGATGATGTCCGTCTTTAGACAGACTCTGCTGGAACGTTTGAAAGTCAGAGAAATTCACAAGCCAAAAAACGGCAGCGAAGGTCAAGCATGGGCTAACTGGGAAGGGTGAGTTATGAGACTGCTCCAAGCAGGCTCTGAAACCTGTATCCAGGAAGCATGCTGGACCTCAGAGACACAATTATGACAAATCCTCTGACATCACAATGGACCCGAAAAACAACCTAGCCTCATCTACACAGTGCTAGAGTTGGGCTCACTAGTATATTTAACTCCCGTTGCACTCAACTGCACGTTGCCACTGAACATGTAAGTGGCCGGCCGGTGGTGCAGTGGTGAGGTCCGCACCTTCTGGGTCTGTGGCCCAGTATGGGCTGGGTGGAATCCTCGGTTTGGGCCTCCTCACCACTGCTTCAGTTGTTCTGGTGCAGGCGTCCGAGGTAGAGTAGAGGCAGATGGGAAGGGACGTTGGACAGGGCCAGACTTCCACAGCAAATACAGGAGCATTGCCAGCAGATGTGAGCACAGCAATGCACTTGTGCCAAAACAAAACCAATTAAAAGTTGCAAAGAATAGAAAAACTGAAGCTAAGGAAAAAAAAAAACAAAAAAACAGGAGCTTGCCATTACGAAGAATAGGATCTCTGTGAATAACCTTAGCAAAACAGGTGAATTCTATGTTAATTCAAAAACTAGCAAACCTTTGGGGAAAGAAACTCAAGAAGACACAAGAAAAAAAAAGATATCGAGGGATCTAGGAATGGAAGGATTAACACACTTGAAAGGTTCATACCGCAGTAAGGAATCTCTGGATTCCATGCAATCCCAGTCAAAGTTGCAGCAGTATTTGCCACAGAGAAGAAGAGAGAATCCTAAAGTTTCTAGCCAGCAACACGAGACCCTGACTAGGCAAAGGAATCCTCAGGAAAACGAACAAAGCAGCACGTGTCACAATTTCTGATTTCAACATAGAGGACGAAGCGCTAGGTACCGAAACGGCACAGTCTGGGCCCCAAAACAGGCATGAAGACCCATGCAAAACAATTGAGAGCCCAGAGCCCAACTCAAACTTACATGGACAGCCCATTTTGGACCAGGGAGCCAAGTGGAGACAGCGGAGGAAGGAGAGTCTCTACAATAAACGGTGCTGGGAAGCCTGCACAGCCACATGGAACACAACGAGAGTACACCATGATGTTACACCTGGCACACACACCACCTGAAATGGATTAAAGCCTTGAATGGCAGACTTGAAACCGTGAACCTTGTAGGAGAAGACCTAGGCAGAGTGCTCTTTGCCATCTGTCTGAGCCGCCTATTTGGAAGAAGCATGTCTGACTGGGCAAGGGCAACAAAGGAAACAAGAAACAAACGGGACCACATCAAACGCACACACTTCTGCCCACTCAAGGAAACCATCAACTGAATACTAAGACACCACAACGATTGGGAGAGGATGTTTGCAAACCACACATCGGACAAGGGGTGAAAAGCCCAAAGATACAATCAACTCGCACGTCTCCACAAGAAAAAAAACAAGCCAATGAAAACCTGGTCAAAAGATGGAAGCAGAGATTTCTCCGAAGAAGACAGAAAGAGGGCCAGTAGGTGCATGAAAACTTGTTCACCATCATGAAGTCTCAGGAAAATGCAAATCCAAACTGCAAGGCCATGGCAGCTCACTGTGGTCAGCATGGCTAGAAGGAAGCAGACAGGAAATAACAAGTGTCAGAGAGGAGGTGGAGAGAAGGGAAGCCTCCTGCACTGCTGGTGGGAGTGTAACCCGGTGCAGCCACGATGCCAAAGGTGTGGAACTGCCTCAGAAGTTTAAGTATCCATGTCCCGTATGACCCAGCTATTAATCTGCCGCTTGCTTATCCAAAAAAGTCAGAAAGACTACCGCATAAAGACATGTGCATGGCTGTGTTCACCACAGTCTTACTCCTGATATCCAAGACTTGGAAAGCACCCTGGTGTCCAGCAAGGGATGATTGGAGAAGGAAGATGGGCTATAGCCACACAATGGTATACCACTCAGCCGGAACAAATGATGCAATCCAGCCGTTTGTGACCACCAGAATGGCTGTGAGGGTTTTAGGGGAAGTGTAACAAGCCCCAGTGAGAAATTCAAATACCATAGAATCTCACTTACAAGGAGAAGAAAAAGCAAGCACTAACCAACAGGTGGCACTGAACATTTGTATGCGGGCTCCCAGAGGCAAAGAGGGGCGGTGACGGAGGGTGAAAGAGAAGATTAGGCACAAGTGTGTGGTGAGGGCCTGTGATTAGTCTTACACTGGTGAAGATGATGTAAGCTACACAGAAGTCTAAAGCAATGAGGATGTGAATCTGGAAGTTATAGTACGTTCTAATGCAGGGTCATGGCTATAAATTCACCTCAAATCAAAAATCCAAAAAGGGGTCCAGAATGATGTCATAAAGCTTTGGGGGCGGAAAGAGTTTACAGCAGGTGAACTTCCAAGGATGGAAAATCACCTCCAAATGCTTACAGATGCTACAGAAAGGCAGACCATTCCAAATAGGTGAAGAGGAATACTACGAAGAGAACATGATCAGTCCTAAACCCATGAACGAACGGAAAATGTTACCGTCCATGATGTTATTACTAATCACCTTCACGAATAATCCAAACAGGCCCACGTCTTCCCAAGTTCAGGCAAAAGGTTGGTCCAAAAGTACAATTCAGGGCCGGCCCTGTGGTGGAGCAGGTAAGTGCCCACATTCCGCTTGGGCGGCCCGGGCCTCACTGTTTCACCTTACGAGTGCATATCACATTAGTAGTGTTAGGAAATATAGATTTCATGGTATGGTGCGGGCAGAGATCATAAATAAGCAGCAATTGTGAGGATACGTTATCAATACGCACAAGAAAAGGAACCATAAGAATATTACAATCTATGGAAGTATCTGGTACACTTCCCAAAGGCAGAAGGAAGGAAAACTTGTGACCTGCCAAGGTGGAATTGGCAGAGTGCCACGAGATGACACCATCATTGTGCATCAGAACATTCCCTGGGCAACTTCAACTTGTGAGGGAGTCCAGGACTTTTTCTGGGTAAGGTCCACCCATTTTGCCATCTACCCAAGATATAAGAGATAAAACCCAGGATAATCTTACAGGAGTGAAACCAGTGTCTAGAGAGAATGTAGGAGCCCTTTCGAAGTTCAAGGAGAAAGATAGAAACTGACAACAATTGCAGAAAAAGGAAAACTATCCTACCTAGACAGGGTGAGGAGTCAGACTGGTCTGAGATGGCTGTGAAACTCTGTGTGCACGGAGGTTGTCAGGACAACTTCGAATTTTGAGGTCGCTTATGACATCACGGTGAACATGTCCCCCAGGGTGGCCGCATGGTTACAGTCTGAGGATTGGCCTAGGCTAGGCTATTAAAGGGACAGATACCCAGAAACAGGTTTGGCAAACAGAAAGCAGGCACAGAAACTAGAAGAGATAAAACAGAGTCTGATGCAAGGGATAAGAAAGGAACCCTAGGCCACAAGTGAGAATAGAGGGACAGGCACGGAGAGGAGAACATTGTCATCTATTCAAGTCTATGGGGAGGTCATGCTGATTCAAGCTTGCAACTTCATTGGAAACAAGTGGCCGGACTTGGGGTTCATCACACCTACAGTGCCCTTGTGCCTTAAGCATAATGCAAAGTCAAGAAAGATGTCTTGAGGACATTGAAGAGAAGAATCGATGCCTCCTTTCCAAGGCCCATAGCATTCTTTGCAGGTCAGTCTCTTTTTCCGAAGCTCTGGTGTCACGTGGGCCCACTGGGCACATGGTAATGTGTCCCAAGAGATGTCTTGGAAGCCTTGAAGGAATGGAGCCCTGTCACGCTTGGGGTATGTCTCTTTGTTTGGAAGTGCTCTACAAGGGTGCTGAAAAGCACCCTCTTCCACAGGGCTTCGTTCCTTCGTGAAGGCTGCCCTCCCAGGCTAGTGTGCTCTGTTTGCCTCCATCGAAATTCTCTCCCCCTACCTCTTGCCGTAGAAGGATTATTGATTATGTGTTTTGACACCATATGTAAGGAAGTTGCACGAAAATTAGAACTTTACAGTTGTGTTTCAAGAAAAATAAACAGGCCAGCGTAGAGGATGTAGGGCAAACAAATGGCACACCCTATAAAAATTAAGTAAGCCCGTATCTGGACGGAATCTAGGGGAACGTTCAAGGATCAGGGGTCAAGTTCGAAACTTCCCAAATCCGGAAAAGAGACAGAAAAATATCTTTCCTGGAGAGTGGAATTCATCCGATTTGTCTAAGTTGTCTTGGAGACATTGTGTCCGTGAAGGGGGTTGCCAGGACCACCTCGAATTTGGAGTTTCTGATCTCAGGATGTCAAACCAACCCACATGACCACGTGTTCTCAGTGCTTAGTTTGACCTAGGCTAGGATAGCCAAGAGTCCTACAAGTGACCGGTGCAAATTCAAGGACAACAACCAAGAGTCACGAAAGCACTCACACCTCACCCTAGAGAACATACAGCGATTAAAGAAATACAAACTAATCCCTCGGAATGAAGGAGAACGGACTGATAAGCATGTCTAAGGGAGATAGCTGAGAAAGACCATGACGAGTATACTATGGAAAAGAAAAAGAGGACCCAGAAAATGGAAGGTGAACAGAAATCACACCTGAATTATCCACAATGAAAGATGATGTCCGTCTTTAGACAGACTCTGCTGGAACGTTTGAAAGTCAGAGAAATTCACAAGCCAAAAAACGGCAGCGAAGGTCAAGCATGGGCTAACTGGGAAGGGTGAGTTATGAGACTGCTCCAAGCAGGCTCTGAAACCTGTATCCAGGAAGCATGCTGGACCTCAGAGACACAATTATGACAAATCCTCTGACATCACAATGGACCCGAAAAACAACCTAGCCTCATCTACACAGTGCTAGAGTTGGGCTCACTAGTATATTTAACTCCCGTTGCACTCAACTGCACGTTGCCACTGAACATGTAAGTGGCCGGCCGGTGGTGCAGTGGTGAGGTCCGCACCTTCTGGGTCTGTGGCCCAGTATGGGCTGGGTGGAATCCTCGGTTTGGGCCTCCTCACCACTGCTTCAGTTGTTCTGGTGCAGGCGTCCGAGGTAGAGTAGAGGCAGATGGGAAGGGACGTTGGACAGGGCCAGACTTCCACAGCAAATACAGGAGCATTGCCAGCAGATGTGAGCACAGCAATGCACTTGTGCCAAAACAAAACCAATTAAAAGTTGCAAAGAATAGAAAAACTGAAGCTAAGGAAAAAAAAAACAAAAAAACAGGAGCTTGCCATTACGAAGAATAGGATCTCTGTGAATAACCTTAGCAAAACAGGTGAATTCTATGTTAATTCAAAAACTAGCAAACCTTTGGGGAAAGAAACTCAAGAAGACACAAGAAAAAAAAAGATATCGAGGGATCTAGGAATGGAAGGATTAACACACTTGAAAGGTTCATACCGCAGTAAGGAATCTCTGGATTCCATGCAATCCCAGTCAAAGTTGCAGCAGTATTTGCCACAGAGAAGAAGAGAGAATCCTAAAGTTTCTAGCCAGCAACACGAGACCCTGACTAGGCAAAGGAATCCTCAGGAAAACGAACAAAGCAGCACGTGTCACAATTTCTGATTTCAACATAGAGGACGAAGCGCTAGGTACCGAAACGGCACAGTCTGGGCCCCAAAACAGGCATGAAGACCCATGCAAAACAATTGAGAGCCCAGAGCCCAACTCAAACTTACATGGACAGCCCATTTTGGACCAGGGAGCCAAGTGGAGACAGCGGAGGAAGGAGAGTCTCTACAATAAACGGTGCTGGGAAGCCTGCACAGCCACATGGAACACAACGAGAGTACACCATGATGTTACACCTGGCACACACACCACCTGAAATGGATTAAAGCCTTGAATGGCAGACTTGAAACCGTGAACCTTGTAGGAGAAGACCTAGGCAGAGTGCTCTTTGCCATCTGTCTGAGCCGCCTATTTGGAAGAAGCATGTCTGACTGGGCAAGGGCAACAAAGGAAACAAGAAACAAACGGGACCACATCAAACGCACACACTTCTGCCCACTCAAGGAAACCATCAACTGAATACTAAGACACCACAACGATTGGGAGAGGATGTTTGCAAACCACACATCGGACAAGGGGTGAAAAGCCCAAAGATACAATCAACTCGCACGTCTCCACAAGAAAAAAAACAAGCCAATGAAAACCTGGTCAAAAGATGGAAGCAGAGATTTCTCCGAAGAAGACAGAAAGAGGGCCAGTAGGTGCATGAAAACTTGTTCACCATCATGAAGTCTCAGGAAAATGCAAATCCAAACTGCAAGGCCATGGCAGCTCACTGTGGTCAGCATGGCTAGAAGGAAGCAGACAGGAAATAACAAGTGTCAGAGAGGAGGTGGAGAGAAGGGAAGCCTCCTGCACTGCTGGTGGGAGTGTAACCCGGTGCAGCCACGATGCCAAAGGTGTGGAACTGCCTCAGAAGTTTAAGTATCCATGTCCCGTATGACCCAGCTATTAATCTGCCGCTTGCTTATCCAAAACAGTCAGAAAGACTACCGCATAAAGACATGTGCATGGCTGTGTTCACCACAGTCTTACTCCTGATATCCAAGACTTGGAAAGCACCCTGGTGTCCAGCAAGGGATGATTGGAGAAGGAAGATGGGCTATAGCCACACAATGGTATACCACTCAGCCGGAACAAATGATGCAATCCAGCCGTTTGTGACCACCAGAATGGCTGTGAGGGTTTTAGGGGAAGTGTAACAAGCCCCAGTGAGAAATTCAAATACCATAGAATCTCACTTACAAGGAGAAGAAAAAGCAAGCACTAACCAACAGGTGGCACTGAACATTTGTATGCGGGCTCCCAGAGGCAAAGAGGGGCGGTGACGGAGGGTGAAAGAGAAGATTAGGCACAAGTGTGTGGTGAGGGCCTGTGATTAGTCTTACACTGGTGAAGATGATGTAAGCTACACAGAAGTCTAAAGCAATGAGGATGTGAATCTGGAAGTTATAGTACGTTCTAATGCAGGGTCATGGCTATAAATTCACCTCAAATCAAAAATCCAAAAAGGGGTCCAGAATGATGTCATAAAGCTTTGGGGGCGGAAAGAGTTTACAGAAGGTGAACTTCCAAGGATGGAAAATCACCTCCAAATGCTTACAGATGCTACAGAAAGGCAGACCATTCCAAATAGGTGAAGAGGAATACTACGAAGAGAACATGATCAGTCCTAAACCCATGAACGAACGGAAAATGTTACCGTCCATGATGTTATTACTAATCACCTTCACGAATAATCCAAACAGGCCCACGTCTTCCCAAGTTCAGGCAAAAGGTTGGTCCAAAAGTACAATTCAGGGCCGGCCCTGTGGTGGAGCAGGTAAGTGCCCACATTCCGCTTGGGCGGCCCGGGCCTCACTGTTTCACCTTACGAGTGCATATCACATTAGTAGTGTTAGGAAATATAGATTTCATGGTATGGTGCGGGCAGAGATCATAAATAAGCAGCAATTGTGAGGATACGTTATCAATACGCACAAGAAAAGGAACCATAAGAATATTACAATCTATGGAAGTATCTGGTACACTTCCCAAAGGCAGAAGGAAGGAAAACTTGTGACCTGCCAAGGTGGAATTGGCAGAGTGCCACGAGATGACACCATCATTGTGCATCAGAACATTCCCTGGGCAACTTCAACTTGTGAGGGAGTCCAGGACTTTTTCTGGGTAAGGTCCACCCATTTTGCCATCTACCCAAGATATAAGAGATAAAACCCAGGATAATCTTACAGGAGTGAAACCAGTGTCTAGAGAGAATGTAGGAGCCCTTTCGAAGTTCAAGGAGAAAGATAGAAACTGACAACAATTGCAGAAAAAGGAAAACTATCCTACCTAGACAGGGTGAGGAGTCAGACTGGTCTGAGATGGCTGTGAAACTCTGTGTGCACGGAGGTTGTCAGGACAACTTCGAATTTTGAGGTCGCTTATGACATCACGGTGAACATGTCCCCCAGGGTGGCCGCATGGTTACAGTCTGAGGATTGGCCTAGGCTAGGCTATTAAAGGGACAGATACCCAGAAACAGGTTTGGCAAACAGAAAGCAGGCACAGAAACTAGAAGAGATAAAACAGAGTCTGATGCAAGGGATAAGAAAGGAACCCTAGGCCACAAGTGAGAATAGAGGGACAGGCACGGAGAGGAGAACATTGTCATCTATTCAAGTCTATGGGGAGGTCATGCTGATTCAAGCTTGCAACTTCATTGGAAACAAGTGGCCGGACTTGGGGTTCATCACACCTACAGTGCCCTTGTGCCTTAAGCATAATGCAAAGTCAAGAAAGATGTCTTGAGGACATTGAAGAGAAGAATCGATGCCTCCTTTCCAAGGCCCATAGCATTCTTTGCAGGTCAGTCTCTTTTTCCGAAGCTCTGGTGTCACGTGGGCCCACTGGGCACATGGTAATGTGTCCCAAGAGATGTCTTGGAAGCCTTGAAGGAATGGAGCCCTGTCACGCTTGGGGTATGTCTCTTTGTTTGGAAGTGCTCTACAAGGGTGCTGAAAAGCACCCTCTTCCACAGGGCTTCGTTCCTTCGTGAAGGCTGCCCTCCCAGGCTAGTGTGCTCTGTTTGCCTCCATCGAAATTCTCTCCCCCTACCTCTTGCCGTAGAAGGATTATTGATTATGTGTTTTGACACCATATGTAAGGAAGTTGCACGAAAATTAGAACTTTACAGTTGTGTTTCAAGAAAAATAAACAGGCCAGCGTAGAGGATGTAGGGCAAACAAATGGCACACCCTATAAAAATTAAGTAAGCCCGTATCTGGACGGAATCTAGGGGAACGTTCAAGGATCAGGGGTCAAGTTCGAAACTTCCCAAATCCGGAAAAGAGACAGAAAAATATCTTTCCTGGAGAGTGGAATTCATCCGATTTGTCTAAGTTGTCTTGGAGACATTGTGTCCGTGAAGGGGGTTGCCAGGACCACCTCGAATTTGGAGTTTCTGATCTCAGGATGTCAAACCAACCCACATGACCACGTGTTCTCAGTGCTTAGTTTGACCTAGGCTAGGGTAGCCAAGAGTCCTACAAGTGACCGGTGCAAATTCAAGGACAACAACCAAGAGTCACGAAAGCACTCACACCTCACCCTAGAGAACATACAGCGATTAAAGAAATACAAACTAATCCCTCGGAATGAAGGAGAACGGACTGATAAGCATGTCTAAGGGAGATAGCTGAGAAAGACCATGACGAGTATACTATGGAAAAGAAAAAGAGGACCCAGAAAATGGAAGGTGAACAGAAATCACACCTGAATTATCCACAATGAAAGATGATGTCCGTCTTTAGACAGACTCTGCTGGAACGTTTGAAAGTCAGAGAAATTCACAAGCCAAAAAACGGCAGCGAAGGTCAAGCATGGGCTAACTGGGAAGGGTGAGTTATGAGACTGCTCCAAGCAGGCTCTGAAACCTGTATCCAGGAAGCATGCTGGACCTCAGAGACACAATTATGACAAATCCTCTGACATCACAATGGACCCGAAAAACAACCTAGCCTCATCTACACAGTGCTAGAGTTGGGCTCACTAGTATATTTAACTCCCGTTGCACTCAACTGCACGTTGCCACTGAACATGTAAGTGGCCGGCCGGTGGTGCAGTGGTGAGGTCCGCACCTTCTGGGTCTGTGGCCCAGTATGGGCTGGGTGGAATCCTCGGTTTGGGCCTCCTCACCACTGCTTCAGTTGTTCTGGTGCAGGCGTCCGAGGTAGAGTAGAGGCAGATGGGAAGGGACGTTGGACAGGGCCAGACTTCCACAGCAAATACAGGAGCATTGCCAGCAGATGTGAGCACAGCAATGCACTTGTGCCAAAACAAAACCAATTAAAAGTTGCAAAGAATAGAAAAACTGAAGCTAAGGAAAAAAAAAACAAAAAAACAGGAGCTTGCCATTACGAAGAATAGGATCTCTGTGAATAACCTTAGCAAAACAGGTGAATTCTATGTTAATTCAAAAACTAGCAAACCTTTGGGGAAAGAAACTCAAGAAGACACAAGAAAAAAAAAGATATCGAGGGATCTAGGAATGGAAGGATTAACACACTTGAAAGGTTCATACCGCAGTAAGGAATCTCTGGATTCCATGCAATCCCAGTCAAAGTTGCAGCAGTATTTGCCACAGAGAAGAAGAGAGAATCCTAAAGTTTCTAGCCAGCAACACGAGACCCTGACTAGGCAAAGGAATCCTCAGGAAAACGAACAAAGCAGCACGTGTCACAATTTCTGATTTCAACATAGAGGACGAAGCGCTAGGTACCGAAACGGCACAGTCTGGGCCCCAAAACAGGCATGAAGACCCATGCAAAACAATTGAGAGCCCAGAGCCCAACTCAAACTTACATGGACAGCCCATTTTGGACCAGGGAGCCAAGTGGAGACAGCGGAGGAAGGAGAGTCTCTACAATAAACGGTGCTGGGAAGCCTGCACAGCCACATGGAACACAACGAGAGTACACCATGATGTTACACCTGGCACACACACCACCTGAAATGGATTAAAGCCTTGAATGGCAGACTTGAAACCGTGAACCTTGTAGGAGAAGACCTAGGCAGAGTGCTCTTTGCCATCTGTCTGAGCCGCCTATTTGGAAGAAGCATGTCTGACTGGGCAAGGGCAACAAAGGAAACAAGAAACAAACGGGACCACATCAAACGCACACACTTCTGCCCACTCAAGGAAACCATCAACTGAATACTAAGACACCACAACGATTGGGAGAGGATGTTTGCAAACCACACATCGGACAAGGGGTGAAAAGCCCAAAGATACAATCAACTCGCACATCTCCACAAGAAAAAAAACAAGCCAATGAAAACCTGGTCAAAAGATGGAAGCAGAGATTTCTCCGAAGAAGACAGAAAGAGGGCCAGTAGGTGCATGAAAACTTGTTCACCATCATGAAGTCTCAGGAAAATGCAAATCCAAACTGCAAGGCCATGGCAGCTCACTGTGGTCAGCATGGCTAGAAGGAAGCAGACAGGAAATAACAAGTGTCAGAGAGGAGGTGGAGAGAAGGGAAGCCTCCTGCACTGCTGGTGGGAGTGTAACCCGGTGCAGCCACGATGCCAAAGGTGTGGAACTGCCTCAGAAGTTTAAGTATCCATGTCCCGTATGACCCAGCTATTAATCTGCCGCTTGCTTATCCAAAACAGTCAGAAAGACTACCGCATAAAGACATGTGCATGGCTGTGTTCACCACAGTCTTACTCCTGATATCCAAGACTTGGAAAGCACCCTGGTGTCCAGCAAGGGATGATTGGAGAAGGAAGATGGGCTATAGCCACACAATGGTATACCACTCAGCCGGAACAAATGATGCAATCCAGCCATTTGTGACCACCAGAATGGCTGTGAGGGTTTTAGGGGAAGTGTAACAAGCCCCAGTGAGAAATTCAAATACCATAGAATCTCACTTACAAGGAGAAGAAAAAGCAAGCACTAACCAACAGGTGGCACTGAACATTTGTATGCGGGCTCCCAGAGGCAAAGAGGGGCGGTGACGGAGGGTGAAAGAGAAGATTAGGCACAAGTGTGTGGTGAGGGCCTGTGATTAGTCTTACACTGGTGAAGATGATGTAAGCTACACAGAAGTCTAAAGCAATGAGGATGTGAATCTGGAAGTTATAGTACGTTCTAATGCAGGGTCATGGCTATAAATTCACCTCAAATCAAAAATCCAAAAAGGGGTCCAGAATGATGTCATAAAGCTTTGGGGGCGGAAAGAGTTTACAGAAGGTGAACTTCCAAGGATGGAAAATCACCTCCAAATGCTTACAGATGCTACAGAAAGGCAGACCATTCCAAATAGGTGAAGAGGAATACTACGAAGAGAACATGATCAGTCCTAAACCCATGAACGAACGGAAAATGTTACCGTCCATGATGTTATTACTAATCACCTTCACGAATAATCCAAACAGGCCCACGTCTTCCCAAGTTCAGGCAAAAGGTTGGTCCAAAAGTACAATTCAGGGCCGGCCCTGTGGTGGAGCAGGTAAGTGCCCACATTCCGCTTGGGCGGCCCGGGCCTCACTGTTTCACCTTACGAGTGCATATCACATTAGTAGTGTTAGGAAATATAGATTTCATGGTATGGTGCGGGCAGAGATCATAAATAAGCAGCAATTGTGAGGATACGTTATCAATACGCACAAGAAAAGGAACCATAAGAATATTACAATCTATGGAAGTATCTGGTACACTTCCCAAAGGCAGAAGGAAGGAAAACTTGTGACCTGCCAAGGTGGAATTGGCAGAGTGCCACGAGATGACACCATCATTGTGCATCAGAACATTCCCTGGGCAACTTCAACTTGTGAGGGAGTCCAGGACTTTTTCTGGGTAAGGTCCACCCATTTTGCCATCTACCCAAGATATAAGAGATAAAACCCAGGATAATCTTACAGGAGTGAAACCAGTGTCTAGAGAGAATGTAGGAGCCCTTTCGAAGTTCAAGGAGAAAGATAGAAACTGACAACAATTGCAGAAAAAGGAAAACTATCCTACCTAGACAGGGTGAGGAGTCAGACTGGTCTGAGATGGCTGTGAAACTCTGTGTGCACGGAGGTTGTCAGGACAACTTCGAATTTTGAGGTCGCTTATGACATCACGGTGAACATGTCCCCCAGGGTGGCCGCATGGTTACAGTCTGAGGATTGGCCTAGGCTAGGCTATTAAAGGGACAGATACCCAGAAACAGGTTTGGCAAACAGAAAGCAGGCACAGAAACTAGAAGAGATAAAACAGAGTCTGATGCAAGGGATAAGAAAGGAACCCTAGGCCACAAGTGAGAATAGAGGGACAGGCACGGAGAGGAGAACATTGTCATCTATTCAAGTCTATGGGGAGGTCATGCTGATTCAAGCTTGCAACTTCATTGGAAACAAGTGGCCGGACTTGGGGTTCATCACACCTACAGTGCCCTTGTGCCTTAAGCATAATGCAAAGTCAAGAAAGATGTCTTGAGGACATTGAAGAGAAGAATCGATGCCTCCTTTCCAAGGCCCATAGCATTCTTTGCAGGTCAGTCTCTTTTTCCGAAGCTCTGGTGTCACGTGGGCCCACTGGGCACATGGTAATGTGTCCCAAGAGATGTCTTGGAAGCCTTGAAGGAATGGAGCCCTGTCACGCTTGGGGTATGTCTCTTTGTTTGGAAGTGCTCTACAAGGGTGCTGAAAAGCACCCTCTTCCACAGGGCTTCGTTCCTTCGTGAAGGCTGCCCTCCCAGGCTAGTGTGCTCTGTTTGCCTCCATCGAAATTCTCTCCCCCTACCTCTTGCCGTAGAAGGATTATTGATTATGTGTTTTGACACCATATGTAAGGAAGTTGCACGAAAATTAGAACTTTACAGTTGTGTTTCAAGAAAAATAAACAGGCCAGGGTAGAGGATGTAGGGCAAACAAATGGCACACCCTATAAAAATTAAGTAAGCCCGTATCTGGACGGAATCTAGGGGAACGTTCAAGGATCAGGGGTCAAGTTCGAAACTTCCCAAATCCGGAAAAGAGACAGAAAAATATCTTTCCTGGAGAGTGGAATTCATCCGATTTGTCTAAGTTGTCTTGGAAACATTGTGTCCGTGAAGGGGGTTGCCAGGACCACCTCGAATTTGGAGTTTCTGATCTCAGGATGTCAAACCAACCCACATGACCACGTGTTCTCAGTGCTTAGTTTGACCTAGGCTAGGGTAGCCAAGAGTCCTACAAGTGACCGGTGCAAATTCAAGGACAACAACCAAGAGTCACGAAAGCACTCACACCTCACCCTAGAGAACATACAGCGATTAACGAAATACAAACTAATCCCTTGGAATGAAGGAGAACGGACTGATAAGCATGTCTAAGGGAGATAGCTGAGAAAGACCATGACGAGTATACTATGGAAAAGAAAAAGAGGACCCAGAAAATGGAAGGTGAACAGAAATCACACCTGAATTATCCACAATGAAAGATGATGTCCGTCTTTAGACAGACTCTGCTGGAACGTTTGAAAGTCAGAGAAATTCACAAGCCAAAAAACGGCAGCGAAGGTCAAGCATGGGCTAACTGGGAAGGGTGAGTTATGAGACTGCTCCAAGCAGGCTCTGAAACCTGTATCCAGGAAGCATGCTGGACCTCAGAGACACAATTATGACAAATCCTCTGACATCACAATGGACCCGAAAAACAACCTAGCCTCATCTACACAGTGCTAGAGTTGGGCTCACTAGTATATTTAACTCCCATTGCACTCAACTGCACGTTGCCACTGAACATGTAAGTGGCCGGCCGGTGGTGCAGTGGTGAGGTCCGCACCTTCTGGGTCTGTGGCCCAGTATGGGCTGGGTGGAATCCTCGGTTTGGGCCTCCTCACCACTGCTTCAGTTGTTCTGGTGCAGGCGTCCGAGGTAGAGTAGAGGCAGATGGGAAGGGACGTTGGACAGGGGCAGACTTCCACAGCAAATACAGGAGCATTGCCAGCAGATGTGAGCACAGCAATGCACTTGTGCCAAAACAAAACCAATTAAAAGTTGCAAAGAACAGAAAAACTGAAGCTAAGGAAAAAAAAAACAAAAAAACAGGAGCTTGCCATTACGAAGAATAGGATCTCTGTGAATAACCTTAGCAAAACAGGTGAATTCTATGTTAATTCAAAAACTAGCAAACCTTTGGGGAAAGAAACTCAAGAAGACACAAGAAAAAAAAAGATATCGAGGGATCTAGGAATGGAAGGATTAACACACTTGAAAGGTTCATACCGCAGTAAGGAATCTCTGGATTCCATGCAATCCCAGTCAAAGTTGCAGCAGTATTTGCCACAGAGAAGAAGAGAGAATCCTAAAGTTTCTAGCCAGCAACACGAGACCCTGACTAGGCAAAGGAATCCTCAGGAAAACGAACAAAGCAGCACGTGTCACAATTTCTGATTTCAACATAGAGGACGAAGCGCTAGGTACCGAAACGGCACAGTCTGGGCCCCAAAACAGGCATGAAGACCCATGCAAAACAATTGAGAGCCCAGAGCCCAACTCAAACTTACATGGACAGCCCATTTTGGACCAGGGAGCCAAGTGGAGACAGCGGAGGAAGGAGAGTCTCTACAATAAACGGTGCTGGGAAGCCTGCACAGCCACATGGAACACAACGAGAGTACACCATGATGTTACACCTGGCACACACACCACCTGAAATGGATTAAAGCCTTGAATGGCAGACTTGAAACCGTGAACCTTGTAGGAGAAGACCTAGGCAGAGTGCTCTTTGCCATCTGTCTGAGCCGCCTATTTGGAAGAAGCATGTCTGACTGGGCAAGGGCAACAAAGGAAACAAGAAACAAACGGGACCACATCAAACGCACACACTTCTGCCCACTCAAGGAAACCATCAACTGAATACTAAGACACCACAACGATTGGGAGAGGATGTTTGCAAACCACACATCGGACAAGGGGTGAAAAGCCCAAAGATGCAATCAACTCGCACGTCTCCACAAGAAAAAAAACAAGCCAATGAAAACCTGGTCAAAAGATGGAAGCAGAGATTTCTCCGAAGAAGACAGAAAGAGGGCCAGTAGGTGCATGAAAACTTGTTCACCATCATGAAGTCTCAGGAAAATGCAAATCCAAACTGCAAGGCCATGGCAGCTCACTGTGGTCAGCATGGCTAGAAGGAAGCAGACAGGAAATAACAAGTGTCAGAGAGGAGGTGGAGAGAAGGGAAGCCTCCTGCACTGCTGGTGGGAGTGTAACCCGGTGCAGCCACGATGCC
The DNA here is from genome assembly GCF_041296235.1 of Equus asinus. NCBI lineage: Eukaryota > Metazoa > Chordata > Mammalia > Perissodactyla > Equidae > Equus > Equus asinus. The sequence continues at coordinate 5,143,164 of NC_091809.1, read as the reverse complement.
AAAGGTGTGGAACTGCCTCAGAAGTTTAAGTATCCATGTCCCGTATGACCCAGCTATTAATCTGCCGCTTGCTTATCCAAAACAGTCAGAAAGACTACCGCATAAAGACATGTGCATGGCTGTGTTCACCACAGTCTTACTCCTGATATCCAAGACTTGGAAAGCACCCTGGTGTCCAGCAAGGGATGATTGGAGAAGGAAGATGGGCTATAGCCACACAATGGTATACCACTCAGCCGGAACAAATGATGCAATCCAGCCATTTGTGACCACCAGAATGGCTGTGAGGGTTTTAGGGGAAGTGTAACAAGCCCCAGTGAGAAATTCAAATACCATAGAATCTCACTTACAAGGAGAAGAAAATGCAAGCACTAACCAACAGGTGGCACTGAACATTTGCATGCGGGCTCCCAGAGGCAAAGAGGGGCGGTGACGGAGGGTGAAAGAGAAGATTAGGCACAAGTGTGTGGTGAGGGCCTGTGATTAGTCTTACACTGGTGAAGATGATGTAAGCTACACAGAAGTCTAAAGCAATGAGGATGTGAATCTGGAAGTTATAGTACGTTCTAATGCAGGGTCATGGCTATAAATTCACCTCAAATCAAAAATCCAAAAAGGGGTCCAGAATGATGTCATAAAGCTTTGGGGGCGGAAAGAGTTTACAGAAGGTGAACTTCCAAGGATGGAAAATCACCTCCAAATGCTTACAGATGCTACAGAAAGGCAGACCATTCCAAATAGGTGAAGAGGAATACTACGAAGAGAACATGATCAGTCCTAAACCCATGAACGAACGGAAAATGTTACCGTCCATGATGTTATTACTAATCACCTTCACGAATAATCCAAACAGGCCCACGTCTTCCCAAGTTCAGGCAAAAGGTTGGTCCAAAAGTACAATTCAGGGCCGGCCCTGTGGTGGAGCAGGTAAGTGCCCACATTCCGCTTGGGCGGCCCGGGCCTCACTGTTTCACCTTACGAGTGCATATCACATTAGTAGTGTTAGGAAATATAGATTTCATGGTATGGTGCGGGCAGAGATCATAAATAAGCAGCAATTGTGAGGATACGTTATCAATACGCACAAGAAAAGGAACCATAAGAATATTACAATCTATGGAAGTATCTGGTACACTTCCCAAAGGCAGAAGGAAGGAAAACTTGTGACCTGCCAAGGTGGAATTGGCAGAGTGCCACGAGATGACACCATCATTGTGCATCAGAACATTCCCTGGGCAACTTCAACTTGTGAGGGAGTCCAGGACTTTTTCTGGGTAAGGTCCACCCATTTTGCCATCTACCCAAGATATAAGAGATAAAACCCAGGATAATCTTACAGGAGTGAAACCAGTGTCTAGAGAGAATGTAGGAGCCCTTTCGAAGTTCAAGGAGAAAGATAGAAACTGACAACAATTGCAGAAAAAGGAAAACTATCCTACCTAGACAGGGTGAGGAGTCAGACTGGTCTGAGATGGCTGTGAAACTCTGTGTGCACGGAGGTTGTCAGGACAACTTCGAATTTTGAGGTCGCTTATGACATCACGGTGAACATGTCCCCCAGGGTGGCCGCATGGTTACAGTCTGAGGATTGGCCTAGGCTAGGCTATTAAAGGGACAGATACCCAGAAACAGGTTTGGCAAACAGAAAGCAGGCACAGAAACTAGAAGAGATAAAACAGAGTCTGATGCAAGGGATAAGAAAGGAACCCTAGGCCACAAGTGAGAATAGAGGGACAGGCACGGAGAGGAGAACATTGTCATCTATTCAAGTCTATGGGGAGGTCATGCTGATTCAAGCTTGCAACTTCATTGGAAACAAGTGGCCGGACTTGGGGTTCATCACACCTACAGTGCCCTTGTGCCTTAAGCATAATGCAAAGTCAAGAAAGATGTCTTGAGGACATTGAAGAGAAGAATCGATGCCTCCTTTCCAAGGCCCATAGCATTCTTTGAAGGTCAGTCTCTTTTTCCGAAGCTCTGGTGTCACGTGGGCCCACTGGGCACATGGTAATGTGTCCCAAGAGATGTCTTGGAAGCCTTGAAGGAATGGAGCCCTGTCACGCTTGGGGTATGTCTCTTTGTTTGGAAGTGCTCTACAAGGGTGCTGAAAAGCACCCTCTTCCACAGGGCTTCGTTCCTTCGTGAAGGCTGCCCTCCCAGGCTAGTGTGCTCTGTTTGCCTCCATCGAAATTCTCTCCCCCTACCTCTTGCCGTAGAAGGATTATTGATTATGTGTTTTGACACCATATGTAAGGAAGTTGCACGAAAATTAGAACTTTACAGTTGTGTTTCAAGAAAAATAAACAGGCCAGGGTAGAGGATGTAGGGCAAACAAATGGCACACCCTATAAAAATTAAGTAAGCCCGTATCTGGACGGAATCTAGGGGAACGTTCAAGGATCAGGGGTCAAGTTCGAAACTTCCCAAATCCGGAAAAGAGACAGAAAAATATCTTTCCTGGAGAGTGGAATTCATCCGATTTGTCTAAGTTGTCTTGGAAACATTGTGTCCGTGAAGGGGGTTGCCAGGACCACCTCGAATTTGGAGTTTCTGATCTCAGGATGTCAAACCAACCCACATGACCACGTGTTCTCAGTGCTTAGTTTGACCTAGGCTAGGGTAGCCAAGAGTCCTACAAGTGACCGGTGCAAATTCAAGGACAACAACCAAGAGTCACGAAAGCACTCACACCTCACCCTAGAGAACATACAGCGATTAACGAAATACAAACTAATCCCTTGGAATGAAGGAGAACGGACTGATAAGCATGTCTAAGGGAGATAGCTGAGAAAGACCATGACGAGTATACTATGGAAAAGAAAAAGAGGACCCAGAAAATGGAAGGTGAACAGAAATCACACCTGAATTATCCACAATGAAAGATGATGTCCGTCTTTAGACAGACTCTGCTGGAACGTTTGAAAGTCAGAGAAATTCACAAGCCAAAAAACGGCAGCGAAGGTCAAGCATGGGCTAACTGGGAAGGGTGAGTTATGAGACTGCTCCAAGCAGGCTCTGAAACCTGTATCCAGGAAGCATGCTGGACCTCAGAGACACAATTATGACAAATCCTCTGACATCACAATGGACCCGAAAAACAACCTAGCCTCATCTACACAGTGCTAGAGTTGGGCTCACTAGTATATTTAACTCCCGTTGCACTCAACTGCACGTTGCCACTGAACATGTAAGTGGCCGGCCGGTGGTGCAGTGGTGAGGTCCGCACCTTCTGGGTCTGTGGCCCAGTATGGGCTGGGTGGAATCCTCGGTTTGGGCCTCCTCACCACTGCTTCAGTTGTTCTGGTGCAGGCGTCCGAGGTAGAGTAGAGGCAGATGGGAAGGGACGTTGGACAGGGCCAGACTTCCACAGCAAATACAGGAGCATTGCCAGCAGATGTGAGCACAGCAATGCACTTGTGCCAAAACAAAACCAATTAAAAGTTGCAAAGAATAGAAAAACTGAAGCTAAGGAAAAAAAAAAAAAAAAAACAGGAGCTTGCCATTACGAAGAATAGGATCTCTGTGAATAACCTTAGCAAAACAGGTGAATTCTATGTTAATTCAAAAACTAGCAAACCTTTGGGGAAAGAAACTCAAGAAGACACAAGAAAAAAAAAGATATCGAGGGATCGAGGAATGGAAGGATTAACACACTTGAAAGGTTCATACCGCAGTAAGGAATCTCTGGATTCCATGCAATCCCAGTCAAAGTTGCAGCAGTATTTGCCACAGAGAAGAAGAGAGAATCCTAAAGTTTCTAGCCAGCAACACGAGACCCTGACTAGGCAAAGGAATCCTCAGGAAAACGAACAAAGCAGCACGTGTCACAATTTCTGATTTCAACATAGAGGACGAAGCGCTAGGTACCGAAACGGCACAGTCTGGGCCCCAAAACAGGCATGAAGACCCATGCAAAACAATTGAGAGCCCAGAGCCCAACTCAAACTTACATGGACAGCCCATTTTGGACCAGGGAGCCAAGTGGAGACAGCGGAGGAAGGAGAGTCTGTACAATAAACGGTGCTGGGAAGCCTGCACAGCCACATGGAACACAACGAGAGTACACCATGATGTTACACCTGGCACACACACCACCTGAAATGGATTAAAGCCTTGAATGGCAGACTTGAAACCGTGAACCTTGTAGGAGAAGACCTAGGCAGAGTGCTCTTTGCCATCTGTCTGAGCCGCCTATTTGGAAGAAGCATGTCTGACTGGGCAAGGGCAACAAAGGAAACAAGAAACAAACGGGACCACATCAAACGCACACACTTCTGCCCACTCAAGGAAACCATCAACTGAATACTAAGACACCACAACGATTGGGAGAGGATGTTTGCAAACCACACATCGGACAAGGGGTGAAAAGCCCAAAGATGCAATCAACTCGCACGTCTCCACAAGAAAAAAAACAAGCCAATGAAAACCTGGTCAAAAGATGGAAGCAGAGATTTCTCCGAAGAAGACAGAAAGAGGGCCAGTAGGTGCATGAAAACTTGTTCACCATCATGAAGTCTCAGGAAAATGCAAATCCAAACTGCAAGGCCATGGCAGCTCACTGTGGTCAGCATGGCTAGAAGGAAGCAGACAGGAAATAACAAGTGTCAGAGAGGAGGTGGAGAGAAGGGAAGCCTCCTGCACTGCTGGTGGGAGTGTAACCCGGTGCAGCCACGATGCCAAAGGTGTGGAACTGCCTCAGAAGTTTAAGTATCCATGTCCCGTATGACCCAGCTATTAATCTGCCGCTTGCTTATCCAAAACAGTCAGAAAGACTACCGCATAAAGACATGTGCATGGCTGTGTTCACCACAGTCTTACTCCTGATATCCAAGACTTGGAAAGCACCCTGGTGTCCAGCAAGGGATGATTGGAGAAGGAAGATGGGCTATAGCCACACAATGGTATACCACTCAGCCGGAACAAATGATGCAATCCAGCCATTTGTGACCACCAGAATGGCTGTGAGGGTTTTAGGGGAAGTGTAACAAGCCCCAGGGAGAAATTCAAATACCATAGAATCTCACTTACAAGGAGAAGAAAATGCAAGCACTAACCAACAGGTGGCACTGAACATTTGCATGCGGGCTCCCAGAGGCAAAGAGGGGCGGTGACGGAGGGTGAAAGAGAAGATTAGGCACAAGTGTGTGGTGAGGGCCTGTGATTAGTCTTACACTGGTGAAGATGATGTAAGCTACACAGAAGTCTAAAGCAATGAGGATGTGAATCTGGAAGTTATAGTACGTTCTAATGCAGGGTCATGGCTATAAATTCACCTCAAATCAAAAATCCAAAAAGGGGTCCAGAATGATGTCATAAAGCTTTGGGGGCGGAAAGAGTTTACAGAAGGTGAACTTCCAAGGATGGAAAATCACCTCCAAATGCTTACAGATGCTACAGAAAGGCAGACCATTCCAAATAGGTGAAGAGGAATACTACGAAGAGAACATGATCAGTCCTAAACCCATGAACGAACGGAAAATGTTACCGTCCATGATGTTATTACTAATCACCTTCACGAATAATCCAAACAGGCCCACGTCTTCCCAAGTTCAGGCAAAAGGTTGGTCCAAAAGTACAATTCAGGGCCGGCCCTGTGGTGGAGCAGGTAAGTGCCCACATTCCGCTTGGGCGGCCCGGGCCTCACTGTTTCACCTTACGAGTGCATATCACATTAGTAGTGTTAGGAAATATAGATTTCATGGTATGGTGCGGGCAGAGATCATAAATAAGCAGCAATTGTGAGGATACGTTATCAATACGCACAAGAAAAGGAACCATAAGAATATTACAATCTATGGAAGTATCTGGTACACTTCCCAAAGGCAGAAGGAAGGAAAACTTGTGACCTGCCAAGGTGGAATTGGCAGAGTGCCACGAGATGACACCATCATTGTGCATCAGAACATTCCCTGGGCAACTTCAACTTGTGAGGGAGTCCAGGACTTTTTCTGGGTAAGGTCCACCCATTTTGCCATCTACCCAAGATATAAGAGATAAAACCCAGGATAATCTTACAGGAGTGAAACCAGTGTCTAGAGAGAATGTAGGAGCCCTTTCGAAGTTCAAGGAGAAAGATAGAAACTGACAACAATTGCAGAAAAAGGAAAACTATCCTACCTAGACAGGGTGAGGAGTCAGACTGGTCTGAGATGGCTGTGAAACTCTGTGTGCACGGAGGTTGTCAGGACAACTTCGAATTTTGAGGTCGCTTATGACATCACGGTGAACATGTCCCCCAGGGTGGCCGCATGGTTACAGTCTGAGGATTGGCCTAGGCTAGGCTATTAAAGGGACAGATACCCAGAAACAGGTTTGGCAAACAGAAAGCAGGCACAGAAACTAGAAGAGATAAAACAGAGTCTGATGCAAGGGATAAGAAAGGAACCCTAGGCCACAAGTGAGAATAGAGGGACAGGCACGGAGAGGAGAACATTGTCATCTATTCAAGTCTATGGGGAGGTCATGCTGATTCAAGCTTGCAACTTCATTGGAAACAAGTGGCCGGACTTGGGGTTCATCACACCTACAGTGCCCTTGTGCCTTAAGCATAATGCAAAGTCAAGAAAGATGTCTTGAGGACATTGAAGAGAAGAATCGATGCCTCCTTTCCAAGGCCCATAGCATTCTTTGAAGGTCAGTCTCTTTTTCCGAAGCTCTGGTGTCACGTGGGCCCACTGGGCACATGGTAATGTGTCCCAAGAGATGTCTTGGAAGCCTTGAAGGAATGGAGCCCTGTCACGCTTGGGGTATGTCTCTTTGTTTGGAAGTGCTCTACAAGGGTGCTGAAAAGCACCCTCTTCCACAGGGCTTCGTTCCTTCGTGAAGGCTGCCCTCCCAGGCTAGTGTGCTCTGTTTGCCTCCATCGAAATTCTCTCCCCCTACCTCTTGCCGTAGAAGGATTATTGATTATGTGTTTTGACACCATATGTAAGGAAGTTGCACGAAAATTAGAACTTTACAGTTGTGTTTCAAGAAAAATAAACAGGCCAGGGTAGAGGATGTAGGGCAAACAAATGGCACACCCTATAAAAATTAAGTAAGCCCGTATCTGGACGGAATCTAGGGGAACGTTCAAGGATCAGGGGTCAAGTTCGAAACTTCCCAAATCCGGAAAAGAGACAGAAAAATATCTTTCCTGGAGAGTGGAATTCATCCGATTTGTCTAAGTTGTCTTGGAAACATTGTGTCCGTGAAGGGGGTTGCCAGGACCACCTCGAATTTGGAGTTTCTGATCTCAGGATGTCAAACCAACCCACATGACCACGTGTTCTCAGTGCTTAGTTTGACCTAGGCTAGGGTAGCCAAGAGTCCTACAAGTGACCGGTGCAAATTCAAGGACAACAACCAAGAGTCACGAAAGCACTCACACCTCACCCTAGAGAACATACAGCGATTAACGAAATACAAACTAATCCCTTGGAATGAAGGAGAACGGACTGATAAGCATGTCTAAGGGAGATAGCTGAGAAAGACCATGACGAGTATACTATGGAAAAGAAAAAGAGGACCCAGAAAATGGAAGGTGAACAGAAATCACACCTGAATTATCCACAATGAAAGATGATGTCCGTCTTTAGACAGACTCTGCTGGAACGTTTGAAAGTCAGAGAAATTCACAAGCCAAAAAACGGCAGCGAAGGTCAAGCATGGGCTAACTGGGAAGGGTGAGTTATGAGACTGCTCCAAGCAGGCTCTGAAACCTGTATCCAGGAAGCATGCTGGACCTCAGAGACACAATTATGACAAATCCTCTGACATCACAATGGACCCGAAAAACAACCTAGCCTCATCTACACAGTGCTAGAGTTGGGCTCACTAGTATATTTAACTCCCGTTGCACTCAACTGCACGTTGCCACTGAACATGTAAGTGGCCGGCCGGTGGTGCAGTGGTGAGGTCCGCACCTTCTGGGTCTGTGGCCCAGTATGGGCTGGGTGGAATCCTCGGTTTGGGCCTCCTCACCACTGCTTCAGTTGTTCTGGTGCAGGCGTCCGAGGTAGAGTAGAGGCAGATGGGAAGGGACGTTGGACAGGGCCAGACTTCCACAGCAAATACAGGAGCATTGCCAGCAGATGTGAGCACAGCAATGCACTTGTGCCAAAACAAAACCAATTAAAAGTTGCAAAGAATAGAAAAACTGAAGCTAAGGAAAAAAAAAAAAAAAAAACAGGAGCTTGCCATTACGAAGAATAGGATCTCTGTGAATAACCTTAGCAAAACAGGTGAATTCTATGTTAATTCAAAAACTAGCAAACCTTTGGGGAAAGAAACTCAAGAAGACACAAGAAAAAAAAAGATATCGAGGGATCGAGGAATGGAAGGATTAACACACTTGAAAGGTTCATACCGCAGTAAGGAATCTCTGGATTCCATGCAATCCCAGTCAAAGTTGCAGCAGTATTTGCCACAGAGAAGAAGAGAGAATCCTAAAGTTTCTAGCCAGCAACACGAGACCCTGACTAGGCAAAGGAATCCTCAGGAAAACGAACAAAGCAGCACGTGTCACAATTTCTGATTTCAACATAGAGGACGAAGCGCTAGGTACCGAAACGGCACAGTCTGGGCCCCAAAACAGGCATGAAGACCCATGCAAAACAATTGAGAGCCCAGAGCCCAACTCAAACTTACATGGACAGCCCATTTTGGACCAGGGAGCCAAGTGGAGACAGCGGAGGAAGGAGAGTCTGTACAATAAACGGTGCTGGGAAGCCTGCACAGCCACATGGAACACAACGAGAGTACACCATGATGTTACACCTGGCACACACACCACCTGAAATGGATTAAAGCCTTGAATGGCAGACTTGAAACCGTGAACCTTGTAGGAGAAGACCTAGGCAGAGTGCTCTTTGCCATCTGTCTGAGCCGCCTATTTGGAAGAAGCATGTCTGACTGGGCAAGGGCAACAAAGGAAACAAGAAACAAACGGGACCACATCAAACGCACACACTTCTGCCCACTCAAGGAAACCATCAACTGAATACTAAGACACCACAACGATTGGGAGAGGATGTTTGCAAACCACACATCGGACAAGGGGTGAAAAGCCCAAAGATGCAATCAACTCGCACGTCTCCACAAGAAAAAAAACAAGCCAATGAAAACCTGGTCAAAAGATGGAAGCAGAGATTTCTCCGAAGAAGACAGAAAGAGGGCCAGTAGGTGCATGAAAACTTGTTCACCATCATGAAGTCTCAGGAAAATGCAAATCCAAACTGCAAGGCCATGGCAGCTCACTGTGGTCAGCATGGCTAGAAGGAAGCAGACAGGAAATAACAAGTGTCAGAGAGGAGGTGGAGAGAAGGGAAGCCTCCTGCACTGCTGGTGGGAGTGTAACCCGGTGCAGCCACGATGCCAAAGGTGTGGAACTGCCTCAGAAGTTTAAGTATCCATGTCCCGTATGACCCAGCTATTAATCTGCCGCTTGCTTATCCAAAACAGTCAGAAAGACTACCGCATAAAGACATGTGCATGGCTGTGTTCACCACAGTCTTACTCCTGATATCCAAGACTTGGAAAGCACCCTGGTGTCCAGCAAGGGATGATTGGAGAAGGAAGATGGGCTATAGCCACACAATGGTATACCACTCAGCCGGAACAAATGATGCAATCCAGCCATTTGTGACCACCAGAATGGCTGTGAGGGTTTTAGGGGAAGTGTAACAAGCCCCAGGGAGAAATTCAAATACCATAGAATCTCACTTACAAGGAGAAGAAAATGCAAGCACTAACCAACAGGTGGCACTGAACATTTGCATGCGGGCTCCCAGAGGCAAAGAGGGGCGGTGACGGAGGGTGAAAGAGAAGATTAGGCACAAGTGTGTGGTGAGGGCCTGTGATTAGTCTTACACTGGTGAAGATGATGTAAGCTACACAGAAGTCTAAAGCAATGAGGATGTGAATCTGGAAGTTATAGTACGTTCTAATGCAGGGTCATGGCTATAAATTCACCTCAAATCAAAAATCCAAAAAGGGGTCCAGAATGATGTCATAAAGCTTTGGGGGCGGAAAGAGTTTACAGAAGGTGAACTTCCAAGGATGGAAAATCACCTCCAAATGCTTACAGATGCTACAGAAAGGCAGACCATTCCAAATAGGTGAAGAGGAATACTACGAAGAGAACATGATCAGTCCTAAACCCATGAACGAACGGAAAATGTTACCGTCCATGATGTTATTACTAATCACCTTCACGAATAATCCAAACAGGCCCACGTCTTCCCAAGTTCAGGCAAAAGGTTGGTCCAAAAGTACAATTCAGGGCCGGCCCTGTGGTGGAGCAGGTAAGTGCCCACATTCCGCTTGGGCGGCCCGGGCCTCACTGTTTCACCTTACGAGTGCATATCACATTAGTAGTGTTAGGAAATATAGATTTCATGGTATGGTGCGGGCAGAGATCATAAATAAGCAGCAATTGTGAGGATACGTTATCAATACGCACAAGAAAAGGAACCATAAGAATATTACAATCTATGGAAGTATCTGGTACACTTCCCAAAGGCAGAAGGAAGGAAAACTTGTGACCTGCCAAGGTGGAATTGGCAGAGTGCCACGAGATGACACCATCATTGTGCATCAGAACATTCCCTGGGCAACTTCAACTTGTGAGGGAGTCCAGGACTTTTTCTGGGTAAGGTCCACCCATTTTGCCATCTACCCAAGATATAAGAGATAAAACCCAGGATAATCTTACAGGAGTGAAACCAGTGTCTAGAGAGAATGTAGGAGCCCTTTCGAAGTTCAAGGAGAAAGATAGAAACTGACAACAATTGCAGAAAAAGGAAAACTATCCTACCTAGACAGGGTGAGGAGTCAGACTGGTCTGAGATGGCTGTGAAACTCTGTGTGCACGGAGGTTGTCAGGACAACTTCGAATTTTGAGGTCGCTTATGACATCACGGTGAACATGTGCCCCAGGGTGGCCGCATGGTTACAGTCTGAGGATTGGCCTAGGCTAGGCTATTAAAGGGACAGATACCCAGAAACAGGTTTGGCAAACAGAAAGCAGGCACAGAAACTAGAAGAGATAAAACAGAGTCTGATGCAAGGGATAAGAAAGGAACCCTAGGCCACAAGTGAGAATAGAGGGACAGGCACGGAGAGGAGAACATTGTCATCTATTCAAGTCTATGGGGAGGTCATGCTGATTCAAGCTTGCAACTTCATTGGAAACAAGTGGCCGGACTTGGGGTTCATCACACCTACAGTGCCCTTGTGCCTTAAGCATAATGCAAAGTCAAGAAAGATGTCTTGAGGACATTGAAGAGAAGAATCGATGCCTCCTTTCCAAGGCCCATAGCATTCTTTGCAGGTCAGTCTCTTTTTCCGAAGCTCTGGTGTCACGTGGGCCCACTGGGCACATGGTAATGTGTCCCAAGAGATGTCTTGGAAGCCTTGAAGGAATGGAGCCCTGTCACGCTTGGGGTATGTCTCTTTGTTTGGAAGTGCTCTACAAGGGTGCTGAAAAGCACCCTCTTCCACAGGGCTTCGTTCCTTCGTGAAGGCTGCCCTCCCAGGCTAGTGTGCTCTGTTTGCCTCCATCGAAATTCTCTCCCCCTACCTCTTGCCGTAGAAGGATTATTGATTATGTGTTTTGACACCATATGTAAGGAAGTTGCACGAAAATTAGAACTTTACAGTTGTGTTTCAAGAAAAATAAACAGGCCAGGGTAGAGGATGTAGGGCAAACAAATGGCACACCCTATAAAAATTAAGTAAGCCCGTATCTGGACGGAATCTAGGGGAACGTTCAAGGATCAGGGGTCAAGTTCGAAACTTCCCAAATCCGGAAAAGAGACAGAAAAATATCTTTCCTGGAGAGTGGAATTCATCCGATTTGTCTAAGTTGTCTTGGAAACATTGTGTCCGTGAAGGGGGTTGCCAGGACCACCTCGAATTTGGAGTTTCTGATCTCAGGATGTCAAACCAACCCACATGACCACGTGTTCTCAGTGCTTAGTTTGACCTAGGCTAGGGTAGCCAAGAGTCCTACAAGTGACCGGTGCAAATTCAAGGACAACAACCAAGAGTCACGAAAGCACTCACACCTCACCCTAGAGAACATACAGCGATTAAAGAAATACAAACTAATCCCTTGGAATGAAGGAGAACGGACTGATAAGCATGTCTAAGGGAGATAGCTGAGAAAGACCATGACGAGTATACTATGGAAAAGAAAAAGAGGACCCAGAAAATGGAAGGTGAACAGAAATCACACCTGAATTATCCACAATGAAAGATGATGTCCGTCTTTAGACAGACTCTGCTGGAACGTTTGAAAGTCAGAGAAATTCACAAGCCAAAAAACGGCAGCGAAGGTCAAGCATGGGCTAACTGGGAAGGGTGAGTTATGAGACTGCTCCAAGCAGGCTCTGAAACCTGTATCCAGGAAGCATGCTGGACCTCAGAGACACAATTATGACAAATCCTCTGACATCACAATGGACCCGAAAAACAACCTAGCCTCATCTACACAGTGCTAGAGTTGGGCTCACTAGTATATTTAACTCCCGTTGCACTCAACTGCACGTTGCCACTGAACATGTAAGTGGCCGGCCGGTGGTGCAGTGGTGAGGTCCGCACCTTCTGGGTCTGTGGCCCAGTATGGGCTGGGTGGAATCCTCGGTTTGGGCCTCCTCACCACTGCTTCAGTTGTTCTGGTGCAGGCGTCCGAGGTAGAGTAGAGGCAGATGGGAAGGGACGTTGGACAGGGCCAGACTTCCACAGCAAATACAGGAGCATTGCCAGCAGATGTGAGCACAGCAATGCACTTGTGCCAAAACAAAACCAATTAAAAGTTGCAAAGAATAGAAAAACTGAAGCTAAGGAAAAAAAAAACAAAAAAACAGGAGCTTGCCATTACGAAGAATAGGATCTCTGTGAATAACCTTAGCAAAACAGGTGAATTCTATGTTAATTCAAAAACTAGCAAACCTTTGGGGAAAGAAACTCAAGAAGACACAAGAAAAAAAAAGATATCGAGGGATCGAGGAATGGAAGGATTAACACACTTGAAAGGTTCATACCGCAGTAAGGAATCTCTGGATTCCATGCAATCCCAGTCAAAGTTGCAGCAGTATTTGCCACAGAGAAGAAGAGAGAATCCTAAAGTTTCTAGCCAGCAACACGAGACCCTGACTAGGCAAAGGAATCCTCAGGAAAACGAACAAAGCAGCACGTGTCACAATTTCTGATTTCAACATAGAGGACGAAGCGCTAGGTACTGAAACGGCACAGTCTGGGCCCCAAAACAGGCATGAAGACCCATGCAAAACAATTGAGAGCCCAGAGCCCAACTCAAACTTACATGGACAGCCCATTTTGGACCAGGGAGCCAAGTGGAGACAGCGGAGGAAGGAGAGTCTCTACAATAAACGGTGCTGGGAAGCCTGCACAGCCACATGGAACACAACGAGAGTACACCATGATGTTACACCTGGCACACACACCACCTGAAATGGATTAAAGCCTTGAATGGCAGACTTGAAACCGTGAACCTTGTAGGAGAAGACCTAGGCAGAGTGCTCTTTGCCATCTGTCTGAGCCGCCTATTTGGAAGAAGCATGTCTGACTGGGCAAGGGCAACAAAGGAAACAAGAAACAAACGGGACCACATCAAACGCACACACTTCTGCCCACTCAAGGAAACCATCAACTGAATACTAAGACACCACAACGATTGGGAGAGGATGTTTGCAAACCACACATCGGACAAGGGATGAAAAGCCCAAAGATACAATCAACTCGCACGTCTCCACAAGAAAAAAAACAAGCCAATGAAAACCTGGTCAAAAGATGGAAGCAGAGATTTCTCCGAAGAAGACAGAAAGAGGGCCAGTAGGTGCATGAAAACTTGTTCACCATCATGAAGTCTCAGGAAAATGCAAATCCAAACTGCAAGGCCATGGCAGCTCACTGTGGTCAGCATGGCTAGAAGGAAGCAGACAGGAAATAACAAGTGTCAGAGAGGAGGTGGAGAGAAGGGAAGCCTCCTGCACTGCTGGTGGGAGTGTAACCCGGTGCAGCCACGATGCCAAAGGTGTGGAACTGCCTCAGAAGTTTAAGTATCCATGTCCCGTATGACCCAGCTATTAATCTGCCGCTTGCTTATCCAAAACAGTCAGAAAGACTACCGCATAAAGACATGTGCATGGCTGTGTTCACCACAGTCTTACTCCGGATATCCAAGACTTGGAAAGCACCCTGGTGTCCAGCAAGGGATGATTGGAGAAGGAAGATGGGCTATAGCCACACAATGGTATACCACTCAGCCGGAACAAATGATGCAATCCAGCCATTTGTGACCACCAGAATGGCTGTGAGGGTTTTAGGGGAAGTGTAACAAGCCCCAGGGAGAAATTCAAATACCATAGAATCTCACTTACAAGGCGAAGAAAAAGCAAGCACTAACCAACAGGTGGCACTGAACATTTGTATGCGGGCTCCCAGAGGCAAAGAGGGGCGGTGACGGAGGGTGAAAGAGAAGATTAGGCACAAGTGTGTGGTGAGGGCCTGTGATTAGTCTTACACTGGTGAAGATGATGTAAGCTACACAGAAGTCTAAAGCAATGAGGATGTGAATCTGGAAGTTATAGTACGTTCTAATGCAGGGTCATGGCTATAAATTCACCTCAAATCAAAAATCCAAAAAGGGGTCCAGAATGATGTCATAAAGCTTTGGGGGCGGAAAGAGTTTACAGAAGGTGAACTTCCAAGGATGGAAAATCACCTCCAAATGCTTACAGATGCTACAGAAAGGCAGACCATTCCAAATAGGTGAAGAGGAATACTACGAAGAGAACATGATCAGTCCTAAACCCATGAACGAACGGAAAATGTTACCGTCCATGATGTTATTACTAATCACCTTCACGAATAATCCAAACAGGCCCACGTCTTCCCAAGTTCAGGCAAAAGGTTGGTCCAAAAGTACAATTCAGGGCCGGCCCTGTGGTGGAGCAGGTAAGTGCCCACATTCCGCTTGGGCGGCCCGGGCCTCACTGTTTCACCTTACGAGTGCATATCACATTAGTAGTGTTAGGAAATATAGATTTCATGGTATGGTGCGGGCAGAGATCATAAATAAGCAGCAATTGTGAGGATACGTTATCAATACGCACAAGAAAAGGAACCATAAGAATATTACAATCTATGGAAGTATCTGGTACACTTCCCAAAGGCAGAAGGAAGGAAAACTTGTGACCTGCCAAGGTGGAATTGGCAGAGTGCCACGAGATGACACCATCATTGTGCATCAGAACATTCCCTGGGCAACTTCAACTTGTGAGGGAGTCCAGGACTTTTTCTGGGTAAGGTCCACCCATTTTGCCATCTACCCAAGATATAAGAGATAAAACCCAGGATAATCTTACAGGAGTGAAACCAGTGTCTAGAGAGAATGTAGGAGCCCTTTCGAAGTTCAAGGAGAAAGATAGAAACTGACAACAATTGCAGAAAAAGGAAAACTATCCTACCTAGACAGGGTGAGGAGTCAGACTGGTCTGAGATGGCTGTGAAACTCTGTGTGCACGGAGGTTGTCAGGACAACTTCGAATTTTGAGGTCGCTTATGACATCACGGTGAACATGTCCCCCAGGGTGGCCGCATGGTTACAGTCTGAGGATTGGCCTAGGCTAGGCTATTAAAGGGACAGATACCCAGAAACAGGTTTGGCAAACAGAAAGCAGGCACAGAAACTAGAAGAGATAAAACAGAGTCTGATGCAAGGGATAAGAAAGGAACCCTAGGCCACAAGTGAGAATAGAGGGACAGGCACGGAGAGGAGAACATTGTCATCTATTCAAGTCTATGGGGAGGTCATGCTGATTCAAGCTTGCAACTTCATTGGAAACAAGTGGCCGGACTTGGCGTTCATCACACCTACAGTGCCCTTGTGCCTTAAGCATAATGCAAAGTCAAGAAAGATGTCTTGAGGACATTGAAGAGAAGAATCGATGCCTCCTTTCCAAGGCCCATAGCATTCTTTGCAGGTCAGTCTCTTTTTCCGAAGCTCTGGTGTCACGTGGGCCCACTGGGCACATGGTAATGTGTCCCAAGAGATGTCTTGGAAGCCTTGAAGGAATGGAGCCCTGTCACGCTTGGGGTATGTCTCTTTGTTTGGAAGTGCTCTACAAGGGTGCTGAAAAGCACCCTCTTCCACAGGGCTTCGTTCCTTCGTGAAGGCTGCCCTCCCAGGCTAGTGTGCTCTGTTTGCCTCCATCGAAATTCTCTCCCCCTACCTCTTGCCGTAGAAGGATTATTGATTATGTGTTTTGACACCATATGTAAGGAAGTTGCACGAAAATTAGAACTTTACAGTTGTGTTTCAAGAAAAATAAACAGGCCAGGGTAGAGGATGTAGGGCAAACAAATGGCACACCCTATAAAAATTAAGTAAGCCCGTATCTGGACGGAATCTAGGGGAACGTTCAAGGATCAGGGGTCAAGTTCGAAACTTCCCAAATCCGGAAAAGAGACAGAAAAATATCTTTCCTGGAGAGTGGAATTCATCCGATTTGTCTAAGTTGTCTTGGAAACATTGTGTCCGTGAAGGGGGTTGCCAGGACCACCTCGAATTTGGAGTTTCTGATCTCAGGATGTCAAACCAACCCACATGACCACGTGTTCTCAGTGCTTAGTTTGACCTAGGCTAGGGTAGCCAAGAGTCCTACAAGTGACCGGTGCAAATTCAAGGACAACAACCAAGAGTCACGAAAGCACTCACACCTCACCCTAGAGAACATACAGCGATTAAAGAAATACAAACTAATCCCTTGGAATGAAGGAGAACGGACTGATAAGCATGTCTAAGGGAGATAGCTGAGAAAGACCATGACGAGTATACTATGGAAAAGAAAAAGAGGACCCAGAAAATGGAAGGTGAACAGAAATCACACCTGAATTATCCACAATGAAAGATGATGTCCGTCTTTAGACAGACTCTGCTGGAACGTTTGAAAGTCAGAGAAATTCACAAGCCAAAAAACGGCAGCGAAGGTCAAGCATGGGCTAACTGGGAAGGGTGAGTTATGAGACTGCTCCAAGCAGGCTCTGAAACCTGTATCCAGGAAGCATGCTGGACCTCAGAGACACAATTATGACAAATCCTCTGACATCACAATGGACCCGAAAAACAACCTAGCCTCATCTACACAGTGCTAGAGTTGGGCTCACTAGTATATTTAACTCCCATTGCACTCAACTGCACGTTGCCACTGAACATGTAAGTGGCCGGCCGGTGGTGCAGTGGTGAGGTCCGCACCTTCTGGGTCTGTGGCCCAGTATGGGCTGGGTGGAATCCTCGGTTTGGGCCCCCTCACCACTGCTTCAGTTGTTCTGGTGCAGGCGTCCGAGGTAGAGTAGAGGCAGATGGGAAGGGACGTTGGACAGGGCCAGACTTCCACAGCAAATACAGGAGCATTGCCAGCAGATGTGAGCACAGCAATGCACTTGTGCCAAAACAAAACCAATTAAAAGTTGCAAAGAACAGAAAAACTGAAGCTAAGGAAAAAAAAAAACAAAAAAACAGGAGCTTGCCATTACGAACAATAGGATCTCTGTGAATAACCTTAGCAAAACAGGTGAATTCTATGTTAATTCAAAAACTAGCAAACCTTTGGGGAAAGAAACTCAAGAAGACACAAGAAAAAAAAAGATATCGAGGGATCGAGGAATGGAAGGATTAACACACTTGAAAGGTTCATACCGCAGTAAGGAATCTCTGGATTCCATGCAATCCCAGTCAAAGTTGCAGCAGTATTTGCCACAGAGAAGAAGAGAGAATCCTAAAGTTTCTAGCCAGCAACACGAGACCCTGACTAGGCAAAGGAATCCTCAGGAAAACGAACAAAGCAGCACGTGTCACAATTTCTGATTTCAACATAGAGGACGAAGCGCTAGGTACCGAAACGGCACAGTCTGGGCCCCAAAACAGGCATGAAGACCCATGCAAAACAATTGAGAGCCCAGAGCCCAACTCAAACTTACATGGACAGCCCATTTTGGACCAGGGAGCCAAGTGGAGACAGCGGAGGAAGGAGAGTCTCTACAATAAACGGTGCTGGGAAGCCTGCACAGCCACATGGAACACAACGAGAGTACACCATGATGTTACACCTGGCACACACACCACCTGAAATGGATTAAAGCCTTGAATGGCAGACTTGAAACCGTGAACCTTGTAGGAGAAGACCTAGGCAGAGTGCTCTTTGCCATCTGTCTGAGCCGCCTATTTGGAAGAAGCATGTCTGACTGGGCAAGGGCAACAAAGGAAACAAGAAACAAACGGGACCACATCAAACGCACACACTTCTGCCCACTCAAGGAAACCATCAACTGAATACTAAGACACCACAACGATTGGGAGAGGATGTTTGCAAACCACACATCGGACAAGGGGTGAAAAGCCCAAAGATACAATCAACTCGCACGTCTCCACAAGAAAAAAAACAAGCCAATGAAAACCTGGTCAAAAGATGGAAGCAGAGATTTCTCCGAAGAAGACAGAAAGAGGGCCAGTAGGTGCATGAAAACTTGTTCACCATCATGAAGTCTCAGGAAAATGCAAATCCAAACTGCAAGGCCATGGCAGCTCACTGTGGTCAGCATGGCTAGAAGGAAGCAGACAGGAAATAACAAGTGTCAGAGAGGAGGTGGAGAGAAGGGAAGCCTCCTGCACTGCTGGTGGGAGTGTAACCCGGTGCAGCCACGATGCCAAAGGTGTGGAACTGCCTCAGAAGTTTAAGTATCCATGTCCCGTATGACCCAGCTATTAATCTGCCGCTTGCTTATCCAAAACAGTCAGAAAGACTACCGCATAAAGACATGTGCATGGCTGTGTTCACCACAGTCTTACTCCGGATATCCAAGACTTGGAAAGCACCCTGGTGTCCAGCAAGGGATGATTGGAGAAGGAAGATGGGCTATAGCCACACAATGGTATACCACTCAGCCGGAACAAATGATGCAATCCAGCCATTTGTGACCACCAGAATGGCTGTGAGGGTTTTAGGGGAAGTGTAACAAGCCCCAGGGAGAAATTCAAATACCATAGAATCTCACTTACAAGGCGAAGAAAAAGCAAGCACTAACCAACAGGTGGCACTGAACATTTGTATGCGGGCTCCCAGAGGCAAAGAGGGGCGGTGACGGAGGGTGAAAGAGAAGATTAGGCACAAGTGTGTGGTGAGGGCCTGTGATTAGTCTTACACTGGTGAAGATGATGTAAGCTACACAGAAGTCTAAAGCAATGAGGATGTGAATCTGGAAGTTATAGTACGTTCTAATGCAGGGTCATGGCTATAAATTCACCTCAAATCAAAAATCCAAAAAGGGGTCCAGAATGATGTCATAAAGCTTTGGGGGCGGAAAGAGTTTACAGAAGGTGAACTTCCAAGGATGGAAAATCACCTCCAAATGCTTACAGATGCTACAGAAAGGCAGACCATTCCAAATAGGTGAAGAGGAATACTACGAAGAGAACATGATCAGTCCTAAACCCATGAACGAACGGAAAATGTTACCGTCCATGATGTTATTACTAATCACCTTCACGAATAATCCAAACAGGCCCACGTCTTCCCAAGTTCAGGCAAAAGGTTGGTCCAAAAGTACAATTCAGGGCCGGCCCTGTGGTGGAGCAGGTAAGTGCCCACATTCCGCTTGGGCGGCCCGGGCCTCACTGTTTCACCTTACGAGTGCATATCACATTAGTAGTGTTAGGAAATATAGATTTCATGGTATGGTGCGGGCAGAGATCATAAATAAGCAGCAATTGTGAGGATACGTTATCAATACGCACAAGAAAAGGAACCATAAGAATATTACAATCTATGGAAGTATCTGGTACACTTCCCAAAGGCAGAAGGAAGGAAAACTTGTGACCTGCCAAGGTGGAATTGGCAGAGTGCCACGAGATGACACCATCATTGTGCATCAGAACATTCCCTGGGCAACTTCAACTTGTGAGGGAGTCCAGGACTTTTTCTGGGTAAGGTCCACCCATTTTGCCATCTACCCAAGATATAAGAGATAAAACCCAGGATAATCTTACAGGAGTGAAACCAGTGTCTAGAGAGAATGTAGGAGCCCTTTCGAAGTTCAAGGAGAAAGATAGAAACTGACAACAATTGCAGAAAAAGGAAAACTATCCTACCTAGACAGGGTGAGGAGTCAGACTGGTCTGAGATGGCTGTGAAACTCTGTGTGCACGGAGGTTGTCAGGACAACTTCGAATTTTGAGGTCGCTTATGACATCACGGTGAACATGTCCCCCAGGGTGGCCGCATGGTTACAGTCTGAGGATTGGCCTAGGCTAGGCTATTAAAGGGACAGATACCCAGAAACAGGTTTGGCAAACAGAAAGCAGGCACAGAAACTAGAAGAGATAAAACAGAGTCTGATGCAAGGGATAAGAAAGGAACCCTAGGCCACAAGTGAGAATAGAGGGACAGGCACGGAGAGGAGAACATTGTCATCTATTCAAGTCTATGGGGAGGTCATGCTGATTCAAGCTTGCAACTTCATTGGAAACAAGTGGCCGGACTTGGCGTTCATCACACCTACAGTGCCCTTGTGCCTTAAGCATAATGCAAAGTCAAGAAAGATGTCTTGAGGACATTGAAGAGAAGAATCGATGCCTCCTTTCCAAGGCCCATAGCATTCTTTGAAGGTCAGTCTCTTTTTCCGAAGCTCTGGTGTCACGTGGGCCCACTGGGCACATGGTAATGTGTCCCAAGAGATGTCTTGGAAGCCTTGAAGGAATGGAGCCCTGTCACGCTTGGGGTATGTCTCTTTGTTTGGAAGTGCTCTACAAGGGTGCTGAAAAGCACCCTCTTCCACAGGGCTTCGTTCCTTCGTGAAGGCTGCCCTCCCAGGCTAGTGTGCTCTGTTTGCCTCCATCGAAATTCTCTCCCCCTACCTCTTGCCGTAGAAGGATTATTGATTATGTGTTTTGACACCATATGTAAGGAAGTTGCACGAAAATTAGAACTTTACAGTTGTGTTTCAAGAAAAATAAACAGGCCAGGGTAGAGGATGTAGGGCAAACAAATGGCACACCCTATAAAAATTAAGTAAGCCCGTATCTGGACGGAATCTAGGGGAACGTTCAAGGATCAGGGGTCAAGTTCGAAACTTCCCAAATCCGGAAAAGAGACAGAAAAATATCTTTCCTGGAGAGTGGAATTCATCCGATTTGTCTAAGTTGTCTTGGAAACATTGTGTCCGTGAAGGGGGTTGCCAGGACCACCTCGAATTTGGAGTTTCTGATCTCAGGATGTCAAACCAACCCACATGACCACGTGTTCTCAGTGCTTAGTTTGACCTAGGCTAGGGTAGCCAAGAGTCCTACAAGTGACCGGTGCAAATTCAAGGACAACAACCAAGAGTCACGAAAGCACTCACACCTCACCCTAGAGAACATACAGCGATTAAAGAAATACAAACTAATCCCTTGGAATGAAGGAGAACGGACTGATAAGCATGTCTAAGGGAGATAGCTGAGAAAGACCATGACGAGTATACTATGGAAAAGAAAAAGAGGACCCAGAAAATGGAAGGTGAACAGAAATCACACCTGAATTATCCACAATGAAAGATGATGTCCGTCTTTAGACAGACTCTGCTGGAACGTTTGAAAGTCAGAGAAATTCACAAGCCAAAAAACGGCAGCGAAGGTCAAGCATGGGCTAACTGGGAAGGGTGAGTTATGAGACTGCTCCAAGCAGGCTCTGAAACCTGTATCCAGGAAGCATGCTGGACCTCAGAGACACAATTATGACAAATCCTCTGACATCACAATGGACCCGAAAAACAACCTAGCCTCATCTACACAGTGCTAGAGTTGGGCTCACTAGTATATTTAACTCCCATTGCACTCAACTGCACGTTGCCACTGAACATGTAAGTGGCCGGCCGGTGGTGCAGTGGTGAGGTCCGCACCTTCTGGGTCTGTGGCCCAGTATGGGCTGGGTGGAATCCTCGGTTTGGGCCCCCTCACCACTGCTTCAGTTGTTCTGGTGCAGGCGTCCGAGGTAGAGTAGAGGCAGATGGGAAGGGACGTTGGACAGGGCCAGACTTCCACAGCAAATACAGGAGCATTGCCAGCAGATGTGAGCACAGCAATGCACTTGTGCCAAAACAAAACCAATTAAAAGTTGCAAAGAACAGAAAAACTGAAGCTAAGGAAAAAAAAAACAAAAAAACAGGAGCTTGCCATTACGAACAATAGGATCTCTGTGAATAACCTTAGCAAAACAGGTGAATTCTATGTTAATTCAAAAACTAGCAAACCTTTGGGGAAAGAAACTCAAGAAGACACAAGAAAAAAAAAGATATCGAGGGATCGAGGAATGGAAGGATTAACACACTTGAAAGGTTCATACCGCAGTAAGGAATCTCTGGATTCCATGCAATCCCAGTCAAAGTTGCAGCAGTATTTGCCACAGAGAAGAAGAGAGAATCCTAAAGTTTCTAGCCAGCAACACGAGACCCTGACTAGGCAAAGGAATCCTCAGGAAAACGAACAAAGCAGCACGTGTCACAATTTCTGATTTCAACATAGAGGACGAAGCGCTAGGTACCGAAACGGCACAGTCTGGGCCCCAAAACAGGCATGAAGACCCATGCAAAACAATTGAGAGCCCAGAGCCCAACTCAAACTTACATGGACAGCCCATTTTGGACCAGGGAGCCAAGTGGAGACAGCGGAGGAAGGAGAGTCTCTACAATAAACGGTGCTGGGAAGCCTGCACAGCCACATGGAACACAACGAGAGTACACCATGATGTTACACCTGGCACACACACCACCTGAAATGGATTAAAGCCTTGAATGGCAGACTTGAAACCGTGAACCTTGTAGGAGAAGACCTAGGCAGAGTGCTCTTTGCCATCTGTCTGAGCCGCCTATTTGGAAGAAGCATGTCTGACTGGGCAAGGGCAACAAAGGAAACAAGAAACAAACGGGACCACATCAAACGCACACACTTCTGCCCACTCAAGGAAACCATCAACTGAATACTAAGACACCACAACGATTGGGAGAGGATGTTTGCAAACCACACATCGGACAAGGGGTGAAAAGCCCAAAGATACAATCAACTCGCACGTCTCCACAAGAAAAAAAACAAGCCAATGAAAACCTGGTCAAAAGATGGAAGCAGAGATTTCTCCGAAGAAGACAGAAAGAGGGCCAGTAGGTGCATGAAAACTTGTTCACCATCATGAAGTCTCAGGAAAATGCAAATCCAAACTGCAAGGCCATGGCAGCTCACTGTGGTCAGCATGGCTAGAAGGAAGCAGACAGGAAATAACAAGTGTCAGAGAGGAGGTGGAGAGAAGGGAAGCCTCCTGCACTGCTGGTGGGAGTGTAACCCGGTGCAGCCACGATGCCAAAGGTGTGGAACTGCCTCAGAAGTTTAAGTATCCATGTCCCGTATGACCCAGCTATTAATCTGCCGCTTGCTTATCCAAAACAGTCAGAAAGACTACCGCATAAAGACATGTGCATGGCTGTGTTCACCACAGTCTTACTCCGGATATCCAAGACTTGGAAAGCACCCTGGTGTCCAGCAAGGGATGATTGGAGAAGGAAGATGGGCTATAGCCACACAATGGTATACCACTCAGCCGGAACAAATGATGCAATCCAGCCATTTGTGACCACCAGAATGGCTGTGAGGGTTTTAGGGGAAGTGTAACAAGCCCCAGGGAGAAATTCAAATACCATAGAATCTCACTTACAAGGCGAAGAAAAAGCAAGCACTAACCAACAGGTGGCACTGAACATTTGTATGCGGGCTCCCAGAGGCAAAGAGGGGCGGTGACGGAGGGTGAAAGAGAAGATTAGGCACAAGTGTGTGGTGAGGGCCTGTGATTAGTCTTACACTGGTGAAGATGATGTAAGCTACACAGAAGTCTAAAGCAATGAGGATGTGAATCTGGAAGTTATAGTACGTTCTAATGCAGGGTCATGGCTATAAATTCACCTCAAATCAAAAATCCAAAAAGGGGTCCAGAATGATGTCATAAAGCTTTGGGGGCGGAAAGAGTTTACAGAAGGTGAACTTCCAAGGATGGAAAATCACCTCCAAATGCTTACAGATGCTACAGAAAGGCAGACCATTCCAAATAGGTGAAGAGGAATACTACGAAGAGAACATGATCAGTCCTAAACCCATGAACGAACGGAAAATGTTACCGTCCATGATGTTATTACTAATCACCTTCACGAATAATCCAAACAGGCCCACGTCTTCCCAAGTTCAGGCAAAAGGTTGGTCCAAAAGTACAATTCAGGGCCGGCCCTGTGGTGGAGCAGGTAAGTGCCCACATTCCGCTTGGGCGGCCCGGGCCTCACTGTTTCACCTTACGAGTGCATATCACATTAGTAGTGTTAGGAAATATAGATTTCATGGTATGGTGCGGGCAGAGATCATAAATAAGCAGCAATTGTGAGGATACGTTATCAATACGCACAAGAAAAGGAACCATAAGAATATTACAATCTATGGAAGTATCTGGTACACTTCCCAAAGGCAGAAGGAAGGAAAACTTGTGACCTGCCAAGGTGGAATTGGCAGAGTGCCACGAGATGACACCATCATTGTGCATCAGAACATTCCCTGGGCAACTTCAACTTGTGAGGGAGTCCAGGACTTTTTCTGGGTAAGGTCCACCCATTTTGCCATCTACCCAAGATATAAGAGATAAAACCCAGGATAATCTTACAGGAGTGAAACCAGTGTCTAGAGAGAATGTAGGAGCCCTTTCGAAGTTCAAGGAGAAAGATAGAAACTGACAACAATTGCAGAAAAAGGAAAACTATCCTACCTAGACAGGGTGAGGAGTCAGACTGGTCTGAGATGGCTGTGAAACTCTGTGTGCACGGAGGTTGTCAGGACAACTTCGAATTTTGAGGTCGCTTATGACATCACGGTGAACATGTCCCCCAGGGTGGCCGCATGGTTACAGTCTGAGGATTGGCCTAGGCTAGGCTATTAAAGGGACAGATACCCAGAAACAGGTTTGGCAAACAGAAAGCAGGCACAGAAACTAGAAGAGATAAAACAGAGTCTGATGCAAGGGATAAGAAAGGAACCCTAGGCCACAAGTGAGAATAGAGGGACAGGCACGGAGAGGAGAACATTGTCATCTATTCAAGTCTATGGGGAGGTCATGCTGATTCAAGCTTGCAACTTCATTGGAAACAAGTGGCCGGACTTGGCGTTCATCACACCTACAGTGCCCTTGTGCCTTAAGCATAATGCAAAGTCAAGAAAGATGTCTTGAGGACATTGAAGAGAAGAATCGATGCCTCCTTTCCAAGGCCCATAGCATTCTTTGAAGGTCAGTCTCTTTTTCCGAAGCTCTGGTGTCACGTGGGCCCACTGGGCACATGGTAATGTGTCCCAAGAGATGTCTTGGAAGCCTTGAAGGAATGGAGCCCTGTCACGCTTGGGGTATGTCTCTTTGTTTGGAAGTGCTCTACAAGGGTGCTGAAAAGCACCCTCTTCCACAGGGCTTCGTTCCTTCGTGAAGGCTGCCCTCCCAGGCTAGTGTGCTCTGTTTGCCTCCATCGAAATTCTCTCCCCCTACCTCTTGCCGTAGAAGGATTATTGATTATGTGTTTTGACACCATATGTAAGGAAGTTGCACGAAAATTAGAACTTTACAGTTGTGTTTCAAGAAAAATAAACAGGCCAGGGTAGAGGATGTAGGGCAAACAAATGGCACACCCTATAAAAATTAAGTAAGCCCGTATCTGGACGGAATCTAGGGGAACGTTCAAGGATCAGGGGTCAAGTTCGAAACTTCCCAAATCCGGAAAAGAGACAGAAAAATATCTTTCCTGGAGAGTGGAATTCATCCGATTTGTCTAAGTTGTCTTGGAAACATTGTGTCCGTGAAGGGGGTTGCCAGGACCACCTCGAATTTGGAGTTTCTGATCTCAGGATGTCAAACCAACCCACATGACCACGTGTTCTCAGTGCTTAGTTTGACCTAGGCTAGGGTAGCCAAGAGTCCTACAAGTGACCGGTGCAAATTCAAGGACAACAACCAAGAGTCACGAAAGCACTCACACCTCACCCTAGAGAACATACAGCGATTAAAGAAATACAAACTAATCCCTTGGAATGAAGGAGAACGGACTGATAAGCATGTCTAAGGGAGATAGCTGAGAAAGACCATGACGAGTATACTATGGAAAAGAAAAAGAGGACCCAGAAAATGGAAGGTGAACAGAAATCACACCTGAATTATCCACAATGAAAGATGATGTCCGTCTTTAGACAGACTCTGCTGGAACGTTTGAAAGTCAGAGAAATTCACAAGCCAAAAAACGGCAGCGAAGGTCAAGCATGGGCTAACTGGGAAGGGTGAGTTATGAGACTGCTCCAAGCAGGCTCTGAAACCTGTATCCAGGAAGCATGCTGGACCTCAGAGACACAATTATGACAAATCCTCTGACATCACAATGGACCCGAAAAACAACCTAGCCTCATCTACACAGTGCTAGAGTTGGGCTCACTAGTATATTTAACTCCCATTGCACTCAACTGCACGTTGCCACTGAACATGTAAGTGGCCGGCCGGTGGTGCAGTGGTGAGGTCCGCACCTTCTGGGTCTGTGGCCCAGTATGGGCTGGGTGGAATCCTCGGTTTGGGCCCCCTCACCACTGCTTCAGTTGTTCTGGTGCAGGCGTCCGAGGTAGAGTAGAGGCAGATGGGAAGGGACGTTGGACAGGGCCAGACTTCCACAGCAAATACAGGAGCATTGCCAGCAGATGTGAGCACAGCAATGCACTTGTGCCAAAACAAAACCAATTAAAAGTTGCAAAGAACAGAAAAACTGAAGCTAAGGAAAAAAAAAACAAAAAAACAGGAGCTTGCCATTACGAAGAATAGGATCTCTGTGAATAACCTTAGCAAAACAGGTGAATTCTATGTTAATTCAAAAACTAGCAAACCTTTGGGGAAAGAAACTCAAGAAGACACAAGAAAAAAAAAGATATCGAGGGATCGAGGAATGGAAGGATTAACACACTTGAAAGGTTCATACCGCAGTAAGGAATCTCTGGATTCCATGCAATCCCAGTCAAAGTTGCAGCAGTATTTGCCACAGAGAAGAAGAGAGAATCCTAAAGTTTCTAGCCAGCAACACGAGACCCTGACTAGGCAAAGGAATCCTCAGGAAAACGAACAAAGCAGCACGTGTCACAATTTCTGATTTCAACATAGAGGACGAAGCGCTAGGTACCGAAACGGCACAGTCTGGGCCCCAAAACAGGCATGAAGACCCATGCAAAACAATTGAGAGCCCAGAGCCCAACTCAAACTTACATGGACAGCCCATTTTGGACCAGGGAGCCAAGTGGAGACAGCGGAGGAAGGAGAGTCTCTACAATAAACGGTGCTGGGAAGCCTGCACAGCCACATGGAACACAACGAGAGTACACCATGATGTTACACCTGGCACACACACCACCTGAAATGGATTAAAGCCTTGAATGGCAGACTTGAAACCGTGAACCTTGTAGGAGAAGACCTAGGCAGAGTGCTCTTTGCCATCTGTCTGAGCCGCCTATTTGGAAGAAGCATGTCTGACTGGGCAAGGGCAACAAAGGAAACAAGAAACAAACGGGACCACATCAAACGCACACACTTCTGCCCACTCAAGGAAACCATCAACTGAATACTAAGACACCACAACGATTGGGAGAGGATGTTTGCAAACCACACATCGGACAAGGGGTGAAAAGCCCAAAGATACAATCAACTCGCACGTCTCCACAAGAAAAAAAACAAGCCAATGAAAACCTGGTCAAAAGATGGAAGCAGAGATTTCTCCGAAGAAGACAGAAAGAGGGCCAGTAGGTGCATGAAAACTTGTTCACCATCATGAAGTCTCAGGAAAATGCAAATCCAAACTGCAAGGCCATGGCAGCTCACTGTGGTCAGCATGGCTAGAAGGAAGCAGACAGGAAATAACAAGTGTCAGAGAGGAGGTGGAGAGAAGGGAAGCCTCCTGCACTGCTGGTGGGAGTGTAACCCGGTGCAGCCACGGTGCCAAAGGTGTGGAACTGCCTCAGAAGTTTAAGTATCCATGTCCCGTATGACCCAGCTATTAATCTGCCGCTTGCTTATCCAAAACAGTCAGAAAGACTACCGCATAAAGACATGTGCATGGCTGTGTTCACCACAGTCTTACTCCGGATATCCAAGACTTGGAAAGCACCCTGGTGTCCAGCAAGGGATGATTGGAGAAGGAAGATGGGCTATAGCCACACAATGGTATACCACTCAGCCGGAACAAATGATGCAATCCAGCCATTTGTGACCACCAGAATGGCTGTGAGGGTTTTAGGGGAAGTGTAACAAGCCCCAGGGAGAAATTCAAATACCATAGAATCTCACTTACAAGGCGAAGAAAAAGCAAGCACTAACCAACAGGTGGCACTGAACATTTGTATGCGGGCTCCCAGAGGCAAAGAGGGGCGGTGACGGAGGGTGAAAGAGAAGATTAGGCACAAGTGTGTGGTGAGGGCCTGTGATTAGTCTTACACTGGTGAAGATGATGTAAGCTACACAGAAGTCTAAAGCAATGAGGATGTGAATCTGGAAGTTATAGTACGTTCTAATGCAGGGTCATGGCTATAAATTCACCTCAAATCAAAAATCCAAAAAGGGGTCCAGAATGATGTCATAAAGCTTTGGGGGCGGAAAGAGTTTACAGAAGGTGAACTTCCAAGGATGGAAAATCACCTCCAAATGCTTACAGATGCTACAGAAAGGCAGACCATTCCAAATAGGTGAAGAGGAATACTACGAAGAGAACATGATCAGTCCTAAACCCATGAACGAACGGAAAATGTTACCGTCCATGATGTTATTACTAATCACCTTCACGAATAATCCAAACAGGCCCACGTCTTCCCAAGTTCAGGCAAAAGGTTGGTCCAAAAGTACAATTCAGGGCCGGCCCTGTGGTGGAGCAGGTAAGTGCCCACATTCCGCTTGGGCGGCCCGGGCCTCACTGTTTCACCTTACGAGTGCATATCACATTAGTAGTGTTAGGAAATATAGATTTCATGGTATGGTGCGGGCAGAGATCATAAATAAGCAGCAATTGTGAGGATACGTTATCAATACGCACAAGAAAAGGAACCATAAGAATATTACAATCTATGGAAGTATCTGGTACACTTCCCAAAGGCAGAAGGAAGGAAAACTTGTGACCTGCCAAGGTGGAATTGGCAGAGTGCCACGAGATGACACCATCATTGTGCATCAGAACATTCCCTGGGCAACTTCAACTTGTGAGGGAGTCCAGGACTTTTTCTGGGTAAGGTCCACCCATTTTGCCATCTACCCAAGATATAAGAGATAAAACCCAGGATAATCTTACAGGAGTGAAACCAGTGTCTAGAGAGAATGTAGGAGCCCTTTCGAAGTTCAAGGAGAAAGATAGAAACTGACAACAATTGCAGAAAAAGGAAAACTATCCTACCTAGACAGGGTGAGGAGTCAGACTGGTCTGAGATGGCTGTGAAACTCTGTGTGCACGGAGGTTGTCAGGACAACTTCGAATTTTGAGGTCGCTTATGACATCACGGTGAACATGTCCCCCAGGGTGGCCGCATGGTTACAGTCTGAGGATTGGCCTAGGCTAGGCTATTAAAGGGACAGATACCCAGAAACAGGTTTGGCAAACAGAAAGCAGGCACAGAAACTAGAAGAGATAAAACAGAGTCTGATGCAAGGGATAAGAAAGGAACCCTAGGCCACAAGTGAGAATAGAGGGACAGGCACGGAGAGGAGAACATTGTCATCTATTCAAGTCTATGGGGAGGTCATGCTGATTCAAGCTTGCAACTTCATTGGAAACAAGTGGCCGGACTTGGCGTTCATCACACCTACAGTGCCCTTGTGCCTTAAGCATAATGCAAAGTCAAGAAAGATGTCTTGAGGACATTGAAGAGAAGAATCGATGCCTCCTTTCCAAGGCCCATAGCATTCTTTGCAGGTCAGTCTCTTTTTCCGAAGCTCTGGTGTCACGTGGGCCCACTGGGCACATGGTAATGTGTCCCAAGAGATGTCTTGGAAGCCTTGAAGGAATGGAGCCCTGTCACGCTTGGGGTATGTCTCTTTGTTTGGAAGTGCTCTACAAGGGTGCTGAAAAGCACCCTCTTCCACAGGGCTTCGTTCCTTCGTGAAGGCTGCCCTCCCAGGCTAGTGTGCTCTGTTTGCCTCCATCGAAATTCTCTCCCCCTACCTCTTGCCGTAGAAGGATTATTGATTATGTGTTTTGACACCATATGTAAGGAAGTTGCACGAAAATTAGAACTTTACAGTTGTGTTTCAAGAAAAATAAACAGGCCAGGGTAGAGGATGTAGGGCAAACAAATGGCACACCCTATAAAAATTAAGTAAGCCCGTATCTGGACGGAATCTAGGGGAACGTTCAAGGATCAGGGGTCAAGTTCGAAACTTCCCAAATCCGGAAAAGAGACAGAAAAATATCTTTCCTGGAGAGTGGAATTCATCCGATTTGTCTAAGTTGTCTTGGAAACATTGTGTCCGTGAAGGGGGTTGCCAGGACCACCTCGAATTTGGAGTTTCTGATCTCAGGATGTCAAACCAACCCACATGACCACGTGTTCTCAGTGCTTAGTTTGACCTAGGCTAGGGTAGCCAAGAGTCCTACAAGTGACCGGTGCAAATTCAAGGACAACAACCAAGAGTCACGAAAGCACTCACACCTCACCCTAGAGAACATACAGCGATTAAAGAAATACAAACTAATCCCTTGGAATGAAGGAGAACGGACTGATAAGCATGTCTAAGGGAGATAGCTGAGAAAGACCATGACGAGTATACTATGGAAAAGAAAAAGAGGACCCAGAAAATGGAAGGTGAACAGAAATCACACCTGAATTATCCACAATGAAAGATGATGTCCGTCTTTAGACAGACTCTGCTGGAACGTTTGAAAGTCAGAGAAATTCACAAGCCAAAAAACGGCAGCGAAGGTCAAGCATGGGCTAACTGGGAAGGGTGAGTTATGAGACTGCTCCAAGCAGGCTCTGAAACCTGTATCCAGGAAGCATGCTGGACCTCAGAGACACAATTATGACAAATCCTCTGACATCACAATGGACCCGAAAAACAACCTAGCCTCATCTACACAGTGCTAGAGTTGGGCTCACTAGTATATTTAACTCCCATTGCACTCAACTGCACGTTGCCACTGAACATGTAAGTGGCCGGCCGGTGGTGCAGTGGTGAGGTCCGCACCTTCTGGGTCTGTGGCCCAGTATGGGCTGGGTGGAATCCTCGGTTTGGGCCCCCTCACCACTGCTTCAGTTGTTCTGGTGCAGGCGTCCGAGGTAGAGTAGAGGCAGATGGGAAGGGACGTTGGACAGGGCCAGACTTCCACAGCAAATACAGGAGCATTGCCAGCAGATGTGAGCACAGCAATGCACTTGTGCCAAAACAAAACCAATTAAAAATTGCAAAGAACAGAAAAACTGAAGCTAAGGAAAAAAAAAACAAAAAAACAGGAGCTTGCCATTACGAAGAATAGGATCTCTGTGAATAACCTTAGCAAAACTGGTGAATTCTATGTTAATTCAAAAACTAGCAAACCTTTGGGGAAAGAAACTCAAGAAGACACAAGAAAAAAAAAGATATCGAGGGATCGAGGAATGGAAGGATTAACACACTTGAAAGGTTCATACCGCAGTAAGGAATCTCTGGATTCCATGCAATCCCAGTCAAAGTTGCAGCAGTATTTGCCACAGAGAAGAAGAGAGAATCCTAAAGTTTCTAGCCAGCAACACGAGACCCTGACTAGGCAAAGGAATCCTCAGGAAAACGAACAAAGCAGCACGTGTCACAATTTCTGATTTCAACATAGAGGACGAAGCGCTAGGTACCGAAACGGCACAGTCTGGGCCCCAAAACAGGCATGAAGACCCATGCAAAACAATTGAGAGCCCAGAGCCCAACTCAAACTTACATGGACAGCCCATTTTGGACCAGGGAGCCAAGTGGAGACAGCGGAGGAAGGAGAGTCTCTACAATAAACGGTGCTGGGAAGCCTGCACAGCCACATGGAACACAACGAGAGTACACCATGATGTTACACCTGGCACACACACCACCTGAAATGGATTAAAGCCTTGAATGGCAGACTTGAAACCGTGAACCTTGTAGGAGAAGACCTAGGCAGAGTGCTCTTTGCCATCTGTCTGAGCCGCCTATTTGGAAGAAGCATGTCTGACTGGGCAAGGGCAACAAAGGAAACAAGAAACAAACGGGACCACATCAAACGCACACACTTCTGCCCACTCAAGGAAACCATCAACTGAATACTAAGACACCACAACGATTGGGAGAGGATGTTTGCAAACCACACATCGGACAAGGGGTGAAAAGCCCAAAGATACAATCAACTCGCACGTCTCCACAAGAAAAAAAACAAGCCAATGAAAACCTGGTCAAAAGATGGAAGCAGAGATTTCTCCGAAGAAGACAGAAAGAGGGCCAGTAGGTGCATGAAAACTTGTTCACCATCATGAAGTCTCAGGAAAATGCAAATCCAAACTGCAAGGCCATGGCAGCTCACTGTGGTCAGCATGGCTAGAAGGAAGCAGACAGGAAATAACAAGTGTCAGAGAGGAGGTGGAGAGAAGGGAAGCCTCCTGCACTGCTGGTGGGAGTGTAACCCGGTGCAGCCACGGTGCCAAAGGTGTGGAACTGCCTCAGAAGTTTAAGTATCCATGTCCCGTATGACCCAGCTATTAATCTGCCGCTTGCTTATCCAAAACAGTCAGAAAGACTACCGCATAAAGACATGTGCATGGCTGTGTTCACCACAGTCTTACTCCGGATATCCAAGACTTGGAAAGCACCCTGGTGTCCAGCAAGGGATGATTGGAGAAGGAAGATGGGCTATAGCCACACAATGGTATACCACTCAGCCGGAACAAATGATGCAATCCAGCCATTTGTGACCACCAGAATGGCTGTGAGGGTTTTAGGGGAAGTGTAACAAGCCCCAGGGAGAAATTCAAATACCATAGAATCTCACTTACAAGGCGAAGAAAAAGCAAGCACTAACCAACAGGTGGCACTGAACATTTGTATGCGGGCTCCCAGAGGCAAAGAGGGGCGGTGACGGAGGGTGAAAGAGAAGATTAGGCACAAGTGTGTGGTGAGGGCCTGTGATTAGTCTTACACTGGTGAAGATGATGTAAGCTACACAGAAGTCTAAAGCAATGAGGATGTGAATCTGGAAGTTATAGTACGTTCTAATGCAGGGTCATGGCTATAAATTCACCTCAAATCAAAAATCCAAAAAGGGGTCCAGAATGATGTCATAAAGCTTTGGGGGCGGAAAGAGTTTACAGAAGGTGAACTTCCAAGGATGGAAAATCACCTCCAAATGCTTACAGATGCTACAGAAAGGCAGACCATTCCAAATAGGTGAAGAGGAATACTACGAAGAGAACATGATCAGTCCTAAACCCATGAACGAACGGAAAATGTTACCGTCCATGATGTTATTACTAATCACCTTCACGAATAATCCAAACAGGCCCACGTCTTCCCAAGTTCAGGCAAAAGGTTGGTCCAAAAGTACAATTCAGGGCCGGCCCTGTGGTGGAGCAGGTAAGTGCCCACATTCCGCTTGGGCGGCCCGGGCCTCACTGTTTCACCTTACGAGTGCATATCACATTAGTAGTGTTAGGAAATATAGATTTCATGGTATGGTGCGGGCAGAGATCATAAATAAGCAGCAATTGTGAGGATACGTTATCAATACGCACAAGAAAAGGAACCATAAGAATATTACAATCTATGGAAGTATCTGGTACACTTCCCAAAGGCAGAAGGAAGGAAAACTTGTGACCTGCCAAGGTGGAATTGGCAGAGTGCCACGAGATGACACCATCATTGTGCATCAGAACATTCCCTGGGCAACTTCAACTTGTGAGGGAGTCCAGGACTTTTTCTGGGTAAGGTCCACCCATTTTGCCATCTACCCAAGATATAAGAGATAAAACCCAGGATAATCTTACAGGAGTGACACCAGTGTCTAGAGAGAATGTAGGAGCCCTTTCGAAGTTCAAGGAGAAAGATAGAAACTGACAACAATTGCAGAAAAAGGAAAACTATCCTACCTAGACAGGGTGAGGAGTCAGACTGGTCTGAGATGGCTGTGAAACTCTGTGTGCACGGAGGTTGTCAGGACAACTTCGAATTTTGAGGTCGCTTATGACATCACGGTGAACATGTCCCCCAGGGTGGCCGCATGGTTACAGTCTGAGGATTGGCCTAGGCTAGGCTATTAAAGGGACAGATACCCAGAAACAGGTTTGGCAAACAGAAAGCAGGCACAGAAACTAGAAGAGATAAAACAGAGTCTGATGCAAGGGATAAGAAAGGAACCCTAGGCCACAAGTGAGAATAGAGGGACAGGCACGGAGAGGAGAACATTGTCATCTATTCAAGTCTATGGGGAGGTCATGCTGATTCAAGCTTGCAACTTCATTGGAAACAAGTGGCCGGACTTGGGGTTCATCACACCTACAGTGCCCTTGTGCCTTAAGCATAATGCAAAGTCAAGAAAGATGTCTTGAGGACATTGAAGAGAAGAATCGATGCCTCCTTTCCAAGGCCCATAGCATTCTTTGCAGGTCAGTCTCTTTTTCCGAAGCTCTGGTGTCACGTGGGCCCACTGGGCACATGGTAATGTGTCCCAAGAGATGTCTTGGAAGCCTTGAAGGAATGGAGCCCTGTCACGCTTGGGGTATGTCTCTTTGTTTGGAAGTGCTCTACAAGGGTGCTGAAAAGCACCCTCTTCCACAGGGCTTCGTTCCTTCGTGAAGGCTGCCCTCCCAGGCTAGTGTGCTCTGTTTGCCTCCATCGAAATTCTCTCCCCCTACCTCTTGCCGTAGAAGGATTATTGATTATGTGTTTTGACACCATATGTAAGGAAGTTGCACGAAAATTAGAACTTTACAGTTGTGTTTCAAGAAAAATAAACAGGCCAGGGTAGAGGATGTAGGGCAAACAAATGGCACACCCTATAAAAATTAAGTAAGCCCGTATCTGGACGGAATCTAGGGGAACGTTCAAGGATCAGGGGTCAAGTTCGAAACTTCCCAAATCCGGAAAAGAGACAGAAAAATATCTTTCCTGGAGAGTGGAATTCATCCGATTTGTCTAAGTTGTCTTGGAAACATTGTGTCCGTGAAGGGGGTTGCCAGGACCACCTCGAATTTGGAGTTTCTGATCTCAGGATGTCAAACCAACCCACATGACCACGTGTTCTCAGTGCTTAGTTTGACCTAGGCTAGGGTAGCCAAGAGTCCTACAAGTGACCGGTGCAAATTCAAGGACAACAACCAAGAGTCACGAAAGCACTCACACCTCACCCTAGAGAACATACAGCGATTAAAGAAATACAAACTAATCCCTTGGAATGAAGGAGAACGGACTGATAAGCATGTCTAAGGGAGATAGCTGAGAAAGACCATGACGAGTATACTATGGAAAAGAAAAAGAGGACCCAGAAAATGGAAGGTGAACAGAAATCACACCTGAATTATCCACAATGAAAGATGATGTCCGTCTTTAGACAGACTCTGCTGGAACGTTTGAAAGTCAGAGAAATTCACAAGCCAAAAAACGGCAGCGAAGGTCAAGCATGGGCTAACTGGGAAGGGTGAGTTATGAGACTGCTCCAAGCAGGCTCTGAAACCTGTATCCAGGAAGCATGCTGGACCTCAGAGACACAATTATGACAAATCCTCTGACATCACAATGGACCCGAAAAACAACCTAGCCTCATCTACACAGTGCTAGAGTTGGGCTCACTAGTATATTTAACTCCCGTTGCACTCAACTGCACGTTGCCACTGAACATGTAAGTGGCCGGCCGGTGGTGCAGTGGTGAGGTCCGCACCTTCTGGGTCTGTGGCCCAGTATGGGCTGGGTGGAATCCTCGGTTTGGGCCTCCTCACCACTGCTTCAGTTGTTCTGGTGCAGGCGTCCGAGGTAGAGTAGAGGCAGATGGGAAGGGACGTTGGACAGGGCCAGACTTCCACAGCAAATACAGGAGCATTGCCAGCAGATGTGAGCACAGCAATGCACTTGTGCCAAAACAAAACCAATTAAAAGTTGCAAAGAACAGAAAAACTGAAGCTAAGGAAAAAAAAAACAAAAAAACAGGAGCTTGCCATTACGAAGAATAGGATCTCTGTGAATAACCTTAGCAAAACAGGTGAATTCTATGTTAATTCAAAAACTAGCAAACCTTTGGGGAAAGAAACTCAAGAAGACACAAGAAAAAAAAAGATATCGAGGGATCGAGGAATGGAAGGATTAACACACTTGAAAGGTTCATACCGCAGTAAGGAATCTCTGGATTCCATGCAATCCCAGTCAAAGTTGCAGCAGTATTTGCCACAGAGAAGAAGAGAGAATCCTAAAGTTTCTAGCCAGCAACACGAGACCCTGACTAGGCAAAGGAATCCTCAGGAAAACGAACAAAGCAGCACGTGTCACAATTTCTGATTTCAACATAGAGGACGAAGCGCTAGGTACCGAAACGGCACAGTCTGGGCCCCAAAACAGGCATGAAGACCCATGCAAAACAATTGAGAGCCCAGAGCCCAACTCAAACTTACATGGACAGCCCATTTTGGACCAGGGAGCCAAGTGGAGACAGCGGAGGAAGGAGAGTCTCTACAATAAACGGTGCTGGGAAGCCTGCACAGCCACATGGAACACAACGAGAGTACACCATGATGTTACACCTGGCACACACACCACCTGAAATGGATTAAAGCCTTGAATGGCAGACTTGAAACCGTGAACCTTGTAGGAGAAGACCTAGGCAGAGTGCTCTTTGCCATCTGTCTGAGCCGCCTATTTGGAAGAAGCATGTCTGACTGGGCAAGGGCAACAAAGGAAACAAGAAACAAACGGGACCACATCAAACGCACACACTTCTGCCCACTCAAGGAAACCATCAACTGAATACTAAGACACCACAACGATTGGGAGAGGATGTTTGCAAACCACACATCGGACAAGGGGTGAAAAGCCCAAAGATACAATCAACTCGCACGTCTCCACAAGAAAAAAAACAAGCCAATGAAAACCTGGTCAAAAGATGGAAGCAGAGATTTCTCCGAAGAAGACAGAAAGAGGGCCAGTAGGTGCATGAAAACTTGTTCACCATCATGAAGTCTCAGGAAAATGCAAATCCAAACTGCAAGGCCATGGCAGCTCACTGTGGTCAGCATGGCTAGAAGGAAGCAGACAGGAAATAACAAGTGTCAGAGAGGAGGTGGAGAGAAGGGAAGCCTCCTGCACTGCTGGTGGGAGTGTAACCCGGTGCAGCCACGATGCCAAAGGTGTGGAACTGCCTCAGAAGTTTAAGTATCCATGTCCCGTATGACCCAGCTATTAATCTGCCGCTTGCTTATCCAAAACAGTCAGAAAGACTACCGCATAAAGACATGTGCATGGCTGTGTTCACCACAGTCTTACTCCTGATATCCAAGACTTGGAAAGCACCCTGGTGTCCAGCAAGGGATGATTGGAGAAGGAAGATGGGCTATAGCCACACAATGGTATACCACTCAGCCGGAACAAATGATGCAATCCAGCCATTTGTGACCACCAGAATGGCTGTGAGGGTTTTAGGGGAAGTGTAACAAGCCCCAGGGAGAAATTCAAATACCATAGAATCTCACTTACAAGGCGAAGAAAAAGCAAGCACTAACCAACAGGTGGCACTGAACATTTGTATGCGGGCTCCCAGAGGCAAAGAGGGGCGGTGACGGAGGGTGAAAGAGAAGATTAGGCACAAGTGTGTGGTGAGGGCCTGTGATTAGTCTTACACTGGTGAAGATGATGTAAGCTACACAGAAGTCTAAAGCAATGAGGATGTGAATCTGGAAGTTATAGTACGTTCTAATGCAGGGTCATGGCTATAAATTCACCTCAAATCAAAAATCCAAAAAGGGGTCCAGAATGATGTCATAAAGCTTTGGGGGCGGAAAGAGTTTACAGAAGGTGAACTTCCAAGGATGGAAAATCACCTCCAAATGCTTACAGATGCTACAGAAAGGCAGACCATTCCAAATAGGTGAAGAGGAATACTACGAAGAGAACATGATCAGTCCTAAACCCATGAACGAACGGAAAATGTTACCGTCCATGATGTTATTACTAATCACCTTCACGAATAATCCAAACAGGCCCACGTCTTCCCAAGTTCAGGCAAAAGGTTGGTCCAAAAGTACAATTCAGGGCCGGCCCTGTGGTGGAGCAGGTAAGTGCCCACATTCCGCTTGGGCGGCCCGGGCCTCACTGTTTCACCTTACGAGTGCATATCACATTAGTAGTGTTAGGAAATATAGATTTCATGGTATGGTGCGGGCAGAGATCATAAATAAGCAGCAATTGTGAGGATACGTTATCAATACGCACAAGAAAAGGAACCATAAGAATATTACAATCTATGGAAGTATCTGGTACACTTCCCAAAGGCAGAAGGAAGGAAAACTTGTGACCTGCCAAGGTGGAATTGGCAGAGTGCCACGAGATGACACCATCATTGTGCATCAGAACATTCCCTGGGCAACTTCAACTTGTGAGGGAGTCCAGGACTTTTTCTGGGTAAGGTCCACCCATTTTGCCATCTACCCAAGATATAAGAGATAAAACCCAGGATAATCTTACAGGAGTGACACCAGTGTCTAGAGAGAATGTAGGAGCCCTTTCGAAGTTCAAGGAGAAAGATAGAAACTGACAACAATTGCAGAAAAAGGAAAACTATCCTACCTAGACAGGGTGAGGAGTCAGACTGGTCTGAGATGGCTGTGAAACTCTGTGTGCACGGAGGTTGTCAGGACAACTTCGAATTTTGAGGTCGCTTATGACATCACGGTGAACATGTCCCCCAGGGTGGCCGCATGGTTACAGTCTGAGGATTGGCCTAGGCTAGGCTATTAAAGGGACAGATACCCAGAAACAGGTTTGGCAAACAGAAAGCAGGCACAGAAACTAGAAGAGATAAAACAGAGTCTGATGCAAGGGATAAGAAAGGAACCCTAGGCCACAAGTGAGAATAGAGGGAGAGGCACGGAGAGGAGAACATTGTCATCTATTCAAGTCTATGGGGAGGTCATGCTGATTCAAGCTTGCAACTTCATTGGAAACAAGTGGCCGGACTTGGGGTTCATCACACCTACAGTGCCCTTGTGCCTTAAGCATAATGCAAAGTCAAGAAAGATGTCTTGAGGACATTGAAGAGAAGAATCGATGCCTCCTTTCCAAGGCCCATAGCATTCTTTGCAGGTCAGTCTCTTTTTCCGAAGCTCTGGTGTCACGTGGGCCCACTGGGCACATGGTAATGTGTCCCAAGAGATGTCTTGGAAGCCTTGAAGGAATGGAGCCCTGTCACGCTTGGGGTATGTCTCTTTGTTTGGAAGTGCTCTACAAGGGTGCTGAAAAGCACCCTCTTCCACAGGGCTTCGTTCCTTCGTGAAGGCTGCCCTCCCAGGCTAGTGTGCTCTGTTTGCCTCCATCGAAATTCTCTCCCCCTACCTCTTGCCGTAGAAGGATTATTGATTATGTGTTTTGACACCATATGTAAGGAAGTTGCACGAAAATTAGAACTTTACAGTTGTGTTTCAAGAAAAATAAACAGGCCAGGGTAGAGGATGTAGGGCAAACAAATGGCACACCCTATAAAAATTAAGTAAGCCCGTATCTGGACGGAATCTAGGGGAACGTTCAAGGATCAGGGGTCAAGTTCGAAACTTCCCAAATCCGGAAAAGAGACAGAAAAATATCTTTCCTGGAGAGTGGAATTCATCCGATTTGTCTAAGTTGTCTTGGAAACATTGTGTCCGTGAAGGGGGTTGCCAGGACCACCTCGAATTTGGAGTTTCTGATCTCAGGATGTCAAACCAACCCACATGACCACGTGTTCTCAGTGCTTAGTTTGACCTAGGCTAGGGTAGCCAAGAGTCCTACAAGTGACCGGTGCAAATTCAAGGACAACAACCAAGAGTCACGAAAGCACTCACACCTCACCCTAGAGAACATACAGCGATTAAAGAAATACAAACTAATCCCTTGGAATGAAGGAGAACGGACTGATAAGCATGTCTAAGGGAGATAGCTGAGAAAGACCATGACGAGTATACTATGGAAAAGAAAAAGAGGACCCAGAAAATGGAAGGTGAACAGAAATCACACCTGAATTATCCACAATGAAAGATGATGTCCGTCTTTAGACAGACTCTGCTGGAACGTTTGAAAGTCAGAGAAATTCACAAGCCAAAAAACGGCAGCGAAGGTCAAGCATGGGCTAACTGGGAAGGGTGAGTTATGAGACTGCTCCAAGCAGGCTCTGAAACCTGTATCCAGGAAGCATGCTGGACCTCAGAGACACAATTATGACAAATCCTCTGACATCACAATGGACCCGAAAAACAACCTAGCCTCATCTACACAGTGCTAGAGTTGGGCTCACTAGTATATTTAACTCCCGTTGCACTCAACTGCACGTTGCCACTGAACATGTAAGTGGCCGGCCGGTGGTGCAGTGGTGAGGTCCGCACCTTCTGGGTCTGTGGCCCAGTATGGGCTGGGTGGAATCCTCGGTTTGGGCCCCCTCACCACTGCTTCAGTTGTTCTGGTGCAGGCGTCCGAGGTAGAGTAGAGGCAGATGGGAAGGGACGTTGGACAGGGCCAGACTTCCACAGCAAATACAGGAGCATTGCCAGCAGATGTGAGCACAGCAATGCACTTGTGCCAAAACAAAACCAATTAAAAGTTGCAAAGAACAGAAAAACTGAAGCTAAGGAAAAAAAAAACAAAAAAACAGGAGCTTGCCATTACGAAGAATAGGATCTCTGTGAATAACCTTAGCAAAACAGGTGAATTCTATGTTAATTCAAAAACTAGCAAACCTTTGGGGAAAGAAACTCAAGAAGACACAAGAAAAAAAAAGATATCGAGGGATCGAGGAATGGAAGGATTAACACACTTGAAAGGTTCATACCGCAGTAAGGAATCTCTGGATTCCATGCAATCCCAGTCAAAGTTGCAGCAGTATTTGCCACAGAGAAGAAGAGAGAATCCTAAAGTTTCTAGCCAGCAACACGAGACCCTGACTAGGCAAAGGAATCCTCAGGAAAACGAACAAAGCAGCACGTGTCACAATTTCTGATTTCAACATAGAGGACGAAGCGCTAGGTACCGAAACGGCACAGTCTGGGCCCCAAAACAGGCATGAAGACCCATGCAAAACAATTGAGAGCCCAGAGCCCAACTCAAACTTACATGGACAGCCCATTTTGGACCAGGGAGCCAAGTGGAGACAGCGGAGGAAGGAGAGTCTCTACAATAAACGGTGCTGGGAAGCCTGCACAGCCACATGGAACACAACGAGAGTACACCATGATGTTACACCTGGCACACACACCACCTGAAATGGATTAAAGCCTTGAATGGCAGACTTGAAACCGTGAACCTTGTAGGAGAAGACCTAGGCAGAGTGCTCTTTGCCATCTGTCTGAGCCGCCTATTTGGAAGAAGCATGTCTGACTGGGCAAGGGCAACAAAGGAAACAAGAAACAAACGGGACCACATCAAACGCACACACTTCTGCCCACTCAAGGAAACCATCAACTGAATACTAAGACACCACAACGATTGGGAGAGGATGTTTGCAAACCACACATCGGACAAGGGGTGAAAAGCCCAAAGATACAATCAACTCGCACGTCTCCACAAGAAAAAAAACAAGCCAATGAAAACCTGGTCAAAAGATGGAAGCAGAGATTTCTCCGAAGAAGACAGAAAGAGGGCCAGTAGGTGCATGAAAACTTGTTCACCATCATGAAGTCTCAGGAAAATGCAAATCCAAACTGCAAGGCCATGGCAGCTCACTGTGGTCAGCATGGCTAGAAGGAAGCAGACAGGAAATAACAAGTGTCAGAGAGGAGGTGGAGAGAAGGGAAGCCTCCTGCACTGCTGGTGGGAGTGTAACCCGGTGCAGCCACGATGCCAAAGGTGTGGAACTGCCTCAGAAGTTTAAGTATCCATGTCCCGTATGACCCAGCTATTAATCTGCCGCTTGCTTATCCAAAACAGTCAGAAAGACTACCGCATAAAGACATGTGCATGGCTGTGTTCACCACAGTCTTACTCCTGATATCCAAGACTTGGAAAGCACCCTGGTGTCCAGCAAGGGATGATTGGAGAAGGAAGATGGGCTATAGCCACACAATGGTATACCACTCAGCCGGAACAAATGATGCAATCCAGCCATTTGTGACCACCAGAATGGCTGTGAGGGTTTTAGGGGAAGTGTAACAAGCCCCAGGGAGAAATTCAAATACCATAGAATCTCACTTACAAGGCGAAGAAAAAGCAAGCACTAACCAACAGGTGGCACTGAACATTTGTATGCGGGCTCCCAGAGGCAAAGAGGGGCGGTGACGGAGGGTGAAAGAGAAGATTAGGCACAAGTGTGTGGTGAGGGCCTGTGATTAGTCTTACACTGGTGAAGATGATGTAAGCTACACAGAAGTCTAAAGCAATGAGGATGTGAATCTGGAAGTTATAGTACGTTCTAATGCAGGGTCATGGCTATAAATTCACCTCAAATCAAAAATCCAAAAAGGGGTCCAGAATGATGTCATAAAGCTTTGGGGGCGGAAAGAGTTTACAGAAGGTGAACTTCCAAGGATGGAAAATCACCTCCAAATGCTTACAGATGCTACAGAAAGGCAGACCATTCCAAATAGGTGAAGAGGAATACTACGAAGAGAACATGATCAGTCCTAAACCCATGAACGAACGGAAAATGTTACCGTCCATGATGTTATTACTAATCACCTTCACGAATAATCCAAACAGGCCCACGTCTTCCCAAGTTCAGGCAAAAGGTTGGTCCAAAAGTACAATTCAGGGCCGGCCCTGTGGTGGAGCAGGTAAGTGCCCACATTCCGCTTGGGCGGCCCGGGCCTCACTGTTTCACCTTACGAGTGCATATCACATTAGTAGTGTTAGGAAATATAGATTTCATGGTATGGTGCGGGCAGAGATCATAAATAAGCAGCAATTGTGAGGATACGTTATCAATACGCACAAGAAAAGGAACCATAAGAATATTACAATCTATGGAAGTATCTGGTACACTTCCCAAAGGCAGAAGGAAGGAAAACTTGTGACCTGCCAAGGTGGAATTGGCAGAGTGCCACGAGATGACACCATCATTGTGCATCAGAACATTCCCTGGGCAACTTCAACTTGTGAGGGAGTCCAGGACTTTTTCTGGGTAAGGTCCACCCATTTTGCCATCTACCCAAGATATAAGAGATAAAACCCAGGATAATCTTACAGGAGTGAAACCAGTGTCTAGAGAGAATGTAGGAGCCCTTTCGAAGTTCAAGGAGAAAGATAGAAACTGACAACAATTGCAGAAAAAGGAAAACTATCCTACCTAGACAGGGTGAGGAGTCAGACTGGTCTGAGATGGCTGTGAAACTCTGTGTGCACGGAGGTTGTCAGGACAACTTCGAATTTTGAGGTCGCTTATGACATCACGGTGAACATGTCCCCCAGGGTGGCCGCATGGTTACAGTCTGAGGATTGGCCTAGGCTAGGCTATTAAAGGGACAGATACCCAGAAACAGGTTTGGCAAACAGAAAGCAGGCACAGAAACTAGAAGAGATAAAACAGAGTCTGATGCAAGGGATAAGAAAGGAACCCTAGGCCACAAGTGAGAATAGAGGGACAGGCACGGAGAGGAGAACATTGTCATCTATTCAAGTCTATGGGGAGGTCATGCTGATTCAAGCTTGCAACTTCATTGGAAACAAGTGGCCGGACTTGGGGTTCATCACACCTACAGTGCCCTTGTGCCTTAAGCATAATGCAAAGTCAAGAAAGATGTCTTGAGGACATTGAAGAGAAGAATCGATGCCTCCTTTCCAAGGCCCATAGCATTCTTTGCAGGTCAGTCTCTTTTTCCGAAGCTCTGGTGTCACGTGGGCCCACTGGGCACATGGTAATGTGTCCCAAGAGATGTCTTGGAAGCCTTGAAGGAATGGAGCCCTGTCACGCTTGGGGTATGTCTCTTTGTTTGGAAGTGCTCTACAAGGGTGCTGAAAAGCACCCTCTTCCACAGGGCTTCGTTCCTTCGTGAAGGCTGCCCTCCCAGGCTAGTGTGCTCTGTTTGCCTCCATCGAAATTCTCTCCCCCTACCTCTTGCCGTAGAAGGATTATTGATTATGTGTTTTGACACCATATGTAAGGAAGTTGCACGAAAATTAGAACTTTACAGTTGTGTTTCAAGAAAAATAAACAGGCCAGGGTAGAGGATGTAGGGCAAACAAATGGCACACCCTATAAAAATTAAGTAAGCCCGTATCTGGACGGAATCTAGGGGAACGTTCAAGGATCAGGGGTCAAGTTCGAAACTTCCCAAATCCGGAAAAGAGACAGAAAAATATCTTTCCTGGAGAGTGGAATTCATCCGATTTGTCTAAGTTGTCTTGGAAACATTGTGTCCGTGAAGGGGGTTGCCAGGACCACCTCGAATTTGGAGTTTCTGATCTCAGGATGTCAAACCAACCCACATGACCACGTGTTCTCAGTGCTTAG
Organism: Equus asinus; assembly: GCF_041296235.1. NCBI lineage: Eukaryota > Metazoa > Chordata > Mammalia > Perissodactyla > Equidae > Equus > Equus asinus. The sequence continues at coordinate 5,098,458 of NC_091809.1, read as the reverse complement.
TTTGACCTAGGCTAGGGTAGCCAAGAGTCCTACAAGTGACCGGTGCAAATTCAAGGACAACAACCAAGAGTCACGAAAGCACTCACACCTCACCCTAGAGAACATACAGCGATTAACGAAATACAAACTAATCCCTTGGAATGAAGGAGAACGGACTGATAAGCATGTCTAAGGGAGATAGCTGAGAAAGACCATGACGAGTATACTATGGAAAAGAAAAAGAGGACCCAGAAAATGGAAGGTGAACAGAAATCACACCTGAATTATCCACAATGAAAGATGATGTCCGTCTTTAGACAGACTCTGCTGGAACGTTTGAAAGTCAGAGAAATTCACAAGCCAAAAAACGGCAGCGAAGGTCAAGCATGGGCTAACTGGGAAGGGTGAGTTATGAGACTGCTCCAAGCAGGCTCTGAAACCTGTATCCAGGAAGCATGCTGGACCTCAGAGACACAATTATGACAAATCCTCTGACATCACAATGGACCCGAAAAACAACCTAGCCTCATCTACACAGTGCTAGAGTTGGGCTCACTAGTATATTTAACTCCCGTTGCACTCAACTGCACGTTGCCACTGAACATGTAAGTGGCCGGCCGGTGGTGCAGTGGTGAGGTCCGCACCTTCTGGGTCTGTGGCCCAGTATGGGCTGGGTGGAATCCTCGGTTTGGGCCCCCTCACCACTGCTTCAGTTGTTCTGGTGCAGGCGTCCGAGGTAGAGTAGAGGCAGATGGGAAGGGACGTTGGACAGGGCCAGACTTCCACAGCAAATACAGGAGCATTGCCAGCAGATGTGAGCACAGCAATGCACTTGTGCCAAAACAAAACCAATTAAAAGTTGCAAAGAACAGAAAAACTGAAGCTAAGGAAAAAAAAAAACAAAAAAACAGGAGCTTGCCATTACGAAGAATAGGATCTCTGTGAATAACCTTAGCAAAACTGGTGAATTCTATGTTAATTCAAAAACTAGCAAACCTTTGGGGAAAGAAACTCAAGAAGACACAAGAAAAAAAAAGATATCGAGGGATCGAGGAATGGAAGGATTAACACACTTGAAAGGTTCATACCGCAGTAAGGAATCTCTGGATTCCATGCAATCCCAGTCAAAGTTGCAGCAGTATTTGCCACAGAGAAGAAGAGAGAATCCTAAAGTTTCTAGCCAGCAACACGAGACCCTGACTAGGCAAAGGAATCCTCAGGAAAACGAACAAAGCAGCACGTGTCACAATTTCTGATTTCAACATAGAGGACGAAGCGCTAGGTACCGAAACGGCACAGTCTGGGCCCCAAAACAGGCATGAAGACCCATGCAAAACAATTGAGAGCCCAGAGCCCAACTCAAACTTACATGGACAGCCCATTTTGGACCAGGGAGCCAAGTGGAGACAGCGGAGGAAGGAGAGTCTCTACAATAAACGGTGCTGGGAAGCCTGCACAGCCACATGGAACACAACGAGAGTACACCATGATGTTACACCTGGCACACACACCACCTGAAATGGATTAAAGCCTTGAATGGCAGACTTGAAACCGTGAACCTTGTAGGAGAAGACCTAGGCAGAGTGCTCTTTGCCATCTGTCTGAGCCGCCTATTTGGAAGAAGCATGTCTGACTGGGCAAGGGCAACAAAGGAAACAAGAAACAAACGGGACCACATCAAACGCACACACTTCTGCCCACTCAAGGAAACCATCAACTGAATACTAAGACACCACAACGATTGGGAGAGGATGTTTGCAAACCACACATCGGACAAGGGGTGAAAAGCCCAAAGATACAATCAACTCGCACGTCTCCACAAGAAAAAAAACAAGCCAATGAAAACCTGGTCAAAAGATGGAAGCAGAGATTTCTCCGAAGAAGACAGAAAGAGGGCCAGTAGGTGCATGAAAACTTGTTCACCATCATGAAGTCTCAGGAAAATGCAAATCCAAACTGCAAGGCCATGGCAGCTCACTGTGGTCAGCATGGCTAGAAGGAAGCAGACAGGAAATAACAAGTGTCAGAGAGGAGGTGGAGAGAAGGGAAGCCTCCTGCACTGCTGGTGGGAGTGTAACCCGGTGCAGCCACGATGCCAAAGGTGTGGAACTGCCTCAGAAGTTTAAGTATCCATGTCCCGTATGACCCAGCTATTAATCTGCCGCTTGCTTATCCAAAACAGTCAGAAAGACTACCGCATAAAGACATGTGCATGGCTGTGTTCACCACAGTCTTACTCCTGATATCCAAGACTTGGAAAGCACCCTGGTGTCCAGCAAGGGATGATTGGAGAAGGAAGATGGGCTATAGCCACACAATGGTATACCACTCAGCCGGAACAAATGATGCAATCCAGCCATTTGTGACCACCAGAATGGCTGTGAGGGTTTTAGGGGAAGTGTAACAAGCCCCAGGGAGAAATTCAAATACCATAGAATCTCACTTACAAGGCGAAGAAAAAGCAAGCACTAACCAACAGGTGGCACTGAACATTTGTATGCGGGCTCCCAGAGGCAAAGAGGGGCGGTGACGGAGGGTGAAAGAGAAGATTAGGCACAAGTGTGTGGTGAGGGCCTGTGATTAGTCTTACACTGGTGAAGATGATGTAAGCTACACAGAAGTCTAAAGCAATGAGGATGTGAATCTGGAAGTTATAGTACGTTCTAATGCAGGGTCATGGCTATAAATTCACCTCAAATCAAAAATCCAAAAAGGGGTCCAGAATGATGTCATAAAGCTTTGGGGGCGGAAAGAGTTTACAGAAGGTGAACTTCCAAGGATGGAAAATCACCTCCAAATGCTTACAGATGCTACAGAAAGGCAGACCATTCCAAATAGGTGAAGAGGAATACTACGAAGAGAACATGATCAGTCCTAAACCCATGAACGAACGGAAAATGTTACCGTCCATGATGTTATTACTAATCACCTTCACGAATAATCCAAACAGGCCCACGTCTTCCCAAGTTCAGGCAAAAGGTTGGTCCAAAAGTACAATTCAGGGCCGGCCCTGTGGTGGAGCAGGTAAGTGCCCACATTCCGCTTGGGCGGCCCGGGCCTCACTGTTTCACCTTACGAGTGCATATCACATTAGTAGTGTTAGGAAATATAGATTTCATGGTATGGTGCGGGCAGAGATCATAAATAAGCAGCAATTGTGAGGATACGTTATCAATACGCACAAGAAAAGGAACCATAAGAATATTACAATCTATGGAAGTATCTGGTACACTTCCCAAAGGCAGAAGGAAGGAAAACTTGTGACCTGCCAAGGTGGAATTGGCAGAGTGCCACGAGATGACACCATCATTGTGCATCAGAACATTCCCTGGGCAACTTCAACTTGTGAGGGAGTCCAGGACTTTTTCTGGGTAAGGTCCACCCATTTTGCCATCTACCCAAGATATAAGAGATAAAACCCAGGATAATCTTACAGGAGTGAAACCAGTGTCTAGAGAGAATGTAGGAGCCCTTTCGAAGTTCAAGGAGAAAGATAGAAACTGACAACAATTGCAGAAAAAGGAAAACTATCCTACCTAGACAGGGTGAGGAGTCAGACTGGTCTGAGATGGCTGTGAAACTCTGTGTGCACGGAGGTTGTCAGGACAACTTCGAATTTTGAGGTCGCTTATGACATCACGGTGAACATGTCCCCCAGGGTGGCCGCATGGTTACAGTCTGAGGATTGGCCTAGGCTAGGCTATTAAAGGGACAGATACCCAGAAACAGGTTTGGCAAACAGAAAGCAGGCACAGAAACTAGAAGAGATAAAACAGAGTCTGATGCAAGGGATAAGAAAGGAACCCTAGGCCACAAGTGAGAATAGAGGGACAGGCACGGAGAGGAGAACATTGTCATCTATTCAAGTCTATGGGGAGGTCATGCTGATTCAAGCTTGCAACTTCATTGGAAACAAGTGGCCGGACTTGGGGTTCATCACACCTACAGTGCCCTTGTGCCTTAAGCATAATGCAAAGTCAAGAAAGATGTCTTGAGGACATTGAAGAGAAGAATCGATGCCTCCTTTCCAAGGCCCATAGCATTCTTTGCAGGTCAGTCTCTTTTTCCGAAGCTCTGGTGTCACGTGGGCCCACTGGGCACATGGTAATGTGTCCCAAGAGATGTCTTGGAAGCCTTGAAGGAATGGAGCCCTGTCACGCTTGGGGTATGTCTCTTTGTTTGGAAGTGCTCTACAAGGGTGCTGAAAAGCACCCTCTTCCACAGGGCTTCGTTCCTTCGTGAAGGCTGCCCTCCCAGGCTAGTGTGCTCTGTTTGCCTCCATCGAAATTCTCTCCCCCTACCTCTTGCCGTAGAAGGATTATTGATTATGTGTTTTGACACCATATGTAAGGAAGTTGCACGAAAATTAGAACTTTACAGTTGTGTTTCAAGAAAAATAAACAGGCCAGGGTAGAGGATGTAGGGCAAACAAATGGCACACCCTATAAAAATTAAGTAAGCCCGTATCTGGACGGAATCTAGGGGAACGTTCAAGGATCAGGGGTCAAGTTCGAAACTTCCCAAATCCGGAAAAGAGACAGAAAAATATCTTTCCTGGAGAGTGGAATTCATCCGATTTGTCTAAGTTGTCTTGGAAACATTGTGTCCGTGAAGGGGGTTGCCAGGACCACCTCGAATTTGGAGTTTCTGATCTCAGGATGTCAAACCAACCCACATGACCACGTGTTCTCAGTGCTTAGTTTGACCTAGGCTAGGGTAGCCAAGAGTCCTACAAGTGACCGGTGCAAATTCAAGGACAACAACCAAGAGTCACGAAAGCACTCACACCTCACCCTAGAGAACATACAGCGATTAACGAAATACAAACTAATCCCTTGGAATGAAGGAGAACGGACTGATAAGCATGTCTAAGGGAGATAGCTGAGAAAGACCATGACGAGTATACTATGGAAAAGAAAAAGAGGACCCAGAAAATGGAAGGTGAACAGAAATCACACCTGAATTATCCACAATGAAAGATGATGTCCGTCTTTAGACAGACTCTGCTGGAACGTTTGAAAGTCAGAGAAATTCACAAGCCAAAAAACGGCAGCGAAGGTCAAGCATGGGCTAACTGGGAAGGGTGAGTTATGAGACTGCTCCAAGCAGGCTCTGAAACCTGTATCCAGGAAGCATGCTGGACCTCAGAGACACAATTATGACAAATCCTCTGACATCACAATGGACCCGAAAAACAACCTAGCCTCATCTACACAGTGCTAGAGTTGGGCTCACTAGTATATTTAACTCCCGTTGCACTCAACTGCACGTTGCCACTGAACATGTAAGTGGCCGGCCGGTGGTGCAGTGGTGAGGTCCGCACCTTCTGGGTCTGTGGCCCAGTATGGGCTGGGTGGAATCCTCGGTTTGGGCCTCCTCACCACTGCTTCAGTTGTTCTGGTGCAGGCGTCCGAGGTAGAGTAGAGGCAGATGGGAAGGGACGTTGGACAGGGCCAGACTTCCACAGCAAATACAGGAGCATTGCCAGCAGATGTGAGCACAGCAATGCACTTGTGCCAAAACAAAACCAATTAAAAGTTGCAAAGAACAGAAAAACTGAAGCTAAGGAAAAAAAAAACAAAAAAACAGGAGCTTGCCATTACGAAGAATAGGATCTCTGTGAATAACCTTAGCAAAACAGGTGAATTCTATGTTAATTCAAAAACTAGCAAACCTTTGGGGAAAGAAACTCAAGAAGACACAAGAAAAAAAAAGATATCGAGGGATCTAGGAATGGAAGGATTAACACACTTGAAAGGTTCATACCGCAGTAAGGAATCTCTGGATTCCATGCAATCCCAGTCAAAGTTGCAGCAGTATTTGCCACAGAGAAGAAGAGAGAATCCTAAAGTTTCTAGCCAGCAACACGAGACCCTGACTAGGCAAAGGAATCCTCAGGAAAACGAACAAAGCAGCACGTGTCACAATTTCTGATTTCAACATAGAGGACGAAGCGCTAGGTACCGAAACGGCACAGTCTGGGCCCCAAAACAGGCATGAAGACCCATGCAAAACAATTGAGAGCCCAGAGCCCAACTCAAACTTACATGGACAGCCCATTTTGGACCAGGGAGCCAAGTGGAGACAGCGGAGGAAGGAGAGTCTCTACAATAAACGGTGCTGGGAAGCCTGCACAGCCACATGGAACACAACGAGAGTACACCATGATGTTACACCTGGCACACACACCACCTGAAATGGATTAAAGCCTTGAATGGCAGACTTGAAACCGTGAACCTTGTAGGAGAAGACCTAGGCAGAGTGCTCTTTGCCATCTGTCTGAGCCGCCTATTTGGAAGAAGCATGTCTGACTGGGCAAGGGCAACAAAGGAAACAAGAAACAAACGGGACCACATCAAACGCACACACTTCTGCCCACTCAAGGAAACCATCAACTGAATACTAAGACACCACAACGATTGGGAGAGGATGTTTGCAAACCACACATCGGACAAGGGGTGAAAAGCCCAAAGATACAATCAACTCGCACGTCTCCACAAGAAAAAAAACAAGCCAATGAAAACCTGGTCAAAAGATGGAAGCAGAGATTTCTCCGAAGAAGACAGAAAGAGGGCCAGTAGGTGCATGAAAACTTGTTCACCATCATGAAGTCTCAGGAAAATGCAAATCCAAACTGCAAGGCCATGGCAGCTCACTGTGGTCAGCATGGCTAGAAGGAAGCAGACAGGAAATAACAAGTGTCAGAGAGGAGGTGCAGAGAAGGGAAGCCTCCTGCACTGCTGGTGGGAGTGTAACCCGGTGCAGCCACGATGCCAAAGGTGTGGAACTGCCTCAGAAGTTTAAGTATCCATGTCCCGTATGACCCAGCTATTAATCTGCCGCTTGCTTATCCAAAACAGTCAGAAAGACTACCGCATAAAGACATGTGCATGGCTGTGTTCACCACAGTCTTACTCCTGATATCCAAGACTTGGAAAGCACCCTGGTGTCCAGCAAGGGATGATTGGAGAAGGAAGATGGGCTATAGCCACACAATGGTATACCACTCAGCCGGAACAAATGATGCAATCCAGCCATTTGTGACCACCAGAATGGCTGTGAGGGTTTTAGGGGAAGTGTAACAAGCCCCAGTGAGAAATTCAAATACCATAGAATCTCACTTACAAGGCGAAGAAAAAGCAAGCACTAACCAACAGGTGGCACTGAACATTTGTATGCGGGCTCCCAGAGGCAAAGAGGGGCGGTGACGGAGGGTGAAAGAGAAGATTAGGCACAAGTGTGTGGTGAGGGCCTGTGATTAGTCTTACACTGGTGAAGATGATGTAAGCTACACAGAAGTCTAAAGCAATGAGGATGTGAATCTGGAAGTTATAGTACGTTCTAATGCAGGGTCATGGCTATAAATTCACCTCAAATCAAAAATCCAAAAAGGGGTCCAGAATGATGTCATAAAGCTTTGGGGGCGGAAAGAGTTTACAGAAGGTGAACTTCCAAGGATGGAAAATCACCTCCAAATGCTTACAGATGCTACAGAAAGGCAGACCATTCCAAATAGGTGAAGAGGAATACTACGAAGAGAACATGATCAGTCCTAAACCCATGAACGAACGGAAAATGTTACCGTCCATGATGTTATTACTAATCACCTTCACGAATAATCCAAACAGGCCCACGTCTTCCCAAGTTCAGGCAAAAGGTTGGTCCAAAAGTACAATTCAGGGCCGGCCCTGTGGTGGAGCAGGTAAGTGCCCACATTCCGCTTGGGCGGCCCGGGCCTCACTGTTTCACCTTACGAGTGCATATCACATTAGTAGTGTTAGGAAATATAGATTTCATGGTATGGTGCGGGCAGAGATCATAAATAAGCAGCAATTGTGAGGATACGTTATCAATACGCACAAGAAAAGGAACCATAAGAATATTACAATCTATGGAAGTATCTGGTACACTTCCCAAAGGCAGAAGGAAGGAAAACTTGTGACCTGCCAAGGTGGAATTGGCAGAGTGCCACGAGATGACACCATCATTGTGCATCAGAACATTCCCTGGGCAACTTCAACTTGTGAGGGAGTCCAGGACTTTTTCTGGGTAAGGTCCACCCATTTTGCCATCTACCCAAGATATAAGAGATAAAACCCAGGATAATCTTACAGGAGTGAAACCAGTGTCTAGAGAGAATGTAGGAGCCCTTTCGAAGTTCAAGGAGAAAGATAGAAACTGACAACAATTGCAGAAAAAGGAAAACTATCCTACCTAGACAGGGTGAGGAGTCAGACTGGTCTGAGATGGCTGTGAAACTCTGTGTGCACGGAGGTTGTCAGGACAACTTCGAATTTTGAGGTCGCTTATGACATCACGGTGAACATGTCCCCCAGGGTGGCCGCATGGTTACAGTCTGAGGATTGGCCTAGGCTAGGCTATTAAAGGGACAGATACCCAGAAACAGGTTTGGCAAACAGAAAGCAGGCACAGAAACTAGAAGAGATAAAACAGAGTCTGATGCAAGGGATAAGAAAGGAACCCTAGGCCACAAGTGAGAATAGAGGGACAGGCACGGAGAGGAGAACATTGTCATCTATTCAAGTCTATGGGGAGGTCATGCTGATTCAAGCTTGCAACTTCATTGGAAACAAGTGGCCGGACTTGGCGTTCATCACACCTACAGTGCCCTTGTGCCTTAAGCATAATGCAAAGTCAAGAAAGATGTCTTGAGGACATTGAAGAGAAGAATCGATGCCTCCTTTCCAAGGCCCATAGCATTCTTTGCAGGTCAGTCTCTTTTTCCGAAGCTCTGGTGTCACGTGGGCCCACTGGGCACATGGTAATGTGTCCCAAGAGATGTCTTGGAAGCCTTGAAGGAATGGAGCCCTGTCACGCTTGGGGTATGTCTCTTTGTTTGGAAGTGCTCTACAAGGGTGCTGAAAAGCACCCTCTTCCACAGGGCTTCGTTCCTTCGTGAAGGCTGCCCTCCCAGGCTAGTGTGCTCTGTTTGCCTCCATCGAAATTCTCTCCCCCTACCTCTTGCCGTAGAAGGATTATTGATTATGTGTTTTGACACCATATGTAAGGAAGTTGCACGAAAATTAGAACTTTACAGTTGTGTTTCAAGAAAAATAAACAGGCCAGGGTAGAGGATGTAGGGCAAACAAATGGCACACCCTATAAAAATTAAGTAAGCCCGTATCTGGACGGAATCTAGGGGAACGTTCAAGGATCAGGGGTCAAGTTCGAAACTTCCCAAATCCGGAAAAGAGACAGAAAAATATCTTTCCTGGAGAGTGGAATTCATCCGATTTGTCTAAGTTGTCTTGGAAACATTGTGTCCGTGAAGGGGGTTGCCAGGACCACCTCGAATTTGGAGTTTCTGATCTCAGGATGTCAAACCAACCCACATGACCACGTGTTCTCAGTGCTTAGTTTGACCTAGGCTAGGGTAGCCAAGAGTCCTACAAGTGACCGGTGCAAATTCAAGGACAACAACCAAGAGTCACGAAAGCACTCACACCTCACCCTAGAGAACATACAGCGATTAACGAAATACAAACTAATCCCTTGGAATGAAGGAGAACGGACTGATAAGCATGTCTAAGGGAGATAGCTGAGAAAGACCATGACGAGTATACTATGGAAAAGAAAAAGAGGACCCAGAAAATGGAAGGTGAACAGAAATCACACCTGAATTATCCACAATGAAAGATGATGTCCGTCTTTAGACAGACTCTGCTGGAACGTTTGAAAGTCAGAGAAATTCACAAGCCAAAAAACGGCAGCGAAGGTCAAGCATGGGCTAACTGGGAAGGGTGAGTTATGAGACTGCTCCAAGCAGGCTCTGAAACCTGTATCCAGGAAGCATGCTGGACCTCAGAGACACAATTATGACAAATCCTCTGACATCACAATGGACCCGAAAAACAACCTAGCCTCATCTACACAGTGCTAGAGTTGGGCTCACTAGTATATTTAACTCCCGTTGCACTCAACTGCACGTTGCCACTGAACATGTAAGTGGCCGGCCGGTGGTGCAGTGGTGAGGTCCGCACCTTCTGGGTCTGTGGCCCAGTATGGGCTGGGTGGAATCCTCGGTTTGGGCCTCCTCACCACTGCTTCAGTTGTTCTGGTGCAGGCGTCCGAGGTAGAGTAGAGGCAGATGGGAAGGGACGTTGGACAGGGCCAGACTTCCACAGCAAATACAGGAGCATTGCCAGCAGATGTGAGCACAGCAATGCACTTGTGCCAAAACAAAACCAATTAAAAGTTGCAAAGAACAGAAAAACTGAAGCTAAGGAAAAAAAAAACAAAAAAACAGGAGCTTGCCATTACGAAGAATAGGATCTCTGTGAATAACCTTAGCAAAACAGGTGAATTCTATGTTAATTCAAAAACTAGCAAACCTTTGGGGAAAGAAACTCAAGAAGACACAAGAAAAAAAAAGATATCGAGGGATCTAGGAATGGAAGGATTAACACACTTGAAAGGTTCATACCGCAGTAAGGAATCTCTGGATTCCATGCAATCCCAGTCAAAGTTGCAGCAGTATTTGCCACAGAGAAGAAGAGAGAATCCTAAAGTTTCTAGCCAGCAACACGAGACCCTGACTAGGCAAAGGAATCCTCAGGAAAACGAACAAAGCAGCACGTGTCACAATTTCTGATTTCAACATAGAGGACGAAGCGCTAGGTACCGAAACGGCACAGTCTGGGCCCCAAAACAGGCATGAAGACCCATGCAAAACAATTGAGAGCCCAGAGCCCAACTCAAACTTACATGGACAGCCCATTTTGGACCAGGGAGCCAAGTGGAGACAGCGGAGGAAGGAGAGTCTCTACAATAAACGGTGCTGGGAAGCCTGCACAGCCACATGGAACACAACGAGAGTACACCATGATGTTACACCTGGCACACACACCACCTGAAATGGATTAAAGCCTTGAATGGCAGACTTGAAACCGTGAACCTTGTAGGAGAAGACCTAGGCAGAGTGCTCTTTGCCATCTGTCTGAGCCGCCTATTTGGAAGAAGCATGTCTGACTGGGCAAGGGCAACAAAGGAAACAAGAAACAAACGGGACCACATCAAACGCACACACTTCTGCCCACTCAAGGAAACCATCAACTGAATACTAAGACACCACAACGATTGGGAGAGGATGTTTGCAAACCACACATCGGACAAGGGGTGAAAAGCCCAAAGATACAATCAACTCGCACGTCTCCACAAGAAAAAAAACAAGCCAATGAAAACCTGGTCAAAAGATGGAAGCAGAGATTTCTCCGAAGAAGACAGAAAGAGGGCCAGTAGGTGCATGAAAACTTGTTCACCATCATGAAGTCTCAGGAAAATGCAAATCCAAACTGCAAGGCCATGGCAGCTCACTGTGGTCAGCATGGCTAGAAGGAAGCAGACAGGAAATAACAAGTGTCAGAGAGGAGGTGGAGAGAAGGGAAGCCTCCTGCACTGCTGGTGGGAGTGTAACCCGGTGCAGCCACGATGCCAAAGGTGTGGAACTGCCTCAGAAGTTTAAGTATCCATGTCCCGTATGACCCAGCTATTAATCTGCCGCTTGCTTATCCAAAACAGTCAGAAAGACTACCGCATAAAGACATGTGCATGGCTGTGTTCACCACAGTCTTACTCCTGATATCCAAGACTTGGAAAGCACCCTGGTGTCCAGCAAGGGATGATTGGAGAAGGAAGATGGGCTATAGCCACACAATGGTATACCACTCAGCCGGAACAAATGATGCAATCCAGCCATTTGTGACCACCAGAATGGCTGTGAGGGTTTTAGGGGAAGTGTAACAAGCCCCAGGGAGAAATTCAAATACCATAGAATCTCACTTACAAGGCGAAGAAAAAGCAAGCACTAACCAACAGGTGGCACTGAACATTTGTATGCGGGCTCCCAGAGGCAAAGAGGGGCGGTGACGGAGGGTGAAAGAGAAGATTAGGCACAAGTGTGTGGTGAGGGCCTGTGATTAGTCTTACACTGGTGAAGATGATGTAAGCTACACAGAAGTCTAAAGCAATGAGGATGTGAATCTGGAAGTTATAGTACGTTCTAATGCAGGGTCATGGCTATAAATTCACCTCAAATCAAAAATCCAAAAAGGGGTCCAGAATGATGTCATAAAGCTTTGGGGGCGGAAAGAGTTTACAGAAGGTGAACTTCCAAGGATGGAAAATCACCTCCAAATGCTTACAGATGCTACAGAAAGGCAGACCATTCCAAATAGGTGAAGAGGAATACTACGAAGAGAACATGATCAGTCCTAAACCCATGAACGAACGGAAAATGTTACCGTCCATGATGTTATTACTAATCACCTTCACGAATAATCCAAACAGGCCCACGTCTTCCCAAGTTCAGGCAAAAGGTTGGTCCAAAAGTACAATTCAGGGCCGGCCCTGTGGTGGAGCAGGTAAGTGCCCACATTCCGCTTGGGCGGCCCGGGCCTCACTGTTTCACCTTACGAGTGCATATCACATTAGTAGTGTTAGGAAATATAGATTTCATGGTATGGTGCGGGCAGAGATCATAAATAAGCAGCAATTGTGAGGATACGTTATCAATACGCACAAGAAAAGGAACCATAAGAATATTACAATCTATGGAAGTATCTGGTACACTTCCCAAAGGCAGAAGGAAGGAAAACTTGTGACCTGCCAAGGTGGAATTGGCAGAGTGCCACGAGATGACACCATCATTGTGCATCAGAACATTCCCTGGGCAACTTCAACTTGTGAGGGAGTCCAGGACTTTTTCTGGGTAAGGTCCACCCATTTTGCCATCTACCCAAGATATAAGAGATAAAACCCAGGATAATCTTACAGGAGTGACACCAGTGTCTAGAGAGAATGTAGGAGCCCTTTCGAAGTTCAAGGAGAAAGATAGAAACTGACAACAATTGCAGAAAAAGGAAAACTATCCTACCTAGACAGGGTGAGGAGTCAGACTGGTCTGAGATGGCTGTGAAACTCTGTGTGCACGGAGGTTGTCAGGACAACTTCGAATTTTGAGGTCGCTTATGACATCACGGTGAACATGTCCCCCAGGGTGGCCGCATGGTTACAGTCTGAGGATTGGCCTAGGCTAGGCTATTAAAGGGACAGATACCCAGAAACAGGTTTGGCAAACAGAAAGCAGGCACAGAAACTAGAAGAGATAAAACAGAGTCTGATGCAAGGGATAAGAAAGGAACCCTAGGCCACAAGTGAGAATAGAGGGACAGGCACGGAGAGGAGAACATTGTCATCTATTCAAGTCTATGGGGAGGTCATGCTGATTCAAGCTTGCAACTTCATTGGAAACAAGTGGCCGGACTTGGGGTTCATCACACCTACAGTGCCCTTGTGCCTTAAGCATAATGCAAAGTCAAGAAAGATGTCTTGAGGACATTGAAGAGAAGAATCGATGCCTCCTTTCCAAGGCCCATAGCATTCTTTGCAGGTCAGTCTCTTTTTCCGAAGCTCTGGTGTCACGTGGGCCCACTGGGCACATGGTAATGTGTCCCAAGAGATGTCTTGGAAGCCTTGAAGGAATGGAGCCCTGTCACGCTTGGGGTATGTCTCTTTGTTTGGAAGTGCTCTACAAGGGTGCTGAAAAGCACCCTCTTCCACAGGGCTTCGTTCCTTCGTGAAGGCTGCCCTCCCAGGCTAGTGTGCTCTGTTTGCCTCCATCGAAATTCTCTCCCCCTACCTCTTGCCGTAGAAGGATTATTGATTATGTGTTTTGACACCATATGTAAGGAAGTTGCACGAAAATTAGAACTTTACAGTTGTGTTTCAAGAAAAATAAACAGGCCAGGGTAGAGGATGTAGGGCAAACAAATGGCACACCCTATAAAAATTAAGTAAGCCCGTATCTGGACGGAATCTAGGGGAACGTTCAAGGATCAGGGGTCAAGTTCGAAACTTCCCAAATCCGGAAAAGAGACAGAAAAATATCTTTCCTGGAGAGTGGAATTCATCCGATTTGTCTAAGTTGTCTTGGAAACATTGTGTCCGTGAAGGGGGTTGCCAGGACCACCTCGAATTTGGAGTTTCTGATCTCAGGATGTCAAACCAACCCACATGACCACGTGTTCTCAGTGCTTAGTTTGACCTAGGCTAGGGTAGCCAAGAGTCCTACAAGTGACCGGTGCAAATTCAAGGACAACAACCAAGAGTCACGAAAGCACTCACACCTCACCCTAGAGAACATACAGCGATTAACGAAATACAAACTAATCCCTTGGAATGAAGGAGAACGGACTGATAAGCATGTCTAAGGGAGATAGCTGAGAAAGACCATGACGAGTATACTATGGAAAAGAAAAAGAGGACCCAGAAAATGGAAGGTGAACAGAAATCACACCTGAATTATCCACAATGAAAGATGATGTCCGTCTTTAGACAGACTCTGCTGGAACGTTTGAAAGTCAGAGAAATTCACAAGCCAAAAAACGGCAGCGAAGGTCAAGCATGGGCTAACTGGGAAGGGTGAGTTATGAGACTGCTCCAAGCAGGCTCTGAAACCTGTATCCAGGAAGCATGCTGGACCTCAGAGACACAATTATGACAAATCCTCTGACATCACAATGGACCCGAAAAACAACCTAGCCTCATCTACACAGTGCTAGAGTTGGGCTCACTAGTATATTTAACTCCCGTTGCACTCAACTGCACGTTGCCACTGAACATGTAAGTGGCCGGCCGGTGGTGCAGTGGTGAGGTCCGCACCTTCTGGGTCTGTGGCCCAGTATGGGCTGGGTGGAATCCTCGGTTTGGGCCTCCTCACCACTGCTTCAGTTGTTCTGGTGCAGGCGTCCGAGGTAGAGTAGAGGCAGATGGGAAGGGACGTTGGACAGGGCCAGACTTCCACAGCAAATACAGGAGCATTGCCAGCAGATGTGAGCACAGCAATGCACTTGTGCCAAAACAAAACCAATTAAAAGTTGCAAAGAACAGAAAAACTGAAGCTAAGGAAAAAAAAAACAAAAAAACAGGAGCTTGCCATTACGAAGAATAGGATCTCTGTGAATAACCTTAGCAAAACAGGTGAATTCTATGTTAATTCAAAAACTAGCAAACCTTTGGGGAAAGAAACTCAAGAAGACACAAGAAAAAAAAAGATATCGAGGGATCGAGGAATGGAAGGATTAACACACTTGAAAGGTTCATACCGCAGTAAGGAATCTCTGGATTCCATGCAATCCCAGTCAAAGTTGCAGCAGTATTTGCCACAGAGAAGAAGAGAGAATCCTAAAGTTTCTAGCCAGCAACACGAGACCCTGACTAGGCAAAGGAATCCTCAGGAAAACGAACAAAGCAGCACGTGTCACAATTTCTGATTTCAACATAGAGGACGAAGCGCTAGGTACCGAAACGGCACAGTCTGGGCCCCAAAACAGGCATGAAGACCCATGCAAAACAATTGAGAGCCCAGAGCCCAACTCAAACTTACATGGACAGCCCATTTTGGACCAGGGAGCCAAGTGGAGACAGCGGAGGAAGGAGAGTCTCTACAATAAACGGTGCTGGGAAGCCTGCACAGCCACATGGAACACAACGAGAGTACACCATGATGTTACACCTGGCACACACACCACCTGAAATGGATTAAAGCCTTGAATGGCAGACTTGAAACCGTGAACCTTGTAGGAGAAGACCTAGGCAGAGTGCTCTTTGCCATCTGTCTGAGCCGCCTATTTGGAAGAAGCATGTCTGACTGGGCAAGGGCAACAAAGGAAACAAGAAACAAACGGGACCACATCAAACGCACACACTTCTGCCCACTCAAGGAAACCATCAACTGAATACTAAGACACCACAACGATTGGGAGAGGATGTTTGCAAACCACACATCGGACAAGGGGTGAAAAGCCCAAAGATACAATCAACTCGCACGTCTCCACAAGAAAAAAAACAAGCCAATGAAAACCTGGTCAAAAGATGGAAGCAGAGATTTCTCCGAAGAAGACAGAAAGAGGGCCAGTAGGTGCATGAAAACTTGTTCACCATCATGAAGTCTCAGGAAAATGCAAATCCAAACTGCAAGGCCATGGCAGCTCACTGTGGTCAGCATGGCTAGAAGGAAGCAGACAGGAAATAACAAGTGTCAGAGAGGAGGTGGAGAGAAGGGAAGCCTCCTGCACTGCTGGTGGGAGTGTAACCCGGTGCAGCCACGATGCCAAAGGTGTGGAACTGCCTCAGAAGTTTAAGTATCCATGTCCCGTATGACCCAGCTATTAATCTGCCGCTTGCTTATCCAAAACAGTCAGAAAGACTACCGCATAAAGACATGTGCATGGCTGTGTTCACCACAGTCTTACTCCTGATATCCAAGACTTGGAAAGCACCCTGGTGTCCAGCAAGGGATGATTGGAGAAGGAAGATGGGCTATAGCCACACAATGGTATACCACTCAGCCGGAACAAATGATGCAATCCAGCCATTTGTGACCACCAGAATGGCTGTGAGGGTTTTAGGGGAAGTGTAACAAGCCCCAGGGAGAAATTCAAATACCATAGAATCTCACTTACAAGGCGAAGAAAAAGCAAGCACTAACCAACAGGTGGCACTGAACATTTGTATGCGGGCTCCCAGAGGCAAAGAGGGGCGGTGACGGAGGGTGAAAGAGAAGATTAGGCACAAGTGTGTGGTGAGGGCCTGTGATTAGTCTTACACTGGTGAAGATGATGTAAGCTACACAGAAGTCTAAAGCAATGAGGATGTGAATCTGGAAGTTATAGTACGTTCTAATGCAGGGTCATGGCTATAAATTCACCTCAAATCAAAAATCCAAAAAGGGGTCCAGAATGATGTCATAAAGCTTTGGGGGCAGAAAGAGTTTACAGAAGGTGAACTTCCAAGGATGGAAAATCACCTCCAAATGCTTACAGATGCTACAGAAAGGCAGACCATTCCAAATAGGTGAAGAGGAATACTACGAAGAGAACATGATCAGTCCTAAACCCATGAACGAACGGAAAATGTTACCGTCCATGATGTTATTACTAATCACCTTCACGAATAATCCAAACAGGCCCACGTCTTCCCAAGTTCAGGCAAAAGGTTGGTCCAAAAGTACAATTCAGGGCCGGCCCTGTGGTGGAGCAGGTAAGTGCCCACATTCCGCTTGGGCGGCCCGGGCCTCACTGTTTCACCTTACGAGTGCATATCACATTAGTAGTGTTAGGAAATATAGATTTCATGGTATGGTGCGGGCAGAGATCATAAATAAGCAGCAATTGTGAGGATACGTTATCAATACGCACAAGAAAAGGAACCATAAGAATATTACAATCTATGGAAGTATCTGGTACACTTCCCAAAGGCAGAAGGAAGGAAAACTTGTGACCTGCCAAGGTGGAATTGGCAGAGTGCCACGAGATGACACCATCATTGTGCATCAGAACATTCCCTGGGCAACTTCAACTTGTGAGGGAGTCCAGGACTTTTTCTGGGTAAGGTCCACCCATTTTGCCATCTACCCAAGATATAAGAGATAAAACCCAGGATAATCTTACAGGAGTGACACCAGTGTCTAGAGAGAATGTAGGAGCCCTTTCGAAGTTCAAGGAGAAAGATAGAAACTGACAACAATTGCAGAAAAAGGAAAACTATCCTACCTAGACAGGGTGAGGAGTCAGACTGGTCTGAGATGGCTGTGAAACTCTGTGTGCACGGAGGTTGTCAGGACAACTTCGAATTTTGAGGTCGCTTATGACATCACGGTGAACATGTCCCCCAGGGTGGCCGCATGGTTACAGTCTGAGGATTGGCCTAGGCTAGGCTATTAAAGGGACAGATACCCAGAAACAGGTTTGGCAAACAGAAAGCAGGCACAGAAACTAGAAGAGATAAAACAGAGTCTGATGCAAGGGATAAGAAAGGAACCCTAGGCCACAAGTGAGAATAGAGGGACAGGCACGGAGAGGAGAACATTGTCATCTATTCAAGTCTATGGGGAGGTCATGCTGATTCAAGCTTGCAACTTCATTGGAAACAAGTGGCCGGACTTGGCGTTCATCACACCTACAGTGCCCTTGTGCCTTAAGCATAATGCAAAGTCAAGAAAGATGTCTTGAGGACATTGAAGAGAAGAATCGATGCCTCCTTTCCAAGGCCCATAGCATTCTTTGCAGGTCAGTCTCTTTTTCCGAAGCTCTGGTGTCACGTGGGCCCACTGGGCACATGGTAATGTGTCCCAAGAGATGTCTTGGAAGCCTTGAAGGAATGGAGCCCTGTCACGCTTGGGGTATGTCTCTTTGTTTGGAAGTGCTCTACAAGGGTGCTGAAAAGCACCCTCTTCCACAGGGCTTCGTTCCTTCGTGAAGGCTGCCCTCCCAGGCTAGTGTGCTCTGTTTGCCTCCATCGAAATTCTCTCCCCCTACCTCTTGCCGTAGAAGGATTATTGATTATGTGTTTTGACACCATATGTAAGGAAGTTGCACGAAAATTAGAACTTTACAGTTGTGTTTCAAGAAAAATAAACAGGCCAGGGTAGAGGATGTAGGGCAAACAAATGGCACACCCTATAAAAATTAAGTAAGCCCGTATCTGGACGGAATCTAGGGGAACGTTCAAGGATCAGGGGTCAAGTTCGAAACTTCCCAAATCCGGAAAAGAGACAGAAAAATATCTTTCCTGGAGAGTGGAATTCATCCGATTTGTCTAAGTTGTCTTGGAAACATTGTGTCCGTGAAGGGGGTTGCCAGGACCACCTCGAATTTGGAGTTTCTGATCTCAGGATGTCAAACCAACCCACATGACCACGTGTTCTCAGTGCTTAGTTTGACCTAGGCTAGGGTAGCCAAGAGTCCTACAAGTGACCGGTGCAAATTCAAGGACAACAACCAAGAGTCACGAAAGCACTCACACCTCACCCTAGAGAACATACAGCGATTAACGAAATACAAACTAATCCCTTGGAATGAAGGAGAACGGACTGATAAGCATGTCTAAGGGAGATAGCTGAGAAAGACCATGACGAGTATACTATGGAAAAGAAAAAGAGGACCCAGAAAATGGAAGGTGAACAGAAATCACACCTGAATTATCCACAATGAAAGATGATGTCCGTCTTTAGACAGACTCTGCTGGAACGTTTGAAAGTCAGAGAAATTCACAAGCCAAAAAACGGCAGCGAAGGTCAAGCATGGGCTAACTGGGAAGGGTGAGTTATGAGACTGCTCCAAGCAGGCTCTGAAACCTGTATCCAGGAAGCATGCTGGACCTCAGAGACACAATTATGACAAATCCTCTGACATCACAATGGACCCGAAAAACAACCTAGCCTCATCTACACAGTGCTAGAGTTGGGCTCACTAGTATATTTAACTCCCGTTGCACTCAACTGCACGTTGCCACTGAACATGTAAGTGGCCGGCCGGTGGTGCAGTGGTGAGGTCCGCACCTTCTGGGTCTGTGGCCCAGTATGGGCTGGGTGGAATCCTCGGTTTGGGCCTCCTCACCACTGCTTCAGTTGTTCTGGTGCAGGCGTCCGAGGTAGAGTAGAGGCAGATGGGAAGGGACGTTGGACAGGGCCAGACTTCCACAGCAAATACAGGAGCATTGCCAGCAGATGTGAGCACAGCAATGCACTTGTGCCAAAACAAAACCAATTAAAAGTTGCAAAGAACAGAAAAACTGAAGCTAAGGAAAAAAAAAACAAAAAAACAGGAGCTTGCCATTACGAAGAATAGGATCTCTGTGAATAACCTTAGCAAAACAGGTGAATTCTATGTTAATTCAAAAACTAGCAAACCTTTGGGGAAAGAAACTCAAGAAGACACAAGAAAAAAAAAGATATCGAGGGATCGAGGAATGGAAGGATTAACACACTTGAAAGGTTCATACCGCAGTAAGGAATCTCTGGATTCCATGCAATCCCAGTCAAAGTTGCAGCAGTATTTGCCACAGAGAAGAAGAGAGAATCCTAAAGTTTCTAGCCAGCAACACGAGACCCTGACTAGGCAAAGGAATCCTCAGGAAAACGAACAAAGCAGCACGTGTCACAATTTCTGATTTCAACATAGAGGACGAAGCGCTAGGTACCGAAACGGCACAGTCTGGGCCCCAAAACAGGCATGAAGACCCATGCAAAACAATTGAGAGCCCAGAGCCCAACTCAAACTTACATGGACAGCCCATTTTGGACCAGGGAGCCAAGTGGAGACAGCGGAGGAAGGAGAGTCTCTACAATAAACGGTGCTGGGAAGCCTGCACAGCCACATGGAACACAACGAGAGTACACCATGATGTTACACCTGGCACACACACCACCTGAAATGGATTAAAGCCTTGAATGGCAGACTTGAAACCGTGAACCTTGTAGGAGAAGACCTAGGCAGAGTGCTCTTTGCCATCTGTCTGAGCCGCCTATTTGGAAGAAGCATGTCTGACTGGGCAAGGGCAACAAAGGAAACAAGAAACAAACGGGACCACATCAAACGCACACACTTCTGCCCACTCAAGGAAACCATCAACTGAATACTAAGACACCACAACGATTGGGAGAGGATGTTTGCAAACCACACATCGGACAAGGGGTGAAAAGCCCAAAGATACAATCAACTCGCACGTCTCCACAAGAAAAAAAACAAGCCAATGAAAACCTGGTCAAAAGATGGAAGCAGAGATTTCTCCGAAGAAGACAGAAAGAGGGCCAGTAGGTGCATGAAAACTTGTTCACCATCATGAAGTCTCAGGAAAATGCAAATCCAAACTGCAAGGCCATGGCAGCTCACTGTGGTCAGCATGGCTAGAAGGAAGCAGACAGGAAATAACAAGTGTCAGAGAGGAGGTGGAGAGAAGGGAAGCCTCCTGCACTGCTGGTGGGAGTGTAAGCCGGTGCAGCCACGATGCCAAAGGTGTGGAACTGCCTCAGAAGTTTAAGTATCCATGTCCCGTATGACCCAGCTATTAATCTGCCGCTTGCTTATCCAAAACAGTCAGAAAGACTACCGCATAAAGACATGTGCATGGCTGTGTTCACCACAGTCTTACTCCGGATATCCAAGACTTGGAAAGCACCCTGGTGTCCAGCAAGGGATGATTGGAGAAGGAAGATGGGCTATAGCCACACAATGGTATACCACTCAGCCGGAACAAATGATGCAATCCAGCCATTTGTGACCACCAGAATGGCTGTGAGGGTTTTAGGGGAAGTGTAACAAGCCCCAGGGAGAAATTCAAATACCATAGAATCTCACTTACAAGGCGAAGAAAAAGCAAGCACTAACCAACAGGTGGCACTGAACATTTGTATGCGGGCTCCCAGAGGCAAAGAGGGGCGGTGACGGAGGGTGAAAGAGAAGATTAGGCACAAGTGTGTGGTGAGGGCCTGTGATTAGTCTTACACTGGTGAAGATGATGTAAGCTACACAGAAGTCTAAAGCAATGAGGATGTGAATCTGGAAGTTATAGTACGTTCTAATGCAGGGTCATGGCTATAAATTCACCTCAAATCAAAAATCCAAAAAGGGGTCCAGAATGATGTCATAAAGCTTTGGGGGCGGAAAGAGTTTACAGAAGGTGAACTTCCAAGGATGGAAAATCATCTCCAAATGCTTACAGATGCTACAGAAAGGCAGACCATTCCAAATAGGTGAAGAGGAATACTACGAAGAGAACATGATCAGTCCTAAACCCATGAACGAACGGAAAATGTTACCGTCCATGATGTTATTACTAATCACCTTCACGAATAATCCAAACAGGCCCACGTCTTCCCAAGTTCAGGCAAAAGGTTGGTCCAAAAGTACAATTCAGGGCCGGCCCTGTGGTGGAGCAGGTAAGTGCCCACATTCCGCTTGGGCGGCCCGGGCCTCACTGTTTCACCTTACGAGTGCATATCACATTAGTAGTGTTAGGAAATATAGATTTCATGGTATGGTGCGGGCAGAGATCATAAATAAGCAGCAATTGTGAGGATACGTTATCAATACGCACAAGAAAAGGAACCATAAGAATATTACAATCTATGGAAGTATCTGGTACACTTCCCAAAGGCAGAAGGAAGGAAAACTTGTGACCTGCCAAGGTGGAATTGGCAGAGTGCCACGAGATGACACCATCATTGTGCATCAGAACATTCCCTGGGCAACTTCAACTTGTGAGGGAGTCCAGGACTTTTTCTGGGTAAGGTCCACCCATTTTGCCATCTACCCAAGATATAAGAGATAAAACCCAGGATAATCTTACAGGAGTGACACCAGTGTCTAGAGAGAATGTAGGAGCCCTTTCGAAGTTCAAGGAGAAAGATAGAAACTGACAACAATTGCAGAAAAAGGAAAACTATCCTACCTAGACAGGGTGAGGAGTCAGACTGGTCTGAGATGGCTGTGAAACTCTGTGTGCACGGAGGTTGTCAGGACAACTTCGAATTTTGAGGTCGCTTATGACATCACGGTGAACATGTCCCCCAGGGTGGCCGCATGGTTACAGTCTGAGGATTGGCCTAGGCTAGGCTATTAAAGGGACAGATACCCAGAAACAGGTTTGGCAAACAGAAAGCAGGCACAGAAACTAGAAGAGATAAAACAGAGTCTGATGCAAGGGATAAGAAAGGAACCCTAGGCCACAAGTGAGAATAGAGGGACAGGCACGGAGAGGAGAACATTGTCATCTATTCAAGTCTATGGGGAGGTCATGCTGATTCAAGCTTGCAACTTCATTGGAAACAAGTGGCCGGACTTGGCGTTCATCACACCTACAGTGCCCTTGTGCCTTAAGCATAATGCAAAGTCAAGAAAGATGTCTTGAGGACATTGAAGAGAAGAATCGATGCCTCCTTTCCAAGGCCCATAGCATTCTTTGCAGGTCAGTCTCTTTTTCCGAAGCTCTGGTGTCACGTGGGCCCACTGGGCACATGGTAATGTGTCCCAAGAGATGTCTTGGAAGCCTTGAAGGAATGGAGCCCTGTCACGCTTGGGGTATGTCTCTTTGTTTGGAAGTGCTCTACAAGGGTGCTGAAAAGCACCCTCTTCCACAGGGCTTCGTTCCTTCGTGAAGGCTGCCCTCCCAGGCTAGTGTGCTCTGTTTGCCTCCATCGAAATTCTCTCCCCCTACCTCTTGCCGTAGAAGGATTATTGATTATGTGTTTTGACACCATATGTAAGGAAGTTGCACGAAAATTAGAACTTTACAGTTGTGTTTCAAGAAAAATAAACAGGCCAGGGTAGAGGATGTAGGGCAAACAAATGGCACACCCTATAAAAATTAAGTAAGCCCGTATCTGGACGGAATCTAGGGGAACGTTCAAGGATCAGGGGTCAAGTTCGAAACTTCCCAAATCCGGAAAAGAGACAGAAAAATATCTTTCCTGGAGAGTGGAATTCATCCGATTTGTCTAAGTTGTCTTGGAAACATTGTGTCCGTGAAGGGGGTTGCCAGGACCACCTCGAATTTGGAGTTTCTGATCTCAGGATGTCAAACCAACCCACATGACCACGTGTTCTCAGTGCTTAGTTTGACCTAGGCTAGGGTAGCCAAGAGTCCTACAAGTGACCGGTGCAAATTCAAGGACAACAACCAAGAGTCACGAAAGCACTCACACCTCACCCTAGAGAACATACAGCGATTAAAGAAATACAAACTAATCCCTTGGAATGAAGGAGAACGGACTGATAAGCATGTCTAAGGGAGATAGCTGAGAAAGACCATGACGAGTATACTATGGAAAAGAAAAAGAGGACCCAGAAAATGGAAGGTGAACAGAAATCACACCTGAATTATCCACAATGAAAGATGATGTCCGTCTTTAGACAGACTCTGCTGGAACGTTTGAAAGTCAGAGAAATTCACAAGCCAAAAAACGGCAGCGAAGGTCAAGCATGGGCTAACTGGGAAGGGTGAGTTATGAGACTGCTCCAAGCAGGCTCTGAAACCTGTATCCAGGAAGCATGCTGGACCTCAGAGACACAATTATGACAAATCCTCTGACATCACAATGGACCCGAAAAACAACCTAGCCTCATCTACACAGTGCTAGAGTTGGGCTCACTAGTATATTTAACTCCCGTTGCACTCAACTGCACGTTGCCACTGAACATGTAAGTGGCCGGCCGGTGGTGCAGTGGTGAGGTCCGCACCTTCTGGGTCTGTGGCCCAGTATGGGCTGGGTGGAATCCTCGGTTTGGGCCTCCTCACCACTGCTTCAGTTGTTCTGGTGCAGGCGTCCGAGGTAGAGTAGAGGCAGATGGGAAGGGACGTTGGACAGGGCCAGACTTCCACAGCAAATACAGGAGCATTGCCAGCAGATGTGAGCACAGCAATGCACTTGTGCCAAAACAAAACCAATTAAAAGTTGCAAAGAACAGAAAAACTGAAGCTAAGGAAAAAAAAAACAAAAAAACAGGAGCTTGCCATTACGAAGAATAGGATCTCTGTGAATAACCTTAGCAAAACAGGTGAATTCTATGTTAATTCAAAAACTAGCAAACCTTTGGGGAAAGAAACTCAAGAAGACACAAGAAAAAAAAAGATATCGAGGGATCGAGGAATGGAAGGATTAACACACTTGAAAGGTTCATACCGCAGTAAGGAATCTCTGGATTCCATGCAATCCCAGTCAAAGTTGCAGCAGTATTTGCCACAGAGAAGAAGAGAGAATCCTAAAGTTTCTAGCCAGCAACACGAGACCCTGACTAGGCAAAGGAATCCTCAGGAAAACGAACAAAGCAGCACGTGTCACAATTTCTGATTTCAACATAGAGGACGAAGCGCTAGGTACCGAAACGGCACAGTCTGGGCCCCAAAACAGGCATGAAGACCCATGCAAAACAATTGAGAGCCCAGAGCCCAACTCAAACTTACATGGACAGCCCATTTTGGACCAGGGAGCCAAGTGGAGACAGCGGAGGAAGGAGAGTCTCTACAATAAACGGTGCTGGGAAGCCTGCACAGCCACATGGAACACAACGAGAGTACACCATGATGTTACACCTGGCACACACACCACCTGAAATGGATTAAAGCCTTGAATGGCAGACTTGAAACCGTGAACCTTGTAGGAGAAGACCTAGGCAGAGTGCTCTTTGCCATCTGTCTGAGCCGCCTATTTGGAAGAAGCATGTCTGACTGGGCAAGGGCAACAAAGGAAACAAGAAACAAACGGGACCACATCAAACGCACACACTTCTGCCCACTCAAGGAAACCATCAACTGAATACTAAGACACCACAACGATTGGGAGAGGATGTTTGCAAACCACACATCGGACAAGGGGTGAAAAGCCCAAAGATACAATCAACTCGCACGTCTCCACAAGAAAAAAAACAAGCCAATGAAAACCTGGTCAAAAGATGGAAGCAGAGATTTCTCCGAAGAAGACAGAAAGAGGGCCAGTAGGTGCATGAAAACTTGTTCACCATCATGAAGTCTCAGGAAAATGCAAATCCAAACTGCAAGGCCATGGCAGCTCACTGTGGTCAGCATGGCTAGAAGGAAGCAGACAGGAAATAACAAGTGTCAGAGAGGAGGTGGAGAGAAGGGAAGCCTCCTGCACTGCTGGTGGGAGTGTAACCCGGTGCAGCCACGATGCCAAAGGTGTGGAACTGCCTCAGAAGTTTAAGTATCCATGTCCCGTATGACCCAGCTATTAATCTGCCGCTTGCTTATCCAAAACAGTCAGAAAGACTACCGCATAAAGACATGTGCATGGCTGTGTTCACCACAGTCTTACTCCGGATATCCAAGACTTGGAAAGCACCCTGGTGTCCAGCAAGGGATGATTGGAGAAGGAAGATGGGCTATAGCCACACAATGGTATACCACTCAGCCGGAACAAATGATGCAATCCAGCCATTTGTGACCACCAGAATGGCTGTGAGGGTTTTAGGGGAAGTGTAACAAGCCCCAGGGAGAAATTCAAATACCATAGAATCTCACTTACAAGGCGAAGAAAAAGCAAGCACTAACCAACAGGTGGCACTGAACATTTGTATGCGGGCTCCCAGAGGCAAAGAGGGGCGGTGACGGAGGGTGAAAGAGAAGATTAGGCACAAGTGTGTGGTGAGGGCCTGTGATTAGTCTTACACTGGTGAAGATGATGTAAGCTACACAGAAGTCTAAAGCAATGAGGATGTGAATCTGGAAGTTATAGTACGTTCTAATGCAGGGTCATGGCTATAAATTCACCTCAAATCAAAAATCCAAAAAGGGGTCCAGAATGATGTCATAAAGCTTTGGGGGCGGAAAGAGTTTACAGAAGGTGAACTTCCAAGGATGGAAAATCACCTCCAAATGCTTACAGATGCTACAGAAAGGCAGACCATTCCAAATAGGTGAAGAGGAATACTACGAAGAGAACATGATCAGTCCTAAACCCATGAACGAACGGAAAATGTTACCGTCCATGATGTTATTACTAATCACCTTCACGAATAATCCAAACAGGCCCACGTCTTCCCAAGTTCAGGCAAAAGGTTGGTCCAAAAGTACAATTCAGGGCCGGCCCTGTGGTGGAGCAGGTAAGTGCCCACATTCCGCTTGGGCGGCCCGGGCCTCACTGTTTCACCTTACGAGTGCATATCACATTAGTAGTGTTAGGAAATATAGATTTCATGGTATGGTGCGGGCAGAGATCATAAATAAGCAGCAATTGTGAGGATACGTTATCAATACGCACAAGAAAAGGAACCATAAGAATATTACAATCTATGGAAGTATCTGGTACACTTCCCAAAGGCAGAAGGAAGGAAAACTTGTGACCTGCCAAGGTGGAATTGGCAGAGTGCCACGAGATGACACCATCATTGTGCATCAGAACATTCCCTGGGCAACTTCAACTTGTGAGGGAGTCCAGGACTTTTTCTGGGTAAGGTCCACCCATTTTGCCATCTACCCAAGATATAAGAGATAAAACCCAGGATAATCTTACAGGAGTGACACCAGTGTCTAGAGAGAATGTAGGAGCCCTTTCGAAGTTCAAGGAGAAAGATAGAAACTGACAACAATTGCAGAAAAAGGAAAACTATCCTACCTAGACAGGGTGAGGAGTCAGACTGGTCTGAGATGGCTGTGAAACTCTGTGTGCACGGAGGTTGTCAGGACAACTTCGAATTTTGAGGTCGCTTATGACATCACGGTGAACATGTCCCCCAGGGTGGCCGCATGGTTACAGTCTGAGGATTGGCCTAGGCTAGGCTATTAAAGGGACAGATACCCAGAAACAGGTTTGGCAAACAGAAAGCAGGCACAGAAACTAGAAGAGATAAAACAGAGTCTGATGCAAGGGATAAGAAAGGAACCCTAGGCCACAAGTGAGAATAGAGGGACAGGCACGGAGAGGAGAACATTGTCATCTATTCAAGTCTATGGGGAGGTCATGCTGATTCAAGCTTGCAACTTCATTGGAAACAAGTGGCCGGACTTGGGGTTCATCACACCTACAGTGCCCTTGTGCCTTAAGCATAATGCAAAGTCAAGAAAGATGTCTTGAGGACATTGAAGAGAAGAATCGATGCCTCCTTTCCAAGGCCCATAGCATTCTTTGCAGGTCAGTCTCTTTTTCCGAAGCTCTGGTGTCACGTGGGCCCACTGGGCACATGGTAATGTGTCCCAAGAGATGTCTTGGAAGCCTTGAAGGAATGGAGCCCTGTCACGCTTGGGGTATGTCTCTTTGTTTGGAAGTGCTCTACAAGGGTGCTGAAAAGCACCCTCTTCCACAGGGCTTCGTTCCTTCGTGAAGGCTGCCCTCCCAGGCTAGTGTGCTCTGTTTGCCTCCATCGAAATTCTCTCCCCCTACCTCTTGCCGTAGAAGGATTATTGATTATGTGTTTTGACACCATATGTAAGGAAGTTGCACGAAAATTAGAACTTTACAGTTGTGTTTCAAGAAAAATAAACAGGCCAGGGTAGAGGATGTAGGGCAAACAAATGGCACACCCTATAAAAATTAAGTAAGCCCGTATCTGGACGGAATCTAGGGGAACGTTCAAGGATCAGGGGTCAAGTTCGAAACTTCCCAAATCCGGAAAAGAGACAGAAAAATATCTTTCCTGGAGAGTGGAATTCATCCGATTTGTCTAAGTTGTCTTGGAAACATTGTGTCCGTGAAGGGGGTTGCCAGGACCACCTCGAATTTGGAGTTTCTGATCTCAGGATGTCAAACCAACCCACATGACCACGTGTTCTCAGTGCTTAGTTTGACCTAGGCTAGGGTAGCCAAGAGTCCTACAAGTGACCGGTGCAAATTCAAGGACAACAACCAAGAGTCACGAAAGCACTCACACCTCACCCTAGAGAACATACAGCGATTAAAGAAATACAAACTAATCCCTTGGAATGAAGGAGAACGGACTGATAAGCATGTCTAAGGGAGATAGCTGAGAAAGACCATGACGAGTATACTATGGAAAAGAAAAAGAGGACCCAGAAAATGGAAGGTGAACAGAAATCACACCTGAATTATCCACAATGAAAGATGATGTCCGTCTTTAGACAGACTCTGCTGGAACGTTTGAAAGTCAGAGAAATTCACAAGCCAAAAAACGGCAGCGAAGGTCAAGCATGGGCTAACTGGGAAGGGTGAGTTATGAGACTGCTCCAAGCAGGCTCTGAAACCTGTATCCAGGAAGCATGCTGGACCTCAGAGACACAATTATGACAAATCCTCTGACATCACAATGGACCCGAAAAACAACCTAGCCTCATCTACACAGTGCTAGAGTTGGGCTCACTAGTATATTTAACTCCCATTGCACTCAACTGCACGTTGCCACTGAACATGTAAGTGGCCGGCCGGTGGTGCAGTGGTGAGGTCCGCACCTTCTGGGTCTGTGGCCCAGTATGGGCTGGGTGGAATCCTCGGTTTGGGCCCCCTCACCACTGCTTCAGTTGTTCTGGTGCAGGCGTCCGAGGTAGAGTAGAGGCAGATGGGAAGGGACGTTGGACAGGGCCAGACTTCCACAGCAAATACAGGAGCATTGCCAGCAGATGTGAGCACAGCAATGCACTTGTGCCAAAACAAAACCAATTAAAAGTTGCAAAGAACAGAAAAACTGAAGCTAAGGAAAAAAAAAAACAAAAAAACAGGAGCTTGCCATTACGAAGAATAGGATCTCTGTGAATAACCTTAGCAAAACAGGTGAATTCTATGTTAATTCAAAAACTAGCAAACCTTTGGGGAAAGAAACTCAAGAAGACACAAGAAAAAAAAAGATATCGAGGGATCGAGGAATGGAAGGATTAACACACTTGAAAGGTTCATACCGCAGTAAGGAATCTCTGGATTCCATGCAATCCCAGTCAAAGTTGCAGCAGTATTTGCCACAGAGAAGAAGAGAGAATCCTAAAGTTTCTAGCCAGCAACACGAGACCCTGACTAGGCAAAGGAATCCTCAGGAAAACGAACAAAGCAGCACGTGTCACAATTTCTGATTTCAACATAGAGGACGAAGCGCTAGGTACCGAAACGGCACAGTCTGGGCCCCAAAACAGGCATGAAGACCCATGCAAAACAATTGAGAGCCCAGAGCCCAACTCAAACTTACATGGACAGCCCATTTTGGACCAGGGAGCCAAGTGGAGACAGCGGAGGAAGGAGAGTCTCTACAATAAACGGTGCTGGGAAGCCTGCACAGCCACATGGAACACAACGAGAGTACACCATGATGTTACACCTGGCACACACACCACCTGAAATGGATTAAAGCCTTGAATGGCAGACTTGAAACCGTGAACCTTGTAGGAGAAGACCTAGGCAGAGTGCTCTTTGCCATCTGTCTGAGCCGCCTATTTGGAAGAAGCATGTCTGACTGGGCAAGGGCAACAAAGGAAACAAGAAACAAACGGGACCACATCAAACGCACACACTTCTGCCCACTCAAGGAAACCATCAACTGAATACTAAGACACCACAACGATTGGGAGAGGATGTTTGCAAACCACACATCGGACAAGGGGTGAAAAGCCCAAAGATACAATCAACTCGCACGTCTCCACAAGAAAAAAAACAAGCCAATGAAAACCTGGTCAAAAGATGGAAGCAGAGATTTCTCCGAAGAAGACAGAAAGAGGGCCAGTAGGTGCATGAAAACTTGTTCACCATCATGAAGTCTCAGGAAAATGCAAATCCAAACTGCAAGGCCATGGCAGCTCACTGTGGTCAGCATGGCTAGAAGGAAGCAGACAGGAAATAACAAGTGTCAGAGAGGAGGTGGAGAGAAGGGAAGCCTCCTGCACTGCTGGTGGGAGTGTAACCCGGTGCAGCCACGATGCCAAAGGTGTGGAACTGCCTCAGAAGTTTAAGTATCCATGTCCCGTATGACCCAGCTATTAATCTGCCGCTTGCTTATCCAAAACAGTCAGAAAGACTACCGCATAAAGACATGTGCATGGCTGTGTTCACCACAGTCTTACTCCGGATATCCAAGACTTGGAAAGCACCCTGGTGTCCAGCAAGGGATGATTGGAGAAGGAAGATGGGCTATAGCCACACAATGGTATACCACTCAGCCGGAACAAATGATGCAATCCAGCCATTTGTGACCACCAGAATGGCTGTGAGGGTTTTAGGGGAAGTGTAACAAGCCCCAGGGAGAAATTCAAATACCATAGAATCTCACTTACAAGGCGAAGAAAAAGCAAGCACTAACCAACAGGTGGCACTGAACATTTGTATGCGGGCTCCCAGAGGCAAAGAGGGGCGGTGACGGAGGGTGAAAGAGAAGATTAGGCACAAGTGTGTGGTGAGGGCCTGTGATTAGTCTTACACTGGTGAAGATGATGTAAGCTACACAGAAGTCTAAAGCAATGAGGATGTGAATCTGGAAGTTATAGTACGTTCTAATGCAGGGTCATGGCTATAAATTCACCTCAAATCAAAAATCCAAAAAGGGGTCCAGAATGATGTCATAAAGCTTTGGGGGCGGAAAGAGTTTACAGAAGGTGAACTTCCAAGGATGGAAAATCACCTCCAAATGCTTACAGATGCTACAGAAAGGCAGACCATTCCAAATAGGTGAAGAGGAATACTACGAAGAGAACATGATCAGTCCTAAACCCATGAACGAACGGAAAATGTTACCGTCCATGATGTTATTACTAATCACCTTCACGAATAATCCAAACAGGCCCACGTCTTCCCAAGTTCAGGCAAAAGGTTGGTCCAAAAGTACAATTCAGGGCCGGCCCTGTGGTGGAGCAGGTAAGTGCCCACATTCCGCTTGGGCGGCCCGGGCCTCACTGTTTCACCTTACGAGTGCATATCACATTAGTAGTGTTAGGAAATATAGATTTCATGGTATGGTGCGGGCAGAGATCATAAATAAGCAGCAATTGTGAGGATACGTTATCAATACGCACAAGAAAAGGAACCATAAGAATATTACAATCTATGGAAGTATCTGGTACACTTCCCAAAGGCAGAAGGAAGGAAAACTTGTGACCTGCCAAGGTGGAATTGGCAGAGTGCCACGAGATGACACCATCATTGTGCATCAGAACATTCCCTGGGCAACTTCAACTTGTGAGGGAGTCCAGGACTTTTTCTGGGTAAGGTCCACCCATTTTGCCATCTACCCAAGATATAAGAGATAAAACCCAGGATAATCTTACAGGAGTGAAACCAGTGTCTAGAGAGAATGTAGGAGCCCTTTCGAAGTTCAAGGAGAAAGATAGAAACTGACAACAATTGCAGAAAAAGGAAAACTATCCTACCTAGACAGGGTGAGGAGTCAGACTGGTCTGAGATGGCTGTGAAACTCTGTGTGCACGGAGGTTGTCAGGACAACTTCGAATTTTGAGGTCGCTTATGACATCACGGTGAACATGTCCCCCAGGGTGGCCGCATGGTTACAGTCTGAGGATTGGCCTAGGCTAGGCTATTAAAGGGACAGATACCCAGAAACAGGTTTGGCAAACAGAAAGCAGGCACAGAAACTAGAAGAGATAAAACAGAGTCTGATGCAAGGGATAAGAAAGGAACCCTAGGCCACAAGTGAGAATAGAGGGACAGGCACGGAGAGGAGAACATTGTCATCTATTCAAGTCTATGGGGAGGTCATGCTGATTCAAGCTTGCAACTTCATTGGAAACAAGTGGCCGGACTTGGGGTTCATCACACCTACAGTGCCCTTGTGCCTTAAGCATAATGCAAAGTCAAGAAAGATGTCTTGAGGACATTGAAGAGAAGAATCGATGCCTCCTTTCCAAGGCCCATAGCATTCTTTGCAGGTCAGTCTCTTTTTCCGAAGCTCTGGTGTCACGTGGGCCCACTGGGCACATGGTAATGTGTCCCAAGAGATGTCTTGGAAGCCTTGAAGGAATGGAGCCCTGTCACGCTTGGGGTATGTCTCTTTGTTTGGAAGTGCTCTACAAGGGTGCTGAAAAGCACCCTCTTCCACAGGGCTTCGTTCCTTCGTGAAGGCTGCCCTCCCAGGCTAGTGTGCTCTGTTTGCCTCCATCGAAATTCTCTCCCCCTACCTCTTGCCGTAGAAGGATTATTGATTATGTGTTTTGACACCATATGTAAGGAAGTTGCACGAAAATTAGAACTTTACAGTTGTGTTTCAAGAAAAATAAACAGGCCAGGGTAGAGGATGTAGGGCAAACAAATGGCACACCCTATAAAAATTAAGTAAGCCCGTATCTGGACGGAATCTAGGGGAACGTTCAAGGATCAGGGGTCAAGTTCGAAACTTCCCAAATCCGGAAAAGAGACAGAAAAATATCTTTCCTGGAGAGTGGAATTCATCCGATTTGTCTAAGTTGTCTTGGAAACATTGTGTCCGTGAAGGGGGTTGCCAGGACCACCTCGAATTTGGAGTTTCTGATCTCAGGATGTCAAACCAACCCACATGACCACGTGTTCTCAGTGCTTAGTTTGACCTAGGCTAGGGTAGCCAAGAGTCCTACAAGTGACCGGTGCAAATTCAAGGACAACAACCAAGAGTCACGAAAGCACTCACACCTCACCCTAGAGAACATACAGCGATTAAAGAAATACAAACTAATCCCTTGGAATGAAGGAGAACGGACTGATAAGCATGTCTAAGGGAGATAGCTGAGAAAGACCATGACGAGTATACTATGGAAAAGAAAAAGAGGACCCAGAAAATGGAAGGTGAACAGAAATCACACCTGAATTATCCACAATGAAAGATGATGTCCGTCTTTAGACAGACTCTGCTGGAACGTTTGAAAGTCAGAGAAATTCACAAGCCAAAAAACGGCAGCGAAGGTCAAGCATGGGCTAACTGGGAAGGGTGAGTTATGAGACTGCTCCAAGCAGGCTCTGAAACCTGTATCCAGGAAGCATGCTGGACCTCAGAGACACAATTATGACAAATCCTCTGACATCACAATGGACCCGAAAAACAACCTAGCCTCATCTACACAGTGCTAGAGTTGGGCTCACTAGTATATTTAACTCCCATTGCACTCAACTGCACGTTGCCACTGAACATGTAAGTGGCCGGCCGGTGGTGCAGTGGTGAGGTCCGCACCTTCTGGGTCTGTGGCCCAGTATGGGCTGGGTGGAATCCTCGGTTTGGGCCCCCTCACCACTGCTTCAGTTGTTCTGGTGCAGGCGTCCGAGGTAGAGTAGAGGCAGATGGGAAGGGACGTTGGACAGGGCCAGACTTCCACAGCAAATACAGGAGCATTGCCAGCAGATGTGAGCACAGCAATGCACTTGTGCCAAAACAAAACCAATTAAAAGTTGCAAAGAACAGAAAAACTGAAGCTAAGGAAAAAAAAAAACAAAAAAACAGGAGCTTGCCATTACGAAGAATAGGATCTCTGTGAATAACCTTAGCAAAACAGGTGAATTCTATGTTAATTCAAAAACTAGCAAACCTTTGGGGAAAGAAACTCAAGAAGACACAAGAAAAAAAAAGATATCGAGGGATCGAGGAATGGAAGGATTAACACACTTGAAAGGTTCATACCGCAGTAAGGAATCTCTGGATTCCATGCAATCCCAGTCAAAGTTGCAGCAGTATTTGCCACAGAGAAGAAGAGAGAATCCTAAAGTTTCTAGCCAGCAACACGAGACCCTGACTAGGCAAAGGAATCCTCAGGAAAACGAACAAAGCAGCACGTGTCACAATTTCTGATTTCAACATAGAGGACGAAGCGCTAGGTACCGAAACGGCACAGTCTGGGCCCCAAAACAGGCATGAAGACCCATGCAAAACAATTGAGAGCCCAGAGCCCAACTCAAACTTACATGGACAGCCCATTTTGGACCAGGGAGCCAAGTGGAGACAGCGGAGGAAGGAGAGTCTCTACAATAAACGGTGCTGGGAAGCCTGCACAGCCACATGGAACACAACGAGAGTACACCATGATGTTACACCTGGCACACACACCACCTGAAATGGATTAAAGCCTTGAATGGCAGACTTGAAACCGTGAACCTTGTAGGAGAAGACCTAGGCAGAGTGCTCTTTGCCATCTGTCTGAGCCGCCTATTTGGAAGAAGCATGTCTGACTGGGCAAGGGCAACAAAGGAAACAAGAAACAAACGGGACCACATCAAACGCACACACTTCTGCCCACTCAAGGAAACCATCAACTGAATACTAAGACACCACAACGATTGGGAGAGGATGTTTGCAAACCACACATCGGACAAGGGGTGAAAAGCCCAAAGATACAATCAACTCGCACGTCTCCACAAGAAAAAAAACAAGCCAATGAAAACCTGGTCAAAAGATGGAAGCAGAGATTTCTCCGAAGAAGACAGAAAGAGGGCCAGTAGGTGCATGAAAACTTGTTCACCATCATGAAGTCTCAGGAAAATGCAAATCCAAACTGCAAGGCCATGGCAGCTCACTGTGGTCAGCATGGCTAGAAGGAAGCAGACAGGAAATAACAAGTGTCAGAGAGGAGGTGGAGAGAAGGGAAGCCTCCTGCACTGCTGGTGGGAGTGTAACCCGGTGCAGCCACGATGCCAAAGGTGTGGAACTGCCTCAGAAGTTTAAGTATCCATGTCCCGTATGACCCAGCTATTAATCTGCCGCTTGCTTATCCAAAACAGTCAGAAAGACTACCGCATAAAGACATGTGCATGGCTGTGTTCACCACAGTCTTACTCCGGATATCCAAGACTTGGAAAGCACCCTGGTGTCCAGCAAGGGATGATTGGAGAAGGAAGATGGGCTATAGCCACACAATGGTATACCACTCAGCCGGAACAAATGATGCAATCCAGCCATTTGTGACCACCAGAATGGCTGTGAGGGTTTTAGGGGAAGTGTAACAAGCCCCAGGGAGAAATTCAAATACCATAGAATCTCACTTACAAGGCGAAGAAAAAGCAAGCACTAACCAACAGGTGGCACTGAACATTTGTATGCGGGCTCCCAGAGGCAAAGAGGGGCGGTGACGGAGGGTGAAAGAGAAGATTAGGCACAAGTGTGTGGTGAGGGCCTGTGATTAGTCTTACACTGGTGAAGATGATGTAAGCTACACAGAAGTCTAAAGCAATGAGGATGTGAATCTGGAAGTTATAGTACGTTCTAATGCAGGGTCATGGCTATAAATTCACCTCAAATCAAAAATCCAAAAAGGGGTCCAGAATGATGTCATAAAGCTTTGGGGGCGGAAAGAGTTTACAGAAGGTGAACTTCCAAGGATGGAAAATCACCTCCAAATGCTTACAGATGCTACAGAAAGGCAGACCATTCCAAATAGGTGAAGAGGAATACTACGAAGAGAACATGATCAGTCCTAAACCCATGAACGAACGGAAAATGTTACCGTCCATGATGTTATTACTAATCACCTTCACGAATAATCCAAACAGGCCCACGTCTTCCCAAGTTCAGGCAAAAGGTTGGTCCAAAAGTACAATTCAGGGCCGGCCCTGTGGTGGAGCAGGTAAGTGCCCACATTCCGCTTGGGCGGCCCGGGCCTCACTGTTTCACCTTACGAGTGCATATCACATTAGTAGTGTTAGGAAATATAGATTTCATGGTATGGTGCGGGCAGAGATCATAAATAAGCAGCAATTGTGAGGATACGTTATCAATACGCACAAGAAAAGGAACCATAAGAATATTACAATCTATGGAAGTATCTGGTACACTTCCCAAAGGCAGAAGGAAGGAAAACTTGTGACCTGCCAAGGTGGAATTGGCAGAGTGCCACGAGATGACACCATCATTGTGCATCAGAACATTCCCTGGGCAACTTCAACTTGTGAGGGAGTCCAGGACTTTTTCTGGGTAAGGTCCACCCATTTTGCCATCTACCCAAGATATAAGAGATAAAACCCAGGATAATCTTACAGGAGTGAAACCAGTGTCTAGAGAGAATGTAGGAGCCCTTTCGAAGTTCAAGGAGAAAGATAGAAACTGACAACAATTGCAGAAAAAGGAAAACTATCCTACCTAGACAGGGTGAGGAGTCAGACTGGTCTGAGATGGCTGTGAAACTCTGTGTGCACGGAGGTTGTCAGGACAACTTCGAATTTTGAGGTCGCTTATGACATCACGGTGAACATGTCCCCCAGGGTGGCCGCATGGTTACAGTCTGAGGATTGGCCTAGGCTAGGCTATTAAAGGGACAGATACCCAGAAACAGGTTTGGCAAACAGAAAGCAGGCACAGAAACTAGAAGAGATAAAACAGAGTCTGATGCAAGGGATAAGAAAGGAACCCTAGGCCACAAGTGAGAATAGAGGGACAGGCACGGAGAGGAGAACATTGTCATCTATTCAAGTCTATGGGGAGGTCATGCTGATTCAAGCTTGCAACTTCATTGGAAACAAGTGGCCGGACTTGGGGTTCATCACACCTACAGTGCCCTTGTGCCTTAAGCATAATGCAAAGTCAAGAAAGATGTCTTGAGGACATTGAAGAGAAGAATCGATGCCTCCTTTCCAAGGCCCATAGCATTCTTTGCAGGTCAGTCTCTTTTTCCGAAGCTCTGGTGTCACGTGGGCCCACTGGGCACATGGTAATGTGTCCCAAGAGATGTCTTGGAAGCCTTGAAGGAATGGAGCCCTGTCACGCTTGGGGTATGTCTCTTTGTTTGGAAGTGCTCTACAAGGGTGCTGAAAAGCACCCTCTTCCACAGGGCTTCGTTCCTTCGTGAAGGCTGCCCTCCCAGGCTAGTGTGCTCTGTTTGCCTCCATCGAAATTCTCTCCCCCTACCTCTTGCCGTAGAAGGATTATTGATTATGTGTTTTGACACCATATGTAAGGAAGTTGCACGAAAATTAGAACTTTACAGTTGTGTTTCAAGAAAAATAAACAGGCCAGGGTAGAGGATGTAGGGCAAACAAATGGCACACCCTATAAAAATTAAGTAAGCCCGTATCTGGACGGAATCTAGGGGAACGTTCAAGGATCAGGGGTCAAGTTCGAAACTTCCCAAATCCGGAAAAGAGACAGAAAAATATCTTTCCTGGAGAGTGGAATTCATCCGATTTGTCTAAGTTGTCTTGGAAACATTGTGTCCGTGAAGGGGGTTGCCAGGACCACCTCGAATTTGGAGTTTCTGATCTCAGGATGTCAAACCAACCCACATGACCACGTGTTCTCAGTGCTTAGTTTGACCTAGGCTAGGGTAGCCAAGAGTCCTACAAGTGACCGGTGCAAATTCAAGGACAACAACCAAGAGTCACGAAAGCACTCACACCTCACCCTAGAGAACATACAGCGATTAAAGAAATACAAACTAATCCCTTGGAATGAAGGAGAACGGACTGATAAGCATGTCTAAGGGAGATAGCTGAGAAAGACCATGACGAGTATACTATGGAAAAGAAAAAGAGGACCCAGAAAATGGAAGGTGAACAGAAATCACACCTGAATTATCCACAATGAAAGATGATGTCCGTCTTTAGACAGACTCTGCTGGAACGTTTGAAAGTCAGAGAAATTCACAAGCCAAAAAACGGCAGCGAAGGTCAAGCATGGGCTAACTGGGAAGGGTGAGTTATGAGACTGCTCCAAGCAGGCTCTGAAACCTGTATCCAGGAAGCATGCTGGACCTCAGAGACACAATTATGACAAATCCTCTGACATCACAATGGACCCGAAAAACAACCTAGCCTCATCTACACAGTGCTAGAGTTGGGCTCACTAGTATATTTAACTCCCATTGCACTCAACTGCACGTTGCCACTGAACATGTAAGTGGCCGGCCGGTGGTGCAGTGGTGAGGTCCGCACCTTCTGGGTCTGTGGCCCAGTATGGGCTGGGTGGAATCCTCGGTTTGGGCCCCCTCACCACTGCTTCAGTTGTTCTGGTGCAGGCGTCCGAGGTAGAGTAGAGGCAGATGGGAAGGGACGTTGGACAGGGCCAGACTTCCACAGCAAATACAGGAGCATTGCCAGCAGATGTGAGCACAGCAATGCACTTGTGCCAAAACAAAACCAATTAAAAGTTGCAAAGAACAGAAAAACTGAAGCTAAGGAAAAAAAAAAACAAAAAAACAGGAGCTTGCCATTACGAAGAATAGGATCTCTGTGAATAACCTTAGCAAAACAGGTGAATTCTATGTTAATTCAAAAACTAGCAAACCTTTGGGGAAAGAAACTCAAGAAGACACAAGAAAAAAAAAGATATCGAGGGATCGAGGAATGGAAGGATTAACACACTTGAAAGGTTCATACCGCAGTAAGGAATCTCTGGATTCCATGCAATCCCAGTCAAAGTTGCAGCAGTATTTGCCACAGAGAAGAAGAGAGAATCCTAAAGTTTCTAGCCAGCAACACGAGACCCTGACTAGGCAAAGGAATCCTCAGGAAAACGAACAAAGCAGCACGTGTCACAATTTCTGATTTCAACATAGAGGACGAAGCGCTAGGTACCGAAACGGCACAGTCTGGGCCCCAAAACAGGCATGAAGACCCATGCAAAACAATTGAGAGCCCAGAGCCCAACTCAAACTTACATGGACAGCCCATTTTGGACCAGGGAGCCAAGTGGAGACAGCGGAGGAAGGAGAGTCTCTACAATAAACGGTGCTGGGAAGCCTGCACAGCCACATGGAACACAACGAGAGTACACCATGATGTTACACCTGGCACACACACCACCTGAAATGGATTAAAGCCTTGAATGGCAGACTTGAAACCGTGAACCTTGTAGGAGAAGACCTAGGCAGAGTGCTCTTTGCCATCTGTCTGAGCCGCCTATTTGGAAGAAGCATGTCTGACTGGGCAAGGGCAACAAAGGAAACAAGAAACAAACGGGACCACATCAAACGCACACACTTCTGCCCACTCAAGGAAACCATCAACTGAATACTAAGACACCACAACGATTGGGAGAGGATGTTTGCAAACCACACATCGGACAAGGGGTGAAAAGCCCAAAGATACAATCAACTCGCACGTCTCCACAAGAAAAAAAACAAGCCAATGAAAACCTGGTCAAAAGATGGAAGCAGAGATTTCTCCGAAGAAGACAGAAAGAGGGCCAGTAGGTGCATGAAAACTTGTTCACCATCATGAAGTCTCAGGAAAATGCAAATCCAAACTGCAAGGCCATGGCAGCTCACTGTGGTCAGCATGGCTAGAAGGAAGCAGACAGGAAATAACAAGTGTCAGAGAGGAGGTGGAGAGAAGGGAAGCCTCCTGCACTGCTGGTGGGAGTGTAACCCGGTGCAGCCACGATGCCAAAGGTGTGGAACTGCCTCAGAAGTTTAAGTATCCATGTCCCGTATGACCCAGCTATTAATCTGCCGCTTGCTTATCCAAAACAGTCAGAAAGACTACCGCATAAAGACATGTGCATGGCTGTGTTCACCACAGTCTTACTCCGGATATCCAAGACTTGGAAAGCACCCTGGTGTCCAGCAAGGGATGATTGGAGAAGGAAGATGGGCTATAGCCACACAATGGTATACCACTCAGCCGGAACAAATGATGCAATCCAGCCATTTGTGACCACCAGAATGGCTGTGAGGGTTTTAGGGGAAGTGTAACAAGCCCCAGGGAGAAATTCAAATACCATAGAATCTCACTTACAAGGCGAAGAAAAAGCAAGCACTAACCAACAGGTGGCACTGAACATTTGTATGCGGGCTCCCAGAGGCAAAGAGGGGCGGTGACGGAGGGTGAAAGAGAAGATTAGGCACAAGTGTGTGGTGAGGGCCTGTGATTAGTCTTACACTGGTGAAGATGATGTAAGCTACACAGAAGTCTAAAGCAATGAGGATGTGAATCTGGAAGTTATAGTACGTTCTAATGCAGGGTCATGGCTATAAATTCACCTCAAATCAAAAATCCAAAAAGGGGTCCAGAATGATGTCATAAAGCTTTGGGGGCGGAAAGAGTTTACAGAAGGTGAACTTCCAAGGATGGAAAATCACCTCCAAATGCTTACAGATGCTACAGAAAGGCAGACCATTCCAAATAGGTGAAGAGGAATACTACGAAGAGAACATGATCAGTCCTAAACCCATGAACGAACGGAAAATGTTACCGTCCATGATGTTATTACTAATCACCTTCACGAATAATCCAAACAGGCCCACGTCTTCCCAAGTTCAGGCAAAAGGTTGGTCCAAAAGTACAATTCAGGGCCGGCCCTGTGGTGGAGCAGGTAAGTGCCCACATTCCGCTTGGGCGGCCCGGGCCTCACTGTTTCACCTTACGAGTGCATATCACATTAGTAGTGTTAGGAAATATAGATTTCATGGTATGGTGCGGGCAGAGATCATAAATAAGCAGCAATTGTGAGGATACGTTATCAATACGCACAAGAAAAGGAACCATAAGAATATTACAATCTATGGAAGTATCTGGTACACTTCCCAAAGGCAGAAGGAAGGAAAACTTGTGACCTGCCAAGGTGGAATTGGCAGAGTGCCACGAGATGACACCATCATTGTGCATCAGAACATTCCCTGGGCAACTTCAACTTGTGAGGGAGTCCAGGACTTTTTCTGGGTAAGGTCCACCCATTTTGCCATCTACCCAAGATATAAGAGATAAAACCCAGGATAATCTTACAGGAGTGAAACCAGTGTCTAGAGAGAATGTAGGAGCCCTTTCGAAGTTCAAGGAGAAAGATAGAAACTGACAACAATTGCAGAAAAAGGAAAACTATCCTACCTAGACAGGGTGAGGAGTCAGACTGGTCTGAGATGGCTGTGAAACTCTGTGTGCACGGAGGTTGTCAGGACAACTTCGAATTTTGAGGTCGCTTATGACATCACGGTGAACATGTCCCCCAGGGTGGCCGCATGGTTACAGTCTGAGGATTGGCCTAGGCTAGGCTATTAAAGGGACAGATACCCAGAAACAGGTTTGGCAAACAGAAAGCAGGCACAGAAACTAGAAGAGATAAAACAGAGTCTGATGCAAGGGATAAGAAAGGAACCCTAGGCCACAAGTGAGAATAGAGGGACAGGCACGGAGAGGAGAACATTGTCATCTATTCAAGTCTATGGGGAGGTCATGCTGATTCAAGCTTGCAACTTCATTGGAAACAAGTGGCCGGACTTGGGGTTCATCACACCTACAGTGCCCTTGTGCCTTAAGCATAATGCAAAGTCAAGAAAGATGTCTTGAGGACATTGAAGAGAAGAATCGATGCCTCCTTTCCAAGGCCCATAGCATTCTTTGCAGGTCAGTCTCTTTTTCCGAAGCTCTGGTGTCACGTGGGCCCACTGGGCACATGGTAATGTGTCCCAAGAGATGTCTTGGAAGCCTTGAAGGAATGGAGCCCTGTCACGCTTGGGGTATGTCTCTTTGTTTGGAAGTGCTCTACAAGGGTGCTGAAAAGCACCCTCTTCCACAGGGCTTCGTTCCTTCGTGAAGGCTGCCCTCCCAGGCTAGTGTGCTCTGTTTGCCTCCATCGAAATTCTCTCCCCCTACCTCTTGCCGTAGAAGGATTATTGATTATGTGTTTTGACACCATATGTAAGGAAGTTGCACGAAAATTAGAACTTTACAGTTGTGTTTCAAGAAAAATAAACAGGCCAGGGTAGAGGATGTAGGGCAAACAAATGGCACACCCTATAAAAATTAAGTAAGCCCGTATCTGGACGGAATCTAGGGGAACGTTCAAGGATCAGGGGTCAAGTTCGAAACTTCCCAAATCCGGAAAAGAGACAGAAAAATATCTTTCCTGGAGAGTGGAATTCATCCGATTTGTCTAAGTTGTCTTGGAAACATTGTGTCCGTGAAGGGGGTTGCCAGGACCACCTCGAATTTGGAGTTTCTGATCTCAGGATGTCAAACCAACCCACATGACCACGTGTTCTCAGTGCTTAGTTTGACCTAGGCTAGGGTAGCCAAGAGTCCTACAAGTGACCGGTGCAAATTCAAGGACAACAACCAAGAGTCACGAAAGCACTCACACCTCACCCTAGAGAACATACAGCGATTAAAGAAATACAAACTAATCCCTTGGAATGAAGGAGAACGGACTGATAAGCATGTCTAAGGGAGATAGCTGAGAAAGACCATGACGAGTATACTATGGAAAAGAAAAAGAGGACCCAGAAAATGGAAGGTGAACAGAAATCACACCTGAATTATCCACAATGAAAGATGATGTCCGTCTTTAGACAGACTCTGCTGGAACGTTTGAAAGTCAGAGAAATTCACAAGCCAAAAAACGGCAGCGAAGGTCAAGCATGGGCTAACTGGGAAGGGTGAGTTATGAGACTGCTCCAAGCAGGCTCTGAAACCTGTATCCAGGAAGCATGCTGGACCTCAGAGACACAATTATGACAAATCCTCTGACATCACAATGGACCCGAAAAACAACCTAGCCTCATCTACACAGTGCTAGAGTTGGGCTCACTAGTATATTTAACTCCCATTGCACTCAACTGCACGTTGCCACTGAACATGTAAGTGGCCGGCCGGTGGTGCAGTGGTGAGGTCCGCACCTTCTGGGTCTGTGGCCCAGTATGGGCTGGGTGGAATCCTCGGTTTGGGCCCCCTCACCACTGCTTCAGTTGTTCTGGTGCAGGCGTCCGAGGTAGAGTAGAGGCAGATGGGAAGGGACGTTGGACAGGGCCAGACTTCCACAGCAAATACAGGAGCATTGCCAGCAGATGTGAGCACAGCAATGCACTTGTGCCAAAACAAAACCAATTAAAAGTTGCAAAGAACAGAAAAACTGAAGCTAAGGAAAAAAAAAACAAAAAAACAGGAGCTTGCCATTACGAAGAATAGGATCTCTGTGAATAACCTTAGCAAAACAGGTGAATTCTATGTTAATTCAAAAACTAGCAAACCTTTGGGGAAAGAAACTCAAGAAGACACAAGAAAAAAAAAGATATCGAGGGATCGAGGAATGGAAGGATTAACACACTTGAAAGGTTCATACCGCAGTAAGGAATCTCTGGATTCCATGCAATCCCAGTCAAAGTTGCAGCAGTATTTGCCACAGAGAAGAAGAGAGAATCCTAAAGTTTCTAGCCAGCAACACGAGACCCTGACTAGGCAAAGGAATCCTCAGGAAAACGAACAAAGCAGCACGTGTCACAATTTCTGATTTCAACATAGAGGACGAAGCGCTAGGTACCGAAACGGCACAGTCTGGGCCCCAAAACAGGCATGAAGACCCATGCAAAACAATTGAGAGCCCAGAGCCCAACTCAAACTTACATGGACAGCCCATTTTGGACCAGGGAGCCAAGTGGAGACAGCGGAGGAAGGAGAGTCTCTACAATAAACGGTGCTGGGAAGCCTGCACAGCCACATGGAACACAACGAGAGTACACCATGATGTTACACCTGGCACACACACCACCTGAAATGGATTAAAGCCTTGAATGGCAGACTTGAAACCGTGAACCTTGTAGGAGAAGACCTAGGCAGAGTGCTCTTTGCCATCTGTCTGAGCCGCCTATTTGGAAGAAGCATGTCTGACTGGGCAAGGGCAACAAAGGAAACAAGAAACAAACGGGACCACATCAAACGCACACACTTCTGCCCACTCAAGGAAACCATCAACTGAATACTAAGACACCACAACGATTGGGAGAGGATGTTTGCAAACCACACATCGGACAAGGGGTGAAAAGCCCAAAGATACAATCAACTCGCACGTCTCCACAAGAAAAAAAACAAGCCAATGAAAACCTGGTCAAAAGATGGAAGCAGAGATTTCTCCGAAGAAGACAGAAAGAGGGCCAGTAGGTGCATGAAAACTTGTTCACCATCATGAAGTCTCAGGAAAATGCAAATCCAAACTGCAAGGCCATGGCAGCTCACTGTGGTCAGCATGGCTAGAAGGAAGCAGACAGGAAATAACAAGTGTCAGAGAGGAGGTGGAGAGAAGGGAAGCCTCCTGCACTGCTGGTGGGAGTGTAACCCGGTGCAGCCACGATGCCAAAGGTGTGGAACTGCCTCAGAAGTTTAAGTATCCATGTCCCGTATGACCCAGCTATTAATCTGCCGCTTGCTTATCCAAAACAGTC
Source organism: Equus asinus (assembly GCF_041296235.1). Taxonomy (NCBI): domain Eukaryota; kingdom Metazoa; phylum Chordata; class Mammalia; order Perissodactyla; family Equidae; genus Equus; species Equus asinus. The sequence continues at coordinate 5,054,190 of NC_091809.1, read as the reverse complement.
AGAAAGACTACCGCATAAAGACATGTGCATGGCTGTGTTCACCACAGTCTTACTCCGGATATCCAAGACTTGGAAAGCACCCTGGTGTCCAGCAAGGGATGATTGGAGAAGGAAGATGGGCTATAGCCACACAATGGTATACCACTCAGCCGGAACAAATGATGCAATCCAGCCATTTGTGACCACCAGAATGGCTGTGAGGGTTTTAGGGGAAGTGTAACAAGCCCCAGGGAGAAATTCAAATACCATAGAATCTCACTTACAAGGCGAAGAAAAAGCAAGCACTAACCAACAGGTGGCACTGAACATTTGTATGCGGGCTCCCAGAGGCAAAGAGGGGCGGTGACGGAGGGTGAAAGAGAAGATTAGGCACAAGTGTGTGGTGAGGGCCTGTGATTAGTCTTACACTGGTGAAGATGATGTAAGCTACACAGAAGTCTAAAGCAATGAGGATGTGAATCTGGAAGTTATAGTACGTTCTAATGCAGGGTCATGGCTATAAATTCACCTCAAATCAAAAATCCAAAAAGGGGTCCAGAATGATGTCATAAAGCTTTGGGGGCGGAAAGAGTTTACAGAAGGTGAACTTCCAAGGATGGAAAATCACCTCCAAATGCTTACAGATGCTACAGAAAGGCAGACCATTCCAAATAGGTGAAGAGGAATACTACGAAGAGAACATGATCAGTCCTAAACCCATGAACGAACGGAAAATGTTACCGTCCATGATGTTATTACTAATCACCTTCACGAATAATCCAAACAGGCCCACGTCTTCCCAAGTTCAGGCAAAAGGTTGGTCCAAAAGTACAATTCAGGGCCGGCCCTGTGGTGGAGCAGGTAAGTGCCCACATTCCGCTTGGGCGGCCCGGGCCTCACTGTTTCACCTTACGAGTGCATATCACATTAGTAGTGTTAGGAAATATAGATTTCATGGTATGGTGCGGGCAGAGATCATAAATAAGCAGCAATTGTGAGGATACGTTATCAATACGCACAAGAAAAGGAACCATAAGAATATTACAATCTATGGAAGTATCTGGTACACTTCCCAAAGGCAGAAGGAAGGAAAACTTGTGACCTGCCAAGGTGGAATTGGCAGAGTGCCACGAGATGACACCATCATTGTGCATCAGAACATTCCCTGGGCAACTTCAACTTGTGAGGGAGTCCAGGACTTTTTCTGGGTAAGGTCCACCCATTTTGCCATCTACCCAAGATATAAGAGATAAAACCCAGGATAATCTTACAGGAGTGACACCAGTGTCTAGAGAGAATGTAGGAGCCCTTTCGAAGTTCAAGGAGAAAGATAGAAACTGACAACAATTGCAGAAAAAGGAAAACTATCCTACCTAGACAGGGTGAGGAGTCAGACTGGTCTGAGATGGCTGTGAAACTCTGTGTGCACGGAGGTTGTCAGGACAACTTCGAATTTTGAGGTCGCTTATGACATCACGGTGAACATGTCCCCCAGGGTGGCCGCATGGTTACAGTCTGAGGATTGGCCTAGGCTAGGCTATTAAAGGGACAGATACCCAGAAACAGGTTTGGCAAACAGAAAGCAGGCACAGAAACTAGAAGAGATAAAACAGAGTCTGATGCAAGGGATAAGAAAGGAACCCTAGGCCACAAGTGAGAATAGAGGGACAGGCACGGAGAGGAGAACATTGTCATCTATTCAAGTCTATGGGGAGGTCATGCTGATTCAAGCTTGCAACTTCATTGGAAACAAGTGGCCGGACTTGGGGTTCATCACACCTACAGTGCCCTTGTGCCTTAAGCATAATGCAAAGTCAAGAAAGATGTCTTGAGGACATTGAAGAGAAGAATCGATGCCTCCTTTCCAAGGCCCATAGCATTCTTTGCAGGTCAGTCTCTTTTTCCGAAGCTCTGGTGTCACGTGGGCCCACTGGGCACATGGTAATGTGTCCCAAGAGATGTCTTGGAAGCCTTGAAGGAATGGAGCCCTGTCACGCTTGGGGTATGTCTCTTTGTTTGGAAGTGCTCTACAAGGGTGCTGAAAAGCACCCTCTTCCACAGGGCTTCGTTCCTTCGTGAAGGCTGCCCTCCCAGGCTAGTGTGCTCTGTTTGCCTCCATCGAAATTCTCTCCCCCTACCTCTTGCCGTAGAAGGATTATTGATTATGTGTTTTGACACCATATGTAAGGAAGTTGCACGAAAATTAGAACTTTACAGTTGTGTTTCAAGAAAAATAAACAGGCCAGGGTAGAGGATGTAGGGCAAACAAATGGCACACCCTATAAAAATTAAGTAAGCCCGTATCTGGACGGAATCTAGGGGAACGTTCAAGGATCAGGGGTCAAGTTCGAAACTTCCCAAATCCGGAAAAGAGACAGAAAAATATCTTTCCTGGAGAGTGGAATTCATCCGATTTGTCTAAGTTGTCTTGGAAACATTGTGTCCGTGAAGGGGGTTGCCAGGACCACCTCGAATTTGGAGTTTCTGATCTCAGGATGTCAAACCAACCCACATGACCACGTGTTCTCAGTGCTTAGTTTGACCTAGGCTAGGGTAGCCAAGAGTCCTACAAGTGACCGGTGCAAATTCAAGGACAACAACCAAGAGTCACGAAAGCACTCACACCTCACCCTAGAGAACATACAGCGATTAAAGAAATACAAACTAATCCCTTGGAATGAAGGAGAACGGACTGATAAGCATGTCTAAGGGAGATAGCTGAGAAAGACCATGACGAGTATACTATGGAAAAGAAAAAGAGGACCCAGAAAATGGAAGGTGAACAGAAATCACACCTGAATTATCCACAATGAAAGATGATGTCCGTCTTTAGACAGACTCTGCTGGAACGTTTGAAAGTCAGAGAAATTCACAAGCCAAAAAACGGCAGCGAAGGTCAAGCATGGGCTAACTGGGAAGGGTGAGTTATGAGACTGCTCCAAGCAGGCTCTGAAACCTGTATCCAGGAAGCATGCTGGACCTCAGAGACACAATTATGACAAATCCTCTGACATCACAATGGACCCGAAAAACAACCTAGCCTCATCTACACAGTGCTAGAGTTGGGCTCACTAGTATATTTAACTCCCATTGCACTCAACTGCACGTTGCCACTGAACATGTAAGTGGCCGGCCGGTGGTGCAGTGGTGAGGTCCGCACCTTCTGGGTCTGTGGCCCAGTATGGGCTGGGTGGAATCCTCGGTTTGGGCCCCCTCACCACTGCTTCAGTTGTTCTGGTGCAGGCGTCCGAGGTAGAGTAGAGGCAGATGGGAAGGGACGTTGGACAGGGCCAGATTTCCACAGCAAATACAGGAGCATTGCCAGCAGATGTGAGCACAGCAATGCACTTGTGCCAAAACAAAACCAATTAAAAGTTGCAAAGAACAGAAAAACTGAAGCTAAGGAAAAAAAAAACAAAAAAACAGGAGCTTGCCATTACGAAGAATAGGATCTCTGTGAATAACCTTAGCAAAACAGGTGAATTCTATGTTAATTCAAAAACTAGCAAACCTTTGGGGAAAGAAACTCAAGAAGACACAAGAAAAAAAAAGATATCGAGGGATCGAGGAATGGAAGGATTAACACACTTGAAAGGTTCATACCGCAGTAAGGAATCTCTGGATTCCATGCAATCCCAGTCAAAGTTGCAGCAGTATTTGCCACAGAGAAGAAGAGAGAATCCTAAAGTTTCTAGCCAGCAACACGAGACCCTGACTAGGCAAAGGAATCCTCAGGAAAACGAACAAAGCAGCACGTGTCACAATTTCTGATTTCAACATAGAGGACGAAGCGCTAGGTACCGAAACGGCACAGTCTGGGCCCCAAAACAGGCATGAAGACCCATGCAAAACAATTGAGAGCCCAGAGCCCAACTCAAACTTACATGGACAGCCCATTTTGGACCAGGGAGCCAAGTGGAGACAGCGGAGGAAGGAGAGTCTCTACAATAAACGGTGCTGGGAAGCCTGCACAGCCACATGGAACACAACGAGAGTACACCATGATGTTACACCTGGCACACACACCACCTGAAATGGATTAAAGCCTTGAATGGCAGACTTGAAACCGTGAACCTTGTAGGAGAAGACCTAGGCAGAGTGCTCTTTGCCATCTGTCTGAGCCGCCTATTTGGAAGAAGCATGTCTGACTGGGCAAGGGCAACAAAGGAAACAAGAAACAAACGGGACCACATCAAACGCACACACTTCTGCCCACTCAAGGAAACCATCAACTGAATACTAAGACACCACAACGATTGGGAGAGGATGTTTGCAAACCACACATCGGACAAGGGGTGAAAAGCCCAAAGATACAATCAACTCGCACGTCTCCACAAGAAAAAAAACAAGCCAATGAAAACCTGGTCAAAAGATGGAAGCAGAGATTTCTCCGAAGAAGACAGAAAGAGGGCCAGTAGGTGCATGAAAACTTGTTCACCATCATGAAGTCTCAGGAAAATGCAAATCCAAACTGCAAGGCCATGGCAGCTCACTGTGGTCAGCATGGCTAGAAGGAAGCAGACAGGAAATAACAAGTGTCAGAGAGGAGGTGGAGAGAAGGGAAGCCTCCTGCACTGCTGGTGGGAGTGTAACCCGGTGCAGCCACGATGCCAAAGGTGTGGAACTGCCTCAGAAGTTTAAGTATCCATGTCCCGTATGACCCAGCTATTAATCTGCCGCTTGCTTATCCAAAACAGTCAGAAAGACTACCGCATAAAGACATGTGCATGGCTGTGTTCACCACAGTCTTACTCCTGATATCCAAGACTTGGAAAGCACCCTGGTGTCCAGCAAGGGATGATTGGAGAAGGAAGATGGGCTATAGCCACACAATGGTATACCACTCAGCCGGAACAAATGATGCAATCCAGCCATTTGTGACCACCAGAATGGCTGTGAGGGTTTTAGGGGAAGTGTAACAAGCCCCAGGGAGAAATTCAAATACCATAGAATCTCACTTACAAGGCGAAGAAAAAGCAAGCACTAACCAACAGGTGGCACTGAACATTTGTATGCGGGCTCCCAGAGGCAAAGAGGGGCGGTGACGGAGGGTGAAAGAGAAGATTAGGCACAAGTGTGTGGTGAGGGCCTGTGATTAGTCTTACACTGGTGAAGATGATGTAAGCTACACAGAAGTCTAAAGCAATGAGGATGTGAATCTGGAAGTTATAGTACGTTCTAATGCAGGGTCATGGCTATAAATTCACCTCAAATCAAAAATCCAAAAAGGGGTCCAGAATGATGTCATAAAGCTTTGGGGGCGGAAAGAGTTTACAGAAGGTGAACTTCCAAGGATGGAAAATCACCTCCAAATGCTTACAGATGCTACAGAAAGGCAGACCATTCCAAATAGGTGAAGAGGAATACTACGAAGAGAACATGATCAGTCCTAAACCCATGAACGAACGGAAAATGTTACCGTCCATGATGTTATTACTAATCACCTTCACGAATAATCCAAACAGGCCCACGTCTTCCCAAGTTCAGGCAAAAGGTTGGTCCAAAAGTACAATTCAGGGCCGGCCCTGTGGTGGAGCAGGTAAGTGCCCACATTCCGCTTGGGCGGCCCGGGCCTCACTGTTTCACCTTACGAGTGCATATCACATTAGTAGTGTTAGGAAATATAGATTTCATGGTATGGTGCGGGCAGAGATCATAAATAAGCAGCAATTGTGAGGATACGTTATCAATACGCACAAGAAAAGGAACCATAAGAATATTACAATCTATGGAAGTATCTGGTACACTTCCCAAAGGCAGAAGGAAGGAAAACTTGTGACCTGCCAAGGTGGAATTGGCAGAGTGCCACGAGATGACACCATCATTGTGCATCAGAACATTCCCTGGGCAACTTCAACTTGTGAGGGAGTCCAGGACTTTTTCTGGGTAAGGTCCACCCATTTTGCCATCTACCCAAGATATAAGAGATAAAACCCAGGATAATCTTACAGGAGTGACACCAGTGTCTAGAGAGAATGTAGGAGCCCTTTCGAAGTTCAAGGAGAAAGATAGAAACTGACAACAATTGCAGAAAAAGGAAAACTATCCTACCTAGACAGGGTGAGGAGTCAGACTGGTCTGAGATGGCTGTGAAACTCTGTGTGCACGGAGGTTGTCAGGACAACTTCGAATTTTGAGGTCGCTTATGACATCACGGTGAACATGTCCCCCAGGGTGGCCGCATGGTTACAGTCTGAGGATTGGCCTAGGCTAGGCTATTAAAGGGACAGATACCCAGAAACAGGTTTGGCAAACAGAAAGCAGGCACAGAAACTAGAAGAGATAAAACAGAGTCTGATGCAAGGGATAAGAAAGGAACCCTAGGCCACAAGTGAGAATAGAGGGACAGGCACGGAGAGGAGAACATTGTCATCTATTCAAGTCTATGGGGAGGTCATGCTGATTCAAGCTTGCAACTTCATTGGAAACAAGTGGCCGGACTTGGGGTTCATCACACCTACAGTGCCCTTGTGCCTTAAGCATAATGCAAAGTCAAGAAAGATGTCTTGAGGACATTGAAGAGAAGAATCGATGCCTCCTTTCCAAGGCCCATAGCATTCTTTGCAGGTCAGTCTCTTTTTCCGAAGCTCTGGTGTCACGTGGGCCCACTGGGCACATGGTAATGTGTCCCAAGAGATGTCTTGGAAGCCTTGAAGGAATGGAGCCCTGTCACGCTTGGGGTATGTCTCTTTGTTTGGAAGTGCTCTACAAGGGTGCTGAAAAGCACCCTCTTCCACAGGGCTTCGTTCCTTCGTGAAGGCTGCCCTCCCAGGCTAGTGTGCTCTGTTTGCCTCCATCGAAATTCTCTCCCCCTACCTCTTGCCGTAGAAGGATTATTGATTATGTGTTTTGACACCATATGTAAGGAAGTTGCACGAAAATTAGAACTTTACAGTTGTGTTTCAAGAAAAATAAACAGGCCAGGGTAGAGGATGTAGGGCAAACAAATGGCACACCCTATAAAAATTAAGTAAGCCCGTATCTGGACGGAATCTAGGGGAACGTTCAAGGATCAGGGGTCAAGTTCGAAACTTCCCAAATCCGGAAAAGAGACAGAAAAATATCTTTCCTGGAGAGTGGAATTCATCCGATTTGTCTAAGTTGTCTTGGAAACATTGTGTCCGTGAAGGGGGTTGCCAGGACCACCTCGAATTTGGAGTTTCTGATCTCAGGATGTCAAACCAACCCACATGACCACGTGTTCTCAGTGCTTAGTTTGACCTAGGCTAGGGTAGCCAAGAGTCCTACAAGTGACCGGTGCAAATTCAAGGACAACAACCAAGAGTCACGAAAGCACTCACACCTCACCCTAGAGAACATACAGCGATTAACGAAATACAAACTAATCCCTTGGAATGAAGGAGAACGGACTGATAAGCATGTCTAAGGGAGATAGCTGAGAAAGACCATGACGAGTATACTATGGAAAAGAAAAAGAGGACCCAGAAAATGGAAGGTGAACAGAAATCACACCTGAATTATCCACAATGAAAGATGATGTCCGTCTTTAGACAGACTCTGCTGGAACGTTTGAAAGTCAGAGAAATTCACAAGCCAAAAAACGGCAGCGAAGGTCAAGCATGGGCTAACTGGGAAGGGTGAGTTATGAGACTGCTCCAAGCAGGCTCTGAAACCTGTATCCAGGAAGCATGCTGGACCTCAGAGACACAATTATGACAAATCCTCTGACATCACAATGGACCCGAAAAACAACCTAGCCTCATCTACACAGTGCTAGAGTTGGGCTCACTAGTATATTTAACTCCCATTGCACTCAACTGCACGTTGCCACTGAACATGTAAGTGGCCGGCCGGTGGTGCAGTGGTGAGGTCCGCACCTTCTGGGTCTGTGGCCCAGTATGGGCTGGGTGGAATCCTCGGTTTGGGCCCCCTCACCACTGCTTCAGTTGTTCTGGTGCAGGCGTCCGAGGTAGAGTAGAGGCAGATGGGAAGGGACGTTGGACAGGGCCAGACTTCCACAGCAAATACAGGAGCATTGCCAGCAGATGTGAGCACAGCAATGCACTTGTGCCAAAACAAAACCAATTAAAAGTTGCAAAGAACAGAAAAACTGAAGCTAAGGAAAAAAAAAACAAAAAAACAGGAGCTTGCCATTACGAAGAATAGGATCTCTGTGAATAACCTTAGCAAAACAGGTGAATTCTATGTTAATTCAAAAACTAGCAAACCTTTGGGGAAAGAAACTCAAGAAGACACAAGAAAAAAAAAGATATCGAGGGATCGAGGAATGGAAGGATTAACACACTTGAAAGGTTCATACCGCAGTAAGGAATCTCTGGATTCCATGCAATCCCAGTCAAAGTTGCAGCAGTATTTGCCACAGAGAAGAAGAGAGAATCCTAAAGTTTCTAGCCAGCAACACGAGACCCTGACTAGGCAAAGGAATCCTCAGGAAAACGAACAAAGCAGCACGTGTCACAATTTCTGATTTCAACATAGAGGACGAAGCGCTAGGTACCGAAACGGCACAGTCTGGGCCCCAAAACAGGCATGAAGACCCATGCAAAACAATTGAGAGCCCAGAGCCCAACTCAAACTTACATGGACAGCCCATTTTGGACCAGGGAGCCAAGTGGAGACAGCGGAGGAAGGAGAGTCTCTACAATAAACGGTGCTGGGAAGCCTGCACAGCCACATGGAACACAACGAGAGTACACCATGATGTTACACCTGGCACACACACCACCTGAAATGGATTAAAGCCTTGAATGGCAGACTTGAAACCGTGAACCTTGTAGGAGAAGACCTAGGCAGAGTGCTCTTTGCCATCTGTCTGAGCCGCCTATTTGGAAGAAGCATGTCTGACTGGGCAAGGGCAACAAAGGAAACAAGAAACAAACGGGACCACATCAAACGCACACACTTCTGCCCACTCAAGGAAACCATCAACTGAATACTAAGACACCACAACGATTGGGAGAGGATGTTTGCAAACCACACATCGGACAAGGGGTGAAAAGCCCAAAGATACAATCAACTCGCACGTCTCCACAAGAAAAAAAACAAGCCAATGAAAACCTGGTCAAAAGATGGAAGCAGAGATTTCTCCGAAGAAGACAGAAAGAGGGCCAGTAGGTGCATGAAAACTTGTTCACCATCATGAAGTCTCAGGAAAATGCAAATCCAAACTGCAAGGCCATGGCAGCTCACTGTGGTCAGCATGGCTAGAAGGAAGCAGACAGGAAATAACAAGTGTCAGAGAGGAGGTGGAGAGAAGGGAAGCCTCCTGCACTGCTGGTGGGAGTGTAACCCGGTGCAGCCACGATGCCAAAGGTGTGGAACTGCCTCAGAAGTTTAAGTATCCATGTCCCGTATGACCCAGCTATTAATCTGCCGCTTGCTTATCCAAAACAGTCAGAAAGACTACCGCATAAAGACATGTGCATGGCTGTGTTCACCACAGTCTTACTCCTGATATCCAAGACTTGGAAAGCACCCTGGTGTCCAGCAAGGGATGATTGGAGAAGGAAGATGGGCTATAGCCACACAATGGTATACCACTCAGCCGGAACAAATGATGCAATCCAGCCATTTGTGACCACCAGAATGGCTGTGAGGGTTTTAGGGGAAGTGTAACAAGCCCCAGGGAGAAATTCAAATACCATAGAATCTCACTTACAAGGCGAAGAAAAAGCAAGCACTAACCAACAGGTGGCACTGAACATTTGTATGCGGGCTCCCAGAGGCAAAGAGGGGCGGTGACGGAGGGTGAAAGAGAAGATTAGGCACAAGTGTGTGGTGAGGGCCTGTGATTAGTCTTACACTGGTGAAGATGATGTAAGCTACACAGAAGTCTAAAGCAATGAGGATGTGAATCTGGAAGTTATAGTACGTTCTAATGCAGGGTCATGGCTATAAATTCACCTCAAATCAAAAATCCAAAAAGGGGTCCAGAATGATGTCATAAAGCTTTGGGGGCGGAAAGAGTTTACAGAAGGTGAACTTCCAAGGATGGAAAATCACCTCCAAATGCTTACAGATGCTACAGAAAGGCAGACCATTCCAAATAGGTGAAGAGGAATACTACGAAGAGAACATGATCAGTCCTAAACCCATGAACGAACGGAAAATGTTACCGTCCATGATGTTATTACTAATCACCTTCACGAATAATCCAAACAGGCCCACGTCTTCCCAAGTTCAGGCAAAAGGTTGGTCCAAAAGTACAATTCAGGGCCGGCCCTGTGGTGGAGCAGGTAAGTGCCCACATTCCGCTTGGGCGGCCCGGGCCTCACTGTTTCACCTTACGAGTGCATATCACATTAGTAGTGTTAGGAAATATAGATTTCATGGTATGGTGCGGGCAGAGATCATAAATAAGCAGCAATTGTGAGGATACGTTATCAATACGCACAAGAAAAGGAACCATAAGAATATTACAATCTATGGAAGTATCTGGTACACTTCCCAAAGGCAGAAGGAAGGAAAACTTGTGACCTGCCAAGGTGGAATTGGCAGAGTGCCACGAGATGACACCATCATTGTGCATCAGAACATTCCCTGGGCAACTTCAACTTGTGAGGGAGTCCAGGACTTTTTCTGGGTAAGGTCCACCCATTTTGCCATCTACCCAAGATATAAGAGATAAAACCCAGGATAATCTTACAGGAGTGACACCAGTGTCTAGAGAGAATGTAGGAGCCCTTTCGAAGTTCAAGGAGAAAGATAGAAACTGACAACAATTGCAGAAAAAGGAAAACTATCCTACCTAGACAGGGTGAGGAGTCAGACTGGTCTGAGATGGCTGTGAAACTCTGTGTGCACGGAGGTTGTCAGGACAACTTCGAATTTTGAGGTCGCTTATGACATCACGGTGAACATGTCCCCCAGGGTGGCCGCATGGTTACAGTCTGAGGATTGGCCTAGGCTAGGCTATTAAAGGGACAGATACCCAGAAACAGGTTTGGCAAACAGAAAGCAGGCACAGAAACTAGAAGAGATAAAACAGAGTCTGATGCAAGGGATAAGAAAGGAACCCTAGGCCACAAGTGAGAATAGAGGGACAGGCACGGAGAGGAGAACATTGTCATCTATTCAAGTCTATGGGGAGGTCATGCTGATTCAAGCTTGCAACTTCATTGGAAACAAGTGGCCGGACTTGGCGTTCATCACACCTACAGTGCCCTTGTGCCTTAAGCATAATGCAAAGTCAAGAAAGATGTCTTGAGGACATTGAAGAGAAGAATCGATGCCTCCTTTCCAAGGCCCATAGCATTCTTTGCAGGTCAGTCTCTTTTTCCGAAGCTCTGGTGTCACGTGGGCCCACTGGGCACATGGTAATGTGTCCCAAGAGATGTCTTGGAAGCCTTGAAGGAATGGAGCCCTGTCACGCTTGGGGTATGTCTCTTTGTTTGGAAGTGCTCTACAAGGGTGCTGAAAAGCACCCTCTTCCACAGGGCTTCGTTCCTTCGTGAAGGCTGCCCTCCCAGGCTAGTGTGCTCTGTTTGCCTCCATCGAAATTCTCTCCCCCTACCTCTTGCCGTAGAAGGATTATTGATTATGTGTTTTGACACCATATGTAAGGAAGTTGCACGAAAATTAGAACTTTACAGTTGTGTTTCAAGAAAAATAAACAGGCCAGGGTAGAGGATGTAGGGCAAACAAATGGCACACCCTATAAAAATTAAGTAAGCCCGTATCTGGACGGAATCTAGGGGAACGTTCAAGGATCAGGGGTCAAGTTCGAAACTTCCCAAATCCGGAAAAGAGACAGAAAAATATCTTTCCTGGAGAGTGGAATTCATCCGATTTGTCTAAGTTGTCTTGGAAACATTGTGTCCGTGAAGGGGGTTGCCAGGACCACCTCGAATTTGGAGTTTCTGATCTCAGGATGTCAAACCAACCCACATGACCACGTGTTCTCAGTGCTTAGTTTGACCTAGGCTAGGGTAGCCAAGAGTCCTACAAGTGACCGGTGCAAATTCAAGGACAACAACCAAGAGTCACGAAAGCACTCACACCTCACCCTAGAGAACATACAGCGATTAAAGAAATACAAACTAATCCCTTGGAATGAAGGAGAACGGACTGATAAGCATGTCTAAGGGAGATAGCTGAGAAAGACCATGACGAGTATACTATGGAAAAGAAAAAGAGGACCCAGAAAATGGAAGGTGAACAGAAATCACACCTGAATTATCCACAATGAAAGATGATGTCCGTCTTTAGACAGACTCTGCTGGAACGTTTGAAAGTCAGAGAAATTCACAAGCCAAAAAACGGCAGCGAAGGTCAAGCATGGGCTAACTGGGAAGGGTGAGTTATGAGACTGCTCCAAGCAGGCTCTGAAACCTGTATCCAGGAAGCATGCTGGACCTCAGAGACACAATTATGACAAATCCTCTGACATCACAATGGACCCGAAAAACAACCTAGCCTCATCTACACAGTGCTAGAGTTGGGCTCACTAGTATATTTAACTCCCATTGCACTCAACTGCACGTTGCCACTGAACATGTAAGTGGCCGGCCGGTGGTGCAGTGGTGAGGTCCGCACCTTCTGGGTCTGTGGCCCAGTATGGGCTGGGTGGAATCCTCGGTTTGGGCCCCCTCACCACTGCTTCAGTTGTTCTGGTGCAGGCGTCCGAGGTAGAGTAGAGGCAGATGGGAAGGGACGTTGGACAGGGCCAGACTTCCACAGCAAATACAGGAGCATTGCCAGCAGATGTGAGCACAGCAATGCACTTGTGCCAAAACAAAACCAATTAAAAGTTGCAAAGAACAGAAAAACTGAAGCTAAGGAAAAAAAAAACAAAAAAACAGGAGCTTGCCATTACGAACAATAGGATCTCTGTGAATAACCTTAGCAAAACAGGTGAATTCTATGTTAATTCAAAAACTAGCAAACCTTTGGGGAAAGAAACTCAAGAAGACACAAGAAAAAAAAAGATATCGAGGGATCGAGGAATGGAAGGATTAACACACTTGAAAGGTTCATACCGCAGTAAGGAATCTCTGGATTCCATGCAATCCCAGTCAAAGTTGCAGCAGTATTTGCCACAGAGAAGAAGAGAGAATCCTAAAGTTTCTAGCCAGCAACACGAGACCCTGACTAGGCAAAGGAATCCTCAGGAAAACGAACAAAGCAGCACGTGTCACAATTTCTGATTTCAACATAGAGGACGAAGCGCTAGGTACCGAAACGGCACAGTCTGGGCCCCAAAACAGGCATGAAGACCCATGCAAAACAATTGAGAGCCCAGAGCCCAACTCAAACTTACATGGACAGCCCATTTTGGACCAGGGAGCCAAGTGGAGACAGCGGAGGAAGGAGAGTCTCTACAATAAACGGTGCTGGGAAGCCTGCACAGCCACATGGAACACAACGAGAGTACACCATGATGTTACACCTGGCACACACACCACCTGAAATGGATTAAAGCCTTGAATGGCAGACTTGAAACCGTGAACCTTGTAGGAGAAGACCTAGGCAGAGTGCTCTTTGCCATCTGTCTGAGCCGCCTATTTGGAAGAAGCATGTCTGACTGGGCAAGGGCAACAAAGGAAACAAGAAACAAACGGGACCACATCAAACGCACACACTTCTGCCCACTCAAGGAAACCATCAACTGAATACTAAGACACCACAACGATTGGGAGAGGATGTTTGCAAACCACACATCGGACAAGGGGTGAAAAGCCCAAAGATACAATCAACTCGCACGTCTCCACAAGAAAAAAAACAAGCCAATGAAAACCTGGTCAAAAGATGGAAGCAGAGATTTCTCCGAAGAAGACAGAAAGAGGGCCAGTAGGTGCATGAAAACTTGTTCACCATCATGAAGTCTCAGGAAAATGCAAATCCAAACTGCAAGGCCATGGCAGCTCACTGTGGTCAGCATGGCTAGAAGGAAGCAGACAGGAAATAACAAGTGTCAGAGAGGAGGTGGAGAGAAGGGAAGCCTCCTGCACTGCTGGTGGGAGTGTAACCCGGTGCAGCCACGATGCCAAAGGTGTGGAACTGCCTCAGAAGTTTAAGTATCCATGTCCCGTATGACCCAGCTATTAATCTGCCGCTTGCTTATCCAAAACAGTCAGAAAGACTACCGCATAAAGACATGTGCATGGCTGTGTTCACCACAGTCTTACTCCGGATATCCAAGACTTGGAAAGCACCCTGGTGTCCAGCAAGGGATGATTGGAGAAGGAAGATGGGCTATAGCCACACAATGGTATACCACTCAGCCGGAACAAATGATGCAATCCAGCCATTTGTGACCACCAGAATGGCTGTGAGGGTTTTAGGGGAAGTGTAACAAGCCCCAGGGAGAAATTCAAATACCATAGAATCTCACTTACAAGGAGAAGAAAAAGCAAGCACTAACCAACAGGTGGCACTGAACATTTGTATGCGGGCTCCCAGAGGCAAAGAGGGGCGGTGACGGAGGGTGAAAGAGAAGATTAGGCACAAGTGTGTGGTGAGGGCCTGTGATTAGTCTTACACTGGTGAAGATGATGTAAGCTACACAGAAGTCTAAAGCAATGAGGATGTGAATCTGGAAGTTATAGTACGTTCTAATGCAGGGTCATGGCTATAAATTCACCTCAAATCAAAAATCCAAAAAGGGGTCCAGAATGATGTCATAAAGCTTTGGGGGCGGAAAGAGTTTACAGAAGGTGAACTTCCAAGGATGGAAAATCACCTCCAAATGCTTACAGATGCTACAGAAAGGCAGACCATTCCAAATAGGTGAAGAGGAATACTACGAAGAGAACATGATCAGTCCTAAACCCATGAACGAACGGAAAATGTTACCGTCCATGATGTTATTACTAATCACCTTCACGAATAATCCAAACAGGCCCACGTCTTCCCAAGTTCAGGCAAAAGGTTGGTCCAAAAGTACAATTCAGGGCCGGCCCTGTGGTGGAGCAGGTAAGTGCCCACATTCAGCTTGGGCGGCCCGGGCCTCACTGTTTCACCTTACGAGTGCATATCACATTAGTAGTGTTAGGAAATATAGATTTCATGGTATGGTGCGGGCAGAGATCATAAATAAGCAGCAATTGTGAGGATACGTTATCAATACGCACAAGAAAAGGAACCATAAGAATATTACAATCTATGGAAGTATCTGGTACACTTCCCAAAGGCAGAAGGAAGGAAAACTTGTGACCTGCCAAGGTGGAATTGGCAGAGTGCCACGAGATGACACCATCATTGTGCATCAGAACATTCCCTGGGCAACTTCAACTTGTGAGGGAGTCCAGGACTTTTTCTGGGTAAGGTCCACCCATTTTGCCATCTACCCAAGATATAAGAGATAAAACCCAGGATAATCTTACAGGAGTGACACCAGTGTCTAGAGAGAATGTAGGAGCCCTTTCGAAGTTCAAGGAGAAAGATAGAAACTGACAACAATTGCAGAAAAAGGAAAACTATCCTACCTAGACAGGGTGAGGAGTCAGACTGGTCTGAGATGGCTGTGAAACTCTGTGTGCACGGAGGTTGTCAGGACAACTTCGAATTTTGAGGTCGCTTATGACATCACGGTGAACATGTCCCCCAGGGTGGCCGCATGGTTACAGTCTGAGGATTGGCCTAGGCTAGGCTATTAAAGGGACAGATACCCAGAAACAGGTTTGGCAAACAGAAAGCAGGCACAGAAACTAGAAGAGATAAAACAGAGTCTGATGCAAGGGATAAGAAAGGAACCCTAGGCCACAAGTGAGAATAGAGGGACAGGCACGGAGAGGAGAACATTGTCATCTATTCAAGTCTATGGGGAGGTCATGCTGATTCAAGCTTGCAACTTCATTGGAAACAAGTGGCCGGACTTGGCGTTCATCACACCTACAGTGCCCTTGTGCCTTAAGCATAATGCAAAGTCAAGAAAGATGTCTTGAGGACATTGAAGAGAAGAATCGATGCCTCCTTTCCAAGGCCCATAGCATTCTTTGCAGGTCAGTCTCTTTTTCCGAAGCTCTGGTGTCACGTGGGCCCACTGGGCACATGGTAATGTGTCCCAAGAGATGTCTTGGAAGCCTTGAAGGAATGGAGCCCTGTCACGCTTGGGGTATGTCTCTTTGTTTGGAAGTGCTCTACAAGGGTGCTGAAAAGCACCCTCTTCCACAGGGCTTCGTTCCTTCGTGAAGGCTGCCCTCCCAGGCTAGTGTGCTCTGTTTGCCTCCATCGAAATTCTCTCCCCCTACCTCTTGCCGTAGAAGGATTATTGATTATGTGTTTTGACACCATATGTAAGGAAGTTGCACGAAAATTAGAACTTTACAGTTGTGTTTCAAGAAAAATAAACAGGCCAGGGTAGAGGATGTAGGGCAAACAAATGGCACACCCTATAAAAATTAAGTAAGCCCGTATCTGGACGGAATCTAGGGGAACGTTCAAGGATCAGGGGTCAAGTTCGAAACTTCCCAAATCCGGAAAAGAGACAGAAAAATATCTTTCCTGGAGAGTGGAATTCATCCGATTTGTCTAAGTTGTCTTGGAAACATTGTGTCCGTGAAGGGGGTTGCCAGGACCACCTCGAATTTGGAGTTTCTGATCTCAGGATGTCAAACCAACCCACATGACCACGTGTTCTCAGTGCTTAGTTTGACCTAGGCTAGGGTAGCCAAGAGTCCTACAAGTGACCGGTGCAAATTCAAGGACAACAACCAAGAGTCACGAAAGCACTCACACCTCACCCTAGAGAACATACAGCGATTAAAGAAATACAAACTAATCCCTTGGAATGAAGGAGAACGGACTGATAAGCATGTCTAAGGGAGATAGCTGAGAAAGACCATGACGAGTATACTATGGAAAAGAAAAAGAGGACCCAGAAAATGGAAGGTGAACAGAAATCACACCTGAATTATCCACAATGAAAGATGATGTCCGTCTTTAGACAGACTCTGCTGGAACGTTTGAAAGTCAGAGAAATTCACAAGCCAAAAAACGGCAGCGAAGGTCAAGCATGGGCTAACTGGGAAGGGTGAGTTATGAGACTGCTCCAAGCAGGCTCTGAAACCTGTATCCAGGAAGCATGCTGGACCTCAGAGACACAATTATGACAAATCCTCTGACATCACAATGGACCCGAAAAACAACCTAGCCTCATCTACACAGTGCTAGAGTTGGGCTCACTAGTATATTTAACTCCCATTGCACTCAACTGCACGTTGCCACTGAACATGTAAGTGGCCGGCCGGTGGTGCAGTGGTGAGGTCCGCAACTTCTGGGTCTGTGGCCCAG
The DNA here is from genome assembly GCF_041296235.1 of Equus asinus. Classification (NCBI taxonomy): domain Eukaryota; kingdom Metazoa; phylum Chordata; class Mammalia; order Perissodactyla; family Equidae; genus Equus; species Equus asinus. The sequence continues at coordinate 5,036,997 of NC_091809.1, read as the reverse complement.
TATGGGCTGGGTGGAATCCTCGGTTTGGGCCCCCTCACCACTGCTTCAGTTGTTCTGGTGCAGGCGTCCGAGGTAGAGTAGAGGCAGATGGGAAGGGACGTTGGACAGGGCCAGACTTCCACAGCAAATACAGGAGCATTGCCAGCAGATGTGAGCACAGCAATGCACTTGTGCCAAAACAAAACCAATTAAAAGTTGCAAAGAACAGAAAAACTGAAGCTAAGGAAAAAAAAAACAAAAAAACAGGAGCTTGCCATTACGAAGAATAGGATCTCTGTGAATAACCTTAGCAAAACAGGTGAATTCTATGTTAATTCAAAAACTAGCAAACCTTTGGGGAAAGAAACTCAAGAAGACACAAGAAAAAAAAAGATATCGAGGGATCGAGGAATGGAAGGATTAACACACTTGAAAGGTTCATACCGCAGTAAGGAATCTCTGGATTCCATGCAATCCCAGTCAAAGTTGCAGCAGTATTTGCCACAGAGAAGAAGAGAGAATCCTAAAGTTTCTAGCCAGCAACACGAGACCCTGACTAGGCAAAGGAATCCTCAGGAAAACGAACAAAGCAGCACGTGTCACAATTTCTGATTTCAACATAGAGGACGAAGCGCTAGGTACCGAAACGGCACAGTCTGGGCCCCAAAACAGGCATGAAGACCCATGCAAAACAATTGAGAGCCCAGAGCCCAACTCAAACTTACATGGACAGCCCATTTTGGACCAGGGAGCCAAGTGGAGACAGCGGAGGAAGGAGAGTCTCTACAATAAACGGTGCTGGGAAGCCTGCACAGCCACATGGAACACAACGAGAGTACACCATGATGTTACACCTGGCACACACACCACCTGAAATGGATTAAAGCCTTGAATGGCAGACTTGAAACCGTGAACCTTGTAGGAGAAGACCTAGGCAGAGTGCTCTTTGCCATCTGTCTGAGCCGCCTATTTGGAAGAAGCATGTCTGACTGGGCAAGGGCAACAAAGGAAACAAGAAACAAACGGGACCACATCAAACGCACACACTTCTGCCCACTCAAGGAAACCATCAACTGAATACTAAGACACCACAACGATTGGGAGAGGATGTTTGCAAACCACACATCGGACAAGGGGTGAAAAGCCCAAAGATGCAATCAACTCGCACGTCTCCACAAGAAAAAAAACAAGCCAATGAAAACCTGGTCAAAAGATGGAAGCAGAGATTTCTCCGAAGAAGACAGAAAGAGGGCCAGTAGGTGCATGAAAACTTGTTCACCATCATGAAGTCTCAGGAAAATGCAAATCCAAACTGCAAGGCCATGGCAGCTCACTGTGGTCAGCATGGCTAGAAGGAAGCAGACAGGAAATAACAAGTGTCAGAGAGGAGGTGGAGAGAAGGGAAGCCTCCTGCACTGCTGGTGGGAGTGTAACCCGGTGCAGCCACGATGCCAAAGGTGTGGAACTGCCTCAGAAGTTTAAGTATCCATGTCCCGTATGACCCAGCTATTAATCTGCCGCTTGCTTATCCAAAACAGTCAGAAAGACTACCGCATAAAGACATGTGCATGGCTGTGTTCACCACAGTCTTACTCCGGATATCCAAGACTTGGAAAGCACCCTGGTGTCCAGCAAGGGATGATTGGAGAAGGAAGATGGGCTATAGCCACACAATGGTATACCACTCAGCCGGAACAAATGATGCAATCCAGCCATTTGTGACCACCAGAATGGCTGTGAGGGTTTTAGGGGAAGTGTAACAAGCCCCAGGGAGAAATTCAAATACCATAGAATCTCACTTACAAGGCGAAGAAAAAGCAAGCACTAACCAACAGGTGGCACTGAACATTTGTATGCGGGCTCCCAGAGGCAAAGAGGGGCGGTGACGGAGGGTGAAAGAGAAGATTAGGCACAAGTGTGTGGTGAGGGCCTGTGATTAGTCTTACACTGGTGAAGATGATGTAAGCTACACAGAAGTCTAAAGCAATGAGGATGTGAATCTGGAAGTTATAGTACGTTCTAATGCAGGGTCATGGCTATAAATTCACCTCAAATCAAAAATCCAAAAAGGGGTCCAGAATGATGTCATAAAGCTTTGGGGGCGGAAAGAGTTTACAGAAGGTGAACTTCCAAGGATGGAAAATCACCTCCAAATGCTTACAGATGCTACAGAAAGGCAGACCATTCCAAATAGGTGAAGAGGAATACTACGAAGAGAACATGATCAGTCCTAAACCCATGAACGAACGGAAAATGTTACCGTCCATGATGTTATTACTAATCACCTTCACGAATAATCCAAACAGGCCCACGTCTTCCCAAGTTCAGGCAAAAGGTTGGTCCAAAAGTACAATTCAGGGCCGGCCCTGTGGTGGAGCAGGTAAGTGCCCACATTCCGCTTGGGCGGCCCGGGCCTCACTGTTTCACCTTACGAGTGCATATCACATTAGTAGTGTTAGGAAATATAGATTTCATGGTATGGTGCGGGCAGAGATCATAAATAAGCAGCAATTGTGAGGATACGTTATCAATACGCACAAGAAAAGGAACCATAAGAATATTACAATCTATGGAAGTATCTGGTACACTTCCCAAAGGCAGAAGGAAGGAAAACTTGTGACCTGCCAAGGTGGAATTGGCAGAGTGCCACGAGATGACACCATCATTGTGCATCAGAACATTCCCTGGGCAACTTCAACTTGTGAGGGAGTCCAGGACTTTTTCTGGGTAAGGTCCACCCATTTTGCCATCTACCCAAGATATAAGAGATAAAACCCAGGATAATCTTACAGGAGTGACACCAGTGTCTAGAGAGAATGTAGGAGCCCTTTCGAAGTTCAAGGAGAAAGATAGAAACTGACAACAATTGCAGAAAAAGGAAAACTATCCTACCTAGACAGGGTGAGGAGTCAGACTGGTCTGAGATGGCTGTGAAACTCTGTGTGCACGGAGGTTGTCAGGACAACTTCGAATTTTGAGGTCGCTTATGACATCACGGTGAACATGTCCCCCAGGGTGGCCGCATGGTTACAGTCTGAGGATTGGCCTAGGCTAGGCTATTAAAGGGACAGATACCCAGAAACAGGTTTGGCAAACAGAAAGCAGGCACAGAAACTAGAAGAGATAAAACAGAGTCTGATGCAAGGGATAAGAAAGGAACCCTAGGCCACAAGTGAGAATAGAGGGACAGGCACGGAGAGGAGAACATTGTCATCTATTCAAGTCTATGGGGAGGTCATGCTGATTCAAGCTTGCAACTTCATTGGAAACAAGTGGCCGGACTTGGGGTTCATCACACCTACAGTGCCCTTGTGCCTTAAGCATAATGCAAAGTCAAGAAAGATGTCTTGAGGACATTGAAGAGAAGAATCGATGCCTCCTTTCCAAGGCCCATAGCATTCTTTGCAGGTCAGTCTCTTTTTCCGAAGCTCTGGTGTCACGTGGGCCCACTGGGCACATGGTAATGTGTCCCAAGAGATGTCTTGGAAGCCTTGAAGGAATGGAGCCCTGTCACGCTTGGGGTATGTCTCTTTGTTTGGAAGTGCTCTACAAGGGTGCTGAAAAGCACCCTCTTCCACAGGGCTTCGTTCCTTCGTGAAGGCTGCCCTCCCAGGCTAGTGTGCTCTGTTTGCCTCCATCGAAATTCTCTCCCCCTACCTCTTGCCGTAGAAGGATTATTGATTATGTGTTTTGACACCATATGTAAGGAAGTTGCACGAAAATTAGAACTTTACAGTTGTGTTTCAAGAAAAATAAACAGGCCAGGGTAGAGGATGTAGGGCAAACAAATGGCACACCCTATAAAAATTAAGTAAGCCCGTATCTGGACGGAATCTAGGGGAACGTTCAAGGATCAGGGGTCAAGTTCGAAACTTCCCAAATCCGGAAAAGAGACAGAAAAATATCTTTCCTGGAGAGTGGAATTCATCCGATTTGTCTAAGTTGTCTTGGAAACATTGTGTCCGTGAAGGGGGTTGCCAGGACCACCTCGAATTTGGAGTTTCTGATCTCAGGATGTCAAACCAACCCACATGACCACGTGTTCTCAGTGCTTAGTTTGACCTAGGCTAGGGTAGCCAAGAGTCCTACAAGTGACCGGTGCAAATTCAAGGACAACAACCAAGAGTCACGAAAGCACTCACACCTCACCCTAGAGAACATACAGCGATTAACGAAATACAAACTAATCCCTTGGAATGAAGGAGAACGGACTGATAAGCATGTCTAAGGGAGATAGCTGAGAAAGACCATGACGAGTATACTATGGAAAAGAAAAAGAGGACCCAGAAAATGGAAGGTGAACAGAAATCACACCTGAATTATCCACAATGAAAGATGATGTCCGTCTTTAGACAGACTCTGCTGGAACGTTTGAAAGTCAGAGAAATTCACAAGCCAAAAAACGGCAGCGAAGGTCAAGCATGGGCTAACTGGGAAGGGTGAGTTATGAGACTGCTCCAAGCAGGCTCTGAAACCTGTATCCAGGAAGCATGTTGGACCTCAGAGACACAATTATGACAAATCCTCTGACATCACAATGGACCCGAAAAACAACCTAGCCTCATCTACACAGTGCTAGAGTTGGGCTCACTAGTATATTTAACTCCCATTGCACTCAACTGCACGTTGCCACTGAACATGTAAGTGGCCGGCCGGTGGTGCAGTGGTGAGGTCCGCACCTTCTGGGTCTGTGGCCCAGTATGGGCTGGGTGGAATCCTCGGTTTGGGCCCCCTCACCACTGCTTCAGTTGTTCTGGTGCAGGCGTCCGAGGTAGAGTAGAGGCAGATGGGAAGGGACGTTGGACAGGGCCAGACTTCCACAGCAAATACAGGAGCATTGCCAGCAGATGTGAGCACAGCAATGCACTTGTGCCAAAACAAAACCAATTAAAAGTTGCAAAGAACAGAAAAACTGAAGCTAAGGAAAAAAAAAACAAAAAAACAGGAGCTTGCCATTACGAAGAATAGGATCTCTGTGAATAACCTTAGCAAAACAGGTGAATTCTATGTTAATTCAAAAACTAGCAAACCTTTGGGGAAAGAAACTCAAGAAGACACAAGAAAAAAAAAGATATCGAGGGATCGAGGAATGGAAGGATTAACACACTTGAAAGGTTCATACCGCAGTAAGGAATCTCTGGATTCCATGCAATCCCAGTCAAAGTTGCAGCAGTATTTGCCACAGAGAAGAAGAGAGAATCCTAAAGTTTCTAGCCAGCAACACGAGACCCTGACTAGGCAAAGGAATCCTCAGGAAAACGAACAAAGCAGCACGTGTCACAATTTCTGATTTCAACATAGAGGACGAAGCGCTAGGTACCGAAACGGCACAGTCTGGGCCCCAAAACAGGCATGAAGACCCATGCAAAACAATTGAGAGCCCAGAGCCCAACTCAAACTTACATGGACAGCCCATTTTGGACCAGGGAGCCAAGTGGAGACAGCGGAGGAAGGAGAGTCTCTACAATAAACGGTGCTGGGAAGCCTGCACAGCCACATGGAACACAACGAGAGTACACCATGATGTTACACCTGGCACACACACCACCTGAAATGGATTAAAGCCTTGAATGGCAGACTTGAAACCGTGAACCTTGTAGGAGAAGACCTAGGCAGAGTGCTCTTTGCCATCTGTCTGAGCCGCCTATTTGGAAGAAGCATGTCTGACTGGGCAAGGGCAACAAAGGAAACAAGAAACAAACGGGACCACATCAAACGCACACACTTCTGCCCACTCAAGGAAACCATCAACTGAATACTAAGACACCACAACGATTGGGAGAGGATGTTTGCAAACCACACATCGGACAAGGGGTGAAAAGCCCAAAGATGCAATCAACTCGCACGTCTCCACAAGAAAAAAAACAAGCCAATGAAAACCTGGTCAAAAGATGGAAGCAGAGATTTCTCCGAAGAAGACAGAAAGAGGGCCAGTAGGTGCATGAAAACTTGTTCACCATCATGAAGTCTCAGGAAAATGCAAATCCAAACTGCAAGGCCATGGCAGCTCACTGTGGTCAGCATGGCTAGAAGGAAGCAGACAGGAAATAACAAGTGTCAGAGAGGAGGTGGAGAGAAGGGAAGCCTCCTGCACTGCTGGTGGGAGTGTAACCCGGTGCAGCCACGATGCCAAAGGTGTGGAACTGCCTCAGAAGTTTAAGTATCCATGTCCCGTATGACCCAGCTATTAATCTGCCGCTTGCTTATCCAAAACAGTCAGAAAGACTACCGCATAAAGACATGTGCATGGCTGTGTTCACCACAGTCTTACTCCGGATATCCAAGACTTGGAAAGCACCCTGGTGTCCAGCAAGGGATGATTGGAGAAGGAAGATGGGCTATAGCCACACAATGGTATACCACTCAGCCGGAACAAATGATGCAATCCAGCCATTTGTGACCACCAGAATGGCTGTGAGGGTTTTAGGGGAAGTGTAACAAGCCCCAGGGAGAAATTCAAATACCATAGAATCTCACTTACAAGGCGAAGAAAAAGCAAGCACTAACCAACAGGTGGCACTGAACATTTGTATGCGGGCTCCCAGAGGCAAAGAGGGGCGGTGACGGAGGGTGAAAGAGAAGATTAGGCACAAGTGTGTGGTGAGGGCCTGTGATTAGTCTTACACTGGTGAAGATGATGTAAGCTACACAGAAGTCTAAAGCAATGAGGATGTGAATCTGGAAGTTATAGTACGTTCTAATGCAGGGTCATGGCTATAAATTCACCTCAAATCAAAAATCCAAAAAGGGGTCCAGAATGATGTCATAAAGCTTTGGGGGCGGAAAGAGTTTACAGAAGGTGAACTTCCAAGGATGGAAAATCACCTCCAAATGCTTACAGATGCTACAGAAAGGCAGACCATTCCAAATAGGTGAAGAGGAATACTACGAAGAGAACATGATCAGTCCTAAACCCATGAACGAACGGAAAATGTTACCGTCCATGATGTTATTACTAATCACCTTCACGAATAATCCAAACAGGCCCACGTCTTCCCAAGTTCAGGCAAAAGGTTGGTCCAAAAGTACAATTCAGGGCCGGCCCTGTGGTGGAGCAGGTAAGTGCCCACATTCCGCTTGGGCGGCCCGGGCCTCACTGTTTCACCTTACGAGTGCATATCACATTAGTAGTGTTAGGAAATATAGATTTCATGGTATGGTGCGGGCAGAGATCATAAATAAGCAGCAATTGTGAGGATACGTTATCAATACGCACAAGAAAAGGAACCATAAGAATATTACAATCTATGGAAGTATCTGGTACACTTCCCAAAGGCAGAAGGAAGGAAAACTTGTGACCTGCCAAGGTGGAATTGGCAGAGTGCCACGAGATGACACCATCATTGTGCATCAGAACATTCCCTGGGCAACTTCAACTTGTGAGGGAGTCCAGGACTTTTTCTGGGTAAGGTCCACCCATTTTGCCATCTACCCAAGATATAAGAGATAAAACCCAGGATAATCTTACAGGAGTGAAACCAGTGTCTAGAGAGAATGTAGGAGCCCTTTCGAAGTTCAAGGAGAAAGATAGAAACTGACAACAATTGCAGAAAAAGGAAAACTATCCTACCTAGACAGGGTGAGGAGTCAGACTGGTCTGAGATGGCTGTGAAACTCTGTGTGCACGGAGGTTGTCAGGACAACTTCGAATTTTGAGGTCGCTTATGACATCACGGTGAACATGTCCCCCAGGGTGGCCGCATGGTTACAGTCTGAGGATTGGCCTAGGCTAGGCTATTAAAGGGACAGATACCCAGAAACAGGTTTGGCAAACAGAAAGCAGGCACAGAAACTAGAAGAGATAAAACAGAGTCTGATGCAAGGGATAAGAAAGGAACCCTAGGCCACAAGTGAGAATAGAGGGACAGGCACGGAGAGGAGAACATTGTCATCTATTCAAGTCTATGGGGAGGTCATGCTGATTCAAGCTTGCAACTTCATTGGAAACAAGTGGCCGGACTTGGGGTTCATCACACCTACAGTGCCCTTGTGCCTTAAGCATAATGCAAAGTCAAGAAAGATGTCTTGAGGACATTGAAGAGAAGAATCGATGCCTCCTTTCCAAGGCCCATAGCATTCTTTGCAGGTCAGTCTCTTTTTCCGAAGCTCTGGTGTCACGTGGGCCCACTGGGCACATGGTAATGTGTCCCAAGAGATGTCTTGGAAGCCTTGAAGGAATGGAGCCCTGTCACGCTTGGGGTATGTCTCTTTGTTTGGAAGTGCTCTACAAGGGTGCTGAAAAGCACCCTCTTCCACAGGGCTTCGTTCCTTCGTGAAGGCTGCCCTCCCAGGCTAGTGTGCTCTGTTTGCCTCCATCGAAATTCTCTCCCCCTACCTCTTGCCGTAGAAGGATTATTGATTATGTGTTTTGACACCATATGTAAGGAAGTTGCACGAAAATTAGAACTTTACAGTTGTGTTTCAAGAAAAATAAACAGGCCAGGGTAGAGGATGTAGGGCAAACAAATGGCACACCCTATAAAAATTAAGTAAGCCCGTATCTGGACGGAATCTAGGGGAACGTTCAAGGATCAGGGGTCAAGTTCGAAACTTCCCAAATCCGGAAAAGAGACAGAAAAATATCTTTCCTGGAGAGTGGAATTCATCCGATTTGTCTAAGTTGTCTTGGAAACATTGTGTCCGTGAAGGGGGTTGCCAGGACCACCTCGAATTTGGAGTTTCTGATCTCAGGATGTCAAACCAACCCACATGACCACGTGTTCTCAGTGCTTAGTTTGACCTAGGCTAGGGTAGCCAAGAGTCCTACAAGTGACCGGTGCAAATTCAAGGACAACAACCAAGAGTCACGAAAGCACTCACACCTCACCCTAGAGAACATACAGCGATTAAAGAAATACAAACTAATCCCTTGGAATGAAGGAGAACGGACTGATAAGCATGTCTAAGGGAGATAGCTGAGAAAGACCATGACGAGTATACTATGGAAAAGAAAAAGAGGACCCAGAAAATGGAAGGTGAACAGAAATCACACCTGAATTATCCACAATGAAAGATGATGTCCGTCTTTAGACAGACTCTGCTGGAACGTTTGAAAGTCAGAGAAATTCACAAGCCAAAAAACGGCAGCGAAGGTCAAGCATGGGCTAACTGGGAAGGGTGAGTTATGAGACTGCTCCAAGCAGGCTCTGAAACCTGTATCCAGGAAGCATGCTGGACCTCAGAGACACAATTATGACAAATCCTCTGACATCACAATGGACCCGAAAAACAACCTAGCCTCATCTACACAGTGCTAGAGTTGGGCTCACTAGTATATTTAACTCCCATTGCACTCAACTGCACGTTGCCACTGAACATGTAAGTGGCCGGCCGGTGGTGCAGTGGTGAGGTCCGCACCTTCTGGGTCTGTGGCCCAGTATGGGCTGGGTGGAATCCTCGGTTTGGGCCCCCTCACCACTGCTTCAGTTGTTCTGGTGCAGGCGTCCGAGGTAGAGTAGAGGCAGATGGGAAGGGACGTTGGACAGGGCCAGACTTCCACAGCAAATACAGGAGCATTGCCAGCAGATGTGAGCACAGCAATGCACTTGTGCCAAAACAAAACCAATTAAAAGTTGCAAAGAACAGAAAAACTGAAGCTAAGGAAAAAAAAAACAAAAAAACAGGAGCTTGCCATTACGAAGAATAGGATCTCTGTGAATAACCTTAGCAAAACAGGTGAATTCTATGTTAATTCAAAAACTAGCAAACCTTTGGGGAAAGAAACTCAAGAAGACACAAGAAAAAAAAAGATATCGAGGGATCGAGGAATGGAAGGATTAACACACTTGAAAGGTTCATACCGCAGTAAGGAATCTCTGGATTCCATGCAATCCCAGTCAAAGTTGCAGCAGTATTTGCCACAGAGAAGAAGAGAGAATCCTAAAGTTTCTAGCCAGCAACACGAGACCCTGACTAGGCAAAGGAATCCTCAGGAAAACGAACAAAGCAGCACGTGTCACAATTTCTGATTTCAACATAGAGGACGAAGCGCTAGGTACCGAAACGGCACAGTCTGGGCCCCAAAACAGGCATGAAGACCCATGCAAAACAATTGAGAGCCCAGAGCCCAACTCAAACTTACATGGACAGCCCATTTTGGACCAGGGAGCCAAGTGGAGACAGCGGAGGAAGGAGAGTCTCTACAATAAACGGTGCTGGGAAGCCTGCACAGCCACATGGAACACAACGAGAGTACACCATGATGTTACACCTGGCACACACACCACCTGAAATGGATTAAAGCCTTGAATGGCAGACTTGAAACCGTGAACCTTGTAGGAGAAGACCTAGGCAGAGTGCTCTTTGCCATCTGTCTGAGCCGCCTATTTGGAAGAAGCATGTCTGACTGGGCAAGGGCAACAAAGGAAACAAGAAACAAACGGGACCACATCAAACGCACACACTTCTGCCCACTCAAGGAAACCATCAACTGAATACTAAGACACCACAACGATTGGGAGAGGATGTTTGCAAACCACACATCGGACAAGGGGTGAAAAGCCCAAAGATACAATCAACTCGCACGTCTCCACAAGAAAAAAAACAAGCCAATGAAAACCTGGTCAAAAGATGGAAGCAGAGATTTCTCCGAAGAAGACAGAAAGAGGGCCAGTAGGTGCATGAAAACTTGTTCACCATCATGAAGTCTCAGGAAAATGCAAATCCAAACTGCAAGGCCATGGCAGCTCACTGTGGTCAGCATGGCTAGAAGGAAGCAGACAGGAAATAACAAGTGTCAGAGAGGAGGTGGAGAGAAGGGAAGCCTCCTGCACTGCTGGTGGGAGTGTAACCCGGTGCAGCCACGATGCCAAAGGTGTGGAACTGCCTCAGAAGTTTAAGTATCCATGTCCCGTATGACCCAGCTATTAATCTGCCGCTTGCTTATCCAAAACAGTCAGAAAGACTACCGCATAAAGACATGTGCATGGCTGTGTTCACCACAGTCTTACTCCGGATATCCAAGACTTGGAAAGCACCCTGGTGTCCAGCAAGGGATGATTGGAGAAGGAAGATGGGCTATAGCCACACAATGGTATACCACTCAGCCGGAACAAATGATGCAATCCAGCCATTTGTGACCACCAGAATGGCTGTGAGGGTTTTAGGGGAAGTGTAACAAGCCCCAGGGAGAAATTCAAATACCATAGAATCTCACTTACAAGGCGAAGAAAAAGCAAGCACTAACCAACAGGTGGCACTGAACATTTGTATGCGGGCTCCCAGAGGCAAAGAGGGGCGGTGACGGAGGGTGAAAGAGAAGATTAGGCACAAGTGTGTGGTGAGGGCCTGTGATTAGTCTTACACTGGTGAAGATGATGTAAGCTACACAGAAGTCTAAAGCAATGAGGATGTGAATCTGGAAGTTATAGTACGTTCTAATGCAGGGTCATGGCTATAAATTCACCTCAAATCAAAAATCCAAAAAGGGGTCCAGAATGATGTCATAAAGCTTTGGGGGCGGAAAGAGTTTACAGAAGGTGAACTTCCAAGGATGGAAAATCACCTCCAAATGCTTACAGATGCTACAGAAAGGCAGACCATTCCAAATAGGTGAAGAGGAATACTACGAAGAGAACATGATCAGTCCTAAACCCATGAACGAACGGAAAATGTTACCGTCCATGATGTTATTACTAATCACCTTCACGAATAATCCAAACAGGCCCACGTCTTCCCAAGTTCAGGCAAAAGGTTGGTCCAAAAGTACAATTCAGGGCCGGCCCTGTGGTGGAGCAGGTAAGTGCCCACATTCCGCTTGGGCGGCCCGGGCCTCACTGTTTCACCTTACGAGTGCATATCACATTAGTAGTGTTAGGAAATATAGATTTCATGGTATGGTGCGGGCAGAGATCATAAATAAGCAGCAATTGTGAGGATACGTTATCAATACGCACAAGAAAAGGAACCATAAGAATATTACAATCTATGGAAGTATCTGGTACACTTCCCAAAGGCAGAAGGAAGGAAAACTTGTGACCTGCCAAGGTGGAATTGGCAGAGTGCCACGAGATGACACCATCATTGTGCATCAGAACATTCCCTGGGCAACTTCAACTTGTGAGGGAGTCCAGGACTTTTTCTGGGTAAGGTCCACCCATTTTGCCATCTACCCAAGATATAAGAGATAAAACCCAGGATAATCTTACAGGAGTGACACCAGTGTCTAGAGAGAATGTAGGAGCCCTTTCGAAGTTCAAGGAGAAAGATAGAAACTGACAACAATTGCAGAAAAAGGAAAACTATCCTACCTAGACAGGGTGAGGAGTCAGACTGGTCTGAGATGGCTGTGAAACTCTGTGTGCACGGAGGTTGTCAGGACAACTTCGAATTTTGAGGTCGCTTATGACATCACGGTGAACATGTCCCCCAGGGTGGCCGCATGGTTACAGTCTGAGGATTGGCCTAGGCTAGGCTATTAAAGGGACAGATACCCAGAAACAGGTTTGGCAAACAGAAAGCAGGCACAGAAACTAGAAGAGATAAAACAGAGTCTGATGCAAGGGATAAGAAAGGAACCCTAGGCCACAAGTGAGAATAGAGGGACAGGCACGGAGAGGAGAACATTGTCATCTATTCAAGTCTATGGGGAGGTCATGCTGATTCAAGCTTGCAACTTCATTGGAAACAAGTGGCCGGACTTGGCGTTCATCACACCTACAGTGCCCTTGTGCCTTAAGCATAATGCAAAGTCAAGAAAGATGTCTTGAGGACATTGAAGAGAAGAATCGATGCCTCCTTTCCAAGGCCCATAGCATTCTTTGCAGGTCAGTCTCTTTTTCCGAAGCTCTGGTGTCACGTGGGCCCACTGGGCACATGGTAATGTGTCCCAAGAGATGTCTTGGAAGCCTTGAAGGAATGGAGCCCTGTCACGCTTGGGGTATGTCTCTTTGTTTGGAAGTGCTCTACAAGGGTGCTGAAAAGCACCCTCTTCCACAGGGCTTCGTTCCTTCGTGAAGGCTGCCCTCCCAGGCTAGTGTGCTCTGTTTGCCTCCATCGAAATTCTCTCCCCCTACCTCTTGCCGTAGAAGGATTATTGATTATGTGTTTTGACACCATATGTAAGGAAGTTGCACGAAAATTAGAACTTTACAGTTGTGTTTCAAGAAAAATAAACAGGCCAGGGTAGAGGATGTAGGGCAAACAAATGGCACACCCTATAAAAATTAAGTAAGCCCGTATCTGGACGGAATCTAGGGGAACGTTCAAGGATCAGGGGTCAAGTTCGAAACTTCCCAAATCCGGAAAAGAGACAGAAAAATATCTTTCCTGGAGAGTGGAATTCATCCGATTTGTCTAAGTTGTCTTGGAAACATTGTGTCCGTGAAGGGGGTTGCCAGGACCACCTCGAATTTGGAGTTTCTGATCTCAGGATGTCAAACCAACCCACATGACCACGTGTTCTCAGTGCTTAGTTTGACCTAGGCTAGGGTAGCCAAGAGTCCTACAAGTGACCGGTGCAAATTCAAGGACAACAACCAAGAGTCACGAAAGCACTCACACCTCACCCTAGAGAACATACAGCGATTAAAGAAATACAAACTAATCCCTTGGAATGAAGGAGAACGGACTGATAAGCATGTCTAAGGGAGATAGCTGAGAAAGACCATGACGAGTATACTATGGAAAAGAAAAAGAGGACCCAGAAAATGGAAGGTGAACAGAAATCACACCTGAATTATCCACAATGAAAGATGATGTCCGTCTTTAGACAGACTCTGCTGGAACGTTTGAAAGTCAGAGAAATTCACAAGCCAAAAAACGGCAGCGAAGGTCAAGCATGGGCTAACTGGGAAGGGTGAGTTATGAGACTGCTCCAAGCAGGCTCTGAAACCTGTATCCAGGAAGCATGCTGGACCTCAGAGACACAATTATGACAAATCCTCTGACATCACAATGGACCCGAAAAACAACCTAGCCTCATCTACACAGTGCTAGAGTTGGGCTCACTAGTATATTTAACTCCCATTGCACTCAACTGCACGTTGCCACTGAACATGTAAGTGGCCGGCCGGTGGTGCAGTGGTGAGGTCCGCACCTTCTGGGTCTGTGGCCCAGTATGGGCTGGGTGGAATCCTCGGTTTGGGCCCCCTCACCACTGCTTCAGTTGTTCTGGTGCAGGCGTCCGAGGTAGAGTAGAGGCAGATGGGAAGGGACGTTGGACAGGGCCAGACTTCCACAGCAAATACAGGAGCATTGCCAGCAGATGTGAGCACAGCAATGCACTTGTGCCAAAACAAAACCAATTAAAAGTTGCAAAGAACAGAAAAACTGAAGCTAAGGAAAAAAAAAACAAAAAAACAGGAGCTTGCCATTACGAACAATAGGATCTCTGTGAATAACCTTAGCAAAACAGGTGAATTCTATGTTAATTCAAAAACTAGCAAACCTTTGGGGAAAGAAACTCAAGAAGACACAAGAAAAAAAAAGATATCGAGGGATCGAGGAATGGAAGGATTAACACACTTGAAAGGTTCATACCGCAGTAAGGAATCTCTGGATTCCATGCAATCCCAGTCAAAGTTGCAGCAGTATTTGCCACAGAGAAGAAGAGAGAATCCTAAAGTTTCTAGCCAGCAACACGAGACCCTGACTAGGCAAAGGAATCCTCAGGAAAACGAACAAAGCAGCACGTGTCACAATTTCTGATTTCAACATAGAGGACGAAGCGCTAGGTACCGAAACGGCACAGTCTGGGCCCCAAAACAGGCATGAAGACCCATGCAAAACAATTGAGAGCCCAGAGCCCAACTCAAACTTACATGGACAGCCCATTTTGGACCAGGGAGCCAAGTGGAGACAGCGGAGGAAGGAGAGTCTCTACAATAAACGGTGCTGGGAAGCCTGCACAGCCACATGGAACACAACGAGAGTACACCATGATGTTACACCTGGCACACACACCACCTGAAATGGATTAAAGCCTTGAATGGCAGACTTGAAACCGTGAACCTTGTAGGAGAAGACCTAGGCAGAGTGCTCTTTGCCATCTGTCTGAGCCGCCTATTTGGAAGAAGCATGTCTGACTGGGCAAGGGCAACAAAGGAAACAAGAAACAAACGGGACCACATCAAACGCACACACTTCTGCCCACTCAAGGAAACCATCAACTGAATACTAAGACACCACAACGATTGGGAGAGGATGTTTGCAAACCACACATCGGACAAGGGGTGAAAAGCCCAAAGATGCAATCAACTCGCACGTCTCCACAAGAAAAAAAACAAGCCAATGAAAACCTGGTCAAAAGATGGAAGCAGAGATTTCTCCGAAGAAGACAGAAAGAGGGCCAGTAGGTGCATGAAAACTTGTTCACCATCATGAAGTCTCAGGAAAATGCAAATCCAAACTGCAAGGCCATGGCAGCTCACTGTGGTCAGCATGGCTAGAAGGAAGCAGACAGGAAATAACAAGTGTCAGAGAGGAGGTGGAGAGAAGGGAAGCCTCCTGCACTGCTGGTGGGAGTGTAACCCGGTGCAGCCACGATGCCAAAGGTGTGGAACTGCCTCAGAAGTTTAAGTATCCATGTCCCGTATGACCCAGCTATTAATCTGCCGCTTGCTTATCCAAAACAGTCAGAAAGACTACCGCATAAAGACATGTGCATGGCTGTGTTCACCACAGTCTTACTCCGGATATCCAAGACTTGGAAAGCACCCTGGTGTCCAGCAAGGGATGATTGGAGAAGGAAGATGGGCTATAGCCACACAATGGTATACCACTCAGCCGGAACAAATGATGCAATCCAGCCATTTGTGACCACCAGAATGGCTGTGAGGGTTTTAGGGGAAGTGTAACAAGCCCCAGGGAGAAATTCAAATACCATAGAATCTCACTTACAAGGCGAAGAAAAAGCAAGCACTAACCAACAGGTGGCACTGAACATTTGTATGCGGGCTCCCAGAGGCAAAGAGGGGCGGTGACGGAGGGTGAAAGAGAAGATTAGGCACAAGTGTGTGGTGAGGGCCTGTGATTAGTCTTACACTGGTGAAGATGATGTAAGCTACACAGAAGTCTAAAGCAATGAGGATGTGAATCTGGAAGTTATAGTACGTTCTAATGCAGGGTCATGGCTATAAATTCACCTCAAATCAAAAATCCAAAAAGGGGTCCAGAATGATGTCATAAAGCTTTGGGGGCGGAAAGAGTTTACAGAAGGTGAACTTCCAAGGATGGAAAATCACCTCCAAATGCTTACAGATGCTACAGAAAGGCAGACCATTCCAAATAGGTGAAGAGGAATACTACGAAGAGAACATGATCAGTCCTAAACCCATGAACGAACGGAAAATGTTACCGTCCATGATGTTATTACTAATCACCTTCACGAATAATCCAAACAGGCCCACGTCTTCCCAAGTTCAGGCAAAAGGTTGGTCCAAAAGTACAATTCAGGGCCGGCCCTGTGGTGGAGCAGGTAAGTGCCCACATTCCGCTTGGGCGGCCCGGGCCTCACTGTTTCACCTTACGAGTGCATATCACATTAGTAGTGTTAGGAAATATAGATTTCATGGTATGGTGCGGGCAGAGATCATAAATAAGCAGCAATTGTGAGGATACGTTATCAATACGCACAAGAAAAGGAACCATAAGAATATCACAATCTATGGAAGTATCTGGTACACTTCCCAAAGGCAGAAGGAAGGAAAACTTGTGACCTGCCAAGGTGGAATTGGCAGAGTGCCACGAGATGACACCATCATTGTGCATCAGAACATTCCCTGGGCAACTTCAACTTGTGAGGGAGTCCAGGACTTTTTCTGGGTAAGGTCCACCCATTTTGCCATCTACCCAAGATATAAGAGATAAAACCCAGGATAATCTTACAGGAGTGACACCAGTGTCTAGAGAGAATGTAGGAGCCCTTTCGAAGTTCAAGGAGAAAGATAGAAACTGACAACAATTGCAGAAAAAGGAAAACTATCCTACCTAGACAGGGTGAGGAGTCAGACTGGTCTGAGATGGCTGTGAAACTCTGTGTGCACGGAGGTTGTCAGGACAACTTCGAATTTTGAGGTCGCTTATGACATCACGGTGAACATGTCCCCCAGGGTGGCCGCATGGTTACAGTCTGAGGATTGGCCTAGGCTAGGCTATTAAAGGGACAGATACCCAGAAACAGGTTTGGCAAACAGAAAGCAGGCACAGAAACTAGAAGAGATAAAACAGAGTCTGATGCAAGGGATAAGAAAGGAACCCTAGGCCACAAGTGAGAATAGAGGGACAGGCACGGAGAGGAGAACATTGTCATCTATTCAAGTCTATGGGGAGGTCATGCTGATTCAAGCTTGCAACTTCATTGGAAACAAGTGGCCGGACTTGGGGTTCATCACACCTACAGTGCCCTTGTGCCTTAAGCATAATGCAAAGTCAAGAAAGATGTCTTGAGGACATTGAAGAGAAGAATCGATGCCTCCTTTCCAAGGCCCATAGCATTCTTTGCAGGTCAGTCTCTTTTTCCGAAGCTCTGGTGTCACGTGGGCCCACTGGGCACATGGTAATGTGTCCCAAGAGATGTCTTGGAAGCCTTGAAGGAATGGAGCCCTGTCACGCTTGGGGTATGTCTCTTTGTTTGGAAGTGCTCTACAAGGGTGCTGAAAAGCACCCTCTTCCACAGGGCTTCGTTCCTTCGTGAAGGCTGCCCTCCCAGGCTAGTGTGCTCTGTTTGCCTCCATCGAAATTCTCTCCCCCTACCTCTTGCCGTAGAAGGATTATTGATTATGTGTTTTGACACCATATGTAAGGAAGTTGCACGAAAATTAGAACTTTACAGTTGTGTTTCAAGAAAAATAAACAGGCCAGGGTAGAGGATGTAGGGCAAACAAATGGCACACCCTATAAAAATTAAGTAAGCCCGTATCTGGACGGAATCTAGGGGAACGTTCAAGGATCAGGGGTCAAGTTCGAAACTTCCCAAATCCGGAAAAGAGACAGAAAAATATCTTTCCTGGAGAGTGGAATTCATCCGATTTGTCTAAGTTGTCTTGGAAACATTGTGTCCGTGAAGGGGGTTGCCAGGACCACCTCGAATTTGGAGTTTCTGATCTCAGGATGTCAAACCAACCCACATGACCACGTGTTCTCAGTGCTTAGTTTGACCTAGGCTAGGGTAGCCAAGAGTCCTACAAGTGACCGGTGCAAATTCAAGGACAACAACCAAGAGTCACGAAAGCACTCACACCTCACCCTAGAGAACATACAGCGATTAACGAAATACAAACTAATCCCTCGGAATGAAGGAGAACGGACTGATAAGCATGTCTAAGGGAGATAGCTGAGAAAGACCATGACGAGTATACTATGGAAAAGAAAAAGAGGACCCAGAAAATGGAAGGTGAACAGAAATCACACCTGAATTATCCACAATGAAAGATGATGTCCGTCTTTAGACAGACTCTGCTGGAACGTTTGAAAGTCAGAGAAATTCACAAGCCGAAAAACGGCAGCGAAGGTCAAGCATGGGCTAACTGGGAAGGGTGAGTTATGAGACTGCTCCAAGCAGGCTCTGAAACCTGTATCCAGGAAGCATGCTGGACCTCAGAGACACAATTATGACAAATCCTCTGACATCACAATGGACCCGAAAAACAACCTAGCCTCATCTACACAGTGCTAGAGTTGGGCTCACTAGTATATTTAACTCCCGTTGCACTCAACTGCACGTTGCCACTGAACATGTAAGTGGCCGGCCGGTGGTGCAGTGGTGAGGTCCGCACCTTCTGGGTCTGTGGCCCAGTATGGGCTGGGTGGAATCCTCGGTTTGGGCCCCCTCACCACTGCTTCAGTTGTTCTGGTGCAGGCGTCCGAGGTAGAGTAGAGGCAGATGGGAAGGGACGTTGGACAGGGCCAGACTTCCACAGCAAATACAGGAGCATTGCCAGCAGATGTGAGCACAGCAATGCACTTGTGCCAAAACAAAACCAATTAAAAGTTGCAAAGAACAGAAAAACTGAAGCTAAGGAAAAAAAAAACAAAAAAACAGGAGCTTGCCATTACGAAGAATAGGATCTCTGTGAATAACCTTAGCAAAACAGGTGAATTCTATGTTAATTCAAAAACTAGCAAACCTTTGGGGAAAGAAACTCAAGAAGACACAAGAAAAAAAAAGATATCGAGGGATCGAGGAATGGAAGGATTAACACACTTGAAAGGTTCATACCGCAGTAAGGAATCTCTGGATTCCATGCAATCCCAGTCAAAGTTGCAGCAGTATTTGCCACAGAGAAGAAGAGAGAATCCTAAAGTTTCTAGCCAGCAACACGAGACCCTGACTAGGCAAAGGAATCCTCAGGAAAACGAACAAAGCAGCACGTGTCACAATTTCTGATTTCAACATAGAGGACGAAGCGCTAGGTACCGAAACGGCACAGTCTGGGCCCCAAAACAGGCATGAAGACCCATGCAAAACAATTGAGAGCCCAGAGCCCAACTCAAACTTACATGGACAGCCCATTTTGGACCAGGGAGCCAAGTGGAGACAGCGGAGGAAGGAGAGTCTCTACAATAAACGGTGCTGGGAAGCCTGCACAGCCACATGGAACACAACGAGAGTACACCATGATGTTACACCTGGCACACACACCACCTGAAATGGATTAAAGCCTTGAATGGCAGACTTGAAACCGTGAACCTTGTAGGAGAAGACCTAGGCAGAGTGCTCTTTGCCATCTGTCTGAGCCGCCTATTTGGAAGAAGCATGTCTGACTGGGCAAGGGCAACAAAGGAAACAAGAAACAAACGGGACCACATCAAACGCACACACTTCTGCCCACTCAAGGAAACCATCAACTGAATACTAAGACACCACAACGATTGGGAGAGGATGTTTGCAAACCACACATCGGACAAGGGGTGAAAAGCCCAAAGATACAATCAACTCGCACGTCTCCACAAGAAAAAAAACAAGCCAATGAAAACCTGGTCAAAAGATGGAAGCAGAGATTTCTCCGAAGAAGACAGAAAGAGGGCCAGTAGGTGCATGAAAACTTGTTCACCATCATGAAGTCTCAGGAAAATGCAAATCCAAACTGCAAGGCCATGGCAGCTCACTGTGGTCAGCATGGCTAGAAGGAAGCAGACAGGAAATAACAAGTGTCAGAGAGGAGGTGGAGAGAAGGGAAGCCTCCTGCACTGCTGGTGGGAGTGTAACCCGGTGCAGCCACGATGCCAAAGGTGTGGAACTGCCTCAGAAGTTTAAGTATCCATGTCCCGTATGACCCAGCTATTAATCTGCCGCTTGCTTATCCAAAACAGTCAGAAAGACTACCGCATAAAGACATGTGCATGGCTGTGTTCACCACAGTCTTACTCCGGATATCCAAGACTTGGAAAGCACCCTGGTGTCCAGCAAGGGATGATTGGAGAAGGAAGATGGGCTATAGCCACACAATGGTATACCACTCAGCCGGAACAAATGATGCAATCCAGCCATTTGTGACCACCAGAATGGCTGTGAGGGTTTTAGGGGAAGTGTAACAAGCCCCAGGGAGAAATTCAAATACCATAGAATCTCACTTACAAGGCGAAGAAAAAGCAAGCACTAACCAACAGGTGGCACTGAACATTTGTATGCGGGCTCCCAGAGGCAAAGAGGGGCGGTGACGGAGGGTGAAAGAGAAGATTAGGCACAAGTGTGTGGTGAGGGCCTGTGATTAGTCTTACACTGGTGAAGATGATGTAAGCTACACAGAAGTCTAAAGCAATGAGGATGTGAATCTGGAAGTTATAGTACGTTCTAATGCAGGGTCATGGCTATAAATTCACCTCAAATCAAAAATCCAAAAAGGGGTCCAGAATGATGTCATAAAGCTTTGGGGGCGGAAAGAGTTTACAGAAGGTGAACTTCCAAGGATGGAAAATCACCTCCAAATGCTTACAGATGCTACAGAAAGGCAGACCATTCCAAATAGGTGAAGAGGAATACTACGAAGAGAACATGATCAGTCCTAAACCCATGAACGAACGGAAAATGTTACCGTCCATGATGTTATTACTAATCACCTTCACGAATAATCCAAACAGGCCCACGTCTTCCCAAGTTCAGGCAAAAGGTTGGTCCAAAAGTACAATTCAGGGCCGGCCCTGTGGTGGAGCAGGTAAGTGCCCACATTCCGCTTGGGCGGCCCGGGCCTCACTGTTTCACCTTACGAGTGCATATCACATTAGTAGTGTTAGGAAATATAGATTTCATGGTATGGTGCGGGCAGAGATCATAAATAAGCAGCAATTGTGAGGATACGTTATCAATACGCACAAGAAAAGGAACCATAAGAATATTACAATCTATGGAAGTATCTGGTACACTTCCCAAAGGCAGAAGGAAGGAAAACTTGTGACCTGCCAAGGTGGAATTGGCAGAGTGCCACGAGATGACACCATCATTGTGCATCAGAACATTCCCTGGGCAACTTCAACTTGTGAGGGAGTCCAGGACTTTTTCTGGGTAAGGTCCACCCATTTTGCCATCTACCCAAGATATAAGAGATAAAACCCAGGATAATCTTACAGGAGTGACACCAGTGTCTAGAGAGAATGTAGGAGCCCTTTCGAAGTTCAAGGAGAAAGATAGAAACTGACAACAATTGCAGAAAAAGGAAAACTATCCTACCTAGACAGGGTGAGGAGTCAGACTGGTCTGAGATGGCTGTGAAACTCTGTGTGCACGGAGGTTGTCAGGACAACTTCGAATTTTGAGGTCGCTTATGACATCACGGTGAACATGTCCCCCAGGGTGGCCGCATGGTTACAGTCTGAGGATTGGCCTAGGCTAGGCTATTAAAGGGACAGATACCCAGAAACAGGTTTGGCAAACAGAAAGCAGGCACAGAAACTAGAAGAGATAAAACAGAGTCTGATGCAAGGGATAAGAAAGGAACCCTAGGCCACAAGTGAGAATAGAGGGACAGGCACGGAGAGGAGAACATTGTCATCTATTCAAGTCTATGGGGAGGTCATGCTGATTCAAGCTTGCAACTTCATTGGAAACAAGTGGCCGGACTTGGGGTTCATCACACCTACAGTGCCCTTGTGCCTTAAGCATAATGCAAAGTCAAGAAAGATGTCTTGAGGACATTGAAGAGAAGAATCGATGCCTCCTTTCCAAGGCCCATAGCATTCTTTGCAGGTCAGTCTCTTTTTCCGAAGCTCTGGTGTCACGTGGGCCCACTGGGCACATGGTAATGTGTCCCAAGAGATGTCTTGGAAGCCTTGAAGGAATGGAGCCCTGTCACGCTTGGGGTATGTCTCTTTGTTTGGAAGTGCTCTACAAGGGTGCTGAAAAGCACCCTCTTCCACAGGGCTTCGTTCCTTCGTGAAGGCTGCCCTCCCAGGCTAGTGTGCTCTGTTTGCCTCCATCGAAATTCTCTCCCCCTACCTCTTGCCGTAGAAGGATTATTGATTATGTGTTTTGACACCATATGTAAGGAAGTTGCACGAAAATTAGAACTTTACAGTTGTGTTTCAAGAAAAATAAACAGGCCAGGGTAGAGGATGTAGGGCAAACAAATGGCACACCCTATAAAAATTAAGTAAGCCCGTATCTGGACGGAATCTAGGGGAACGTTCAAGGATCAGGGGTCAAGTTCGAAACTTCCCAAATCCGGAAAAGAGACAGAAAAATATCTTTCCTGGAGAGTGGAATTCATCCGATTTGTCTAAGTTGTCTTGGAAACATTGTGTCCGTGAAGGGGGTTGCCAGGACCACCTCGAATTTGGAGTTTCTGATCTCAGGATGTCAAACCAACCCACATGACCACGTGTTCTCAGTGCTTAGTTTGACCTAGGCTAGGGTAGCCAAGAGTCCTACAAGTGACCGGTGCAAATTCAAGGACAACAACCAAGAGTCACGAAAGCACTCACACCTCACCCTAGAGAACATACAGCGATTAAAGAAATACAAACTAATCCCTTGGAATGAAGGAGAACGGACTGATAAGCATGTCTAAGGGAGATAGCTGAGAAAGACCATGACGAGTATACTATGGAAAAGAAAAAGAGGACCCAGAAAATGGAAGGTGAACAGAAATCACACCTGAATTATCCACAATGAAAGATGATGTCCGTCTTTAGACAGACTCTGCTGGAACGTTTGAAAGTCAGAGAAATTCACAAGCCAAAAAACGGCAGCGAAGGTCAAGCATGGGCTAACTGGGAAGGGTGAGTTATGAGACTGCTCCAAGCAGGCTCTGAAACCTGTATCCAGGAAGCATGCTGGACCTCAGAGACACAATTATGACAAATCCTCTGACATCACAATGGACCCGAAAAACAACCTAGCCTCATCTACACAGTGCTAGAGTTGGGCTCACTAGTATATTTAACTCCCATTGCACTCAACTGCACGTTGCCACTGAACATGTAAGTGGCCGGCCGGTGGTGCAGTGGTGAGGTCCGCACCTTCTGGGTCTGTGGCCCAGTAGGGGCTGGGTGGAATCCTCGGTTTGGGCCCCCTCACCACTGCTTCAGTTGTTCTGGTGCAGGCGTCCGAGGTAGAGTAGAGGCAGATGGGAAGGGACGTTGGACAGGGCCAGACTTCCACAGCAAATACAGGAGCATTGCCAGCAGATGTGAGCACAGCAATGCACTTGTGCCAAAACAAAACCAATTAAAAGTTGCAAAGAACAGAAAAACTGAAGCTAAGGAAAAAAAAAACAAAAAAACAGGAGCTTGCCATTACGAAGAATAGGATCTCTGTGAATAACCTTAGCAAAACAGGTGAATTCTATGTTAATTCAAAAACTAGCAAACCTTTGGGGAAAGAAACTCAAGAAGACACAAGAAAAAAAAAGATATCGAGGGATCGAGGAATGGAAGGATTAACACACTTGAAAGGTTCATACCGCAGTAAGGAATCTCTGGATTCCATGCAATCCCAGTCAAAGTTGCAGCAGTATTTGCCACAGAGAAGAAGAGAGAATCCTAAAGTTTCTAGCCAGCAACACGAGACCCTGACTAGGCAAAGGAATCCTCAGGAAAACGAACAAAGCAGCACGTGTCACAATTTCTGATTTCAACATAGAGGACGAAGCGCTAGGTACCGAAACGGCACAGTCTGGGCCCCAAAACAGGCATGAAGACCCATGCAAAACAATTGAGAGCCCAGAGCCCAACTCAAACTTACATGGACAGCCCATTTTGGACCAGGGAGCCAAGTGGAGACAGCGGAGGAAGGAGAGTCTCTACAATAAACGGTGCTGGGAAGCCTGCACAGCCACATGGAACACAACGAGAGTACACCATGATGTTACACCTGGCACACACACCACCTGAAATGGATTAAAGCCTTGAATGGCAGACTTGAAACCGTGAACCTTGTAGGAGAAGACCTAGGCAGAGTGCTCTTTGCCATCTGTCTGAGCCGCCTATTTGGAAGAAGCATGTCTGACTGGGCAAGGGCAACAAAGGAAACAAGAAACAAACGGGACCACATCAAACGCACACACTTCTGCCCACTCAAGGAAACCATCAACTGAATACTAAGACACCACAACGATTGGGAGAGGATGTTTGCAAACCACACATCGGACAAGGGGTGAAAAGCCCAAAGATACAATCAACTCGCACGTCTCCACAAGAAAAAAAACAAGCCAATGAAAACCTGGTCAAAAGATGGAAGCAGAGATTTCTCCGAAGAAGACAGAAAGAGGGCCAGTAGGTGCATGAAAACTTGTTCACCATCATGAAGTCTCAGGAAAATGCAAATCCAAACTGCAAGGCCATGGCAGCTCACTGTGGTCAGCATGGCTAGAAGGAAGCAGACAGGAAATAACAAGTGTCAGAGAGGAGGTGGAGAGAAGGGAAGCCTCCTGCACTGCTGGTGGGAGTGTAACCCGGTGCAGCCACGATGCCAAAGGTGTGGAACTGCCTCAGAAGTTTAAGTATCCATGTCCCGTATGACCCAGCTATTAATCTGCCGCTTGCTTATCCAAAACAGTCAGAAAGACTACCGCATAAAGACATGTGCATGGCTGTGTTCACCACAGTCTTACTCCTGATATCCAAGACTTGGAAAGCACCCTGGTGTCCAGCAAGGGATGATTGGAGAAGGAAGATGGGCTATAGCCACACAATGGTATACCACTCAGCCGGAACAAATGATGCAATCCAGCCATTTGTGACCACCAGAATGGCTGTGAGGGTTTTAGGGGAAGTGTAACAAGCCCCAGGGAGAAATTCAAATACCATAGAATCTCACTTACAAGGCGAAGAAAAAGCAAGCACTAACCAACAGGTGGCACTGAACATTTGTATGCGGGCTCCCAGAGGCAAAGAGGGGCGGTGACGGAGGGTGAAAGAGAAGATTAGGCACAAGTGTGTGGTGAGGGCCTGTGATTAGTCTTACACTGGTGAAGATGATGTAAGCTACACAGAAGTCTAAAGCAATGAGGATGTGAATCTGGAAGTTATAGTACGTTCTAATGCAGGGTCATGGCTATAAATTCACCTCAAATCAAAAATCCAAAAAGGGGTCCAGAATGATGTCATAAAGCTTTGGGGGCGGAAAGAGTTTACAGAAGGTGAACTTCCAAGGATGGAAAATCACCTCCAAATGCTTACAGATGCTACAGAAAGGCAGACCATTCCAAATAGGTGAAGAGGAATACTACGAAGAGAACATGATCAGTCCTAAACCCATGAACGAACGGAAAATGTTACCGTCCATGATGTTATTACTAATCACCTTCACGAATAATCCAAACAGGCCCACGTCTTCCCAAGTTCAGGCAAAAGGTTGGTCCAAAAGTACAATTCAGGGCCGGCCCTGTGGTGGAGCAGGTAAGTGCCCACATTCCGCTTGGGCGGCCCGGGCCTCACTGTTTCACCTTACGAGTGCATATCACATTAGTAGTGTTAGGAAATATAGATTTCATGGTATGGTGCGGGCAGAGATCATAAATAAGCAGCAATTGTGAGGATACGTTATCAATACGCACAAGAAAAGGAACCATAAGAATATCACAATCTATGGAAGTATCTGGTACACTTCCCAAAGGCAGAAGGAAGGAAAACTTGTGACCTGCCAAGGTGGAATTGGCAGAGTGCCACGAGATGACACCATCATTGTGCATCAGAACATTCCCTGGGCAACTTCAACTTGTGAGGGAGTCCAGGACTTTTTCTGGGTAAGGTCCACCCATTTTGCCATCTACCCAAGATATAAGAGATAAAACCCAGGATAATCTTACAGGAGTGAAACCAGTGTCTAGAGAGAATGTAGGAGCCCTTTCGAAGTTCAAGGAGAAAGATAGAAACTGACAACAATTGCAGAAAAAGGAAAACTATCCTACCTAGACAGGGTGAGGAGTCAGACTGGTCTGAGATGGCTGTGAAACTCTGTGTGCACGGAGGTTGTCAGGACAACTTCGAATTTTGAGGTCGCTTATGACATCACGGTGAACATGTCCCCCAGGGTGGCCGCATGGTTACAGTCTGAGGATTGGCCTAGGCTAGGCTATTAAAGGGACAGATACCCAGAAACAGGTTTGGCAAACAGAAAGCAGGCACAGAAACTAGAAGAGATAAAACAGAGTCTGATGCAAGGGATAAGAAAGGAACCCTAGGCCACAAGTGAGAATAGAGGGACAGGCACGGAGAGGAGAACATTGTCATCTATTCAAGTCTATGGGGAGGTCATGCTGATTCAAGCTTGCAACTTCATTGGAAACAAGTGGCCGGACTTGGGGTTCATCACACCTACAGTGCCCTTGTGCCTTAAGCATAATGCAAAGTCAAGAAAGATGTCTTGAGGACATTGAAGAGAAGAATCGATGCCTCCTTTCCAAGGCCCATAGCATTCTTTGCAGGTCAGTCTCTTTTTCCGAAGCTCTGGTGTCACGTGGGCCCACTGGGCACATGGTAATGTGTCCCAAGAGATGTCTTGGAAGCCTTGAAGGAATGGAGCCCTGTCACGCTTGGGGTATGTCTCTTTGTTTGGAAGTGCTCTACAAGGGTGCTGAAAAGCACCCTCTTCCACAGGGCTTCGTTCCTTCGTGAAGGCTGCCCTCCCAGGCTAGTGTGCTCTGTTTGCCTCCATCGAAATTCTCTCCCCCTACCTCTTGCCGTAGAAGGATTATTGATTATGTGTTTTGACACCATATGTAAGGAAGTTGCACGAAAATTAGAACTTTACAGTTGTGTTTCAAGAAAAATAAACAGGCCAGGGTAGAGGATGTAGGGCAAACAAATGGCACACCCTATAAAAATTAAGTACGCCCGTATCTGGACGGAATCTAGGGGAACGTTCAAGGATCAGGGGTCAAGTTCGAAACTTCCCAAATCCGGAAAAGAGACAGAAAAATATCTTTCCTGGAGAGTGGAATTCATCCGATTTGTCTAAGTTGTCTTGGAAACATTGTGTCCGTGAAGGGGGTTGCCAGGACCACCTCGAATTTGGAGTTTCTGATCTCAGGATGTCAAACCAACCCACATGACCACGTGTTCTCAGTGCTTAGTTTGACCTAGGCTAGGGTAGCCAAGAGTCCTACAAGTGACCGGTGCAAATTCAAGGACAACAACCAAGAGTCACGAAAGCACTCACACCTCACCCTAGAGAACATACAGCGATTAACGAAATACAAACTAATCCCTCGGAATGAAGGAGAACGGACTGATAAGCATGTCTAAGGGAGATAGCTGAGAAAGACCATGACGAGTATACTATGGAAAAGAAAAAGAGGACCCAGAAAATGGAAGGTGAACAGAAATCACACCTGAATTATCCACAATGAAAGATGATGTCCGTCTTTAGACAGACTCTGCTGGAACGTTTGAAAGTCAGAGAAATTCACAAGCCGAAAAACGGCAGCGAAGGTCAAGCATGGGCTAACTGGGAAGGGTGAGTTATGAGACTGCTCCAAGCAGGCTCTGAAACCTGTATCCAGGAAGCATGCTGGACCTCAGAGACACAATTATGACAAATCCTCTGACATCACAATGGACCCGAAAAACAACCTAGCCTCATCTACACAGTGCTAGAGTTGGGCTCACTAGTATATTTAACTCCCGTTGCACTCAACTGCACGTTGCCACTGAACATGTAAGTGGCCGGCCGGTGGTGCAGTGGTGAGGTCCGCACCTTCTGGGTCTGTGGCCCAGTATGGTCTGGGTGGAATCCTCGGTTTGGGCCCCCTCACCACTGCTTCAGTTGTTCTGGTGCAGGCGTCCGAGGTAGAGTAGAGGCAGATGGGAAGGGACGTTGGACAGGGCCAGACTTCCACAGCAAATACAGGAGCATTGCCAGCAGATGTGAGCACAGCAATGCACTTGTGCCAAAACAAAACCAATTAAAAGTTGCAAAGAACAGAAAAACTGAAGCTAAGGAAAAAAAAAACAAAAAAACAGGAGCTTGCCATTACGAAGAATAGGATCTCTGTGAATAACCTTAGCAAAACAGGTGAATTCTATGTTAATTCAAAAACTAGCAAACCTTTGGGGAAAGAAACTCAAGAAGACACAAGAAAAAAAAAGATATCGAGGGATCGAGGAATGGAAGGATTAACACACTTGAAAGGTTCATACCGCAGTAAGGAATCTCTGGATTCCATGCAATCCCAGTCAAAGTTGCAGCAGTATTTGCCACAGAGAAGAAGAGAGAATCCTAAAGTTTCTAGCCAGCAACACGAGACCCTGACTAGGCAAAGGAATCCTCAGGAAAACGAACAAAGCAGCACGTGTCACAATTTCTGATTTCAACATAGAGGACGAAGCGCTAGGTACCGAAACGGCACAGTCTGGGCCCCAAAACAGGCATGAAGACCCATGCAAAACAATTGAGAGCCCAGAGCCCAACTCAAACTTACATGGACAGCCCATTTTGGACCAGGGAGCCAAGTGGAGACAGCGGAGGAAGGAGAGTCTCTACAATAAACGGTGCTGGGAAGCCTGCACAGCCACATGGAACACAACGAGAGTACACCATGATGTTACACCTGGCACACACACCACCTGAAATGGATTAAAGCCTTGAATGGCAGACTTGAAACCGTGAACCTTGTAGGAGAAGACCTAGGCAGAGTGCTCTTTGCCATCTGTCTGAGCCGCCTATTTGGAAGAAGCATGTCTGACTGGGCAAGGGCAACAAAGGAAACAAGAAACAAACGGGACCACATCAAACGCACACACTTCTGCCCACTCAAGGAAACCATCAACTGAATACTAAGACACCACAACGATTGGGAGAGGATGTTTGCAAACCACACATCGGACAAGGGGTGAAAAGCCCAAAGATACAATCAACTCGCACGTCTCCACAAGAAAAAAAACAAGCCAATGAAAACCTGGTCAAAAGATGGAAGCAGAGATTTCTCCGAAGAAGACAGAAAGAGGGCCAGTAGGTGCATGAAAACTTGTTCACCATCATGAAGTCTCAGGAAAATGCAAATCCAAACTGCAAGGCCATGGCAGCTCACTGTGGTCAGCATGGCTAGAAGGAAGCAGACAGGAAATAACAAGTGTCAGAGAGGAGGTGGAGAGAAGGGAAGCCTCCTGCACTGCTGGTGGGAGTGTAACCCGGTGCAGCCACGATGCCAAAGGTGTGGAACTGCCTCAGAAGTTTAAGTATCCATGTCCCGTATGACCCAGCTATTAATCTGCCGCTTGCTTATCCAAAAAAGTCAGAAAGACTACCGCATAAAGACATGTGCATGGCTGTGTTCACCACAGTCTTACTCCGGATATCCAAGACTTGGAAAGCACCCTGGTGTCCAGCAAGGGATGATTGGAGAAGGAAGATGGGCTATAGCCACACAATGGTATACCACTCAGCCGGAACAAATGATGCAATCCAGCCATTTGTGACCACCAGAATGGCTGTGAGGGTTTTAGGGGAAGTGTAACAAGCCCCAGTGAGAAATTCAAATACCATAGAATCTCACTTACAAGGCGAAGAAAAAGCAAGCACTAACCAACAGGTGGCACTGAACATTTGTATGCGGGCTCCCAGAGGCAAAGAGGGGCGGTGACGGAGGGTGAAAGAGAAGATTAGGCACAAGTGTGTGGTGAGGGCCTGTGATTAGTCTTACACTGGTGAAGATGATGTAAGCTACACAGAAGTCTAAAGCAATGAGGATGTGAATCTGGAAGTTATAGTACGTTCTAATGCAGGGTCATGGCTATAAATTCACCTCAAATCAAAAATCCAAAAAGGGGTCCAGAATGATGTCATAAAGCTTTGGGGGCGGAAAGAGTTTACAGAAGGTGAACTTCCAAGGATGGAAAATCACCTCCAAATGCTTACAGATGCTACAGAAAGGCAGACCATTCCAAATAGGTGAAGAGGAATACTACGAAGAGAACATGATCAGTCCTAAACCCATGAACGAACGGAAAATGTTACCGTCCATGATGTTATTACTAATCACCTTCACGAATAATCCAAACAGGCCCACGTCTTCCCAAGTTCAGGCAAAAGGTTGGTCCAAAAGTACAATTCAGGGCCGGCCCTGTGGTGGAGCAGGTAAGTGCCCACATTCCGCTTGGGCGGCCCGGGCCTCACTGTTTCACCTTACGAGTGCATATCACATTAGTAGTGTTAGGAAATATAGATTTCATGGTATGGTGCGGGCAGAGATCATAAATAAGCAGCAATTGTGAGGATACGTTATCAATACGCACAAGAAAAGGAACCATAAGAATATTACAATCTATGGAAGTATCTGGTACACTTCCCAAAGGCAGAAGGAAGGAAAACTTGTGACCTGCCAAGGTGGAATTGGCAGAGTGCCACGAGATGACACCATCATTGTGCATCAGAACATTCCCTGGGCAACTTCAACTTGTGAGGGAGTCCAGGACTTTTTCTGGGTAAGGTCCACCCATTTTGCCATCTACCCAAGATATAAGAGATAAAACCCAGGATAATCTTACAGGAGTGAAACCAGTGTCTAGAGAGAATGTAGGAGCCCTTTCGAAGTTCAAGGAGAAAGATAGAAACTGACAACAATTGCAGAAAAAGGAAAACTATCCTACCTAGACAGGGTGAGGAGTCAGACTGGTCTGAGATGGCTGTGAAACTCTGTGTGCACGGAGGTTGTCAGGACAACTTCGAATTTTGAGGTCGCTTATGACATCACGGTGAACATGTCCCCCAGGGTGGCCGCATGGTTACAGTCTGAGGATTGGCCTAGGCTAGGCTATTAAAGGGACAGATACCCAGAAACAGGTTTGGCAAACAGAAAGCAGGCACAGAAACTAGAAGAGATAAAACAGAGTCTGATGCAAGGGATAAGAAAGGAACCCTAGGCCACAAGTGAGAATAGAGGGACAGGCACGGAGAGGAGAACATTGTCATCTATTCAAGTCTATGGGGAGGTCATGCTGATTCAAGCTTGCAACTTCATTGGAAACAAGTGGCCGGACTTGGGGTTCATCACACCTACAGTGCCCTTGTGCCTTAAGCATAATGCAAAGTCAAGAAAGATGTCTTGAGGACATTGAAGAGAAGAATCGATGCCTCCTTTCCAAGGCCCATAGCATTCTTTGCAGGTCAGTCTCTTTTTCCGAAGCTCTGGTGTCACGTGGGCCCACTGGGCACATGGTAATGTGTCCCAAGAGATGTCTTGGAAGCCTTGAAGGAATGGAGCCCTGTCACGCTTGGGGTATGTTTCTTTGTTTGGAAGTGCTCTACAAGGGTGCTGAAAAGCACCCTCTTCCACAGGGCTTCGTTCCTTCGTGAAGGCTGCCCTCCCAGGCTAGTGTGCTCTGTTTGCCTCCATCGAAATTCTCTCCCCCTACCTCTTGCCGTAGAAGGATTATTGATTATGTGTTTTGACACCATATGTAAGGAAGTTGCACGAAAATTAGAACTTTACAGTTGTGTTTCAAGAAAAATAAACAGGCCAGGGTAGAGGATGTAGGGCAAACAAATGGCACACCCTATAAAAATTAAGTAAGCCCGTATCTGGACGGAATCTAGGGGAACGTTCAAGGATCAGGGGTCAAGTTCGAAACTTCCCAAATCCGGAAAAGAGACAGAAAAATATCTTTCCTGGAGAGTGGAATTCATCCGATTTGTCTAAGTTGTCTTGGAAACATTGTGTCCGTGAAGGGGGTTGCCAGGACCACCTCGAATTTGGAGTTTCTGATCTCAGGATGTCAAACCAACCCACATGACCACGTGTTCTCAGTGCTTAGTTTGACCTAGGCTAGGGTAGCCAAGAGTCCTACAAGTGACCGGTGCAAATTCAAGGACAACAACCAAGAGTCACGAAAGCACTCACACCTCACCCTAGAGAACATACAGCGATTAACGAAATACAAACTAATCCCTCGGAATGAAGGAGAACGGACTGATAAGCATGTCTAAGGGAGATAGCTGAGAAAGACCATGACGAGTATACTATGGAAAAGAAAAAGAGGACCCAGAAAATGGAAGGTGAACAGAAATCACACCTGAATTATCCACAATGAAAGATGATGTCCGTCTTTAGACAGACTCTGCTGGAACGTTTGAAAGTCAGAGAAATTCACAAGCCGAAAAACGGCAGCGAAGGTCAAGCATGGGCTAACTGGGAAGGGTGAGTTATGAGACTGCTCCAAGCAGGCTCTGAAACCTGTATCCAGGAAGCATGCTGGACCTCAGAGACACAATTATGACAAATCCTCTGACATCACAATGGACCCGAAAAACAACCTAGCCTCATCTACACAGTGCTAGAGTTGGGCTCACTAGTATATTTAACTCCCGTTGCACTCAACTGCACGTTGCCACTGAACATGTAAGTGGCCGGCCGGTGGTGCAGTGGTGAGGTCCGCACCTTCTGGGTCTGTGGCCCAGTATGGTCTGGGTGGAATCCTCGGTTTGGGCCCCCTCACCACTGCTTCAGTTGTTCTGGTGCAGGCGTCCGAGGTAGAGTAGAGGCAGATGGGAAGGGACGTTGGACAGGGCCAGACTTCCACAGCAAATACAGGAGCATTGCCAGCAGATGTGAGCACAGCAATGCACTTGTGCCAAAACAAAACCAATTAAAAGTTGCAAAGAACAGAAAAACTGAAGCTAAGGAAAAAAAAAAACAAAAAAACAGGAGCTTGCCATTACGAAGAATAGGATCTCTGTGAATAACCTTAGCAAAACAGGTGAATTCTATGTTAATTCAAAAACTAGCAAACCTTTGGGGAAAGAAACTCAAGAAGACACAAGAAAAAAAAAGATATCGAGGGATCGAGGAATGGAAGGATTAACACACTTGAAAGGTTCATACCGCAGTAAGGAATCTCTGGATTCCATGCAATCCCAGTCAAAGTTGCAGCAGTATTTGCCACAGAGAAGAAGAGAGAATCCTAAAGTTTCTAGCCAGCAACACGAGACCCTGACTAGGCAAAGGAATCCTCAGGAAAACGAACAAAGCAGCACGTGTCACAATTTCTGATTTCAACATAGAGGACGAAGCGCTAGGTACCGAAACGGCACAGTCTGGGCCCCAAAACAGGCATGAAGACCCATGCAAAACAATTGAGAGCCCAGAGCCCAACTCAAACTTACATGGACAGCCCATTTTGGACCAGGGAGCCAAGTGGAGACAGCGGAGGAAGGAGAGTCTCTACAATAAACGGTGCTGGGAAGCCTGCACAGCCACATGGAACACAACGAGAGTACACCATGATGTTACACCTGGCACACACACCACCTGAAATGGATTAAAGCCTTGAATGGCAGACTTGAAACCGTGAACCTTGTAGGAGAAGACCTAGGCAGAGTGCTCTTTGCCATCTGTCTGAGCCGCCTATTTGGAAGAAGCATGTCTGACTGGGCAAGGGCAACAAAGGAAACAAGAAACAAACGGGACCACATCAAATGCACACACTTCTGCCCACTCAAGGAAACCATCAACTGAATACTAAGACACCACAACGATTGGGAGAGGATGTTTGCAAACCACACATCGGACAAGGGGTGAAAAGCCCAAAGATACAATCAACTCGCACGTCTCCACAAGAAAAAAAACAAGCCAATGAAAACCTGGTCAAAAGATGGAAGCAGAGATTTCTCCGAAGAAGACAGAAAGAGGGCCAGTAGGTGCATGAAAACTTGTTCACCATCATGAAGTCTCAGGAAAATGCAAATCCAAACTGCAAGGCCATGGCAGCTCACTGTGGTCAGCATGGCTAGAAGGAAGCAGACAGGAAATAACAAGTGTCAGAGAGGAGGTGGAGAGAAGGGAAGCCTCCTGCACTGCTGGTGGGAGTGTAACCCGGTGCAGCCACGATGCCAAAGGTGTGGAACTGCCTCAGAAGTTTAAGTATCCATGTCCCGTATGACCCAGCTATTAATCTGCCGCTTGCTTATCCAAAAAAGTCAGAAAGACTACCGCATAAAGACATGTGCATGGCTGTGTTCACCACAGTCTTACTCCTGATATCCAAGACTTGGAAAGCACCCTGGTGTCCAGCAAGGGATGATTGGAGAAGGAAGATGGGCTATAGCCACACAATGGTATACCACTCAGCCGGAACAAATGATGCAATCCAGCCATTTGTGACCACCACAATGGCTGTGAGGGTTTTAGGGGAAGTGTAACAAGCCCCAGTGAGAAATTCAAATACCATAGAATCTCACTTACAAGGCGAAGAAAAAGCAAGCACTAACCAACAGGTGGCACTGAACATTTGTATGCGGGCTCCCAGAGGCAAAGAGGGGCGGTGACGGAGGGTGAAAGAGAAGATTAGGCACAAGTGTGTGGTGAGGGCCTGTGATTAGTCTTACACTGGTGAAGATGATGTAAGCTACACAGAAGTCTAAAGCAATGAGGATGTGAATCTGGAAGTTATAGTACGTTCTAATGCAGGGTCATGGCTATAAATTCACCTCAAATCAAAAATCCAAAAAGGGGTCCAGAATGATGTCATAAAGCTTTGGGGGCGGAAAGAGTTTACAGAAGGTGAACTTCCAAGGATGGAAAATCACCTCCAAATGCTTACAGATGCTACAGAAAGGCAGACCATTCCAAATAGGTGAAGAGGAATACTACGAAGAGAACATGATCAGTCCTAAACCCATGAACGAACGGAAAATGTTACCGTCCATGATGTTATTACTAATCACCTTCACGAATAATCCAAACAGGCCCACGTCTTCCCAAGTTCAGGCAAAAGGTTGGTCCAAAAGTACAATTCAGGGCCGGCCCTGTGGTGGAGCAGGTAAGTGCCCACATTCCGCTTGGGCGGCCCGGGCCTCACTGTTTCACATTACGAGTGCATATCACATTAGTAGTGTTAGGAAATATAGATTTCATGGTATGGTGCGGGCAGAGATCATAAATAAGCAGCAATTGTGAGGATACGTTATCAATACGCACAAGAAAAGGAACCATAAGAATATTACAATCTATGGAAGTATCTGGTACACTTCCCAAAGGCAGAAGGAAGGAAAACTTGTGACCTGCCAAGGTGGAATTGGCAGAGTGCCACGAGATGACACCATCATTGTGCATCAGAACATTCCCTGGGCAACTTCAACTTGTGAGGGAGTCCAGGACTTTTTCTGGGTAAGGTCCACCCATTTTGCCATCTACCCAAGATATAAGAGATAAAACCCAGGATAATCTTACAGGAGTGAAACCAGTGTCTAGAGAGAATGTAGGAGCCCTTTCGAAGTTCAAGGAGAAAGATAGAAACTGACAACAATTGCAGAAAAAGGAAAACTATCCTACCTAGACAGGGTGAGGAGTCAGACTGGTCTGAGATGGCTGTGAAACTCTGTGTGCACGGAGGTTGTCAGGACAACTTCGAATTTTGAGGTCGCTTATGACATCACGGTGAACATGTCCCCCAGGGTGGCCGCATGGTTACAGTCTGAGGATTGGCCTAGGCTAGGCTATTAAAGGGACAGATACCCAGAAACAGGTTTGGCAAACAGAAAGCAGGCACAGAAACTAGAAGAGATAAAACAGAGTCTGATGCAAGGGATAAGAAAGGAACCCTAGGCCACAAGTGAGAATAGAGGGACAGGCACGGAGAGGAGAACATTGTCATCTATTCAAGTCTATGGGGAGGTCATGCTGATTCAAGCTTGCAACTTCATTGGAAACAAGTGGCCGGACTTGGCGTTCATCACACCTACAGTGCCCTTGTGCCTTAAGCATAATGCAAAGTCAAGAAAGATGTCTTGAGGACATTGAAGAGAAGAATCGATGCCTCCTTTCCAAGGCCCATAGCATTCTTTGCAGGTCAGTCTCTTTTTCCGAAGCTCTGGTGTCACGTGGGCCCACTGGGCACATGGTAATGTGTCCCAAGAGATGTCTTGGAAGCCTTGAAGGAATGGAGCCCTGTCACGCTTGGGGTATGTCTCTTTGTTTGGAAGTGCTCTACAAGGGTGCTGAAAAGCACCCTCTTCCACAGGGCTTCGTTCCTTCGTGAAGGCTGCCCTCCCAGGCTAGTGTGCTCTGTTTGCCTCCATCGAAATTCTCTCCCCCTACCTCTTGCCGTAGAAGGATTATTGATTATGTGTTTTGACACCATATGTAAGGAAGTTGCACGAAAATTAGAACTTTACAGTTGTGTTTCAAGAAAAATAAACAGGCCAGGGTAGAGGATGTAGGGCAAACAAATGGCACACCCTATAAAAATTAAGTAAGCCCGTATCTGGACGGAATCTAGGGGAACGTTCAAGGATCAGGGGTCAAGTTCGAAACTTCCCAAATCCGGAAAAGAGACAGAAAAATATCTTTCCTGGAGAGTGGAATTCATCCGATTTGTCTAAGTTGTCTTGGAAACATTGTGTCCGTGAAGGGGGTTGCCAGGACCACCTCGAATTTGGAGTTTCTGATCTCAGGATGTCAAACCAACCCACATGACCACGTGTTCTCAGTGCTTAGTTTGACCTAGGCTAGGGTAGCCAAGAGTCCTACAAGTGACCGGTGCAAATTCAAGGACAACAACCAAGAGTCACGAAAGCACTCACACCTCACCCTAGAGAACATACAGCGATTAAAGAAATACAAACTAATCCCTTGGAATGAAGGAGAACGGACTGATAAGCATGTCTAAGGGAGATAGCTGAGAAAGACCATGACGAGTATACTATGGAAAA